>NC_092523.1:63911666-64542500 GCF_037038585.1 Patagioenas fasciata | reverse complement strand
AAGGAGAGACACTTCCCTCCTGCCATGCCTCCCTCCCCCCGCAACAAACAAACAAACAAACCAATGACTATGTCAGTGGCTATATAATAGTAAAAGAGAGGGTGTTTTGCAAGTAATCTTCCGTGCATTTTGAAAATGAGTGAACTGCTGTTATTGTAGAAATCAAACAGAATGCTGAAATAGGTGGGAGCTGTAGACCTGGCTGAGGCTTCTTTGGCACAGAAACAGAAAATCTGGCTTGTTAAAGTACTTAGCTTGTTCTACTGGGTTTTACAGCCACACTGCTATAATGTAAGTTGTGCTGGGGGACCAGAAATATGCCTGCAGAGGCAGAAGATAATATAATAGCTGCTTCTTCCCCCTGTCCCTGCACACACACACATACACATACGTGTGTGGATAGACAAATAGATGCACACTTCACAGATACAGCACTTGCGATCCATGTTTAACATGTATGTGATATTTTTGTTTGTTTGTTTGTTTGTAGGGTTTTGGGATTTTGTTGTTTGGTTGGTTGGTTTGTTTGTTTTTGGTTTTTTGGGGTTTTGTTTGTTTGTTTGTGGGTTTTTTGTTTGTGTGTTTTTTGTTTTTTGTATTTTGTTTTTTTTTCCTGAATCAACTAGATTTGAAAATGTCCATTGCTAGTGTCATTGTCCCCAGTGTGAAAGGTAGGGACTGGAAGCACATCTGTTTGCTTGCTCTCTTCTTTCTACCTCAGTTTTGGTGCTACCAGAGTTTTACATAGGTCCTGGCATCCATGAGTGATGACAATCACACCTGCTTTCTCTGAAATCTTTCTGATTCTGATACATTATGCCTCTATATAAACACTCATGCACATACGTGTATCTATACATACAACCAGTTACTTTTGTACTGAATACCTGCAGAGTCAGTGTGGGACTTGAGACTATCAGTTGGTTTTAATCCCAAGGCCCATGACCTCCAGTCCAAAGTCTGTCTTACTGGATAAGATGAAGAGCACATAGGTTTAGAACAGCCTATGACCAGTCACACTATCTAAAGGTTAACGTGATCCTTGGTGTGGTTCTCGCCGATGCCAGTTTCTGCTCTCCCAAATAACACCTAGGCACATTTGATGGGTGTTATGGCTCACGTGCTCTTCCCAATGAGTAAAGTGTAGAGGGCATCTCTCCCAAGGGAAGGGGGGATTAGAAGTCTTCAGGCTTCTGGGTGTGAGTCATGTTGAGACAGTGGGACTCAGGGTAAAGGAGAAGCTTTGTTGTGTTTACTGGTGTAGATGTAATGGGAGTGATGGGAAGAGCCAAAGGGGAGAAAAATAGAAAGATCCAGAGAGAGATTTGGCAGGTTGAGATATGGAATATAAAAGAATGAATCCTAAAAAGTAGCAGGACTAGAAACCCGAATTGATATTTCCAGTAAGATGTTTTAAGAAGCCTAGACAACCGCTTTTAGAATAATAACCTGCCTTAACACATGGCTATGCAGATGGCTTGGCTTTACTTCTGAAAAAGGCAAATGTTTTACCTCTGCCATGAACCTCTGTATCTGCAAGAAAAAAGCAAAACGACAAACACGTATGTATATGTAATGTAGAACACAAATAAGTGACTGTCGTAAATGAAGACCTTGAAGATTCATAATTCCTTGTCTCTAACAAGGTTTTTGGGTCCATGTTTCGTAAGTCTAGTTTAATATGAAGTAGCATTAAGTAACATTACAAAACAAATCCTGCTATCCTGGTGGGTTTTTTGTTTGTTGGCTTGGTTTGTGTGTGGTTTTTGTTTGTTGGGTTTTTTTTTGTTTGTTTTGTGGTTTTTTTTGTTGTTGTTGTTGTTGATGTTGTTGGTTTGGTTTGGTTGGGTGTTTTTTTTTTTGTGTGTGCGTGTGTGTGTGTTTTTTTTTGTTTACTTTAGTTTAGTTTTGTTTTGTTTTCCTCCAGTAATAACTCCAGAAAAATGGGAGACAATATTAAGAATAGATGTATGAATGCTTCTGAGTGTCCTAGTTACAATATACACACGTATGTATATTCTATATTTTCATGGAAGAACAATTTTCATTGGAGGCAGAACATCATAAAATCTGAACTGTTTTTCCACTCCATTTTGTATTCCCTGCTGTTTGGCACCCACTCATATGTTAGCTTGCCAAAAAAGTAGCTTGACAATTAGGTATGTTAGCACAATTATCCATTTTATAAACTATGCAAAATAAAACCCTCAGTGGTGTGATGAATAATCTTTTCTCTCAAAGCTTTTTTAAATTTATTTTTAAACAATATCGCTATTGTAACTTCATCAGTATGATACTGCAGTGCATAAGCATTATCAAAGGAAATGATATCTCATGCTTCAGACAATAAACTGTCCATTCTGTCCTAAAGAGGTTGCTATAGTCATTCATCACCACAGTATCTGAGGACTTTCCAAGTGTGTCTAACATCTGTTGCTGTTTGCTGTCTTATTGTTTTCCCAGAGAGAAAGTACGTGCACCCGAAGTATCTCATTTCAGATTTTGGAATTGTTCTGTGCCTCCTTGCTTATATTCTCTAACAAATATAAGAAAGTGAGGTTTATATTTTTTTTATTTCCTGAATAGGTGTGTTTTAATATTTGGTACCTGTTAGGATCTAACTGGTGCGCACTTCAGTTTGTCACCTTGATTCTGTACAGGCGTGTGCTGTTGTTGCTGAGTGACTGCAGCCTGAACTACGACACAAAGTACTTTCTCCACTTCCTCTTCAGTTTTGCTTCATTCCCACTTCTGACTCTTTTTCTCATCTTTATTTTCATAGTTATAGTCACTTGCATTGTCATAGCCTTCAAATCCTCAACCTTTTTGTAGTTCTCACCTTGTCTTTACAATATCTTCCTGATTTCACATAAAGAAGAGATCAGTAAGGCGTTATGGTGCAAAGTTTCTCCTGGGCCCACTTCATTGCTAGAGAACCTACTTTTGTGGTTTTGGGCTCGGGGAGATGCTTTCCTCCAGACCTGCTGCTTTCATGAGTTAAGAGCTCCCTGAATGGTTCATGAACCATGGTGAAGGATCACCCTATCAGCCTTAGCACAAAGTGCTGAGCAGTTTAAGGCTATTCTTGTGTCTTGATTTCAAAAATCACCAAGGAAACAAAGTGCCATGTTGTGTGTCAGCCACAAAACTGTAACAGAAGTAGGTTAGGGTAAACGTAAAATATTGCAAGCTTTATAGAAAAGGCTGTATGGAAGCAATCAAAACTGTGTACATCAATGTGCATAGAGGTGGTTCCTCCTTTCTCAGAGGTGAAACCTGAGCTAACAGAAATCACCACACTGCAAATGCATAAAACAATCCCTTCCTTAGCCTTTAGAAATTATTTGGACTCTGTTTCATTTTCTTTTCCTTTCTCTCCTCTTCTCAATTTTCCCCTGCACACAGGCTGCCCAGCAAAACTGCAGGCTCTCCATCCTTGGAGGCCTCCAAGACCAAGATGTGACTGGGCATGGCCCTGAACAACCTTCTCTATCCAGGCCTGACTTGAGCAGGTGCTTGGGCAAACCACACCAGGGCTCTATCTCAGACTGAACAATACTGTGGTTTCATGTACCTGGCTACTATGTGAGATAAGATGCAGTTGTAAAGCCATCAGTTCAGAGCCGTAATGGGCTGGACTTCCCCTCTCTTTGAGGGCCACCATTGTATCATACACCTCTTCATTCCCAACCTTGTTGTTAATGATGATTTTTATAAAAGAAGTATCATTCTGAAAGGAGAGATTTTTTTTTTAGCTGTTTTATTCATTGTTATTATTTTATATTTCATATATTAATGGAATGAGTAATACGTAGCAATTGAGGATATTATATTTTATTTACTACATCAGATTTATCTGTAATGTATTTTGCACAGCTATTTACCATATTTTGGTACTTTAGCTTTCATTTTTATTCTGAATTCTAATAAGGAGCAAAGTTAAAGTCAAGAGACCTGGAATTGCATGGGTGGAATCTTTGCTCTTGTTTAGCATGTCTTTACACACAGTCTAGTTTGGACTGCCACACTGCCTTACATTTTGCACGCTTGTTAATAAATAATTCAATGGTCTTTTACTTATCCATTTTTGCTCAAAAACATACCTTGCACAACTAACTCAAAGAAACAATAATATTCTAATGGAAATGAAGTTGAATGGTTTTGGACTTAAACTCCTTGTCTTGAAGTAGACAGGTGAAATAATTTCTAGATTATGTTAATGAATGTAAGTAAAGGAAAGATAACATGACTCTGAAATATAAGTTTATATACTTCATTGATTTCATGTGTCTGAATAAACAACTAGGTGTTTCCCCTGCTTCCTGTAAACATGATTCTGACTGAGACACTGACCATTACCAGCTGCAGCTAGGAAAGTCTGCAGATACATCTTCTGTGCTGTGGCCCTGCACAAAATAGCGCATTGGAAACTTAATCTAAAAATTGCTTCCTCCGTTTCCCTCCTCCTCTGTGAAACAGATCTCAGGACTTCAAACCTGCTGCTGAGACATTGCTGCCTTTGCTGCCTCTCTGGTTTCTCTGCGGTATCTTTTTATGTGCAACACTTGTAAATAGGTTTCCAATGTGTTTAATGCGCTTTGCTTTTACTACTGTGAAGTTTTCCAGATGTTGCTGTGCTTGGTAACATGGTTATTTCTGGGATGACCCCTGCTGAGTGTTATTGGCTGCTAGGCTGACTTTGTTTCACCTCTCTTACCCCTTTGTCCTTCTTAGTCCCATCATCACTGAAATAATGAAGGGTATTTGAAATACTACAACCACTTTTCTGAAAATTGGATTTGATTGAATTTTTAAAAATTATTTTATGATTGAAAAGCTTCACCAGACACAGTGGTCTCAAAGGTAACAAGTAGTCTTGCATACAAGTGAAATAAACACAGCACATAATGTGTCCCTTTAAAACTGTGTGATGCTTGAAAAAAATACACATAATAATGACAGAGAGGTGAAATGTTTCAGAACAAAACCTCAATGATGATTTACTCAAATGCAACAGCAGCTGGCTGAAAGTGTATTTATTTCCAGTGTTTGGGAATCCTTGCCTCTTCTTTTCCTGATTATTCATCCCCACAGTAGCTATTTCAGTTAGATCAGAGAGCTGTGCATTTTCTGCCTTTGTTATTGGCAGCAAATTGCAATGTTTTGAGTGGAAGTAACACTGGGAAAGAGCAGTGAGTTTGACAGGGTATAGAGGCAATAAATAATAATGTAAGTCATATGGTATTTTCTCAAACCAATAATAATGGTATCTGAAACTTCAGAAACTTTCTTCAGTTATCTTACTTCACTTTTCTAAGATAGATTAAGAGGAAAAATCACTAAATTTGCAGGACCACCTTTTTAAATTAGCACTAAGGTGTTGTGAAAGCTTTTATTGTTGCAGTTAAGTGGCATCTTATCAATTGACAAGTACATCTCCAGATCGCGGCCTTTGACCTATGACAGTATTGATCATCCCACATTACATTCCCACTCTAAGTGCTGTCTTGAGAAACTGTTATAAGCAATTTGCATTATAGGCAGACATCCGCTCTCAGATTAAATCATTCTGTAGCCTTTTTATTCATTTGGACTCTTCGGTGCTACTAGACACTCAAACAACCTTGACAACAACAAAAAAATACGCTTTTCCATCTGCAGCTGGAGATGGTTGCACACTATCCAATTGTATTACAGTGACAAGACTGGACCACAGTGAAGCACAGTTTTATGATCTTATGTTCAATTATTAAAGTGTATAATACTGAGGGGGGAAAAAGAGAAATATCTGAAAGAGTGCCATCTGGTACAAAGCATGTTAGCACATAGCTCATAAAAATACTAGAAATACAGATCTGTTTTCGAATTCCTTTCACACAATTGTCTGAGTTGCAAGCAGAGAATATACTGGCTAAAAACCAGCAAAATGGGAGCCAGAAAATGCAGATGAAAAAAGTCCACATATTATATTCCTAAACAGAATGGAGCTGTCTAGTAGTGTTGTGGTTATTATTTTGTTTTGTTTTATTTTATTTTATTTTATTTTATTTATTTTATTTTATTTATTTTATTTTACTGTCCAAGAATCATTTCTACAGCATGCTGTGTTGCAAAGGGAAACCCACCAGTAACGTGGATTATGTGAGGTAGGGGAGTGATATTGGATGTACTCAGGAGCAGCATGTCAATAGTTAGTTTCTCTTATGGTTTCCTTGTGTGAGAGTTGGGTTTAGTCTGAATTATAGTGGTGCCCAGAGCAACTGTCCCAAGAAGGTTTCTTTGCCTGGGGTTTAGCAACTCAGACAAGAACACATTTTGGTTAGGGGTAATGAAAAGAAACCTCACCCTGCCAGCTCATCACAATCCCTCAGAATGAACAGACACACTCACTGTTGTGGGGGTGCAATGTGGAGAAAACTGCTATAAAGACAGGGATAAAAACTGAAAGATATAAACAAAATGCCTTCAGGTCATCTTGTGTGATTTTTTTTTTTAATTATTCTTTTTTAAATGTTAAATTAAAAGCAACAACTCTTCTTATTCTTCCTGTCTCTGTTTCTAGTCTGTCACATTGCCAGGAATTGTTAATGCAAGCAGACACTGTGTTGCATTGCTGTAGGTGAAAGTGACATCTGTAATTTGACATGTATGGGGTTTTTTTTTTAATTAATTCTGTAGTTACAAAACAAACCAAAAACCATCCTCTATTTTCCTTGCAATTTCTTCTTCTAATTTCATGTACACTCTCAGAATTAGCATGTGTGCCTGTAAAGGATTGATGCAGAACTTTGCAGGATCTCATCTGGTGATAACTGGTTTTGTCTGTAATTCATAGAGCAGCTTGATAGGCCAGAGCGTGGGTCACGGATCTATCTGTAGGTATTGCCAACTGCTTTCATTTGCCCAAGTCATAGTTTAATGGCCTCATAAAACATGCCCAGGAGTGTCTTTGGAGCATTAATTCGCTCTTCCACTTGAGAATTTAATCTTTAGAATATAAAGTCTCTCAATACAGTTTTTATAGTGGAAGAACAAGGCTAATTGGTTTAATAGATGGCAAAATGAATTGAAAGGATTTGTTGTGCTTTCTTATATTGAAGCTATTTCTGATGCATATATGTTTAAACATAATTCACTCTAGTCAATGTCAATATCAACTAATGTTCCAACCCGATGCCTTTACCTGAATTGCTTCATCTCTTAAAACACACTCAGAACCTGCTACCTTGTTTCATCTGCTTTTTCTTACCCTTTCAGCTTAGCAGCTGAATGCAACACTTTTTTCACCAGTGTGGATGGTTCTTTTAAGTTTTATTTTGGACTACCAAAATCATAACCCCCAAAATGCAGTGAAGGGTGGAACACAGATTTGTCTGTATTTATTGTAAATCTCTCTATAGAAAACAAAATATAAAGGTGGCTCAGGTACCCAAAAGACTCTGTTAAAATCACTTGCAGCAATGTGATAATTTATAAAATTTTCCTTTTCAGACACCATAGCAGTCACCATAAGTGAGTTTATCTACTTAGTAATTTTTCTTTTGAGTTGAAAGTAGACAAAATTGGGAGCATTTAAACAATATTTTTCTTTGTTTCATAGAGGCCATACTTTTACAAAAAGAATTAACTTGAAATGCTCTTTGCTTAATCGAGGCAGCTTAATTTGTTCTCGTTTCACTATTCAGACTTCAGGAAGGTAGGGAAAGAAAGGGAGGATACATTAAAGAGAAAGGGAAAGGTTCCTTACAACTTAGTTTCTAGTCCCTAGCACTCTCCGAACTTGTTTGTTATAAATGCCTTTATAAACATGAATGACAGGTTTCTAAGGCTGTTCTTTCTCCCCCTCCTTTACACTGCTCTCAGCTATCCTGAATCCTTGGGTGGGAGATACATATAATATAAAACTACATTATGCATGTAATAAGAACACTTCTTGGATCCAGTTGGAGATTAATGATCCAGCACAAGGGTTAAAAAGTCTGTTAAGTGCAAGTGATTCTGTATTATGAGGAGTTGTAAAGGAGAATTTACATTTCTTATTTAAAAAAGTGAAAAAATAACTTTAAAAATATGGACTTAACTTGAAGTGCAACAAGGTAGATAGGTCAGGACACTTAGCACTTTGGACAACTGCGGGCTGGGTGTAGTTTCATCCTGTCACTACATCATGGATTAGAGGAACAAATCTCTTTTTCAGCATGTGACTTCTGTGGTGGTCATAAATAGATGATGCAGATTGGGACAGGTATTCCACTGATACAAAACTCTGCTGAAATCAATAGAGTTCTGGCAATCTCTACCAAGTAAAGGTCTTGTACAGCATCTCCAGAAAGATGGGAGCGCTGCTGTGCAGAGAAGCAAAACCCACTGAAGTTCTGGAAGGGGGAAAATTTTGACAACTTGCTTCAATTGATCTAAGTAATAAAACGAGATTTAAAAGGGTACCTTAAATAGCAAATAAAACCTTTCCAGGATGAGACATGTTAGACTATGGAAAAGCGTCACAATGGCTTGCAACTCATGATGATCACTGACTTGAATGGGTTGAGAGCAGTGAATCACAGGAGAGATCATGAATTAGAAAGCTCTTATGTACCCTCAATTGCTATAAACTAGTGCTTGATTTCACGCTTTGTGCTCTTAGGTAAAATAACTCAAAATACTGCTCTAAAAGCCTTGAAGATCTCTCAAAACACAGGGACTTTAAGAGCTACGCTCACACTTTTTCTGGGGAGAAAGGGGGGTGGGAGTGGAGGTGGGAATTACGTATTCAAAATCTGCTTTTACATAGGTGTTGCATTTGAAAAAATGATAAATATTTATAGTTTTGCTTCGAATACCTACACAAGCAAGTTAACAATTTCTGGATATGTAGTATGTGTAAATGAACACTGCTTAAGTCAATAATAAAATTATCACTGGTTTGGATTATGTCACTGAATGTATGCATTTTAGGGTTTTATCATAATCAACAGAATAGTTTTAGTTAATAGAGGACCCAAATTAAATGTATTTAGTGCCATGTTTAATACATTTGTTGATTTTGCATGTGAGATTGTATAAGTAAGCATACACACAAAAGAATTTATTACTCTTTTTAGTGCAATCTTGCCATCTTAAAAAAAAAAGAAGTCAGGGTAGTATGATCTTACTGATCCAAGGTACCGTCCTATTATAATTAAGCCTTCACTGAATCAAATTAAATATCTTTGTCAAATAAGGTCAGACTTCCATGTATCAGTGTCAAACTTACTAAAGATAGTTTGCTTCCCAGACAGGAGTGGGTTGGAAAACCTCTTCTTTGCTGTGTGGTAGAGCTGCTTGTGTGAAAAGCTCTTGAACAGGAAGGGTGTTTGTAATCGGCAAAGAAATATTTTCCTATACAAATCCAGATACTATTTTAAAGAGGAAAGCTCTCCTGAAGGGACAAAGTCTCTGGTAGATTTGCAGCTGAACATAGTAGTGCACATAAAGTCAAACCAAAGGCCCACTACATTGCATCTAACAGATACTAGTAAGGAAGACTTAGGGGAAAAAGTATTTGAACAATAAGCACAGAGGAATATTCTCCCATGCAACAGGGACACCTTCATGTTTGAAAAAAGTCATCATGGCAGTATTCTATAACTTCTGTAACTCTTGTAAGCTATTTTAGCTTGTTTTATTATCATGCCTAACTATTGTTAACCTGGTTTGTGGCTTTACTGATCTGCTTTCTGCATGATCTCTGAATGTGGTGAAGAGCACAGGACTAGCTTGGGATCCTGCTGGACTCCACTGATATGCCTATAAACTGCAGAAACCCACTCCGTGGTCTTTATCATTTAATTGGACCCACAAAATGACCTCTCCTTGATAAAAGTATCAGCTTAATGCCCAGTGAAAACTGAAAAGAGTGGTCTTTTTCCTCAAACGGGAATATCCACAGATAGTCTGATCATATTAAGGTCACAGACCTCTATCCAGAAGCCCTCATCTCCAAGCTTTCTCCTCTCAGGAAGGCTTGAAGTGCAAAAGCCTCCTGGCTCTGCAGAGGTTGTCTGGCATCAGAGGGCAGAAATGGAGGAAAGTGCACTCGCGTTTTCCATTGCTTCTCTGAACATCTTCACTCGGTTCTTTTTGCTGCGATCCAAGTCACTATATTGAAGTAAATTCTCTCCTCTTTGCCAGCATTTCTCCCCCTGTCCTGAGCAATGATTCTGGGCATGCTGTAAGAAATGCTGTGTCAGAGCTTTGATTTCTTCTTTCTTTTTGATATTATATTTGAAGTGTTTCACTCTCAGCCATCTGAGCAGATTATTTTTGGATCTTAGACATCAAAGCAGTTCTTTTTATCCAGATCCCACTCCCTCCAGTAGTTACAACTACTCTTACATTTAGACAGTCCTAAAATTACATTTAGCTCTTTGAAGGCAACTGCGAGGCTGATGTGACCGCTGCTGAAAATGAGTTTGATACCTCAGATCTATAATGTCTGTCAGATAAATATTTGATGGTGGATAATTAGTTGGCACTTGAGTTCAGTGAGAACTTAATAGTGTGTGTCAAATAACTCTGCAGCTCTGTTTATCTGTGTGATATTTTGTTTTATTTTAGGTATAGGTACAATTAGGGAAAGATTTCTGAGGGGAAACTATTTAGCTTGTGCGATGCATGTGCCAAGCTGGCAGGCCCTTGCTGATGGCACTCCTGAATCTGAAAGCAACTCTAACTTGCGTTTTTCCTGTCTTGGAGTAATTGAAAACAGTGAAGATTAGTTCATATGTTAGATGTAGTTTGTCAGCTCTAGCAGCCTTTTGGTAGTCTTTCACTCATGCTACATTAACAATACCCTCTGGCTGATTTGGGAATGTGCATGGGTGCACATGTATCTGCTACTTTATATAGAGAGTAAAAATGACATCTCAGAGAGAAATGGAGTGGAAATCTGTTAACTAGTGTCACTTTGAAATCAACTATGATTTGCTGATGTGCAGCAGCAAACTTTCTTACCAGTATTCCCGAAAGCTCAGTCGCAATGGAGAACAGGAGATAAGAGTCACCAGCTGGTGTGACATTGATAGTAGGTGGGTTTTTGCACTGGCCTCACTGCTATTTTCAAAACATTCAGCTTGTTACCTTAATTGCTCGTTTTCCACTTTTAAAAACAAACAAACACCCCCCACACACACACAAAAGCCCCCACAAAACAACAACAAAACACAAAGACAAAAAACCAACCCTTTGTCAACAGTGTTTTTCCTCTTACTGTAGATATCTGCTATACAGACTTGTTCCAAAAGTGCAAAATGATATGAACACATTCATATCAACCACACTCACTCCTACCACTCGTTATGGAAGAGTGTGGAACACAGCCACACAGCACTTTATTGCAACTTTTTCTTCAGGGATGAAGTATAGAGCTGGTTTACATGATTGTCAGCATATGCAGAAGGCAAGTTACTTTTCAAGCTACCTTTATTCATATTTTATTTTTTTGCTCAAAGTTTAAAAAAGTAGAAAGAGAAAAATCCGATCTCATCTGGATGAAATAATGAAATTAATTTAACAATACCAAATTCCCTTTCTTTTAAAACTCTGTTAAGTTTTATTCTTTTATTTAGGTAGGCTTTCTGATTATTTCTGCTGTGAATATCCTTTTTTCTACAGAAACTCATCTTAAGACATTAATCTCATATTGCAAACAGAAGAAAAAAGAATGAGACACATAAGGGGAAATGCATGTTCCAGATGATGAAGAATAATACCCAGTTTTGCTGTCACGGAAGCTTTCTGGATCATTTCCTTTACTAGTGTTCCCTCATCTAAAAAAAATTTTCTCCAACACAAGAAGTTAACTGTGGAGTTCCTTGAGCACCCTTCAGTGCCACAATATTAGGAGAAAGAGTTAATTCTATAGTAAACTTGTTTTTTCCTTAGTTGTTTGTTTGTTTGTTTGTTTGCTGAGTAGTAATAAATGGGGTAGGGTAAAACTTTTTTTTTTTTTTTTTTAATATGATGTAGTAATGCTTCTTGCAGAAAGGTCTGGTGGAAGTACTAAAAGATGTCTACATTCTATCAGAACTGCATTTTTTGCTGCTTGCTTTAATGTCAGTGTTTATTTGCCCCCTTGCTAAAGTTAGGAGACTTCGTGACAGGAACAAAGGTTTCCTTATTTAATCTCTATTTACTCAGCTCTCCATGACTCGGATCAGTGTCAGAAATAGACATGTTTTCCCTGCCATTCCCAAAAACCCAGCTTCTCTGAGGTAAACAACCAGACATTCTGCTCTTGTAAGTACAGCACATGGTGCCCTTCTATGTCTTCCACATGTACAATGAGGAACTCCTCTTCACGAAGGAAATGGTATGTAAAGATTCAGACTATATAGTCCATGAGGCTTGGATCCTCAGTTGACACATATTGTATAATTGCCGAAAGACCCAATTTAGTTCAATACGTCCTTATGAAAAATGAACGGCATCAGTCTTTGCACTGAAGCGTTCCATAAACGAAAAGGAAGAACTTGATATCAACCCATATTTATTTATCCAAATTTCAAATAAATTAAAACATCATACTGTATTCAGCTTTCTGGTGTCAGATCTAATTACAGAGTTACTTTCTTCACATCACAATAAAAATGATAATTGCTTCAATCTGAGGATTTAGGATACTTAAAAAACAATTTTCTTAATAGTATTACACATTTAAATAAATCAAAACTGTTGATTTCATTCAGGCAGTGACAATATTAAAAAGTTATCCTTGTGGCAGTCTTCCAGAAAAAAAATTTGCAATCAGATATGCAACTTATCTTTTTGTATCTGCTTTCATTATCTCTTCTTAACACATATGTCTCCTGCTATAAATTTACTAATCAAGCATATGCAAGATGTCTAGATATTAAGATTATTTTATAAGAATCAATAGAGATAATAAAGGTAAATGATAGGCTAGAATGCAGTTTTTGTCCTAGCAGATAATTACGTTTTGTTAGTCCATCTATGCTATTTCTTTATACATTGATTATAGTCAGAACGATCACCATTGAAACTCTCGTCTTTTCTAAATAAGTACTTTTCAATTTACATGTGTGTTTTTTTTCATCTTGTAGCTCTTTTTTATTAGGAAGAATTAGGAAGCACTGCAAAATTAAACTGTGTCTATCTAAACTGTAACCATAAATCATTATCTGAAATAATGACTATAATTTTAAGGTCAAAAGCTGTATACTTGCTATAATATATCATGTCAATGATTATAGATTACAAATTAATGGACAAATTGAAGAAGAAACAGGGAGAATAGGAGGAAGTGTTAAAAATATCTCAGTAAGTGATACTCTGTATCAGTGAAATGGAACAAAACCTGATTTAAAGACTATTATTTACATCAATACAGCACTAGAAATCTGTCGTACAGTCTATAAATAGGGGTATTATGGTAAAACAAACACTTGGAATATATCTGTGTTACAGAAATTGTGGGGTTTGGTTTGTTTTGGTTTTGGTAAATCGAGAGTTTTGGTTCTTACCTTTGGTTTTGCTTTTTTTCGTTGGTTGTTTGGGTTTTTTTGGTCACAATTTCGTTTCCCATCCCCACCTTTGTTCTTTCCAAGTGCCATGACACGCTGGAAGAAATGCAGACACTGGACTCTGGGGAAGTTCTCTTTTCATTACACAGTCCTGGTGGTGCTAAACAAGTGAAGTTTAAGTTTGTTTAGTACTTCTAATTGGCAATACTTAAGAAAGCTATTTATCACTATTTCAGTAACACTTTTACCTGAAACTTTTTAAAAATGTAAAATGTAACTATAATTTGCATTTTGCATAAATGCCGTGAAGCATGTATATGTATCATACACAGAACTAGAATATCCAGTATATCAATTTATAGGTGAAGATAAAAATGCAAGTAGATAAATATTCACAATATGTATGTGGTAGCCCAAGCAAAATTTCTACCATCAATTCATTGAAATTATTTTCCAGCAAGCAACAAGTCTTGTTTTGACATCAAGATATATTTTTAATGTAAGGCAAAACTGTAGGGCCTATCATAACCAGCTTGAAATAATTTCATTTTTAGGGAGAAATATATTCAACAGCTCAGGTGTCCTACAGCTGTTCACTGGGGTATGCAGGCCAACAATGATAAAAAATATTTTCTTGATATCAATAAATGTTTTTACAACTGAATTGAACAGGATTGAAAAAAACCTAGTGTCCCTTGCTGACTAGGGGCCAGCAGGAAACACTAGTAAGGGAACCTTCAAAACTGGTGGCTTAGAGACTTGAAAGAAGTAGTGCTGTCCCTCAATAAGTTTATCTTCCATGCATTGTTTCACCAAATCTTTCATTTCTTGTAAATGTACAGTATATTTAAGGCTATGAATCCACAGCTTTATAGAAAGTAATTCCATATTGCAACTGTTTGTGCAAAAAAAAAAAAATCTGCTTTTGTTTCTCTTACTTCCATGACCTACTACATTTGTGTGATGCACTCTAACACCTGCTACTTTCATTTTTCTCCCTGGGAGATTGTGATGCAAGAAGAAAACATCTTTCCCAGTCTTGCCTATTGGGAGGTTGGTAGACTGAAATTTAGAAACAACATGCATTTCTGCCCCTGGCTTGCAATATATGGAAATACTAGTGAAAAGCCTACCCAGCTGTACAGCTTGACAGTGTTTGCTGCTTCATACTGCAGGCCTCTCTTTGATACATTGGGCACAGAGAAGCTGCTGTGACAATTTTCAACAGTAGCTAACCTGTGGACTTAAGTGTCTATGATATAGTCAGTAGTCAAGGGTAGATATTTTAAAAAGACTGTGGTTTGGCTATTTTGTAGTTCTTACAGCATTTGTTTTTCATTATTTCAACTGATGGATGAGTGTTGTGGTATTGTAGAAAGCAGGGCAACAAATGCTGAATGTTAAAAGAGATGTTTTGCATAATGGAGATTGGCACCAGAAGGAAGCCTGCTGAAACAGATTCAGTGGCAGTGGTTCCAAGCTTAATGATGTCTTATGTGATGGTACGGGTTCAATCTCTTTAGCCAGTATGGCTCAAATGAATACTGATATGAAAGATTAAAAAATATTAGAGGAGGGAAAAGTTTGTTTCATGTAACATTAGTAATTTTAAAAATACCTATTCTAGCATTACAAATTTAATATGGCTTTCTAGGGCAGCAGAGTCAGAGAACACTAAACCAAGGGCCATGACTTTTGTACATTCAAAAGCAGAGGTCTAGAAACAGCAGTTCTGCAAGAGATTTTGTATGAGTTTGGGTTAAACACTTTCTTGAAAGGTTGAAATAGGCTAGAACCTAGTAATAGTTTATGTCTTTCAAAGTATTGAAAATACATGCATTTTTTTAAGCTTATAAAAATTAACTTAAACCTGGAAATCTGGTTACTAGTGCCTATCGTGTGAAAGATTTCCTCATGAGTTGATTTTGATCTTCCATTTATTTTTGCGTTAGTTCAGAATGACTAATTTGGTTTTAACTAAAACTTGATTCAGAGGAAAGGCACTCATGCAGTGGTGGAAAATAAAGAACTTTCAAATAATGTATGATAGGACTGTTTTACAACTAGGTACTTCCCAGGAAGTACACAAGTAGGAGCTCAGTACACTTGTGTCTGGCTGACTCTAGTGCCTGGTGCCTGAGTTGAAAGGACATGACAGGAGTTGGCCTCGTTGTTGAAACCCTCCATTTGAAGAGTACACTGTGTATAATTCTTGGAAGGATTTTTGAGTTGTACTGTTCTACTGAAGGCAGTACACATGCACATGTTGGCTCAGGCTGTACAAAAATGCGAGAGTACACAATTTAAAAGACTAACTTAAAGCCTGTCAGTAAAAAGACAAGGTTTTTAGATAATGAGGGACAAAGAAGATGTATTTCTGTATAAAATGTCTTCAGTATATGTGAGACTACAGTAGGAGAAACAAGACTGTAATAATGTATATGTCTATGCCCAGTGCTTGAGCAAACTTGGAACATGTTCTGCATGAGGGGGAAAATAGTAATTGAAAGCTAAATGCAGAAGTGTTTGAAGGAAGAGAAGACTGTGGAAGAATTTTACCTGTTTATTTCAGTTAAAATCAGTAATTTGGGAAGCTTATTATGGTTCATAACAGTTCAGTTCATTATAGTACTTTTCCAGTTCATTCCTACATTAAATTGTTCTTTTGTTTACAGAGGAACATGAGTTTTTTCTTCCTCTTTTATGTTCTTCTGATTTGAAATTCCATTGAAACTGTATTTTCTTTGCCTCTCATTTTTTTTTCTGATGTTAACCACTTTGTTCAACTATCAATTTAATTAATGTATTTCCTAATTAGTGGTGACAGAACCTTAAATAAAAAATATTTATAAAGTATTTAGAATCTTTCAGCATAATCCCAAGTCTTACTGTAGTGTAGTAAACTTGAAACATCTTTTAGTTATTTAAATATTGTTTGAAATGCAAGCAGACTGCCTTCTGCATATCTTATATGAGAAAAACAGCATGTATGAGAAAACCAAACCTATCACAATCCCCAAAGTTGTGTTTTTTTTGTTTTTTATTTCTTAGATGAATTTAACATTTTCAGTTTCCAAATGACACTTTCTAGAATAATTACCTTTATAGAAGATAAACTGATTAATATCTGCTTCGCTTTGGAAATAGACTAGTTTTGCAAGGATGTCCTCATATCTATATCATTTGTTGTTTCACTAGTAGTTGAATGCTGAGTTGCTTATTAAAAAAAAAAATCTAATAAGCATCTATTTTGTTGTATTTGTCAACTCTAGATTAACATCTTTCGGAGTGAAAATAATTCACGTGTCTAAAAGCTCTTGTTCTTATTTAATTAGCCATGATATAATATCTGCAGTTTATAAAATCCCATGCATGTTTGTGAACTGCTGAATTTCACCAGGAAACTTTTAGAACTGATTGTGATTAAGGAAAGAAGTTGAACTTTGCAGAGTAGGCCTTGATTCTGTTTTGTCCAAGAAACTTGCAGGGATGTGATACAAAATGAAGTAATGATTGGCAATAACAGAACCTGTTAGCTCAAAAGTGGAGTTTTCACAGTATCACAGTATGTTTGGTATTGGAAGGGACCTCAAAAGATCATCTAGTCCAATCCCCCTGCTGGAGCAGGAACGCCTAGGAGAGGTCGCACAGGAATGTGTCCAGGCGGGCTTTGAATGTCTCCAGGGAAGGAGACTCCACAACCCCCCTGGGCAGCCTGTTCCAGTGCTCTGTCACCCTCACTGAAAATAAGTTCTTTCTCAAATTTAAGTGGAACCTTCCTGAAGAAATGGGACATGACTTGTGCATTTCTGTAAGTATAAAGTGGTGTATTTGGAATTTCTTACTCTTTTAATTTGATTCTGTGATAACACTAATCTAAGACTTGTAGGAGGAGAGGAGGGGAGGGGAGGGGAGGGGAGGGGAGGAGAGGAGAGGAGAGGAGAGGAGAGGAGAGGAGAGGAGAGGAGAGGAGAGGAGAGGAGAGGAGAGGAGAGGAGAGGAGAGGAGAGGAGAGGAGAGGAGAGGAGAGGAGAGGAGAGGAGAGGAGAGGAGAGGAGAGGAGAGGAGAGGAGAGGAGAGGAGAGGAGAGGAGAGGAGAGGAGAGGAGAGGAGTTTGGGCATTTTGGTTGTGTTTTTGATTTTTTTCCTCATCTCCCTGTACCACAAAATTATTCCTAAATCTTTTTTTTTTTAGGTTCCTTTGGAACATTACACTAAAGATCTGTTTTAACCACATTTATTTTTAATTAATTACATAAGAGCTGTGATTTTTGAAGATCAAAAGTACCTAGGTCTTTGTTCTCTTCTTTTGTGCACTTATTTGGTTCAGTTTTTGACTAAATCAGATTTTGTACTCTTGAGTCACACAATTATTTCCTGAACCTGCAAAACTGTGAGGTGGGATTCTTATTGTTTATTTCTTTCCATTTTATTCATGCTCCACAATGCCTGTTTTTTGAGTTGTGTACATTTGCACGTTTTTCTGTAGCAGCTGATATAGCATCTCTACAAAATACGTATATCTTCCAAAGCCAGTAATAATGTACATATAATTCAAACACTGTTCAATTGCAGAGCTTAAGAAAAACACAGAACACTTACAATTACAGCAAATAATTTTTTTTTCTTCCCCCAAATATGCTGAAAATAATGTTTGTTTTTTCTTTTGGTCATTTAGCAAGTTCATATGTATGAGAAACTTGAGGACTAAGTTTTCATTTATAATTTAAACTCGTTCATTTTAAGGTACCTATAATCATCGTGCTCATGATAACTTCGAACTCATGAGAATGGAAGTGCTTGTTAAGCTGTAGATTTCAGGATGATGGGCAGTATGTGGGAGCTGACATGGCTATGTATTGTTGGAAGTAATTTGAGGAATTTGATTGCACTGTCCCACCACATCACTCTTTTTGTTCATATTAATATTTTGATTTGTCTCTACTATAGATATACTTTTTTAATAAACCAACTAGTGTGTTTAAAAATACCAAAACACTAAGGAGGTTTCCATAATATGTAATATCCTATTGGTGATTACATAAATAGTAATCTACAAACATTTTAGTTTTCCATAAATCTATTACCTATGCTATTTTTGTTAAAGTTTTCAAATCTGAACAGGGGTCAGAACATGAAGTTTGGAATAGATATTTACTTGACATTTTTCATTTAGGGTATGTTAATGGGTAAATTCATTGTACAATTAATTCAGCCGACTTAGACTCTCTGTTAAAACAAGAAATTTACCTTTCAAATGAGGAAATATTTGTACGAAGGAACTACTGAACGTATTTACAGCCGTGGTACTGCTCTGCCCTGGTTACCCTGTGTAACGCAGCAGAACATGCTAACAGGGAATGAGTGGCATAGGGCAGTGTGTGCATCTTCTGGTGATTTAGTATTAAAATGGATTATTAAATATTTTTGAAGGTAAACAAGTTGTTTTAAGGGTAATTCCAGAATCTGTCATGTGGGGTTTGGAGAGAAAGCAGTTGTATTGCATCACAGAGGCTTACAAGATCCACTGGTCAATATTTTTTATGTCTATTTGTCAGCATACTAGATGCAGAAGTTAGGAGTTTTCACTTGAACTGGTCTTGGCTGAGTGTGCAGTAGTATGATGAGAGTTTCAGACACTGTGCTCCCTAATATGTCTGACTTAAAGCAGTTGATGAGGTTTGCTTGTCACTGTAGGAGAGATGTCAAAACAATCTAGTAAGAAGAGACTGAAATCCTAGAATAAACTGCCTGAATCTTTCAATGTATTATTAAAGGCCATTTGTTATTGAAGTTCAATGGCAGAGATCCAAATAAAATGAGTTTAATTGGGGTTTATTTGAATGAGTTTCATCTTTGCGGTGTCTTCAATTGTTGCAACTTCTCGCAGTACAGCAAAACAGAATTGCCACTACCGTGGTCTATATTATTATTTGTCAATAACCTGTGTATTATTCTACATATTTTTACAATGCCTGCTCCTTGAAATGAAGTTAGCACACTGGGAAAAGTGGCTACTGCTCTCTCCTCTTTGAAATGAGCCTGAATCTGTTAGTCAGCCTCCACAGAAGATGAGTCCTTCCAAATTTGGAAGGAGACATTGGTCTGAGCTATTGCCATCAGGACCTCCAGCAATTATATTTCTTCTTTTCTACCCAGCTGGATAGAGTGTTCATAACATGCTTAGTTCCTGCTCACATCTATTCTTTATCCTGAGGCAGCAGACAAAGGGACTGGTGTGACAGGGACTCAAGCCATTGGACTCGAGTCACCGATTAGCTCATTTCACATCAGCCATGTGGCTTTTAGACAGAAGTCTGGAGCCAAATATCTCCCAATTACCTGAAGTAAATTGCTTCATAGCTTGTTACCAAAATTCTGAGCAAGGTTTTGGCTGCTGCCTGATATTTAATTAAACTCTATGCATCTGATAACTTCTCTGCATGATGTGGCAAATAGCAAATGCTTAGATAAAACTTGATTTTGAAATATAGAGAGGAAAAAACCCCTAAAACTTGAAAGTGTGGTGTTTTATTGCAAAGGAAAATATATTTTTGCTGTACAAAAGCCTGAATACAATCTGAAAAAGCTCAAATACAATGTGAAACTAACTTGCATTTTTTCCAGTTAGAGAATAAAAGAACAGAAATGGTGACGTTATAATTCCAAGCATGATTTAGACTCATTTTCTAACTCCATGGAAGTATCTCTCCAATATGACATCTTGCAGATCTGTGTCTCACTCAGCAGACTTTAAGAAATAATTTCTTATGGATGATCTTAGCATCTTATAGCTATCTACCTGCTAGAAAAAGCAGAAAAAAAAAGACAATTTTCTTCTTGAAGAGTTGATGGTCCTACTATAAGACAAAAGATAATAATTAAAAGAAGGAAAAGAACGAGAATAAGCTGCTGTTGGTCAGCAAAAGTAGCACTAAAGTTAATGGCAGACATCCCAGAAAAGGGGAGATGGGTTAAGAAATATTTTTGAAGATGCTTATGAGGAATTTCTGTTCCATGCAAGACTAACACAGAAGTCAGCATTAATATTTATGTGAGAAAATTTATAAAGTGGAAATGAGAGGCTGGTATCATGGGGATGAGGCAAGTTAATGAGATCTCATCTGTGAGTGCGAGATAATCGTGTGTGTGGGAAGGGTATGGCAAGGAAAACACTGACTAGAAATAGCCTTGACTCAGAAAACTAAGTTCCTAGAGTTTGATATGACAGAAATGGGAAGCATGTGGTTCTTCCAAGGAGAGGGTTTATACTAAAATGTGTTCTTTTGCTATGACTAAATTGCAGAAATTATTACCAAGTTATATTTTATACAAAGGTAAAATGCTGTATTACTTAGAATCTGAAACATCTCACTCCTGTGTGCAATCTGTAGGAGGTTTAGCAGCTGATTAAGACTGGAGGCTCTGTTACAGGCTCCTATGATTTTTCAGATCCTCTTGTGTGTTTGGATTTTCAATTACTTATTTAAAAAAAAAAAAATGACACCTCATGAAATTCCAGGTCTTTGTGCATGTGATTTAGAGTACTGTGAATATCACAAATTAAAACATAATTGCGTCTCACAATGACAGTCTTATTTCTTTCTGTTGTTTATCCTAAAACACAAGCTCACAAACAGTAATAAATAAAATAGATTCTACTTCCAAGTTACTTATGCAAGTTGAAATATGTTCCCTAAAGAGGGTCATAGAGGCACAAACTGTCAGAATTGCATGTCTTGCTGAAAATCTCAACCCATTATTTAAAGTGTAAATCTGTATTTGTCATTCACTGAGTGTTATGGGGCAAGACAGAGATCAACAAGTACATTTCGTCTAAAAAAAGAAAAAAAAAATCACAGACAACACGAACAAAGAGAAAAGCTGTTTGATGACATATGAGTGTTATTGAAGTGTCACAACTCTAAATTGGGACCTTGCAAAGAAGAGCATGTGGATTTGTCCCACAGCTAAATCATTACACCACATATGGCCATCCACCTATGTTAATGGTGTTAGTCAGAGAGACGATAACTAGTCTATGTCTTGTCAGTGGCTCTTAAAGTTTTGATTTGAAGTTGTAAGACTATTTTTTTAAAATGTGTATTCTTTCTTGCAGAGATACACACAGTGGTTAGGTTCTCAGGTATTTAAAATAATTTTTCCTTGAATTTTCAGGCACATTTGTATGGAACTCTCAGCTAACATCTTGTTTTGAAACAAAAATATCAGCAGAGTAAATAGTATAATGTACTGGCAAGAGTAAGGAAGACTTTGTAATTTTCTCCAAGTCTAACACAGATTTCGACGATGTTTAGGGAATAATAACATGTTTTTTTTCTCTTCTACATCTGGAACAGAATAGGATTAGGGAGTACTTAATTCAAAATAAACTTCCCAGGTAATTAGTTTTCTTTTCAAAAGAGAGTCTTCCATAGAGTGTCAGGGCAAAGCAGAAGGAAAAAATTATGCAAGCATATTTTAGAAAAAGCAGTTTTATCTTCAAATATATTAAGCTTGTATCAGTTACTTTTTTTTTTTTTTTTTAATCGTTATACACATTTATGTCTATGTATGTAGAACAAGTAAGAGTTCATTATGGTTTTGGATTTATTTAAATCTATTTATTTACATTTTGATCCTACATACAGGAGGTAGAAATCAGTAATTTTTAAGTGTGTGAGTGAGACAGCACAACAAAGAAGGAAGTTCCTTGAGTTCTACTGTCAAAAAGGTTGAATATAGGAAAGGTAAAGTTTAAAAGTTAATTGTAAGCCACTGCCTTAAGGAAAGGAGATAGATGAGTGAGGAAACCTATCCTTGCTCTGGCTCTGCAATGTACTTCTTTCATGGTTTTGAAGAAAACTCTCTTAATCTGTTCTTTCGTTTGCCTACGATTAAAGCACTTCTTGAGTACTCACTCGGATTTTCAAGAGTTCTTGGACAACATTGTAGTAAAATAGCTAGAATATTTTAAACACACTAAGTGCTTGATACAACTGATATTGTTTACTGATAAGATAAAAAACACTGAAGAAAAAAACCAAAAACAAATAAAAACAAACAAAAAAACCCCAACCTACAACGAAACTCCCTTGCTGAAACAACAACAAACCTGCAGTTCTTGTTGATGATGTCACAAGATAGTGCTGCTGTCTCAGAGCTGATTTTACTTTGCTTGTGGTGCCTTAGCAGATAGGAATCAAAATAGTATCTAGTTCTCATGGAAGTTCCAGAGACTTCAGGAGGTCTTACACTGTAGATTAAAATAATTATTTCTGTTCCACAGACAAGCAAATCAAGGAGCATAAACATGGATTTACTAGCTAAAAGTTACCAAGGAGGTCAATAATGGATTAAAGGTTTCTGTGTCTTGTATTGAAATAATTCTCTCAGGCAGTTAGCAATAGGACAAGGGGGCATGGGCTTAAACTCTGCCAGGGGAAATTTAGGCTGGATATTAGAAAGAAATTCTTTACAAAGAGAGTGGTCAGGCCTTGGAATGGCTGCCCAGGGAGGTGGTGGACTCACTGTCCCTGGAGGTTTTTAAACTGAGATTGGACATGGCACTTAGTGCCATGATCTAGTAAATGGACTGGAGGTGGACCAAGGGTTGGACTTGATGATCTCTGAGGTCTTTTCCAACCCAGTCGATTCTGTGATATTATTATATTTTCTTTAATATCAGCTATTGAGCCATGCATATGCCTTTCAAAATCAAAACCTAAATGAAGTGTAAGTTTTCTAACAGATTTTTTCCATCTTCAACTCAAGATCGGTCCATCTGCACAGCATGCCATGTGTCAATTTTCTTTATTTTGGATGGTTAATAATTAGCATGTTTCTCTCTCTTTGCCCTTTCTTCCTTTTGGATCAGTACAGCAGTTATTAACTCTAATTAACCTTGCACTAGGTTGACAAGTGTAATGAGAATCATGAATAGCATTTAATGATAACAGAAATACAAAAATGAACTTTTGCTTGCTTGCCAGATGGAGTTTTACCACTGTATTACTGCTCTGACTCACAAAATCAAATATGTGATTTCTACAACTCCTGGACATACACGCAAAAGTGCTGTTGGTGATAAATATCCCTGAAAAAGCAAGACTCAAGAAATAGAGGGTTTTTTCCTGAATATTTGCATGCACTTATTAGAAAAATAAGACATTAACAGGTTCTTCTTGTTGAAATGAACTTGAATTAAGTGTCATTGTGGCTGCAGAAGGTGTGGTGGTGGCACTTAAATGTAGGTATCTAGTGCGTTTTTAGATTCCCTGCGGTATACATGACTTCTGGATGCTCTGATGCAACACAGGACCGTAGATCTTTGGAACTGAGCCTGAAGACCATATAGGGTACTTCAGGACACTTAAAATTGCAACGGAAGTTTACAGTTAGGCCTCTGACTGCTCAGTGTCACACATGTATGAGTATATGTATAGTGATTGTATGGCTAGGGTCAGTGTGTTGCAAGTCAATATTGCTACCTAGATCTTCTACTGAACTGATCTTGGAGCACATATCCCAGTGAGGCAATTTTATTATATTAATTTTGGAAAGCTTGGAAACTGAGGACATGGTCTCTACGCAGGCCCATAGCAGAGTCAGAAATAAAACACATATTTAAGTCACGGCTCAGTACTTTCATTACACTCTTCATTGCCACGTCCCCTGTGACATGGTTTGTGTCTTCAAAAGATGGGCTTGAAAATTCCAGCCCATAAGGATAACACCCCAGCATATTATAAACTTGGTCATCTCTTTCGTATTTCATGATCCTGTCATATTATGCTAGAGAAATCTGTTTAAATTGGAAGGTGTGGTGCAGACCATGACTAGCCTAGGGCTGGCAATCCATAGCAGCAGATTATTTTTCTACCCTAGACAGGAAGTGACTACTAATCACTGAAGAAACTGCTTCTGTCTCTTGCTTATATCACTCATATAAATTATTCTCCTCTTCTCTCTTCCCATAAGAGATATATCTTCAGCAATAAACTAAATATTTTGAAGTTTCTCTGAAGAACTACCAATCTATCTGATTCCACTGAACCTGTATAAAGAATATAATTCAGATTGCATCCTCACTTGTGCACTCTTGCACTTGATTTGTTAAGAATACTGAAAACACATGAACAGGGCAAGGTATTTAATGAAATTTGAATGTCATTTTCTCTGGAGAAAACAATTTTTAAGAGTTGGGATTTTTGCAAAATAATATTCAAATGTGTATGTTTCAGTTTCCTTGTGTGGGTTTTGTTTTATGGGAAGGATATGAAATTTCACATAGTGAACTGTATCTGGTGATATGTTCTAAAAGGTAGAAACTTTGTCCCTGTCTTTAAATGCTACTATGCTGTCGAGGGTTTTGATTGCGGGGTGACAATAAAACTGTGGCAGATGTACTGTTAACCTCCTCTCTGCTCCCCATTCCCCCTTCAGCCCCTCCCTCTCCCCCCTTCCCACTCAGGACAGGCGATTGGGAGGGAAAGAAGGACAGAGAGAAGATGGTTGGAAAAATTAAAAATGTTTTACTAATGCTACTAATAAGAATAGAGAAAATAATACAAAATATACAAAACCAATCTTGAAAGCCTCAGTAACTGCAGAGCCAGCACCTGAAGTCCTGGATTGGACTCTGCAGCCAACCGGAGCTGGATTCAGTCTGTCACTAGGCCTCAGTTTGCAGGGATGACTAGCAAGGTCCTATCCTAATGTCAACCATAAGGAAAAAGGAAAAGGGAAAAGGATGAGATCCTCGTGATCTCCCACTTTTATATGAAGTATTCAAGTAAATGGGATGTTATACTCAGTTGGTCAGTTCCTTGGTCACCTGTTTCTTGTTGCCCCTCTCACGAGATGTGCATCAATTGTTATTATAACTTTGCATTCCATTGCTATGTTTACCAAAACATGTATCTGTTTTTCCAGGAAAATGCAGCTAATGTGAAAGCTTTAGCTGACGGGCAAATTCACTAAAAGAGAAACTTGTTTTTTAACAAAACCAGGACATATGCTTAAAAACCTACAAAGACTTACTGTACCTATGGTGCCTTCTTTATATAAAAATATACTAGTATTTAGAAATTACTGCAATTATACAAAATCTGATTTATGAGCCTTGATGTTGAACACTGTAATAGAAGATCTGTGATCTGCATTCACTTTGCATTAATATAATGGCTACAGATGGTGAAAGGCATTGATGAATAGGTCTCATATTTTCTAATACTATAAAATATGGCCAGATGCTGTATATAATTGAGAAGAAAAAGCATAGTGGAAAAAAAAGCCAGTAGTCTTATATAATATGCAGTAGAATGAATATGAAGTCAATACATATTGTATTTGTTACCTACAATATGTATTTTTACCTTTTTAAATGAAAATTGGTATCACCAGAAGTTTTTTCTAAGTTTGTTATAAACAATGTAAAATGTCAGAAACACAAAATACAAAGGTATGGAAAAGTACCCAAAGTGCCTCTTTTTTATAAGGTTTCCTATGATTTACCTAGACACAGTAATTTTGTTTGAGCATCAGATAGCACTTAATAATTTCTACCGCTATTAAACATCATACTGAAGCTTTTACCGATTTAGCAACACTTCAGTAGCCATTTCTGTCTTGTTAAGTGCTTTACAGTGGAAAGAATTGGGTGAGAATAAGCCACCTTCTCAGGAATAAGAAAAAGTGAAAGACAAGAGGGAAAAAAATATCCTCAACTGAAGTGAAATCGCCAGAAAGTAGGGGGCAAAGTTTAACCCGGAAGCCCTGTGTTGAAAAGTGACTTTAATGAGTGAATGACTGACCCAGAAGGCAGAGCCTGATGTTCTTTTCTGACTTCATGTGATGAGCATCCCAAAAATGCTTAAGTAAGAAGTCTATTCACTGTGATAGGTGGGACTTCTATTCTGGTCCATGACAGCTGGATCAGACTTCCGACAAACAATCCACTAGGCCATAGATATTCAGAAACAGTTCAGACATACTTGAGTGAAAATTACTTTGTAATTTTCATTAGTAAAGGGAGATGAAGAATATTGTGCTTCCTTGAGGGCTTTTGTGTAAAAACTGTCTATCAGGAAAAATAACAATTGTTATGTAACAGGCTTTCTGTTTCTGGAAGGAAGTAGAAAAAAATAGAAAGCAGTTACAGATGTAAAGTTACAGATATAAGCTTTTTCCAGTCATAAAGTTAGAGAGTTGCCATGGTCTGAGGTGGAATAAAATAGGATCTCTGTGTCATTGACAATCTTACCAAAACCAGAAAAACAAACAAACAAACAAACAACAACAAAAAAAAAAACACAAACAAAAAACCCCAAACAAACAAAACCAACAACAACCAAACCCCTGCTTACTAACAGGTCTATATAATTTTTTATCAGAAAGCAAATATTCTTCTTAACAGGGTTTTACTGATGGCCATAGATGAAACAGAAGTGGAGATTAATTTATTTAGCTTATTTTAAAAATGTTTGAACTAGCTAATGCCACACAATAACTCTAACATTGCTCTAGCCATTGGCAGAATCCAGTGTGAAGTACTTGGACAACATCCGTTTCCTAATGCAAAGCTGATATGTAGATTATATTTTAGATTTCTGACTTCCATTCCCAAAAAAACTGATAGACTGCAATTATGTTCTTTATTTTCAAGATACATTGCATTTAAGATAATGCTAGAATGGGAATCATCTCCTTAGGAGCTGCATATAGACAAGGATGTCATAGGCAAAAAAATGATAAGGGACATGTTTAAGCTCCACTCCCTCTCCTGGCATGCGCTGGCCCTTACCTGGATCAAAGGAAAATGGCAATCTCAGGACAGCTACTATGTCGCTTGGATGATTCAGGTGACTAACATGAGTCAATGTGGCTCTCCTGCCCCATTCTTCTCTTGAGGAGAGTAGTAAGGCTTTTGTTGGAGGGACTTGGACCTTTGAGCCTTCAAACATGAGAGAAACAAGAGGGACTTCAAAGACGATTTAGACATGCTGTTTCATGCCTGCAGGTGAAAACATTTCCAAAGAATGTTGGAAAAAAATAGTTGTTGGCCCTCTTTCTCTTATCTTCTTTTGTAAAAGAGAAAGACAGAAATTTTCACCTATCTAAGAATACAGTAGTTTCAATTGTACAGTAACTTTTTTCTTTCCCCCCCACCTCCAATGACAAATCTGTTACTTATCATAATCATTTCTACTTAGTCATAGACTCTTTTTACTCCTGCTTCAGGTCTAAGAAGTCAGCCTACACAGGGTTATTTTTCTCCTTCATACATCAGGGGTAGAAATTGAGAGAGTGAATAATCTTCTTCCCTGAAGAAATCTCCTTTTGTCGCCTGCAACCCCCCCATCCCTGGGTATGTCCCTGACATGTGGTAGACAGGTCCCAAGCTCTGCACAGGATTGCTCTGAAGGTATCTGCATTTCAATAGAAAGAATTACATTAAATGCTGTAATACAAAAGCAAGAAATTAAAATATTAATAAGTGTTGGACTGATGACCTAGATTTTTTGTTTGTTTGTTTCAGAATTAATGGTCGTAAGGTGACTACTTTTGAATTTTTGTGGTAAAAATAAATCCTACTAGTACCTGCTTTGTTTTCTAAATCACTTTGATTAAATGATTAAGTCTACTTTAAAGCAGTCTGCCACCAACACATAACAGGACTTGAATACTTTTAGTTCTGAGGATCAGGAAAATGTTTTATTTGATCCCACAGATAAGATGTTTGTCCTCAGCAACAAATTGTTCCCAGAGAAGGCACAGAAGTCTCCTTCTGGTATTAAGTTGAAGTACCTTAATGTAAAATTGCCTTCTATAATGTGGAAAGCAATGCAACATGGTTGGTTTATGAAGAATAAACTGAACTCTCGAACACAGAAATGAGAGGAAGATCTCCTATTAAGATGTAATGATAAGGAACAGTTCTGTGGTGAGGGGTTATGCTTCAGGCACAATTTCCATCACATTTGCAGTATTTGCTCTAAATTGCTAGCATACAAGAAGAAGACAACAGTTGTGAGTTATCACATGAAAATGGTCAATACCAGTAAATTTTACTACCTACTGTCAAAAGAGAGACTTGAATGCTCTCTGGGGACCTGGTTTTACTCCAGGAGATCAGTTGGCTCTCTTTATTTGAAATAAAAGGACATTGCTTGAAATAGTGCCTGAGGCATCACAGACTTCCAAGAGTGAATGGAAACCACTGTTGGTCCATGTTCAGTTTGTGCAGTTGCTCTCTGACTATAAAGTATGAAGGCAGATAAAATTCCCCACATCCACTGTATTCAGTAAGTCTAGAGGGTATTAGGAAATATATTCCATGAATGTTATTACACTACATCTGGGATCAAATGTACTGTAGTTGTGACTTGGAGATCAGAAATCCAAACTGCAAACCCTTCTCATCAGTCAACAGTAACGGTTAACAAAGAAAAGAACTCTAGGGTTAGAATTTTTAATAAATTAATATTGAAGATATTATACTATTCGTAAACTAAGCTGCCTCTGGAATACAGCTTTCAGCTCCACTTATTTTATTTAAAAAATGACTATAGGAAAAATAGAAGGGATTCAGAGAATAACAAAAAGAATGCTTAGAGAAGTGCAGAAACTACCATATGAAGTAAGATTGAAAAGACGGGAGCAGTTTACTTTGGAATAGAGATGAACAAGATGGGACATGAAAAATAACTGAGTCAAAAAGACCACGTGTAAAAATGAGGTTATAGAGATGCTAGTGCAGGCTTTCTACTTAGCTTCTGCCATAATATTAGAGGAAGGCAGTATTCAGACAAGTTGAAAGACAGCAAATCTAAAATTGACAGAAGGAATTATTTTTTCAGCCAACAATAAGCTAACAAAAGTCATTGCCACAACATATTACTGGAGTCAAGAGCTCAGTCAGATTAGAAAAGGAAATGGATGTTTGTATAGATTGTAAAAACAGCCAGAGATACTAGGATTTTAAAAATAATCAGGGATCGAGAAATTATATAAATTCTCATGCTTCCGGGCAAAAGACAATGATAGCACCTAGGATTTTTTTTCTTTTTTTTTTTTTTTATGGACAGCATACCTTTTAGCTATGCACTGTGAGGGTTCTTGAATTTTCCCCTCCAGCACCAGAGGCCAGCTGTTGGGAAGCAGGTGGTCAGAAGGATTTCTAATGTTTCCTAAGAACAGTTTTAATGTTTGGTTTCAAAAGGGTATGTTGGAAAATATTTGTTCTGCTGTCTGAACTACTTGTCTGGAATGCTCAAAAGTATTGTTATTATTTTGTAGGCCCAGGGCCATCATATAAGAGTTTTATTTATATATATGTATACATGTATAAATATACATATACACACACAAATGAGCTAGGAAGTTCTAGAGCCTAGCACATAGCCATAATTATAATGTAGTTGAAGCAGAAAGAGTTATGGATGCAACAAGAATGTGTACCCCAAAAACTGGTTGGGATGGGTATCAATTATATGAGAAAACTGTACGGTCAATTGGCAAAACTTTTAAGCAACATTCTAAAATGTGTTTGGGTTTTCCTATTCTGTGTCTTGCATTCCAAATTAGCAGGGATTGTTCCCCATTTTTCCGTATTGTCTCCTAATGTTGTGATGTTTTGATGCTTGCCACAGTGTCCTAAAAGGAAGAAGTGTGTGTGATAATGTAGGTTTTTCACTACACGTCTACACAACTTCAAAGATCCCAGATTTCCAGCAGAGATGGAAGCAATACGTACCAATGAAAATGTGTGCCATGCAAATTCATTATTTAAAAACATCAGCAACAAAATAACAAAAACAAATACTCCTTGCTTTAACAAGATAGATTTTATTCTCCATTTCAGAAAATTTTTCTCTAGCTAAATCTATGGACACAATTATTTTTTATGATGGAGATAACCTGGTCAATGAGAAAATTAAGACATTTGAATGCAAAAGTTGCATGAAACAAGTTTATAAAAATACAGTAGCATTTATACTTCAACTTCCCGTGAACTTCATCTTACTGAAAACATATCTCTACAGCTGTATGTATGAGTAAATTTTTAATGTTTGTACATCCTGGGATATACAAACTGGGATTCCTGTGTTATTCACATCTATTTGATTTCTCCTGTCGCAGAATATGGTCTAAGGCAGGAATTTGTAGAACAATGTATCTTCTCTTAAAAAGGGATTCCACAAAAGAATCAAAACAACAGTGTAGTTGAATGGATTAAATAAATAATCAGAATATCAAAACTACTGAATGTGATAACCTCAACATTCCCTTAGTGTTCTGATTACTTTATTCACTTACAAGATTAGAAGCAATGCCTGATTTACCCATTAACCTTCATGAAGACTCTTTGCCAGAGAACTAGCTTTTAAATCAAAATCTCCTTTCTCAAATTCCCCACTTTATTTCAGGGGTCTTATGATAATGGTAAAAGCAAACAGTTCACTAGCTAAACAAAATCTGGCTTTGATCTTGCTTCCACCAGCAAGCAGATACGTCCCTTCTTGATCCTTATAGACAAGGCTGTTATGCACCAAGTCCCTATTCCTCCATTGTAATAATCTTCACTGATTCGGGACTCATTAGTGCTTTGAATTAAGGCTCTGTGTACTTTCTTTAATAGAACTAGTTCTATTAGGAAGAATCTTAACCTAGCAGATAAATGGTGAAAATTTCATTAATGATATAACTATCTGGCTGATTTTCATTAACAACAGGGAAAAGGCTTTCCTTACCATACCAAATACTACATCACTGCTACTATTTTTTTTTTTTTTTTTGTCTTAAATAAAACACAGCTCTGTTTACTAGAAAATACTTGAAGTTATTGGAGAACTCCCTATTTCACTGAAGAGGCTGGTTTTCTTTGTGTTAGCTGAAATGTGGCAATCACTGGTGCTGACTTTCAAATGAGACAGCTGCTCTGAAGTTTTCAGGTGTGTAGTGGTGACTGTATTTCAAATCAAAAGCTTTGGCTTCTTAGGGAGCCAAATTGTTGAAAATTTTGAAGATACTGCATCTAAGGAAACCTGATTTTTGATGAGTAGAACCCCTAGTTGCTGTATTTCTTCATAGAATTGCAAAAAGAGATTTTATGTTCTTATCCCATTTTGCTATGGATAGGACACTGGAAGTTCTTAAGGTTAGAAATACTTCAACTTAAGAGCAGTAAAGTTAAATTAAAAATTTAATTTCTGAGTATAACAGCTTGTGTGATGTACTGAAAAGAAGGACCTTGCAAGAAAATATTACAGGAGAGACATTTTTATTTTATTATTGAAGTTAAAATTAATGCAAACAATACAGATTTTATTCTGCTAGTAATCACGCAAAATTTAGCTGCCTGCAGTATGTACACATGTGGAGTTTTGATGGAACCAGAGAGACAAATCCTTGGTTCAAACTCTGAATCACCTAGGAAAACAGAAGTTGCCCATGCTGGGGAGCTTCTTTGTGTGGTTCAATAATTTGAGATCTCATTAGTGGATTTTTTTTTCTTTTGAATGCCAATCTATTGGTTTGTTACTATCCAATTGAGTACTGCTCAGGTGTAACAAAGATATATTTTTATTTTTAATATTTTATAGTCCATTCATTTTCAGTCCTCCTCTTTACTAAAGTTAACTGAAATACTACTCCTCACACCCGTTTATGATAAATTATCATTTTCTGCTTGTTGTTCTGAAATTTTATTGTCAATTTACCTGTGATGAAAAATTATAAACACTTAGAAAATGATTAGCAGTGAACTTAAGCATCATCTGCCTTCCCAGCTAATTAAATACCTTGGTTCTGACCTGCTTTTCATTCGGTGAGAACAGCAGGATGGCTTCAGAACAAAAAATAATGAACTTCAAACCATTGCATCTGAGCCATACAGACGGTTAAAGCCACTATTTGAGACTGAAATTCAACTATGTTAGGTCTGTGCATCTTTCTTAGTAAATAAAAAATACAAAAAAAATAAATACTAGATGAGGTTTAATTTTTTTTTTAATTGTACTTCATTTTGTTTGTTTTGTTGTGGGGTTTTGTTTGTTTTGCTTTTAATTTTTTGGTGTTTTTTGTTTTCTTCAGAATTCTAAGTCCATGGCTTGTGATTTTGGAATGAATATGCCATTAATTGACAAGAGTTAGTGGAGAAGGCAATGGAAAGCAGCATTTCCCAGTTCAATGAGAAAAAAATGCAGCTAAACAAAGGGTTCACTAATATTGTTTATAGAGACTACATTATTAAAGAGAATACTTCTCAAAAACAACTGTGCTAGTGTATATTAAAAACCTGAAATATTTCATAGCTAATATTTCACGTTAATATTCACCATCCCTAGTGAACCAGTAAAAATCAGGAGCAACTCCTGGAGCAATTACTATTGCTCACTAGTACACAGTAGATGGTAAGTACAAAATAAATCAGGCCAACAATCTCTATGTCAAAAGATGATTTTGCTCTACCCATTTTATTGCTGCTTTTAGATCACATAATGTATTCTCCTTTCTTACTGAGAGTGCACACTATGCAATCCAGAGGTAAATGAGTTCAGTTCATTAGATGATGGAATCATTCATTTTTTTTGTAATTTTGTTGCTTGAATCCTGCTTGCTTAAGTGCTCTTTTGAAGCATAATGGACATGCTTTGCCATTTTTAATGACTAATGTCTAAGCATGTTATATTTGCATGCAGAGTTTCCTCCCACTAAATACTTCTCTACATAATAAATAATATGATTTGCTAATAATCAGACCTAGAAATTGAGGAGAATTTTCTTTCCATGCAGCCTAAAATCCCCTTTCCAGGTCTTAATCCACGTATGTTTCTTTTTTGTGACCATTGAACTTTGTGAAGTCGTCAGAACATTTCCATAATGTAGGACACAACAAAAGGAAAGATATTACTGTAACATTTACTCTGTAAAGCAGTTGTTAATGTGTGAGTGAGACTAAGACAGCACTATTGTGAATAAGGCCAGGGAAGACTCTGATATTTCCATGTTAGTGCCACACTAGAAGTTTTGTATACTTCTTCTTAGCTGGAATACAGGCTTAGTAAACACCTGTGTCAGCAGTAAAATCTACTCATACTTCCCAGTTGTACTAGGATGGATGTAGAAATCTCCTAGGGAACCTGAACAATTGCCCTCATTAAAACTTCATCGAACCCCCTGCTTCCATGAAAAGGATCATTTTTGTCAAACTAGTATGTGATGGGAGTAAAAAAATGTTTTGTTGGAAAACTCATATATCTAGAACTCAGAAATAAATATATTTAAGCCTCAGATAAAGTGGATGGTTTCATGTATCTCACATCTAAAGTTTAATATAAACATCTAATTAATTCCCCAAACAGTTCCTCACCAAGGGTAAGAACTATTGTCCTTGTTTCACAGTGAAGAAACAGAAACAGGGATTATATGATTCATTCAAGGCCACGCTCAGAGTCTGTTGGAGCCAACAGTGCAAAGCCTTGTTTTGTCACCCATTATCATCATCACAAGACCAGCTTCTCTTCATCACCACTCAAAGGCTTGGAAAAGTATGCTATGGAAAAATCTAATTTATGTAGCCTTTTTTTTTTTTTTCTTCTTCAATTTATGTAAGTAAGAAGTTAATGAATCTCTTGGATTATGTGGTTCCATAGATGAGCTTTATAGAGGATTCAGATGCTGTTTTTAGTGACTATTGTCAAACAGTGCCTTGAGAGCTGTGCCCTACCATGCCCTACTCATTTCTGATGTGTTCTCCTTGGATTAGAACCATGGCTGTTGCTAATTACTGTGATTTTGTGAAAGCAGGTTTTAAGTTTTAAAACCCTTTTACTTAGCTTGACCTTTAAAACTAGCTAAGAAATTATAACTTTACAAACCAGTGTCTCTCAAAACCAGAACATATTCTTGTATTTAAGTACAACCTGACAGATACACGAGAAAAACACATTAGCCACATCCCTATCTTAATCCTTTATATAAATTAATATTTTAGGTGGAAAATAAGTTTTTATCCTGCCTGTTGTTTCATCCTGTAGTAATATCTATAAAAGCTATTCTGGTTTGGCGGAGTGAAGATGTGTACTTGACATGGCTTTTTTTATGGTGAATTTCCCTCAGAATATTAAAAATAATAATTAAAAAAAAACACATGCACACATGAAAACAAACAAACAAAAAATCCAAACCAAACCAAAACAAACAAAAAAACTCCAACCAAACCACAAAAAAGCCCACAATCAAGGTAACTATAAAATGTATTTCGGACCTAGTTTTATTCTTTAAAAGAAATCGTTTATTCAATATTCTTTTAGTTCCACTGGATTCAAGGCTTACACAATTGATAACTTTGGAGCCTAATTAAGTTGCAGTCAGGGGCTATTTTAACTTGTCTTAATGTCTCTGATTACATGGAATGTATTTGTAGAGTAAAGGGTATTTTGGATTTAAAGGGTGCAATGGAACAAATAGGTATTACATAGTATTCCTCCTCAAGGTAAACTGGGATGGATAATTTAATTTCCAGGCCGACAAATTATCTTATCATGAGTGAACAGGCAATTTCTTCCCTGCAATAAACTAAGTAGGTACAGACAGCTCTAACCAGATGAAATCATTATCCTTTTTAAAGCAGAAGCATTGAATAGAAGTAATTTTCTCAGCCTTAGTTTCACAGTACAAAGTAGCTCTTGTAAACACTGCATACTGAGGTTTTAGGTGAGAGCAACAAAGTTAACTCTTTCAGTGAGAAAAGATAAATAGGGCTGCCTTGGTTACAGCAACCATGAAATGGTGGAGTTCAGGATCTCCTGACGCAGGAACAGGATAGCAAGCAGAATTGCAACCCTGGACTTCAGCAGGGCAAACTTTGACCTTTTCAAGCAATTGCTAGGGGAAATCCCATGGGCAAGGCTGCTTGACCAAGATAGTTGGTTAGTGTTCAGGGACTGCTTCTACCAGGCACAAGATCAGAGCATCCCAACATGTAGGAAGTCAAGGAAGGGAGCCAGAAGACCTGCGTGGTTAAACAGGGCACTGCTGGGTATGCTCAAGTGGAAGAGGAGAGTTTATAGATCATGGAAGGAGGGGCTGGCCACTTGTGAAGAATATAAGGCTGTTGTCAGAGGGTGTAGGGAGGCAACTTGGAAAGCTAAGGCCTCCTTAGAATTAATCCTGGTCAAGGACAACCGAAAGAGCTTTTTCAAATACGTGGCAGATAAAACACCAGAGGCAATGTGGGCCCACTGATGAACGAGGTGGGTGCCCTGGTGACAGAAGATATTGTCGCAGTTGAGACGAACAAATGACATAGACCAAGTTCTTCCAGGATGAAAGAAGTAGATGCCATTTATTGCCACAAGTGCATTTTTATACAGTTTTACCAATTTATGTGTCTCTTCACTACTGGTTACAAGTTACAACAGTAACATCTCATTGACTATTTTTGCTATCATCAATGTTACTCTTTTACTCCCTTTCTCTCTCATGGCTACATCCTTAACATCTCCGGATACTCCTTTACTTCCATCTTTCTCACGGGTAGGCCTTAATATCTTCAAGGCTAATTTCTGTTCCCATGCCCTCTGTCAGGGATTCCAAGGACCCACCGTAGTCCCCAACAAGATACAGAGAAGGCAGAGTTATGGAATGCCTTCTTTGTCGCTGTCTACTCTGCCAGAGGCTGTCCTGAGGAGCCCTGTACCACTGAGGCCCCAGAGGAGGTCATGAAAATGGAGGAGTTTGCCTCGGTTGATGAGGACTGGGTTAGGGAGCAATTAGGCAATCTGGACATCCATAAATCCATGGGTCCGGATGGGATGCACCCATGGGTTCTGAGGGAGCTGGCTGAGGTCATTGCTGAACCACTCTCCATCATTTTTGCAAAGTCTTGGGAAATGGGAGAGGTGCCTGAGGGCTGGAGGAAAGCAAATGTCACTCCAGTCTTCAAAAAGGGCAAGGAGGAGGACGCGGCTAGATATAGACCAGTCAGCCTCACCTCCATCCCTGCAAAACTGATGGAACAACTTATTCTTGGTGCCATCTCAAGGCATATCAAGGATAAGAGGGTCATTAGGGGCAATCAACATGGCTTCACCAAGGGAAAATTGTGCTTGTCCAGTCTCTTTGACTTTTATCAGGACATAACGAGATGGATAGATGATGACAGGACAGTGGATGTGGTCTACCTTGACTTCAGTAAGGCATTTGACACAGTCTCCCACAACATCCTTACAGCTAAACTGAGAGAGTGTGGTCTGGACAATCGGGTAGTGAGGTCGACTGCAAACTGGCTGAAGGGAAGAAGCCAGAGAGTCATGGTCAATGGGACAGAATCCAGTTGGAGGCCTGTATCTAGTGGAGTGCCTCAGGGGTCAGTACTGGGGCTGGTATTATTCAATATATTCATCAATAATTTGGACAAGGGAATAGAGTGTACTATCAGCAAGTTTGCTGATGACACCAAGCTGGGAGGAGTGACTGACACACTAGAAAGCTGTGTTGCCATCCAGTGAGACCTGGACAGGCTGGAGAGTTGGGCAGGGAAAAATTTAATTAAATATAACAAGGGAAAGTGTAGAGTCTTGCATCTGGGTAGGAACAACCCCAGCTTCCATTATAAATTGGGGAATGACCTATTAGAGTGCAGTGCAGGGTAAAGTGTGGACAACAGGATAACCATGAGCCAGCACTGTGCCCTTGTGGCCAGGAAGGCCAATGGCATCCTCGGGTGTATTACAAGGGGGTGGTTAGTAGGTCCAGAGAGGTTCCCCTTCCCCTCTACTCTGCCCTGGTGAGACCACATCTGGAATATTGTGTCCAGTTCTGGGCTGCTCAGTTCAAGAAGGACAAGGAACTGCTGGAGAGAGTCCAACGTAGGGCAACTATGATGATGAAGGGAGTGGAGCATCTCCCTTATGAGGAAAGGCTGAGGGAGCTGGGTCTCTTTAGCTTGGAGGAGACTGAGAGGTAACCTTATTAATGTTTATAAATATGTAAAGGGTGAGTGTCATGAGGATGGAGCTAGGCTTTTCTCGGTGACAACCAATGGTAGGACAAGGGATAATGGGTTCAAACTGGAACACAAAAGGTTCCGCTTAAATTTGAGAAGAAACTTCTTCTCAGTAAGGGTAACAGAACACTGGAGCAGGCTGCCCAGGGAGGTTGTGGAGTCTCCTACTCTGGAGACATTCAAAACCTGCCTGGAAACGTTCCTCATCTGGGTGTTCCTGCTCCAGCATGGGGATTGGACTAGATGATCTTTTGAGATCCCTTCCAAGCCCCAATATTCTGTGATTCTGTGAATCTATATTATATAGATGATGAAAGGAGAAAAAAAAAAAGTAAAATAGCATATAAATTTATACATATATATGTATAAATACAAATTCTGGTGAAGAAGAAATAGTTAAGCAAGCACTGATAGTATATTCATTATGTATTTTGACTATTCATCAAGATCAGAGTAATTTGTCTGAATTCTACTGAAAGAGGAAAAAACTAATTTTTTACAAAACTGCAGTATATTATTAGGCTTTGTATTTCCATTCAAAGTGTAAAGGCACTATGCAGTCATGTGTATGCCAATTAACCCTCCATTGGTTCTTTACAGTTCATTATGTGTTTATAGTAATAATATGTATGTGCACACATACTTGTATATATAGGCTCACAAGCTACCCTGCTCTACTTGCTGTTTGGAACAAAAATTGAGACTTTCAGAATAAGTCTCTTAATTTACTTGGGCTGGGATTAAACAGGACTCTTTTTTTTTTTTCTCATATTGAGGGAATGGGAATGTTTTACATTACTTCAGGTGCATTTTCTGAGGAAATAATACAGATTTCATGCTCTTTGGAGGTGCTTTGACCCTTTTTTTGTAAAAGTGATTCCTAGTTAGAAAAATAATTCTGAAAGACAATGTCTGCCTAAGGAAACTCAAGCTTTCATTGTTATCTTTTAAGAAGGTGCTCTAAATCTGGAGGATGATGTATCTTCAGTGTTGATCTCTAGCCCTACAAACGCTGCATTTCTCTCTTGAACTGCAACAGAACTTCCTCAGGATGGATAAAGGCTGGTTTAATCCCAGCCTCATCGGTAGGAATGGTGTCTTCCTGGATTTGGGGAAACAAGACACAAGCTGTAGATGGTTTGCAACAGATTTTTTTATCTTCACTCATACAAAATATGGAAAATATCTCCTTCTCTTTACATAAATGGTTTTGGATTTTTGGTTGTGTTTCTTTTTGTTTATTTAGTTCTTGTTTGTTTTGTTCTTGTTTGTTTTGTTTGTTGTTGGTAGGGGTTTTGTATGTGTGGGATTTTTTAACATGTTCCTGACTATATTGATGCTATTATTTCTTCAGGTGTTGAAGACACTGATGTGTATTAAATGTCATGGTGTTACTGATAGACACAAGTATACAAGAAATTAGCAGTGTTTCTACAAAGTGTTGTCAGAAGTGAGTGCTGAGTCTTATTGTTTTGGACATGAAGGTTACCTAAGTGCTTTGTAGATCTGGCTTTTCTCTCATCTGAACTTTTTTTTTTTCCCGAAGAAAACTACTAGCAGCTAGAGTGTTTTCTTCTTCCCTCTCTCTCCAAAAGTAAGTGGGAAATCAATGGCACAAGTGTCATGATTCCCTCCTTACTTTGCTACTAAGAGATATGAGGTATCATCCCCATATGTGTGTAAAGTATTAATTCTAAACCCCTCAGCAAATAATGCTTCTATAATTTAATCATTCTAAATGAGGTCCTTCTGCTTAAGACTGTATTCATTGTTTTTGAAGTTATCAGAATGGATTTTCAGAAAGCTTGATGTTTTCAGATACAATTCGTTGTTTATATTACGTGAAATATTTGTCACCTATATGAGTAAAACTGTTATAAGGAAAGAAAGAAAATAATATTCACAGGATTATGGGGCATTTCACTTAGTGCGTATAAAGTAGCATAACTAGCACTACAATCATATTTCATGTATGTTAATTGCAAACAATAGATACGTGTGAAGTAGTATTGTCCTCATTTATTTTTTCTTAAAGGACTTAGTGTATTTTTTTTTTAATGTTTCCAGGGTGCAAATAACATTAAAACAAAACACACTAACAACAAACCCAGAAATCTACTATTGTATAGCCTATGTATTGTGTTGATAAACCTTGATCACATTGTTCAGGCAACAGAACTGGAGCTGAAAGTTTGACTTTGCTGATCCCATTCTGAATCTACACTTTCTCCTTGCAAAATTTGAAAATGATCTGATGTTAATGACTTCTTGAGAAAAACTGTTGGATTGGAGGCTTGAAGAGAAGGAGGTTTCTTAGAAGTAGTCAGGTACTGCAGTGAGCATGAGAATAGTGCAATCGGTCCCCTAAGGACCTAATTTTAAGCTGATAGATCAATTTTGAGTTACATATATGAGCACTCTATCTAACATGCCTAAGCAATTAAAAATGAAAATTTTTATACTGTACTCTCTCTAGGTTTTAGCAACCTATATAAACCTTTTTGCACTTTGAACTAAGCTGTGAGCAGTTGTTGGGCTCATGTTGTTATTTCTGAAAGGTTCTCTGGATTTATATGATTAATGTAGCAATGTCTTTCTAAAAACACTCCGGGATACCTTGGGTATGAAAAACTTCTATATAAAGCCTCATTCTGTAGTCTGTCTTTCATTCTAACTTGAACCATTTCCCAGAAGAATCTGGTCTTGACACTTCCAAGCATAACTTAAAATACTCTAAATTTCAGGATTAAAAATAAAGAAGCAGCTATGTTCAGTGGTCTCATGTAGACAGGTAAATACATTCCCTGAAAGAAGAAAAGGAAAATTGTATCACTGATGGCTCAAATTTGACTTTTGTAGCATTTTTTATTTTCTTGATTCAAAAAGAAAAGTAAACTATTTGTTACAAAACAATTCTGCTATATGGTCCAAACACGTTATTTTTTAAATCTAAAAATCCATACATTAGAGGTAGGCTTTTAATGTAATAGGTAATAAAAATTTGCTACTGCAGGATTACAAGAAGATAGAGAACACTGACAAAGTTACGTTGCCACCCACCACTTCTGGCATAATCAAGTTCAAGAGTATTCTTGCTTAGGGCTGTATTACTTCCCCCCGCCTCAGAACTCTATTACTTCCCGAGATGAGCATTAGCTTTGAAGGGCAGATAGTTGCATAAAGCAGAGAGCTCTTTACAATATTTAGTACGTACATTGTGGGTTGGTTTTTGCTTTTTTTTTTTTTTTCCTCAACTGAAAATGCATTTCTCTTGTAGGTCCATGATAGGTTTGCTCCAGAAAGATGACAAATTGCTTATGGATAGTGATTTGCATAAAAATGCAATAAAGAAAAAGGTACAGTGTAAAGCAAAATGAGGGTAAGGGTTTTTTTTATGTCTGTTGTGCCTCTGAGCAGAAAACTGCAACGTTGATTGATGCAATACTATGAACACGTTGCATCATTCTTTTTTATCCTTTTACTTAAAAAAAGTTTATCAGAATCTTCAATATCTGCATGATGCAAAAACACATTGATGAATTGGCAGTGCTAATCAAAGAATTAAGATTTATTCTACACAAATGAAATGTCATATCCTGTCTTTTAACATTAATAATGCCTTTCTTCTTTCTTATTATGGTTGACCAAGGAAAAGAAGTTAATATTTGCTGAAATTCTAGTTATTCATAGCTCTAATTTGGGCTGCAGGAGAATACTTGTACTTGACCATTAACACAGTAAAAAACATGGTGTGGAGATTAGCTTTACAGTAGCTTGGACCAACAGCCATAAAGATCAGCATTGCTGAACATTTTTATAGTAGATCTTGTTTATAAGTCATTTATAAGTTAGCAACTTTTTAATCATTTTATCTGAAAATCAGGATGCTGAAAAATTACTGAGGTCACTCAGTCACCCCAGCAACAATGAGGAAATGCAGAGATGCTTTGCAAAAAATGCTGTTTGTGGTCATTGAAGTAAATGAGGTCACTTTTGGAAAAATTTATGATTATAAGACAAAATGGTGTCATTTCAAATATCCAAGTTGTTGACCAGACATTTTTGAAATTCATGATCTTTCAACATTTGTTTGAAAACATTTTAAGAACTTCAAAAAAAAAAAAAAAAGACCACTTTAAAAAATATTGTGGACTTATTTTTTATTAGTTGAGTAAGCTTGTATCAACGTTGGTTGAGAACAGGTTGAGCAGGAGGTAGGGAAAGAAAGGTCAGACCTGAAAAAGATTTTTGTTTTAACCTTAATAAGTAATGGCAGTAATTGCTGTTAACAATGAGCTACACTTCTGTTATTTGTTTTGCCTTAAAGTTGAATTATCTTGTTACAGTGTTGTCAAGGACAGCTGTTGAAATTAGATGCCATCCTTTCATCTGATCCAGATTCCCTGGGAAATACTGAGCCAGACATGTCCACCAAGGTTTTTTTCCCTGCCTTGCACACCTGATGCCTGTGTGTAAGGGTGGTCGAGATTTCACTAGTGCAGCTGCTGTCCAGGAGAGCTGCATTTCTGACCTGTCCAGGTAAAATGGTAACACATACTGGAAGAACAGATTCTGCTTCACTTATTTTGGGCATCAATAACAAATTAGTATTTTTTACCTTAGTCTCTTTACTCAGTGACTCCTTGTTTTTAAAGTGATCGCAGCGATTAAAACTGGTGTCTGAGTTGTTACGTGGATGCCAGTTGGTTTAATGAAGACACTGTGGTCAATATTCACAGGTATTTTATAGGGAAGAATTAAGTGGGAGTTGACACTGGAAGTGAGGCATGCCCGGTCTTCTGCCAGCCAAGATACGTGTTATCCAAAGCGCAACCACAGTGGTGTCCTGAGCTCTCTGATGCCGCATGCAGCGCAGAGCCCGAGGCTCAGCTTCCTGCCAAGCAGGCTGTCACCAAAACGAGCCGCCTCTGGGTCCCCCCTGCCTGCACTTCAGGTTATTTAAAAACAAACAAACAAACCCATTCTGATTACCCTGGGGGAAGTAAGAAGTCTTCTGGAGCTAACAGCGTCCTCCTCAAGCTCTCCCAGAAGCTGGGTAAATGGTTCAACTGTTGAAGTGTCCAGAGTACGTGTGAGGATAGGTTACACCATCTGATTCCTCTGAAACAGAGGTGTTATCTAGACATGTAAAAAGGGCTGTTAATGTTGATGAAGCAGCCAAATACTACAGAAATCAGGCATTATTGTTAATATTGCCCTATCTGTAGTAATGCAAGGTATGAAAACTGACTTTGAATAGAAAGCAAGTAAATGGAAGAGCTTCTCTGTATGTAGGTACCACCCATCCTCTGTGCTGAAGGAGAAGGTACCTGTAGGAGAACTTAAGTGAAGTCTGAACCTGATAAAACCACATGCGTGTTTTAGTAGAGAATGGTTTCCTATCTCATAGCATATTGGGTTTTTTTCAACAGTGAAAAGGTGGTTTAATGTATTTGTGTCTGTAATTGCATTTAGAGTAAACACTTGCTAAGGTGAGTGGGAGGTGGGGGGGAGGGGTGCTGGGGAAGCCAGGTTGTGCCACTGTAATAGGTATGCAGAGAATCCAACCTGGCTAATTATAGGTCCACATAATTTAAGGTTAATAGTTATCATTTACTCAGTGAGGTTTCAATGAATTTTTAACAAAGGTCATTGATGCTCAGTTTATCAAGGGGATTAGTCGTGTTCCCACCAAAAGGGTGAAGATCATAAATAGTTCTAACACTGATTACCAAGACCTTGGGGCTTTGTTTGTCTGCTTTACTTGATATGTTTCCTCTGAACAGTGTAACCTGAGACTTCATTTTCAGTGAATTTTCTGGCATCATCCATTTTGGTGGTCTTTATTAATTTATATTATTCCACTAATGAAGTTTCACCAAGAGCAACTGAAATGTTCTAATTATTTCGCACTAGATTTTGATCATATTCTGTGCCTGGGTAATTACTTCATATTTACCCCTCTGTAATTGAGATCATAATTTGACCCAATATGTTAATGACTTTAAAATAATATAAAAAATGATGAAATCGTTTAATGAATATTTTCAAGCATGGTTACCTACTTGCTCATATACTCAGACAAAAGGGTGTCTGATTTGTTTGATATAGGTCACCTAGGGCATGTTCATGGACAAAGGCCAACTTTAGTGTCCCTAACTGCTGTCAGAAAGAATGGTTCATAGAGAGATAATGCATGAAAGAGAGGAATAAGTAGGTTCTTGTTGGCAATGATGCAATCAAAATTCAACTTGGAATAGCATTTTGGCAGCTGGAACTTATTTCAAGCAGAATAAGGCTGCCAGATCCCACCAGTTTATAGTAAATGACAGCAACGGCAAAAAGCAGGAATGATTGCCGTGGGGTATAAGAGGACATGAAACACATACTCTTGAGAAGTACAGGTAGTGACATACCTGCTATCTGTTTCAGGCATTAAAAATAATCCATTTCTAATGGGTAATGGTAATTGTCAGTGACAGCAGCACTGTTTGCAAGTGTTTTCTGTAACCTGCCTGATGCAGCAAAGCCTGCCCTGGGTTTTAACTCCATAACAAAGTGCTGCTTCACTGAAAGGCCTTGGACCAGTAATATGCCACTTTCTTCCACCTCTGGAGAGGTGGAATAAGTTTCAAGGTTTCATGCCTGCACTCTGGATTGTTTCCTTTCTTTTTCTAATGACAGTTCAATATAAAAACAAAAATTTTCTGGGAAGTAAGAGGCAGAATTTAAGAACTTCCCTTTCTATCTGACTAACATAGCGTTACCTGTAGTTATGCTTATTTTGACCATTCTCCTTTTGTGCCAGGAATATTGCACTCAAGGGCAGAGAATTTCTGTTTTCAGCAAAACCAAACCATCCACTTTTTTGAACTCTACTAAACTGAAAAAAATGAGATTAGAGGTCTTCTTTGGGGTGGTGCAGTTGTTACATCTACGGCCTTTCGTGTAGAACCCAATATTAAACATGTACCAGATGGGGATCTTTGAGGGACTTAGTTTCAAGTTTCTTTGCTTCAATGTAATTACTTACAAAGATACTGAAACTCTGGTGTACATGTTTACCTACTTTAAATTGAAGTAACTTCTCACCTTCTTGGTAATTAGAATAATAGTAATGAAATTTATATGAAAAAAGAGATACCTACTCAGTGTAGGAATCTACATAGTGAAACATATTTATTAAAGAGGAATATTTTATGTTGAAAAATTGGGCTTCACCTGCCGTCATCAAGTCCTACTCTCAATGCCGAAACACTGTTTCAATTCTGTTGTGGCTTGCCAAGAATCACACAGGAGGGAAACTTTTTGCTGAACCAGGACCTCAGTCTGGGATTTTTGTAGCTCCCAATCCATGCCTTTTCCAAGGATTTCTGCTGCCCTTCTGCTCTCACTTGTGCCTCCTGATGTCCCAGAGAAAACATAATTGCTGTGTTTTTTTCCATTTCTTCATCCTCCATTTTTTTGTGTGTTCTGATGTTTGAATTAGATTTAATATGAGTTCACAGGCTGCTCGTCCTTCCCAGTAAACACAGTCTAGTTTCTCCAGACAAGCCCTTGATTTTTTCTTAATTTGCTACTTCATTTTACCACATAGCTATGCACTTTCTGCTATGGCTTTACAGGAATTGTTACTTTGGATAGCTCAAGAAATTAAATTAGTTGTTTTCTTTAACACAAAAATCATTTGTGGCTTATTGTATGTTTCCTGGAAGACTAAAGTACAAATCTCAGTAGCCAGGGAGGGGAAGTGTTTGGAAGGTGTCCAGTAACTTAAAAAATCCTTCAGTATAATTGATTGCAAATCAGAAAACTGAATAAAAAGGGGGCACATTGGCCAATCTTTGCAAAGATTGGTGCTGAATCTCTGCTGCTCCACTAGACCCACAGGATTATTTCATAAGACATCAGTAGTTAGGGTGATCTGTTCTCTGGAACAACAGTGCTTTTCCCTTAACCACGTCAAGCTAATGAAGTCAAAAAGGAGTCTGAGGTGGATCACAATTGTACTTACTGAGCTGATGAAATTGGGCCGTTTCCTTCATCTTGCTTACATTTCTTATTCCTTTTCTAATATGTGAGGCCCTGTAATTAAATCACAGGCTTGGAAGTCAGACAATTTCCCAGTTCTACGACAAAGTTAACATAGCAGGATGTATGGCTTAGCTCACGGATGTTTTCCTTATAAATATATGAATGTTATGATGTGTGCAATTGCACACCTAATTTATGCACATAGACATAACAGTGACCATACATGTAAATGAGATATTTGCAGATGCAAATAGCTACTTATGCATATAACAGGCCAAAAGAAACACACAGTTTTTGCAATTATACCCACAAACTATATGAATGAATGAGTAGGCACGATACGGAAGTCAGACTGTTGGCTACACTGTTCATTTACAGCATTTTTTTAAGACCAAAAGAATATTATTAATATTCCAATCCATGATGAGGCATGGCTTATTAATATTTGTAATGAGCTTTAAGATTATTAAATGGGAGGTGCCAAAGATCAGCTTTTTTTTTTTTTTTCTTGTGCCTGGAGGGTTATTTTATAGGTTCCTCCCTTTAGATAATCTTGAAAATGTGCCCATTCATGCTCCATTCACACTTACAGAACTTTGTATCACAGGACTATCGAACCTGGGTGTATGCAGGTTCTTCTCCCCCAGTCCCAAGAACTATAAATAGAGTGTGGAGATAAAATGAAGTTACTCTTTCAGTGCTTTTAAATCCTTCACCTAGCTGTGCTGCACTGTGGCAGACAGGATGCGACTGCATGTGGAGGACGTTTGTTTGTTTTGTAACTTTGCTGCCATCCCTCAGGCACTTCATGTACAGCCTAGTTTGTGTGATAAAATAGCAACAGGGGAGAAAGGGAAGGCAGAAGCAGAATGTCAGGAAGAACTCTTTAATGTAGATGTTTAGGTGGCTGAAAAGTGGAACGTTCTGCTCGGGCTTTGTCTTTCAGGGAAGAACCAAAACCTGAGTGCCATGCGTAAGGAACCAAGAAGCGGTACCAAGCATTACATGTAGCTAATTGCACATGGGAAACCTGTGTACCTGCAGAGGGTCTTGACCCAGGTGATATAAACCATCTGTTTGTCCTGTTTTGTATTTTAAGTAAGTACAACTTGTGAGGCAGTACTTGCACAATATGATTCCTTCTCTCAGCCCATGTACTGCTATGTCCTGTTAGAGAGTGATCTAAAATCTGTTATGGCTTGGTGGTTCACACCCAGCTCATTTCTATCAATAGTTGCAATAGAAAGCTACATATCTTTTAATCAAACGTTTATTCGGTAATGTGAAAATACAAGCAAATGTAGAGGCATATATGCAGAAGAAAATAAGGTAGCTGAAACATAATATTTTTTTTAATACCATGATTTTTTAAAATTATGTATTTTCAATTCTTTCTGTTTAGGGCTATATTTCAGGATAGGTGACATTCCAATGCACTTATTGCACCTGCTAACTGCTCAGAATGGAGGACATGATACATTTTTGACCAACTCTTTGTACAGAAATGGTGGGACAGAGGGAGGAGTGCTTGGATCTTTTCCTGTGCGAAACTGAGGTTTGTCTCGGTTGCAACATCCAGAGTAAAATATAGCTGTAATGATTTAGTTATATGATTTCCTTAATTACTAAGGTGAACAGTGTGGTGTTTTCCTTTGAATGGTTCGGAAACTTGTAGATGTATCTTTGGTTTGGATTTTAAAGCTTTTTAGCTATAACTGTGCAAATGGCAATAGTTCACTTCTTTCTAATGATTTTGGTTCAAGGTGAATAGATATAGACTTGCTAAACTAAGAAAAAAATATTTTAAAGCTGGAAAAGATTTTTTGTTGTATTTTCTTAAGTCCTTCTTTAAAGGAAAAGTAATTTGAAAACTTAATATGTGGACAGATTTCAAGATTTAACCTTTTGTTTTTTTTTTTTTTTTTTTTTTGTTCACCAGTAATTTCTGCAAGAAGATAGCTAGTATATTGTGTATTTGCTGTAATATAAAGTATTCAGTTGCATGGGAATCATTTAAAACACTATGACAATAGTTTAAAGAAACTTTGAGAGTATTTGGTTTGTCTTTCCTTTGATTTCTTTTTTTTTTTTTCCCTTGATTTTGCACTGTGAGTGAACGTCTGCTGTTTACACTAACTATGGAAATGGAATAATATTTTAATAACACAAAAAAATGCTCTTTAGGCTGATAAGTTGGGAGTATTACTGGGACCAGGGCGCTTGCATGCTCATATTAATTTGAACTGGGACAATAATAAGTGTTCACTATAAATAGCATGAGAGGCAAAAATGTTAAAAAAAATAATTGGTAAAGATATAGCTGAAGCAAGTAATAGGAATATGGTTGCTCAGTTAATCTCCAGGGAACAGCTCTTTCATTTAACTTTGAAATATTCAGATGGATTTTAAATTGTATATAACCATATCTCCACAAAATGCATCCTACTCATTGATGCTAATGGAGTCATTTAGAAGTCTAAGAACTTGAGCTTTATCTGATAACTTTATAAACTTAGTTTGACTTGAGGTTTATGACTCACATTAGAAGTTGGACCGCTACTAAAAATAAATTTGTAATCCGGTGATAGGAAATCTTCTGAAATTTAGGAGATTCAGATGAACTGCACACTGGCTCTCAACTCATCTGAACTAGTGAATTTCGTTGCTATGAAAATCTCTGTGATGAAATCTGAAAAGTTAAGGAACTGTCGCTGATATTGAAAGCACAGAAAATGGAGGGAAGTCCACAGTCAGTCCTGCTGTTGACCTCCTGAATGACCCTAGGTAAGTGTTGAGGTGCTCCGGTTAAATCTGAGCAGAAATTAATTTTCTTTCAAATGCACCCTTTTGCTCTTGCAAGCTAATGGAAAACAGTGTTTTCATTAGAGAATTTGCATGGACATACCCCAAAATGCTATCCTGGTAGTAGGACTGAGAAACTTGGTGCGTATTTTATTTTGGGGATTAAAAATCTCAAACTGTTATCTATGAACAGGACACTTCCTCATGTCCCACAAGGAAGTTGCACCAAAAGGTGTAATAGCACTTTGCTCCCAGGCTGAAGAAGCTATTGGGGTTTGTTGCTTGCGTACTGAAGCTAGTGACCACTATTAATGGTGAGGATAGAGCTCCCATTCAGTTTTGTACTGGATGACAAAGTTCAGGAGACGTTTTAACACTCCTACAGAGCTTTTGTCTTGCAGAATAGAATAAGATATTCCTCTGGTCACCTCAATTTATCTCCTGTCTCCAGTCTTTATATTGTCTGGTTGCTGCAGGTAAATCTCATGTGGAAGCATCTAATGATCTTCAAGGGGAGCAAAGATGATTAACCATGCTCTGTGATTCTTTTGCAGTAGCTGGGTACCTGACAGATAGACCTTAAGACACTACTTATCATGATAATTAATAATTTTGCTGCTCTGTCTCTTGGTTGTGACTCACCCTACTTAAAAAATGATGTGAAAATACTTATACATATAGATCCAAAAGCCTTGGTTTTGTAAATAATTTTGGATTTCTTAGTTCAAAGGTGTTTTGGCAGGAAAAAAAGATTCCCTGCATGAAATGTTGTCACTGTTTTCATATGATTTTACACAGTAGGTCCTCAGTATTCAAAAGGCCTATGAGGCTTACTGCCATGATGATGGTGGGAAGATCAACAATGGCAGACTAGAACTATTAGGAGAAGCAGCTTTGTGCTAGGATTGTTTATTGAAGTTTCAATTATAAATTTAATCAGAAATTGAAAAAGTGTAAAAAAATATAAGGAAAACAAAACGCAGAACACACACAAAAAATCCACAAAATCAACAAAAAAGAAATTTTTTTTTATTATTTTTTTTTAACATCTTGCTTCAGACTCAGTTTAGGATTTGTTTTAGGTTTCAGGCATATGTGTGTAGTCCTTAGGCTACACGAACCAGTGTATATCTCTCTCGGCTAAAAAGAAATGAAATAGAAAAGGAAAGTAATGTTATTTTTTGTTAAAGGACATTTTGGTGCCATATGTTTATTGTAATATTGGTTAATGAAGAAAATAAGCAGGCAATACATACAAAATTGTTTCTTTCAGAGGACTATTTACCTTTTTTTGTTTTATTAGGAATCAGGAAAAAGTCTGAGTACAGGCAAAAAAAAAAAAAAAACAGTAAGATCTGAGCCCAGAAGACATTTAATGACAGAAAGGAATCTCAGATTTTGTAAATTGTGTCTATTTTCCCCCAAAAAATAAACAAAACCTGTGGATCCTAAACCCACTAACTCTACCCTGTGAAATTCATAAGCAACTCCCAGTTCTACAGCTCGAGAAAATCTCTAGCACCAATACAAAAGACTTGTTTATATAATTTCCAAGCTGATGCAATTAAGGTGAAGTGTACTTAGTATAAAGATTACAAATATGCTTCTCTGTGTACATGACGCTTTTAAAGGACTGTAACGAGATGGCTTAAGTAGCAGACACAGCACCTCTTTGTCTGTATCACAGCAATAATTGTCTTAAGAGGCAGAACAGCATAAGTGAACATTTGTCTGTGCTCCTTGGAAAATGTCTTCAGTCCTGGCAAACATATTTACTCCACAATTCATTTTGTAGGTATTATGCACACTGCCATTTGCCTACTAAGCCAAGATCTCCTTAAGCAAATTAGAGTTTATTGCTCCAAACACCAGCATCTGAAGAGGAAGGAACATTTTCATGACAGGCTTTGGTGACGTCATCCCAGCAGGTAGTGACATTTTGAATGCTTGATGACATTTCCTCTTGTAAATAGACAAGTGAAGTCAGTAGGTGCAGCATTGCTTTACCTTTTGTGAAATGTCACTGTGCTGAGGAAAGTGAAAGAACTCCTGTATATTATTTTATTGTTTCTGGGAAACAGAAGGAAATTACACCAAAAGGCTCATAGTACCTTGTGTATTTCTTACATTTGTCAAGGTAGCTCTAAAGAAATACTAATGAACTTCAACTGCATGTGTTGTTAGTTTGTATAATAAATAGCTCTCTTACTTAAATTCATGCCTCTTTATACTTTTAATGCTCCTGACTTTAGCTCGTAGAAAACACGTCTTTTACAACCTTACCATCTGTCCACCAGGATTTACTTTAAAAACATTATTCTCTTAGCACCTAAAATTTTTCCTTCTCTTATCTCTTTTCTTTGCTTTCTGGCATCTGAACTGATGTATTGTTGATAATTAGAATAATGCTTTCAATTCCATTCCCTGCTCTTTTATTATCATTTTGTCTCCTGGCTCTCACTTGCCTTCACTCATCTTGCACCCTGGTATTCACTGAGAAAGAGTAATGTCATTATGATGCTCAGCCCTGGCATTTTTTCCTTTACTGTAGACATCCTGGGACTTCTGTAATTACAGATCACAGAAAAGGAAACACAATTATTCTGGGTATAGTAATTCACAAGAGAAAACATGTATGTCTGCAGTGTTATCTTTTTCTCTAGAAAGCTGACCCCAGATAGATCTATGAATCCCACAGAAATCTAAGGTAAAAAACGTTTCAGGAATAGTTCGGTGCAATATTTTTTTTGCTAAATACTCCTGAATGCCATCTATCCTTCCAGTCTGAGCTGCAACCAGCTGGTATCCATCCAGTTCTCTGTTTCTGCCAGCTACTGAGAGCAGTTGGCACCATCTCTGTCTATCTCCTACGAAAAAGCGGCACAGAAGAAGATATAATCAGTATGTTAATAATAATATTTATAGCCCAGGCTCAATAGATGATCATTCCCAGTAGCTTTCCATCAAAATTGAACTGAACCCATGGACTATTCTGACCTCAGAGGACCTTGTGTACCTTTATTCAATAAATACTTAACAAATTTTGTCTTCTAAGATGAGTCTAAAGATTAGCTAATGCAAGGATGAAATATCCGATACTTGTTATATCACCACCTATTTGGAACACGGCTACAGCCAGGCTGGTGCTCCCCACCCAGTGGGCTCTGATGGCTGGTTCTGCACCCTTTCTGTCTTGCTGCTGCTCCCGCAGGGTCTCACAAACCTCCTCTCACCTTCCTCGGTATCTCCTGCTGACCTACTGCACAATCTTCTTTGTTTCAAGCTGTTTCATCACCATGATGCTGTTGAACACCAGCAGGACAGGGCAGCAGTGAGATGCTTCTGTGGACATCTCTGTACTTCTCACCTCTTGCAGATATGCCCTGTGTCATTTTGAATAATACTTTGATTTAATGGGTTTTTTTTCTATATTTAGACCTCTTCTTCTGTGCAATTAATCAAAGGGCCACCGGCACCCTCCTCCAGTGTCCCTCCTTTCTCTGCCTAGTTTCTGTTCCACCAAGTTTTCTTTCACCAACAGGTTGTCTGAAGGTCTATTATTTGTTCTTGACAGACCAGCAGAAAGCTCTCCCAATTCTCATGTCTTTACTATCCTCCAGTGTACACCAGCTGCTGTGTGATGAATTTGCTAGACAAGTTGCTGTCTTAATCTTCCCATTCTCTACTGATGCCAGTAAATACCTTCCCCTGTACCCAAAGGCTAGATTCCCCACCATTTTTTCTTGTTTTCTTGATCACTTCATGAAAGTGGCGGTGCCAGTTCATCTGCCTAAATGAAACTTCCCACACAAGAATCAGACCTTTGGGAAACATGTATATGTGAGTGGGGAGGAGCTTTGGGCAAAAACAGAGGCAGATCTTAGGCAACAATCTAGTCTTCATGAGTATCCAAAGTCTGAGTCTTCTTCCTGGTAGCTTCCTTATGAATGGTAGAAAAAATTTTGAGATTTTTCAGCAAGAAACTGTTCAATGCCACTCAGGGAAGATACAGGAGAGAAACCTCTGGACTGTAATATTGCACAGCTTGGGAGACTCACTATGATTAGCATAATTTATCTTCATCATGTTAGAGTGACTGTGCCATCAATATTTAAAAGGGCACAAATCATCTTCCAAGGATGTGATTTTGCAAGTAAATTTTGCACCCACTCACTTTGAGTGGGTTGCAAATATATTCACATATTCTTCATCATAGCTGAGCAGCAGCAGGAGCAGCATATATTCCTTTTAAAGGAAGCTGGGATGAAAAAAAAGCTGCCTTTAAAAAAGGCAGATTAATCTCTTGGAAACTCCCCACTGGAACATTGGAACATTAACTGGCAGTTTCCCCTGATCCAGGTAATTTATTCATGAAACTTATGGAGGTTAATCAAAAGTTCATATAATTGTAATAAACAGAATACATAATGGACTAATCATGCAATTCAAGGCATTTTGTAATTTATTTGAAATATCAGATAAAAATAACTAAGAGGTGTGCCAGGAAGCCAGCAAATAATTTAGAAACTGATGAGCATGGCATACCTGCTGAACTATGAATAGATAATGTAGTGTCTTAAAGTATATAGATAAATATAATAAAGTAGCAAGTCTTCCACAGGTTTATACTTTTTTGAAGGGTTTAAAGTTGATTCTAAAACTCACATTGCCACCTCTTGTACAATCCAGTTTCCAGTTTAGCCCTTCAGCAAGGAGTCCTCTGGCTGAGACCGAAAAATCTAAAAGGACCTCCAAAGATGGAGTGAGCATTTATATTCAGATGGCATTTGCAAACAGTATATTACTATGAGCAATTTATTGTTGCTTTAAAAATAAAATTAGAGAGAAGGAATGTTAACTTTCAAACATGAATGCACTTTTTTGAAAAACCATTCTGGTTTTGACCCTTCTTGGGGGACAACATAATTTTACATGTTAATGCCTGCTTATTATGACTTTATGGAAAGTGCACATGAGGATCTAAGGCTCTACATATCTTAATAAGGACATCCAGACTAGGAAAATGTGAATGCTTATTAGCTGCATTTATATTTAAAATGCATGAACACAAAATAGGCATTCATTTTTATTTGTTTTCCTTTTCCCAGGAAGGATTTATTTAAAATTAATAAGGACAGAACCTGGGCTATGAAAGTACACTGAGGTTCTGGGTTCAGTGTAAGGTGGTTTGTGGCAGTGATGTTTTGTTTTAATGAGAAGACAGAAAATATATATATATATATATAATATAGAATGTACAAACACATTGACACACAAAGCACTCATTTTCTCATAAATACACAAAATAGATACCTATATAGATGTAAAATATCTATAAAATAGATATGTGTATATAGGTTTGGATGTCTACTAAGTACTGATGGATGACCGAGCACTGGCAGAGGTTGTCTGGAGAGGCTGTGGAGTCTCCATCGCTGGAGCTATTCAAGAGCTGTCTGGAGATGGTCCTGGACAACCTTCTGTGGGGTCACCCTGCTTGAGCAGGAAGGTTGGATCAGATGACCTCCAGAGGCCACTTCCAACCTCAACCGTTCTGTGATCCTGTGTAATTCTCATATAGGAGAAAAATAGATACTTTAATGGGGAAAATATGTTTGTTTGTTTGTTTTTAAATCTCTTGTGTATTGCCCCTGTAATGAAAGTGTTGTTTTATACTTTGTTTCTTGATAATAGTTTGATTTTAAACAAAAGTTCATTTTCATAAAATCTTACATGGATGGGTACTGGAAATCAAGACATGCAAAAATTAAGTAGGCTGATATGCTGCAGAAGAAATGTGTTTTCTAAAAAATGAAATGTCTGAAATAAAATGTCGCTTTCTAAAAACAAAAACCCAAGCAAATGGTGTCAGCTAGAGAGAGGGTGAGCATATATAATCCAATTTCCTGAAACATCATCATTTTCCCAGGATACAAAGTTGAACAGCCTAATAAGGAGATCATACAAAAAGAAATATTAAACATTTCACAGAAAGGCATTTTTCAGACCTTGGTTGGAAGACTTTCAGCTCAACAGTTGCTTTAATCAGTTTAGTCAATTATATTCAGTGGAATCACTTCAAAAGCACAAGAAAATTTCATGTTATGCCTTATAAGCGATGAATAACTTTAAGACTTTGTTCCCTTCTCAAACCCATGCAAAAAAAAAAAAAAAAAGATGAAAAGATTAGCACTTCCCATAGCACCTTCACTTTCCACGATTGCCTTGAAAGCAGCCAGGAAAGCACAGTAGATTTAAAACTAAAGAGGCTATTGTGCAGAAATTAATTGATGGCCTTGTTTTGACTATGTGATAGCAGCAGAAGTAATGAGTATAGACCTTATTTCAGCGATTTGCTTTCCAGCACCTGGCAGAAAAGTCAGCAAGCTGAATCCTAGCAGGTAAATTCTTTTTTTTTTTTTTTGAAGCAGGCAGGCTTTTTGAAGCAAGTGAGTAAACTTCTCTCTTAGGCGATCTTTTTTTCCTTCTAATAGGCACTTTTCCTTTCAGGCAATCAAATCTTTTTCCACTCTGTACACAAGCTCCTTCCTTTCAGGCAGGTAAACTTTTCCCTCCCCCCTCGCTTCCCCCTGGTAAGCAAACATAACCTAAAAGAAAAGGACAGATTAAAGCTGTTTGCCCATAAAACTCTGCCGCCTTCTCATACTAGGAATTTGTCTTCTGACCTACTTCCTTAACACTGTTTGCTATTGAGCAAGGACAAAACCAAAATGTCATTTCACGACATAATCCACTGTCAAAATTGGCACTAGCCAGCAGGCCTGCTGGTGGTCGCTCACAGATAACAACTGTGGAGCAGGCATAGAAAATGAATTTTTTCCGCAGAATATGTTAAGTCAGAGTTGAAGAGTATTGGGAAAGAAGGGTGGGAGAACTTGTGCTGCCTCTGTCATGTCTCATAAATGCTTGAGACTTAAGTTTCCAGTACTTGTCAATGACTTGACAAACTGGCATTCTTCAAAAACACACCCTTAATTGGTGTCGCATAAACAGACTATGTGCGTTTTTTACAGCATCAGTAGGGGCTTTATTACTTAACCACTTCTCCAATCAGAGTATTAACAAACAGATATATACTGGCTTTGTAAGCTGATGGTTGTAACTGTGATTAAGTTTCTTAGTAGCTTTGGAACCTCCATGTTTAAAAACATTGTAATATTTAAGGTTTGAAGTCTGGAATTCTGAAAACTAAATGGTTTTTGTAGACTAATATCCACCCTTTTTCTGAGACTACAGTTTACAGGATTATTCTTTGTAGAGTCCTAAACTCATGCATCCTTCTGTTTATAAAATACATTGTGCAGTAACAGTAAAAAAAAACAAAAACAAACAAACAAACAAACAAAAAAAACCAAAAAAACCCCTCTCGATATTATGCCAAGTGAGAATTCCTTGGAATACCAAAAGCTTTTCAAGCTGATTTCACCTAACTTTTTTCTAAGTCGTACCAGGATAGTATGGAAAGATGTTTGTGTGTTTAGGACCACTGAAAGAGGGCTGGGTTAAGGCATCTAAGTTGACATCTCTAAAAATTAAATGCAAATGTCTGAATCCAGTTTTGAAATTTATATCACTTGGGGTGAAATTATCTATTCATCAAATTTTTGTATTTTAATGGGAGAAATAAGATAATTTTTTTTTTTTCTTAACTCATTGTCATTATTTTTGAGACAATTGAAGTATTCTTTAAGCTATTTATGAACATTTGCTCCTGAAAGCTCCTGTTTCTATAGGTTATGTAAATGCATCTGATTTCATAAGCACAACCAGGTGAATACAGATACATGCCCTATCTCATCTGCAGACGTTGATAGATGTCACTTAGTATAGTGTCTCCATTTTCACATTTACACAAAAAGAACACAGAAATTAATTTGCTTTTTGGCTTCCTTGACTGGCATCTTTGCAGCTATGCACCTCATCTTTTTAATGTGGCAGCATGCCTGATGTAACATGTAAGGTGCCTGCCGGATACCTCCCTGCACTGAGCAGATGGGAGAAGTGCCAGAACTGATGGACATGATTTGGTTTGTGCAGAATGTCATGATTATCATCACTGCAGTGCTACTGAGGACAGTGAGGCAGCTGTGTAAAGGCCCTGGGTAACTTGTTGGTTGTCAGCAACACAGCAGAATATTTTCCCTGTACCTTTGAGTACATGCGAGATGTACATTTCCTGAAGAATATCATGCATATTTAATTGAGCTCCTTGCCAAGTGAGTCCAACATGTCATATCAGTTCTTATTCAGTGTGCTTACACAAGTCTTGGATGTTAGTTCTGGTTTTTCCTTTCATTTTATTCTTGTGCAGTAACTGCCTATTGCTTTTAGTAATTTGCTGTAATATTTGCTATGGATGCAACAGGTGAAAATAAACAATGTTGTGTTTTTTGCAGATGTTAGATGTGAGCCTGGTACCTTGAGATAATTACATCTTTTACTAGATTTACACTACCCATTTTATTTCCTGTCACCTGGGGAATAATTATATGCTACCTACCTGCCTTTTCATACTGTTTTATCAACTATTTCTTTTATTTATGTACAATGGAACTGTTGGGGCCAGTAACATTTATTTCCTGCATTTATCAAAATATTTAACTAGCATACTCCAAGGTGAGTGATCATTAAATAATGGTTCAGGGCACTGCTGAGGTTAAGCCTAAATCATTATAGTTGTTTCTCTTGCTTCTAACCCCCCAGATCTCCCTCCTGGCAGTGCAAAAACCATGACAGCTATGGGCTTAGGTCACAGCATTTGGTATCAAGGAACTGTCAGATCTTGTTTTCTTTTTGCTATTCTGCTCATTAGTCAAAGCAGATTCTTTGCTGTAGCAGGTCTGCACACTGCATCCTAACGCAGTATATACTCAGGAGTGTGATTCCAGGGTGATCCACCATACAGGGTGAAAATATCAGTGCTCTGTCACAGTAAACCAACTGAAACATCTTCTTGCATTCACTTTACACAGTCTGGCAGTTTTATAGGTAGCTAAGCAGCTATCTTAAAGGAGCCTTCAGCTTATCTTTTAGTCTTTTGTTTGTTTGTTTGTTTTTGTTTTTGTTTTTGTTTTTGTTTTGGGGTTTTTTTGGTAATGTACCTTGAAAAATTAGGGTTTTTTCCCCAATGCAAATATGCATGTAGCAATGCTCTCAGTGGAAGGCCAGAACTTGATGTTGTTTGTGGATGATTTGAACGAATCAAAGACTCATCCATAATTAAAAGGCAAATAGAATTTCAGCTATAGAAAAGTATTTTTCTGTTTCCTTTACAATTTATTTGAGAAACACATGAGGAATTGAGCTATAGTGTTTAATCGTAACTTAGGTGGTTGCCAGGTATTGCAAACACTGTGTTAAGTTGCTGAAAAATGTCATTCTTCTGCAGAGAAAAGTACATATCTGTTATATTTTTATTCTTGTTGTATTAAAGACTAAACAGACTTTTAGTGTGTAGAAAGGTAGATACATTTTGCATACAGCAGTATTACTAAAAGAGCATTGCAACACAGTCAAACACAGACATGCTAGGAAATATCAGAACTAAAATCTGCTATTCAGATTACCTTCAAAATCAGCCCCTGATGCATATTAATTGTGGGGGTGTGAATGCAACATACTATGACTTATTCAGGATCCTGGATGGACTACAGAAAACAGAATACAATATAGAGAACTGAATGTAATTATACTATATAGGAAACCAAAAGTTGTCCATTAGTTTGTGTTTCCTCATGATCCACCCCAATCCTTCTCTACTGTGTTTGTCTGTCTGAGCAGCCCTAGAGGGACACTCTTACCTAAGGGTCGCAACATTCCAGTTTTCCTTCATCTTTCAAACACTGGGCAGTTGTTCAAGATGCCATGGTGGAGCTTTGGCAACACTTTTCTGGGTGTTCCTCCTCTCACAGCTTGGGTCAAAATGCTTCAAATACATTCCTCAGTTCTGTCATCAAAGTTCTCCTGTAAGGAAGAGTCACCCCATTTTATGTGTGAGCACCTTAGGCTAGCAACTTAAATGACAAACCAGCTCATTTTGAGATCACAAGTTGAATTTTGTTGTTTGTCTGTTGTTTGTTTGTTTTGTTTGTTTGTTGGTTTGTTTTAATAGTATTATTTTATTATATTCTGTTAAATTTTAGCGTACTTAGAGCTGCTAATCATACCTCCTGGTGGGCATCAAGGATCAGATGAATACGCTGCTTGTGATCATTATCAAAAGATGACTCAATAAAATGAGAATTAAAGGGGAAACGTAGGAGTCTACTTAGAGAGAAACATAGCCTCTCTTCTTGGACTGTGATTACTTGTTAAACATGTTAGGGTATATGCACATTGCCATAAACATTGGAGTTCAACTAATTGGTTAATCTTGGCTTCTTTTCTAGAATCACTGAAAATAATTCTGATAATAACCACACGGTTACATATAAGACAAGACTAATGAAGAAAATGGAATCTGAAGCATATACTCTGAAATAAATACACTTTGCAAGGACAAATAAATGCCTCAAAATCAAAACTAGTCTAGTAAATAATAATAGTAGGATATTGTTTCAAAAATATTTCTTTCCAGTAATTTGTAGTAGAAAGCTATGACAATCTCTTTTAATTCTAGTAGCAATAAACTTGCATGCTTAGTTTTTGTTGCTCATTAATATAATATATAAATAATATTCTTGTTTCAATTTGTTTTTAAGTATCTGAGGTGGGATTCATTTCCTCAGGTTTGAGCTGGCTACAGAGGCCCCCTTACAGCAGATGGAAAATAAAGCAGTTCCACAACACGATACACCTCCTCCCGAGGAAGGTGCCTGAAGGAGTTCAGGGGAATCACCCCAGCAAAGTGACTACAGCTCTCCCCTAACAGCGCAGGTGGCAAACTTAGCAATGGTGTAGATATCTACTGTATTGCCATCTAAAGTCAGTAAGATAGATCATGCTCTTAGTGTCTCTAAATTGGGGGCCGGGGAGGCTTTTTTTTTTCTTTCCTTTCATTTGCGGTTCTCTGCATCTAAATGACACACAACTGGGAAGAGGAGTCACAGGAAGATGTCTAAGATATCAAAGTGGCCTCAAATATCTTTTTGTATAACACCAATGCCCCATTAAATTGCTTTTGATCTCAGCATGATATATATGAAGACAGGATAAAACCCGAGTGGTTGTATATTTGTGAAAAAGAGGGAAATATGAAGGCAGAAGATAAAAGCTGCATAGTCAGGGCTATTTCTAATATTTTTCAGAATCTGTGCTGATCCATAGATGCAGGTGGGTTACCTGGACCTGGGAAATTCTCACACAAATCCACACATGTCCACAAATGATCACAGGTCAGCTTTATATGTAGGTTGGCAAATTTGAAGCAACCGATGATCCATTTAGCATTTGTGCAGTAACCATATCTGATGGGTAAGGTGATGCTATTACTGGCAAACCTGGTATGCTGACTTGGTTCACCTCTTCTCCCAGAGACAGATGGTTCCGAAGAAGTATTGATATCAATTAAAAATATACATACAGACTCGATTGAATAAAATCTTTGATGTAAACATGAAAAAAGAGCATATTTTTTTAACCAATTTTTGGTCTCACATAAAGCAATGCTGGTTAAATATGTAATATTTTTCTTTCATAAATATCTGAATTTTATATTTCAGGTGATGATCTACTAAATTGCAAGGTATCAGTGAAATGAAAGAGGGATTAGAATTAGCCCCTAGTACTATGGTTGTGATTGAGGGCTGTTTCAGGCTAACCTATTTTGTAAATTATCTTTGAAAGTAGAAATGCAACGACCTTTAAAATGGCTTTCTGACTCTAAAAATCCTGACAATCAATTATCTTCAAACTAACATACTCCAGATTTTGAAACATTCTTTTCAGGATTTCAAATAATCTTATTACAGAGGCATGAGGGGAAAGGAAATAAAAAAAGGCAAAACCCATAAACAGAAGGTGGCAATTCCAGGCAGCAAGTAGCAATCATTGGCGGCAAATCTTCAAATACATTATTTTTTTAGGGTGCTGGATCCAGAATTGACTTGCAGAGCAAATACTGTTATTACAAAGAGGTCAGGTAAAGCAGAACACGTATACAGAAAACAGTATAGACTAACATACGTTGAAAAGAGATTTGTCAATATGATGTGTACTGAGTCACCCTTGGAGCTTGAAATGAAAACTTGCATGTATGATTTATAAAAGTAGCATTTTTTTTTTCTTTCTTTAAGATTTCTTTCTAAGAAAAATGAGGATTTTTTTCTGACTATCAGCTCCCCAGAACATCATCTTCTTCAAATCATCCTCTACTTTCAGCCACAAATTACACATACAACTTGGAGTAACCATTCAGCAATACCTTTAGAAGAAAAAAGCACACTTATGTTTGCTTATACTTTCAAGTGTTTTTTGAAGGATCATTTTAGAGAGATACTGGGCTTCATCCAAGGTAGTAGAAAGGATAGTTATATCTATGAAAGTTTTTCAAAACAGGTCATTCCTGGTGAATGCAACCCTTCTCAGGAAGACCAAGAATCTGCCTGCAGGCTCCTTTCCAGTACTTACGGCACCAGCTGAAATACACAGGGTCATTCTTTAGAAGTTTGACAGTTTATGTAGCTTTATGAAGGGACCATAATGAAATCCTTAATAACTTTTAATTATAGGGAAGGTAACTGCAAATTTGCATCCCTTATGTGGCATTACATTCAAAATGTTGTGGATGGTAAGTAAAGCCAAGAATTTGTTAGTATAATCCAAATAATCAGAATTTAAGAATTACAAGTCCAGAAAAAAACAGAATAACAATGTAGTTAGGATTTTTACACACATACTTGTTGACGTCTGCTCCTCTTCCTGATGCTGTACTCCGTCTTCCCCAGCTTTGCTGGATCTTAAGGCTGGTGGTTTCATGCTGGTCCCAGCAGTGTGTAGCATCACAGCAAGCCAGCAGCATTTGGAGTCATTCACAGGAAGAAATACCAGGTTGTTGATGGTTTCTTCTTCTTCCTCTCTCCAGGATCGACTCAAGGTTATTTTCATATTTTTTCTAATGTGCCTTTACACCTTCCTCTTTCTTCAGTGGTCCGCAGCTCCATGTAACATCTGAATTTGCTATATATGTTTCTTTGCACTTATGGGAGGTACCATGTCTTTGTTCTCCTTGTTGCCTCTAAAACCAGATACATCCAGCTTGGGTCTGCATGTTTTAACTGTCTATGGATGAACCGTTTATGAGCATAGGGTCTCTGCACCCCTGCCCCATCACTATCCTCCACCACCTGCACTCCTCTGCACCACGTCTGGTATCCCCAAATACCCAGGCTGCTGCAGGCCTACCAGACCTGTGTTCCTTTGCATTGCCTCATGGTGTTAAAGTGTAAGTGTCCCGTGCTGTGCAGAGTAACTGCTTGTTACTGCTCTCTGTAAAAAACTGTGGCTGTACCACACAAAGATAAACACGAGTAGAGCAGATGAGCTGTAGACACTCGATCAATTAGAGAAATTGCTGTTGCAGCTCCACCGAGTACAGCAAAGCTGTGGTAGGTCAAGAGAAGTTCAGACAGAACAGATCTGACAAGCCTCAGTCCCAAGGTCTTGCAAATTCAGTGTGAAGCTTGTGGCCTGTTTCTACCTACAGCAATATTGTACTGTAGGGCTGCGTGGTTACAACAGTATGATAATTTATTTAATGTTTGGTGTTTTTTTTTTTTTTCCAAAATGTATTTTTTTATTAATTTTACAACAGAGTCATATCTGAGATGCTATAAAATATATGTAACATAGAAAATAATTAGCAAGTCTTAATGCTTTGATCATTTAATTTTGTCAAAATGGACATGATCAAAGCAACCTGTGTAGTTTGGAGGTGGTTTTACAACTTAGTAAAGAATCCGGGCATATATGTCAGTTATTCTTATAGTTATGAAGAATGTATATTAAAGCAAAGTCAGTCATACGTTTGAATTTACAGTTAAGCACCCAAACAAAACTAGCATGAACTTCAGAGTCTAAACAGAGGCTGTTCCTGTGATATTCTATCTCAGTATCTTTGGTGACATTGGGCTTACTTTGTGTCATGACTGATAACTGTATTTCTAGATGTGGGTCATGACAATTAATGATGGCATTCCTATTCAGAGGTCATGCAAACCTCAAAGTAATTGCTTTTGCAGTTACTCTCCCAAAATTATTAATATATTTTTGAGCTATTCTGGAATATTAATCCAAGAAGAACACCCCAAGTTATTTTAATCTGAGCAGTGGATTTGGGCTGAAGGTAGACAACTCCTGAAGTTAATGACAGCGAATTTTCATGTGATATTTTTATGAGGATTTAATATTAAAAGCCATGGAGAACTACATACATGTGTCAGGATGCAAAACCCCACTATTCTTACAAATGTAAGGCAGCTGGTATTTACACTTTTTCGACTACTATTGTTTAGTAAATCGGCATCCATTTTATAAAATTATTTGCATTTTCATGCGGAGTTACCTGTGTCTGTTACATTCCTGTTCATGGATCTCTAGATGGTGAAGCACTGTCCTATATCTTCAATAGGTTGGCTTAAAAATGGGGGCAGCCCTATCTGTGCATAAGGAGGAGATTATGACCCAGCTGTCATGTAGCCGTAGAAATTGTCTGTCTCGGCATTTCTGTGTCAAGAGACTTTTGGCAGGAACATAATATTCCCTTCAAAATCAGTTTGTTCCTTATATTCCATTTATCTGATTCTCCTTCTTCCAAACAGTCTTCAGCCCTGCAGACTGATTAGATCCTAATTCTTTTGGCATGCTGTCAACTTGTCCTAGTCAGAATAACTATTAGGCCTTTGCTTTTGCTACTCCTCTGCAATTTTGTTTCCCTTTCTGTGCTTCATGTCTTTTCTTTGTGATTTTCACCTATTTTGCCTGAAGCTGTCTTCTGACAATATGTTACCACCTCCCTCTGCGGATTTGTTCTTTGCCTGCCCAAGTAATTTATTTATGTGTTAGCTTCCTCTTCACCATTATCCAGGCTGTTTGACTTTCTGTGTATTGCTTTTCATAGTGCCTCAAATCTCTGCTACGTTATTAACAATTTGAAACTGGAAGACTTTTGTAGCTTTTAATGCAACAACTTAATAATTCTGACTGTGTCTTTTTAAGTGACTGCAATGCCTTTTGCACGCACACTGATAGAGCACCTTGTATGTGCCTATAACAGCCATGGAACTGAGCATAGACTTTAAGATTATTTTTTTTCTTCCCTTGGCAGTTAAACTACATATTTAGATTACATGCCAAAATTAATAAAAATCAGTCCTTAGATTGCTGTATTCTATTCCTATCTTTTCCTTATATATATTGATGGGTGGGACACAAAACAAATCAGGAAAAAAAGTGAAACGTTCTGTTCAATTTAAACAACCCTCCAAAATCTGGTACTTGAATGTGACAGAAGTTTCATGCCATGGCTTGTTCATAAACTCCAGAAATAAATGGAGAATAATATACAATTCAGGTTAGGTTTTCTGTTCCTTTTCATTAGTTCTTTTGTAGAAAGAAAGTATGATGAAGGCAGACAGTAGAAAATCAACAGCAGAAAGATCAAAACAACCCTATCTTTATTCTCTGCCCCTGTACCTCAGAGGAGGGAATGCTAACATGCATGTTAGATGGAATTGCTCACTCACATATGTAGTATGTTGATGGCAGGTTAATTACACTTTCCTAGAAAGCTGGTGGACACAGAATTTCTTTGATTTTTTCTAACCACAAATTTTAGTTACTAGCTAAGTGAGGAGTCTGATTTCATGTGTGCTACCTTTCTAGTAAAAACTATTTAAGTGATCACACATGGGACAGAAAGTTCAAACAATATTAGTGAGTTTTGTAAGGGCTTTTTCCAACTTATCCATAAAGTGGTTCTTCTGGGCAAGATAGTATTTTTCCAATCTTGGTAAGGAAAATGAACAAAAAGTAATTTTATCTTTCTGTATTTCATTTTCCCTCTGTGGAATAGGTCTGGAAAGACAGGGAAAGCTTGACCCTGAGGCAGACACTGACCCAAAATTGCAGATCCTGAGACCAAACTTGTCAGAAGACAATTGTCTGGAGCAGTCAAGAAATGTTTCCCACAGTTTTGTTAAAAGCATTTTTATGAATACTGTGTGAATGTTTTTCTACCATATTGATTTTAGTGATCAGGTTTTAAAAGATTATGTCCATAGTTGCTGTATAAGGGGATGGAGGTAATTTTTATCTTTTTCCATCTCCCTTAACAGCGTTCTGTCTGAACAGCAGGAGTAGCAGCGAAGTGCCCAGCCTTTCATCTTTGAGTCTCCAGAGAGTCTTGACTATTTGTCTTGAGTATAGACTTCACTAAAATCAGCTGTATCTTTGTCACCTCCAGGCTGGGCCCTAATGTACTTTTCACAGAGCTTTTTGCATGGTGAACGTTAAATTAGAACTCTATAAACTTAATTTGCTTCTAGTCCTTCATTTGCTTCCAAGTGTAATTCTTGGTATTGATTTTAACTTATATTTAACTTTTATGGTGGTAGTCACACGTACTTAAGAGACTGTTACTTCTTCACTGCTGTGAAACCTGACCTGAGTATTAGATTTTAGCCATCAGGGACAGCAATATTGCTTTTCTCTGGAAGACATGTAAATTATTAACCTTGTAGGAACCATATTTGAAGCTTTCAAGACAGTCTGCATAGCTTGTCTTCCGATGTGAATGTAGTGGGACTGGAGGACAGTTGTAGAACAGCAGCCATTACTGCTCTGATTTAACATTTATTTATTTATTCGTTTTTAAAACTAGATTTTATTATTGAGAAGTGTCTTTTATTGTTTTCTCATGTATACATGTGTATTTTGCAACCCACTGGAGTAATCAAGCAAAATCCAGCACTGTTTTCTATTCATTCTCAGTCATCGCTCTTCCTGATGACAGTGTCAAGACAATTGTAAAGAGGTCTGTGAACACTCTTAATGACTGTCACCCATGGCCTTTAACTTTCCTGGAAAATTTTTGGAGTTTCTTTGTATTGCAAATGCTTATGCTTCAGTTTCAGTTTTCCTCTTATATATATATATATATATATATATATATATATATGACGTATATATTATACAAACATAATTTGATTTTGATAAGATCTATTAAAGTTAGTGCTACATAGCTAACTCCACTCAATGACTTTTTGTGTAATCACCTTTCTTCAAACTAAAATTTAGTTTTCTATTTTTAGTATGCAGACCGCTCTGTGACCTTTAGGTGCTGTCTGGTGTTGAGCTGAAGCAGAGGAGTACAGTGCATGAAGAGTTCAGATTCCCCTTGACTTTCTGGACCACAAGAAAGGATCCAATAACCCTTGAATCAGGTAGAATGCATAGTGGCAAATGTGGGGTATCCTCAGGTATAGAAGAAATGCAGTCCTTCTTTGTTCAGTCATATGTACATACTATCAGTCAAGAAATTCCAGGTTTTGTTTTGAACTTTCCTAGGGTTTTCTGAGATCTATAATTCTCATGAGAATAGTCAGACCTTCAAATTCCATGGTAGCTGAATTTTTAAATTATATATATACTTCAGATGAAGTTATTACCAACTGGTAAATGTTTCAAATGTTTTCATTAATTTTCCTTGTCAGTAGCGTTAGACCTGTTGTCATATAACACTGCTTGGCTTAAAATGACGTAAGAAAGGCTGAACCTAGAAAGAGACTGAAATGCAGTTATGATTTAAAGATTAATAAATAAATCACTAATGGGCTATCACTAACGGATTATCACTAACAGGCTTTTCAAGACAAAACAAGTGAAAGCTGTTTCCGCTAGAGAAGATAGATATTGACTAAATGTAGGTAAATGCAGATATTATGGAAGAAACACAATTTTTAGAAGAACCAAAACATTAGAATTACTTTATTTTTCTGCAGAATGGTGTGAAATCATTGTAGCCACAAACTATCAATGCAGTGATTTCATGCTTCCTTTGAAAGCTGTCCTCCAACCAGACACCCTCCAGGCTGCCAGGAAAAATGGTGCAGGAAGGCCAGAAAACTTCCCTCTTATCATGTCTAATGTTATTGATGGAAATTATGTATTGCTTGGGCATTCTTTAAATTTCTGTAAGTCAGCATTTTAAGGGAAACATCAATCTTTCAGTAGAAATTTTGTAGCTAGTATGTGCTGCTATAGTGGTGGTTGATTTCTGGGAGGCAGTGAGATTTCCAGCTGAATAATGCTTTCTCCTTTCCATAAACTCATAGAGACTGTAAAGGAGTATCCCCATCCATTGCACTGACCTTTTTTAATTTGTGCCAGCTGATAAGATTTTTAGCATGTGACTGCATGAAATGTAGTAAGTAGAAATGAAAAGTATATTCAATAATAATGTTAAGACAGCCAATACTCCATCAGAAAAAGTATCCACTTCTCACAAGAAGACTCAAGTCATTACAGAAAAAGCAGCAGAGAGAAAATCTAATTTGAACTCTATAACAGCTTATTTTCAACCAATGTTTTCAGTTTTCTGCAACTTCAATGTTTTCTGTCTTCTTGAAATTACTTTTTTTATTATGTTAAGCATTAAATAATGATAAGGATTTGAAATTTGCTAATAAAGGAAATGAATAGAGTAATGCTAAAAGTAGTAGGAAGATACAAAAGTACATGAAATATTGTAACATTGTTTTGCAGAATGCTTCAGTGTTTTTTCTCCTGCTTGTAGTACCTTTGTGTTTCACTTAAAATGTTCTTGTGACCATTGATTGGCTCCTTTCCAAATGACTGGACAGGTTTTCACTTGCTGCTGATCAACATCATTCAGTGATGTTAATGTGTTGGGGGTTTTTTTTGTTTGTTTGTTTTTTGTTTTTTGCTTTTGTTTTTTACTGCCACAAGAGCCATCTTTAGAAAATAAATATTATGTATATATTAGAAGACCAACCTGCTAAATCTATTGAAGTAGCAACATCTGTGTTGCCACCTACCCAGCAGACACAGATTTTTAAATTTGGGATTTTGCTATAAAGTGGTATGCTGAGATTCTTATCCAAGCAATAAAACCAGGCAAATAAATTCTGCAAAACAAGACCCCTGAAGCACATTGAAGCAATATTTTGTTTGAACGTGCTTCTCATTAGCTGATCAAGAGATAGTTGGAATACTGCAGACTATTACATGGGGGTAAATGGTTTATAAATCAAGATAACCCTTCGGAGATTCAAGCCTTGCCTGAAAAATTATGATTCTGCTGTTTCAGGGAAAGCACTTGCCAAAACATCAGTTGAAGCAGGAAGCTCCAGCTCATTGTGACTGTAGCTGCCAGATGCCTGTGCGACTCCAGAATGAAAGTAAGCTGCAGGTGATTGTTTCACTCAAATAGTAGATTTCTCCTGCTACATACGAGCCGTGTAGCTAGTGAGGACTGCTGATAGGAGAGCCTCAAGCCAGGTGAAGCTTACTGTAAATACACAAATACAAGAAAAATGTAGGAAAGTAGATGGGTTTTGGTAAAACAGACAAGAATTCTCTGCATGTTAAGTGAAACTATACTTTAATGATGGCTTCTAATGAAACAGCTTTGAACCAGATCTGGTTAAACTCTGTCTACCAGGAGTGAGAATGCACCAAAAAGTATGCCAGGCTTAGGAGACTTTGTCATTTTGGGTTGGTGTTCTGCCTCGTTTCTGCCTGCCACTGTGCATCCTTTTACTTTTTTTGTCAAATTTCTTAAGCTGGTAGTACACATCAAATGCCACTTAGATGTTCGCTGACTGAGGAGAAGAGTATAAATGTTTCTACTGACAAGTCTTCTATTGAGAGGTAGGTCACTCTTAAAAGTTTAAGGACTTCTGGTTTGCTGTTTGCATTGCAGCTTGAGAAATTAGATGAAAGGTTATGACCACTGATTTTCTTACACAGCTCATCTTCCAAAATCAAACAATTTAGAGTTTGTCCTAAATTACTTGCCACTGGACATAAATGAGTATTTGTGAAGCACCTGAAATAAAATAAAGGATGACGTTACTAGACCCTTCATATCTATCAACAGTTATTATCTGTTTATTTCTATTGTTACAGTATAAGTAGACATGGGAGACAATGTCTTTGTTATCATCAGCTACGTACACATTAGACTTACTCACATGACTTACAGGACACAATACCTGGCAGCTACGAATGGAAATATGGAAAGCCCACACAATTCTCACAGGCCAGTGCAACAGATAAGCATTAGCTGGAATAAAGAATTATGAATTAATACAATGCAAAGGACACAATAGGATCTAATTATTGTAAAAGTTGATGTAAAGCATATTAATAAGTAGAGGACTAGAGAGGGACCTGGAAGACTAGACCCTGGTTAGAGTAACTGTTCTACAGAGGAGATACTCCATTGACATCTATTGAGAAGATGGTCTTGAATCAACCTTTGAGACAAGATCTAACTTTTAAGATCAATACAATCTTAAGATTTAAAGCAGTTATGTACTAAGCATGACACGATTGAAAAGCAAGGAAAAAAGCAGTTATGCGTGCTAAAATGAATCGCTTTCGTTGAAGAAATTTGTGCATTTTTAAAGCAGGGAAGGTAAAAAAAAAAAGTTTAAGTTAGGTATTTAAAATTTCTGCTAAAGAGAATAAATCTCAACAAGGGAACTCATGCTACTGATCTCCTGAAAATGTCATTTTACTCATTCAAAACATTTGGGTTTAAAAAAAATCCAAAATCTGTGTTCTTTAACATGGTAACTTGGATAAAAAGACAGCTCTTAATAAAATATGAATTTGCAAGGAAATTATTCCCTTCTTTTACAGAATTAAGTTTAAGTGAGTTTGCATGACTCATTTACTAATACTATTTGTTAGTGAAGGTGGTGAAAGTAAAGGCTGTATAAACAATTTGCTCTTGATCATTTTTGATTTTGAAGTGCTTTTCTAAGAGCCATTTAAAACTGCCAGCTCTGTGTGTTCGTCCATTTTCTCATTTTTCAGAAGTATGAGTGGATAATGAAACTACATAATGAAAAAAACCCCACAATGTTAACAGTTAAAAATGTTTATTGCAAATGCAAACTGGAAACATGTTGTCCGATTGATTTATTGTTGTAAATATATGCAGTGGAAAGCATAAGTGTTTCTGCTAAGTAAATTACCTCCTTCCTATGAGGTTTTCTTCTGTGGTGATCTCCCTGATATATCGCTATGCATTCAATCCACCAGCTCTGTTGAAGTCCATTAGAAATTCCACTTTATATAATACATTTCACTATTATAGCAAAAGTCTTCACTCCCAAGACTGAGCACTGTAATACATTTTTATGGTGTAATTGTCCACAGCCTGGAGAGCACCTGTTAGCTAAATCTGATTTAGTACATTGCTGCTACCACTGCTAAAATACAACACTGTGTAGTAAAGTAGGAAACAAAGTAAGAACTTGATCTGTGTATGTGTGTGTGCATGTGTATATGAGATGTAACAATATTTTCACTCTATTTTTTTTTCTCCTATTGAAAATCTCTTTCTTTACATAACCAGGACACAAAGAAATGTTTTTAGCTTGCATGTGGTTTATAATATGCAACTTTCTATCACAAGGAAATGATAGAAAAAAATCTCTTAGCAATGACAACTAACAGATGCATACTAATACTACTGCTGTCAATGCATTCAACAATTTCATTGTTATTATATCCAATGCCGTTTTGAAACTTAGACTCTGAAATTTTTACTAGTAAATGTTTCTAAACATTCTGATGTACAGCTGAAATAATTGCATTTACTATTTCATTATATAGACAGAATTTAATTCCTGAGGTAGCTTCATAAGATAATTAATGATTTTTGAAATCATTCAAGGTCCTTTTTTTTAAGTTCTTCTAAATTGACATACTCAAATGGAAAACTTAAGATTATACATTCTGAGTTGTCACATTTTTAAGACATACGAGTAGATGTCATTTGAGTGCAGAGATGTCAGAATAATTAACTAGTAAGGCTGGAAGACCACTTTTTTTTTTCATAGGAAAATGTTTCTGGTGGGGAATCCTTCAGACAGCATATTGGACAGAGCTCCTTCAGGACAGAATATGGGATTCCTGTTCATATGTTTTCACACGTAAAAATATTTATCTCCCAGCTTGTGTTTTTGTAAAAAAGTTGTTAACAAACACCAAGTAACCCCTGATTATGCAGTCAGGAAAACAAAAAAGAAAAAAAAAAAGACACTTGTATGTTGTAGTTTTGGCAAGCTTCTAAATAAAGAGAATTAAGTTTATATATTTGAAAACTTAAATTATAATTTTTTCTAAGCTTGTTGATCCTTACAACCTTGTTTGTGCTAAATATGGGACTGTCTGCAAGGGATGGCATAATTTTATACTCTATGGGCTTAAATGTAATGCCAAAAAGCTTCAAAAGCCATTTTAATTGCTAAAATGTAAAGATGACACACATCAAAGAACCTTCATTTTCTCCTGTTGATGCCTACATGGCTTTTTTTCTATGCATTTAAAGCTGTAAGTTAGACTTCATCCTTTTTGTGCAGTCTCTGTATTGTCTTATTTTTAAAGGCTGTAACATCACAGTTTTGGAGGGAAAGATAAATCAAGTATGAAATTGCTGCGTTCTTATTTTGAATCATGGTAGTATCTAAGTTTACATGATGCTTTTCCTCTCCTGTTTCCCTCCCTTTCCCTCTAAGGTTGAGCATTCCTTGGACTAGGAAGCCAGCAGTGTGCTCTGCTCCAGCCCTCAGGCTCACCCAAGGTGAGATAAATACTTTTTACATGTGAAAACATATGAAAAGGAATCCCATATTCTGTCCTGAAGGAGCTCTGTCCAATATGCTGTCTGAAGGATTCCCCACCAGAAACATTTTCCTATGAAAAAAAAAAGTGGTCTTCCAGCCTTACTAGTTAATTATTCTGACATCTCTGCACTCAAATGACATCTGCTCGTATGTCTTAAAAATGTGACAACTCAGAATGTATAATCTTAATATTTTTTTAAATACATTTTTGTTCTTTAGAAACCTATGGTGGACTCTGTTTGTTAGGTGAAATGAATAAAGCTGACAAGGTATTAATCTTACAGTAGTTTGATGTCTGTGTAATGCTGCATATTTTTATCCATGGTCAATGAAGTCTGTAAGGGTTTTGTTAATGTAACAAAGACAGACTATAGCAATGTTAGTTGCATAAAAAGAATCCAAAGTGAAAATCATGTTGATTTAGTTTAGAATAAATTGTGAGACAGAAAAGAACAAACCAAAACAAAAATCAAACCAAAACAAACAAAACCAAAACCAGACAATCAACCAAAAACCCACCAAAAAAAATCCCACCACAGGTCTGTACTGGCTCTGGCTGACATGGACTCAGCTTTCTTTGTGGTAACTGTGTGGTGCTATGTTTTTGGTCTGTGATCAAAACGATGTTGATGATACAATGATATTTCAGCTGTCACTGAAGAGAACTTGCACAGCATCAAGGCGTGTTCCATTTCTCACACTGCTCCACCAGTGATTAGTCTGGGGGTGCACAAGAAGTTGGGAAGGAATGCAGCCAGGACAGCTGACCCCAGCTGACCAAAGGGATATTCCATACCATGTGCTCAGCAATAAAAACTGGGGAAAGGAAGAAGGGGAGGGAGGGAAGACTTGGCATTATGGAGTCTGTCTTCCCAAGTTACTGTTAGGCATGATGGAAATTGCTGAACACCTGCGTGCCAATGCGAAGTAGTGAATGAATTCTTTATTTTGCTTCGCTTGCACACAGAGCATTTGCTTTACCTAAATTTTCTCTCATTTTCACTTCCCATTCTCTTCTCTGTCCCGCAGTGGGGGGTGGGCATTGAGCAGGCTGCTTACCAGGGTTAACTCACAACAAGGTCTTAAAAAGGTTTCCAGAAACTGGAAGACCTGTTTAGGGAAATCAACTAAACTGAATGTGTCAAAGGTTCAGAGATGGAGGAGGTTTGAATAAAATTTCAGTCAAAGGTATAAAAATCCCAAATCCAGGGCAAACACAGCAAACTGTAAGTAGGTAAATGAAAAGAATAGCAGGAGGAAACAGAAAACATTGGAAAAGTGACGAGCCAAAGAATCTTAGGTGGTTCAGAGAGAAATTAAGAACTGACAAAAGTCAAGGTAGCAAGGCAACATGTAGCAAGTACCAAAGTTACCTCATCTACTAAACGAACCAAGAAAGAAGTGCTAAAGCCTTTGTAACAAGAAGAAGGAGGTTACACACAATTTGTGAACTGGCCAAAGTTGAAAGAAAATATTCTAAATATTGACTGTTAGCTAAAGTAGGATGCTTAACGGAAAATAGTGGGACAACTATCTAGTGCAGATCTAAAACATGTTCAAAGGTCTGGAAACTATAACATAAAATCATAGATATTGTAACAGGAATCTTTAATAAAAATAATCCATTTCTATATTTACAGAAAGGAGAAAATACGGTCCAGCCAGCTGCAGGTATGTAAGTCTGACTCAGAAGAGCGCAAAGGTCTACAGCTTCTTACAGTAAAAAGAAACTGAAATAAGTTTCTCTGTGAGTTTATCGAACATCTGTCTGCCCCCTAAATATGACATCATTCTTTAATGGTGACTGGTTTACAAAATAAATTAAGTGATGTAGATCACATTTATTCTAGACTTAGCCAAGTTTCAGATTTGGTAACTAGATGAAAAATTATCAGTTAATCTGGACAAAAATATTGTTATGACAGGAACTTTACTATGGGTAAAAAATTAGAGACAGCAGTAGCTTTTGTTGAAAGCTGAATTAGTAGAATGGGGAGACCATAAATATACTAATAACATTTTTTCCAGGAAGACCAGAAGATCATCAACACTTATCTTGTTTGTTTGTTTGTTTGTTTAAAAAAGAAGAAAATGTATCAGTAATTTTTAGCACAAAATTCAATGCCATTCTCCAGTCACATCTATTGTGATATATCTTCTTAATCTACATAAGGGACCAAGATTAGATTTGTTGTTTGTTTAGTTGATTTGCTTTAGTCTTTTTTTCTTAAACTTCAGGAAAATGAAAAAGAAACAAGAAAACTGATAGTGGCTTAACCATGGAGCAATTAGTCCTTCCTTAAGAGTCTCTTGGATCACTGGCGTAAGACTTAGTGGTGTAATTTACATTAAAAATATTTCTTCATACATTTTGAAGTGTATAATGAGGAAATTTTGGGTGTCAATATTAATAATTTACTGTCCTATGTGGACTTATAGCTTAGATCTTTTAAACCTGATCAAGATGAATTCACTTGAGATGGTATGAAGCTTTAATGTTTCAGCATTTGTACATAGTAGATTGGACAACTGATAACAGATATAAAGAGAGTGTTGGATGATCAAAATGAATGCACAATATTACTGCAGGAAAATAGTCTATTATCCTTTTCAGTTTAAGATCATTGAGAAGATGGGAAAAAAGAAATTGCTTTCCTTCTAAAAACAGTGAAGTGGGTGAGTGGTTTGATTCTTTCCCACACATTTACATTCGGCATGTGTTCAGACTTTAAAAGGGTTATCTTGAATTTTGCAGGCTTTAAGGAAGATTTTACAAACTAAATATTCCACAACTTCTCATGCCCTATATTGTGAATTTTATTCTGATGTGAAAATAATTAATTATATGTAACAAAATAACAAGTAACAAAATTATTTGTTTTATTTATTTTTATTGCTGTAATTGCCTATGTGTGACAGATATATTCACAGTCTCCACATGCAAAATAGACAGAGACAATACGTGGTAAGTATATTAATGAACTGATAAAAAAGAGGAGACATAATTAGCAATATCAAGAGAGCAGGAAGAAATATCTGCAGGTGCTGGACTAGCCAAATGCATGCTGAACTGAGTAATCGAAGGCTGCCAGATTTTAGCATGTTATTGTTAATGAAACACAAAAATATGTTTGCGAAATGCATCTTCTCTCTCCCTGTCAAAAAAAAGGTCGCTATGCCTGAAAGAAGAAACTGCGAAGGAGGTTGAAGTGATGAATGTTGTGAGGATGGATGTCGAAAATAGTGAGTGTAGTAATAGTGATAATATGGGACTGTCCCTGGGAAGGCAGGTGGAAGTCAAAGGGAACAGTACATTAAAACATGTTGCTAGCAGCAATGCATATTACATCTGCATGTAATGAAATTTAATTTTCTGTGCAAATTAGTCACAAAACCTCTTATTTCTGTTTCATCTCTAATTACAATTGCTAGAGATTCACTTTCAAAAACAAAGAATAATGAGTGAAGAGGATACTTCTGCCAGGTGCCTTTTTGTAATGACAAGGATTCAGATCATTAACTTTTGCATTGGCTTTTGCTTTCTTATGCACAGAGTTTCTCAAACCATTCCACCAGCTTTTCAATAGCAAGAAGTTACAATCTTTATACCCACGTACACATATCTGAGGGTCCAATGTGTCAGGAAGACAATGCATGGGATATTTAACCAAGGAAAAGTCCTTACTATCTTAATTTTTCTAGCTAAGTAGATTGATGAAAATAAAAAATTAGATGCAATTAGTCTAGAGGAGGGAGAGGGCTCCTTCCTGTAGATATTAGGCTGGAATTACATATCCTTAGGATAAAATTATGGCATATGAGGGAGAGCTCTTGAAGAAGTAGACACTGAATCTGCAAAACTGTATGCCTCAAAGTTAAGCTGCCTGAACTGTGGCTTCATAGGACAGTATTGTACAGGAAAGAGTGCTGATTTACATTGCCACCAGAAAAACACTCTAGAAAACCCCTGATTCTTAAGTGTCTTTCCAGTGTACCCTGAGGTGGCAGCTCCACTGTGTGCACTCCCCATCTGAACTGTGGCCTTGGCCCTTTTTCAATTAATTTGCTCCTGGGGAAAAATGCTAATACTACATGTCTTTGTGTTCCCTCTTCAACTGCTTGAGCAAAGATACCCTGAAACCTAGTCTGAAACTTTGATACAGAAAGAAGGTGTTTGCTTTTGCTCTTCTCTATCAAAATTAACCAATTTACAGAAGTTACGGAGCAAAATTCATCAAAATCTTGCGAAAGGGAAGGAAGGGCTGAAATTGACTCTGAACTCTAATTTGGTGGATCGTTTCTCTAAGATGATAAAAACTCCTGAATAAAATTACTGAGTCCATGGGCAAATTTACAAACAACTCTTCACTTTTCTGCTGCTTCGTGCCCAGGCCCCCACTGTTATCCCCTGGGCTGCATTCTTGTGAGGCTATAGCTGACTGTAGCTCGGCTGCTCACCTACCCACTTCTCTGTTACAGGGGTCCCAGGTGCCTGGGCCAGTCAGAACAACCCATGTTACAGAGCCAGGACACGTAGGACTGCCTGCCACTATGGCTGTATGAGGTGCAGCCGCCAGCCCAAAGGGTGAAGGTTGGGGCCACGAGAACAGGATGCTGCCACCAGTTGAGGCTGCTGCCTTTGAGAACTGAGTGAGTGTTGGTTATGGTTAATGTGCTAAAACAACCCATCTGCAGAAGGGCCAGGTTAATGTCAAGTTTGGGTTGTGTCAGCAACTTCATTGTGTCATTCTTCTACTGAGGGTCCCAAAATAACCTGCCCATCCCCACAACACTAGGTGACATGCTTATTAACCCTAAAATATGTGAGCCTGTGTGGTAAGCACTATTCCAAATAATGTTTGAACACAGGCAATGTATTTGTATGCATGATAAAAGATTTTAATCATCAGGATGATGACACTTTATTGTCAATTATGTATCTTTCTGCTTAGCTGCATTCCTGCTGAATTTTGTTTTAATACAGAAATGAGCTATAATCAATAACTTGTCAAATTATTCATTCCTAATGGACTAGCCAAAGGATTTTGACATTACTCTCTGAATAAATTATCTGAAATACGTATTTCCATTATTTGACCAGCTCTCTAGATTATTAAATAATGTTCTGTGAATAATTTATTCAACATTTTTCTGTCAATCTTTGAATAATTTACTCATGAATACATTATTTTTATTATTCAGCCAGCTATATTTCCAGCATCTGTGACAATGTCTTTGTTGTGTGAAAGCATAGAGATCTCTGGAAGAAGAGACAAACTTTTAACTAGCTTAACTTAACTTCTTTGTAATAAGCATTCAGTACCTTATTTTATATACTCAAGTGCATAATTAAATGATTCCATTTTAATCTCTCTCTTAATTTAGAAAGTAGTTTTGTACAACAACCCTTAACTCAATGATCCCTACTATTTTTATCTAAAATCTTGCACTGTTGCCATCTTGCCTCTGCTTGTTTTTTCAAGTCTTCAACAGCATTCAGAAAACTTCAGTTACTTTGATTTGTGTGCTGTAGATATACGATGAGGAAAAGATTTAACACTGCTTGCCTGGTTCTGTTAACCCAGTCATTTTGAACATAATATCTACATAAATACATACTGAATAAACACAGGTCTGTGATACACAAACACAAGCCAAAGGAACAAGCTTTTGAAAATGCAGCCCCACCAGAGGAAGAGAAATGTGAGGAAGGATTGAAAAGACAGGCCAACAAAACCAAGTTTTATGGAATATCTGTATCTATTTAACACATAGTTTTTATTTCAAGTGGCAGAAAATGTTCCAAGCAGCTGCGCTGGAGCAATGATGAAGTGAAATTATTTCAAGATGAAAGATCCAGCCCCCTCCTACAGCATCCATTCTGCAGTTCCAGTCTGGAGGTGGGAGCACAAGGTGAAATCAGCAAGCTCGTGACTGCAGCATGGTGCCACCAGTTCCCCTGCCCTCCTGAGCCCAACTGGGAAGCTGAGAGGTGTTTTGATTACCCCGCAGCTTAAACAGCATTTTATTATTTCACTACCTAGCCATTTGGGCTGGAAAGCAATTTTGAATATGTGATGCATGCTTCTAAAGAATTTGTAGCACGGGTAGATGCAGCTAGTAAAGGCAAACTGAATGGCAGAAGTAGTATTTGAAATCACAATCTAGATGCTGTTTCAGCTCCAACCTAGCAATTACTGGGAAAATAATGTGGTCCAGAGGCCAGAACCAGCACAGTTTGTTATCTATGAATTGTGGTATCCAGGACATGCATGAATTGAGCAATATATCTTCGTTTCCAGCAAAAAGTTCTAGTGAGTTTGAAACTGTATCCACTGGTCAATGTATGCATAAGGAGGCACAGGATGAATTTAAGCCCGTCCTAATTGCACCTCATTCCTACATTTAGGAAGGTGGATCTCAGAAAGATTTAGCTTGCTAACTGCCAAAGACCAGAAGTTCGGCTGCCAAAGGAAATTCTTGAAATTATCTAACCTAATTGGTACTTTCACTTCTCACAGCCAAGATCCTTGATTTTTAGGTGTGCTCAGAAGCAGCCTAGTTTGAACAGGTAGTTACCTCAAACAAGAGTTCAAGAGACATTTAGGGGCTTTCAGGGTCATGTTTGCAGCTCGGAACAGTAATGCATGTAACCTAATTACCAGAATGGTCACGTTACCTTCATGTGTCTTGTAGAATAAAGAACTAAGGACTGACCCAAGAAGTATGGCTCTCACCTGGATTTCAGGACTTTAAAGTAGATCCACAACTGAAAGTGACCGGAGCCAAATCTGGAGCTGCTGCTCTGTGTTCAAGTCTGGTATCAGGTCTGGTTTTTTTTTGTTTTGTTTTGTTTTTTGTTTTTTTTTTTTTTTTTTTTTTTAATATGGAAGGGAATTGCTACAACTATTGCTTGGCTTAGTCTTTCTTTCTTTACTTATTTATTTATCTTTTAACTCTGTTCCGTTGTTCGTTTTATTTCCCATTTCTTTAATTACATCCTAACATTTCTCATATTAAAATACTGATTTCTTCTTTGGATCTTGATTTGTTTTAATTCTTAATGTCCCGAAGATCAAAAAGTTCATTTATTCAATGAATCGTGCAACCATTGAATAGAGAAGCTGCACACTTCCAATAGAGTTCCAACTGCATGCAAGTTAACAATTAAGAACTGCTATAAAGTCCAGTGAACTCAGGACCTCCTGCTTCTGTAAGGTTGTCTATAGCTTTAGTTATAGGAAAGGAGTAAAGGAATTTTATCTGCTTGGCAAAATGTGCTGTTCCAAAATGAATTAAAGAAAGTTTTTTCTCCCCTAGTGGCTATGGTCCTCTCTGAATAACTTTACCAAAAAAAAATCAACATAATCAACATTCTCTTTTTTATTATTATTGTACGGCTTTTAGTTACTATGACTTTGTTTATCTTCCTTATAAGGAAAACTATAAAAGCTAGTCTTAATACTGGATTTTACAATGTTTACCGAAATGCTTTTTAAAAATTTTCTGAGCTTGTAAAAGTATAATTAGCGTATCCTAATAATTATAACAGACGACATTTCTCTTACTCTTCACACTGTTTGATCTAAACTGAAAATTTCTGATCTTCTTGTCAAAGACAGAGCTGTTTTCTTGGGAATATTTTGAACTTTGATGAAAGTTTTATGACACTTCCAACAAAACATTCTGCTCATTAAAGTTTTATAGAGAGAGGGATCTATCTGCATTGTTTTGGAATTGTAAATACCACATAGTTGTCATCAACGAGTAGCTGATGAAATACCTGTTCCCAAAAGCTTATATCTACAGACAGGAGTTTGGTGTATCAGACAAATATGTGTTTTCACTGTCCCAGAGTACTAAGACAAGGCTCTTTTCGTTCTGTCATGGTGATGGTCCCAAAAGTCATACTATGATGAAACTGCTGATTTATTTATAACGTTTTGCAAGACATTTACAGAGGAAACAATTTTTGTAGTCTTTAAATATCTTATTCACTCTTTTTCTTTGTCCCAAGAGGTGCCAGGAGATTAGTGTCCCATTAGTTTCCTTCATACAGTTTTTATGAGTCAAAACTTAGACATCTGTCTTTGGATAGTAATGGATAGCTATGGTTCCACAACTATGTGAGCATTAATTGCAGCACTATTTGATCATAGGACAGCTAGCTCAGACAACTGGCAGCTGACACAACTGCTAATTCTCCATAAAATTTAAGCCTCAGGGAGTCTTCCTAAAACAAACAAGTAGACTGTGAATGCATGTGTGTGTGTACATATATATGTATATATATATGTTATTTCAAAAACTTCTTGACACATGTTAGTTTCAAAACACTTGGTATTTCTTGTAGTATCTCTGATAATTGTGGAGAGAAAATGCCCCATTTAATGAAACATTCTTCCTATTTGAAAGCACTTGAGTAATTTGACTCCCAGACAGCATGAGGTTTTATATTGTCATTATAAAGACTTCATGAACATATAAAGACATTACTCAGACAAATTGTTTTTTTAAAGAGACAGTCTAATTAAAAATTAGAACATTATTATTTAATATTATCTAATTAGAACAGATGTCATTTTTCTTCTATTCTAGCTGCATGAGGAATACCTGAGTTTTTCTCTTCTGGCTCCATGGGATCTGCACACACTCAGAAGATGCAGATCATCGTTCTCCAAGGCTGCGTACACCACGCAAAACCAAAAGTAGTGATTCAGGTGAGTTAAATGGAAACTAAAATGTTTTTTGTCCGATAGCAAATAGTATTTTTCCTGAATCACCTCCTGAAATGTGTGGTTTTTGTCTTTATTGATGATCTAAGTAACCTACGGAAATTATGTCTGAATTGGCAAAGTTAAGTGTCTAGAATTAGGTGATGTGAAATACCTCATTCAGTCATTGAAGTAGAACACAGATGTTAATTTAAATTGTAGTGTTGGCAGAGTTACAAAACAATGATAATCGCAATGTAATTAGAATCCATATCATGAGGAAGTTATGTATACAGAAGTGTTAGAGTGACAATAAACTTCTGAAAGACAGATTTAATAAAATGATGCAGCTAATAAAAAATGCCCTAGAGAAAAGTGAACTCCTTGGATCTGGCATTAATTCTACCTAAGGAAATAGTGTCTCAGAAGGTTTTGTGTTACTGAACAAAAAGAGAAGTAGGAAAAAACTTACATAGCTAAATAACAAATTTTAAATGAATGAACAACAACAAAAAATCCTTCAAAATCTGACACGCTGTAGCCAATAAACAGGAAAATAAAATAAATAATAATAGTATGTATGAGGAACACAAGAAAGGCCAAAACAAATTCCTAAAGTAACTAATTAAATGCAAAAGAAAGCTTATATTTAAATAAATATATTAAAATATAAATGCTAGAATTGATAACTAAAAAACTGTTTTGCTAATAAAGGTGAAGTACTATCAAAGATTCTGCCAGAAAAAAAGGAAACAAAATGAACATATCAGCAGGGACAGTTACTAGGCATAAATCTGTTCTGACTGAACTCAAGTATGAAACGTCTGGACATCCAGCAAAATATCCAGTTTCTTACCAATCCAGAGGTCTGAAGAACTTTGGTTGCATATGTATTTAAGAGGGGTTTTAAACTGCGGGTAAGTTTACAGCTCTCCCTGGTAAATGAATTATCACTAAAACAAAATCATAGTACATGTGTGAAATCATGGTGGAAAAAAGTCTAACCAGGACAGTATTTTGGAAATTGAAACTGTGCTTCAGTAATTGTTCTGTATTTCTTTGAATGTGTAGTGGATCTAGAAGAACTAAATGAATTGGACCAGAAGCAACTCAGGAAGTTTAACAGGCATGGGTAACAGGTTAGTAAAAGCTCTGTAATGAACAGAGACACAGGATGCATAACCATTTTTTAAACAAATCAATATTTCTGTGTGAAATTTGTTGTTAAAACAGAAGTATTGAGTGGGGTGCTAAAATTCACAGTTATTCAGTAGTGTCATTAGCAACATGGAAAATGACATGGCAGATATGCCTATAAAACTCCAGCTTGGCAGGGGCTGTAAACGTGCTTGGGGAATCAGAACTTCAAATGACTATGACAAATTAGGGAAATGCTGTCAAGCAAGTGAACAAAACAGAAGATACTGCCTGTAAAAAACATGGCAAGAAACTACATTTGTACAGTAGTAATTCAGATATGAATGACAGGGTGTTGTGTGAGTGTTCAAGAAAGAGAATCTTGGGTGTACCATAGATCACAAGGCATGAAGGTTTGTCCAGTGAAGGTATCTAGGGAAATTAAGCCCAGGAAAGGCAGACGTAGTTTAAAAGAGCTCATTTAGCAACTAGAGAGGGTTATACAATGGAAAACATAGCCTGGATGTAAAGTATTGCACATAAAATGAGAATATTACTGAACAATTTCTAAACTTCCAAATTGAGCCTTTCAGCTCAGTTAACTCACTGCCATTGTAGAAATCTCAGAAAAAAGTTTTGTTGAATGTAGCTTCAGGAAAAACCAACAAACAAAAACACAAAACAAGCAAACAGACAAAAACACAAAGAAACAAAACCAAAAAATACAAACAAACAAAAAACCCCACCAAGATATTGGAATGTATAAAGGCAGAATGGAAGTAAATGGTAAGGAAAATATTAAAATGTATGTCTGTAAATAAGTGGTGAAGGTTTATTTGAGTTGTTATGCTCAACCATCTAAATAATGAAAGTTATTTGACTCATTGCAATATTCTTTTAAATGAAAAGAGTTTAAAAAAAGTACTATTTTAGAGAATAAGTAGTACAGTTGGCAGAATGGTGGCTTAGAATTAATTTGTTTATTTGAGTTTTTAAATAATGATTTTGGATTTTAAAAATCTATAGCACAAATACCTTTGCAGTAAATACTTTAGAAGTTATTTTAAAAACACAAATGTGTTTCCAAGATTACAAATGCCCCTAGGAGTTGATAGCCTTCCTTATGATGGTCTGTAACCCAAATAAGGAAGCTCTTCCATGTTCTTTTCCTTAAATTTGATGTATCAGAAGCATACACCTATTAGGAAAAATGCTTAGACCTCTTAGTATTGAAAAATTCCTGCAGTTACAATACCAGCACCACTAATAATTTGGACTATTTTGTATTTGGTAAAAATAATGCCATCGAAATACGAAAGACAGATTTTTAACCTTAGCTTATAAGACGTAAAACTATTAATGAATGTCACATAGAATTCTGCTTGAATCATGTTTGTCTCCAGAGTAGGTGATCTAGGCACTGTTCTTGGTAATTATGCTAGACATCTAATGAAGCACAATGAATAAAAAAGAAGGTGGTAAGTAAATTAAAATCTAAGGATGCATTGCAACATCATTCAAGGGCTATAAGACCTAACTATTCAGATTTTTTGAAGCAGTTCTCTCAAGTGTAGCATGACTGAAAAAAAACAAAAACAAAAACCACTATTAAAGCACTATTTTCACAGAATCACAGAATTGGCTAGGTTGGAAAAGACCTCAGAGATCATCAAGTCCAACCCTTGGTCCAACTTCAGCCCATTTACTAGATCATGGCACTAAGACCTATGTCCAATCTCAGTTTAAAAACCTCCACGGACGGTGAGTCCACCACCTCCCTGGGCAGGCCATTCCAATGCCTGATCACTCTCTCCGTAAAGAACTTCTTCCTAATATCCAGCCTAAACTTCCCCTGGCAGAGTTTAAGCCCATGCCCCCTTGTCCTATTGCTAACTGCCTGGGAGAAGAGACCAGTTCCCACCTGGCTATAACTTCCCTTCAGGTAGTTATAGAGAGCGATGAGGTCACCTCTAAGCCTCCTCTTCTCCAGACTGAACAACCCCAGCTCCCTCAGCCTCTCCCCATAGGTCATGTGCTCAAGTCCCTTCACCAGTCTTGTTGCTCTTCTCTGGACCCGCTCCAGCACCTCAATATCTTTCCTGAACTGAGGGGCCCAGAACTGAACACAATACTCCAGGTGTGACCTCACCAATGCAGAGTACAGGGGAAGGATCACTTCTCTTGTCCTGCTGACCACACTATTTTTGATACAGGCCAGGATACCATTGGCCTTCTTGGCCATCTGGGCACACTGTTGACTCATGTTGAGCTTCCTGTCAATCAGCACCCCCAGGTCCCTTTCTGCCTGGCTGCTCTCCAGCCACTCTGTGCCCAGCCTGTAGCGCTGCAGGGGGTTGTTGTGGCCAAAGTGCAGGACCCAGCACTTGGCCTTGTTGAACTTCATCCCATTGGAATCAGCCCATTTTTCCAGTCGATCCAGATCTCTTTGCAGAGCCTTCCTGCCTTCCAGCAGGTCGACGCTGGCCCCCAACTTGGTGTCATCAGCAAATTTGCTGATGATGGTCTCAATCCCCTCATCTAAATCATCAATAAAGATGTTAAACAGGACTGGACCCAACACTGACCCCTGGGGGACACCACTAGTGACTGGCCGCCAGCTAGATGCAGCCCCATTCACCAGCACTCTCTGGGCCCGACCCTCCAGCCAGTTCTTGACCCAGCAGAGAGTGCACTTGTCCAAGCCACGGACTATCAGCTTTTGAAGGAGTATATTATGGGAGACAGTGTCAAAGGCTTTGCTGAAGTCTAGATAGACCACGTCTACAGCTTTCCCCTCATCCACTAGGTGGGTCACCTGATCATAAAAGGAGATCAAGTTGGTCAGACAGGACCTGCCCCTCCTGATCATAAAAGGAGATCAGGTTGGTCAGACAGGACCTGCCCCTCCTAAACCCATGCTGGCTCTTTAAAATAATCACTTCAGTGTAAAGTTTTTACACATCTGTATATTCACAAAAATACGTCTATTTATATATGTACATACACACACGCATAATATTTTATAATATAAATATAATTCGACAGCACTTGTAGTGGGCAAAAATAAAAAAAAAAAAAGAAAAATATTCCTGAGTTGCATTGATAAATGTAAATGCTTCATTTGCCATGTTCTTCTTTTTGTTATTTTTTATCTAAAGCATACTAGGAGCAATCTTATATTCTTTACATGCCCACAAGTCCCATCAATGGGAGCTAGGGATGGTTAGCTAATTCAGGCACAGCCTTGCTGCAAGCACTTTTCTGTTGCAGGCTTAGGAAGGCTTTTCTGCTCAGTCTGAAGGGCTTATGGAAAAAAAGAAATGAGGAGCTACTTGAATCATCCAGTTCACTGTTGTAATTAAAAAAATATGATGTTACAAGAAGTCAAGCTGAAGTGCTGTGAACTATGTTTGCTTGCCAAATGAAGCTAAAATACACACTATGTACTTTATTACAAAAGCCGGACACAACCTTTGTATTTAGTCTCTGTGACCTTTTCCAAACTCGTAGTGATCTTAGGTAAATGATTCTCTTATGTTATATTATTCTGTATCTACTGCTTTGGACATGATTGACTAAAACATGAAGTTACAAACATATTGCTACAAAGAATATAGTCCTCTATAGATGCTACATGATAGTTTTATCCCAAATGAGAAAAATGTCAGCTTCACAGAAATGCAAAAAGTACAAGAGGATGAAGTATCAAGATACAGCCTTTTAGCCTAGAATGTAAAGTTTATAGACATCTGCTGTGTAGCTTATGTGGATAAACTGCCAATATATATAGAAAGTAGTCACAGCTGAAGTAATGAGCTGGCTCACCAGATCTTGGAGAGTAATGCTGTGATGCTTCCAAAACATTCTCTGAAGGAAATCCACATGTGGGAGAGATGTGGGATGGAATGGTGATATAGAACAAAATGTGGTCTATGTTTAGGCAAAATAAATATTTAAATATTTTCAGAGGTGGTGAGCATCTGCTTGCCTAGATAAGAAGAGCTATGTGAAATACCTGTGAAATCAAAACATTAAGTTAGACTTGCAAGTTTAGGTACACATAAACAACTTCAGATATAGTAGGAACTCGATTTTCTGAGATGTAAAGGAAGAAACAAAGTAGGGGTGGCTGTTCAACCTATGCTTAAGAGCATGGCAACCAGCATAGCCATCGTATTTTCCTGCCTATGTTTAATGCTTGGTATCTAGCAAGATACCTACTCACAGTCCATATGACCCTCCCTGTATCTCACACACTTTTATAGACAAAGTGTACATGTGAGACATTTTCATTCTCGTCAGCACAGAAACAAGGTTAATTTTTTAAGAATATTCATTATAAAGGTCAAGATTGAAAATTGTCTCAGTATGGAAAGTGAGGCCAAAAAGTCAACTCATTGAATTCTGGGAACAGCACAACTCCAGCACATTTGTGCCATATGTTTGCGTTTCACGTCAATAGTTTTCCAAGTAGGCATATTCACAAGACACAATGCCATTCAAAGGTAGTCCCAGAGGCAGCGTAAGTGTGTTAGTTGTGTTAACTACCTTTGCAAAATTGGGTATGATGCTGTGATCTCATGGCCAGTAAGCTTTTGTCCAAAGGTAGTTCCATGTGTATCACATCACATGTCTCTGCTTTGTCCTCCATGCCTGATGTAGATGTGGCCTGGGAGCACATACCTGCACTTCACCTTCAGAGGGTCTGTGGAAACATTCCTGGACATTCTGTAGGGTGCCAACAACATTATGATGAGGTTCTGCATGATGGATTTGGACACCTTATGAAAGGTAAAACTGTGTATAACTGTACTTATAATCACAAACAAGTGGATAAATTTATTATAATTTCAGCATGATTAAATAGAAGATAGCACTTGGACAATTTTTAATGCAATTCAAAGTGAAGGAAACTTGCAGATACTTACTTGTGTGATCTAGGGACTTAGTTCCACATAATTCAGCTTGCAATTTCACTATTAAAAATTTAAGTGAATTGCTGAAGGAAACTTAAGTCAAGTTTTGATCTGAAACACTTAATAAATAAATCTTCTAATGCTTGGAAGGGTCACAAAGGCTAAATCACTTCATTCACCTTGCCCCTTTTATTTTTTTTCCCCAGCAGTATGATTAGTGCACGTGACTTCACACCATAACGGCACACAGATTTGGGATCACTTGCCCTCTGTGCTGAAAGACCAAAATCGCCAAATTCAAACCATACTACTGCAAATACAAAGACTATGCTGAGGATTTGTAATGCAAAATGAGACTAAAGTAAACGCGTTCTTGTTTATGCCTCTTGAAATCAGTTTATCTTTTAATATCAGGACTTATTGTCACTGCTCTTTGCAGTGTAGTTAATGTGCTGGAAAGATATGTAATTATTCTTTAAAATAGAGGAAATGACCAGTTTAAAGCTAGTTGGTTTGTGGCAGATTCATAGATGTTAGAATTGCAGCCGTAATTAATAGTAATTTTGAATAATTTGATTTGAATGTACTTGTACTTATAGGACCCTGATTTTGGAAGTGGATCAAACTGGATAACATAATATGCCCATCGGTTTCTAGTAACCAAAACTCTGGCTGTGGTGGAGCATGCCACAGTTCCCATGCTGTCCACACATACCTCATTTATGTTACAGCTGGAGTTGAAAAACAAGGGTTAGGGAATGATACATGCCCCAAATCTGTTCATAAAGTCAGAGTATGATCAGAAGGCAGAACCAGACTCTCAGACATGGTAAAGAATTATCCAGTAACACAGGTTTAGTTTCAGCAGACCTCTAGCTCTGCCTGTGTAAATTACTTTGGGAGACATCAAAGCCTTTTTTGCAAGATAATATTTTTACATACAAAACCACCAACTCTGGTAGAGAAACTTATGGGGCAGTGAATGCTGGATGTTAATGGCACTGCAGCACTGTCTGGGGGATCTCTTCCCTGGCTATTCCCACCTTTCCACTGTTAGGAAGGAGACCACTGAGCCAGAAGTTTATCCAGAGGGGCCCAGGAGAGTTGTTGTTATGATGTCATGATCTTACAGTAGAAAGGATACAGTGATACCCAAGATTAAAAATTCGCACAACACTTCTTTACTTTTGGTATGTTGAACATTCCTATGGAATTGGCTGCTAAAGTCTTTCAAGAATTGTCGCCCAAAAAATATCAGCACAATTATCTCTCTGAATGCTAACTAGGAAATAAAAAAAAATGAAAAGGCTAGAAGGAAAGATACAGCTTCTTTGTTCTTCATTATAATGATACTTCAAGAAAAGGCTTACATGTTTTGGAAAGCAGAATAGTTCACGGTTTCCAGGTTTCTGTTATGCTGCTTATCATCATCTCACCCTTGAACTTCAAGGAAACATCAGTCTGAACCACATTATTTATGTTAATCCTTCTTCTTGATTTTAAAATTGTGATAATCTAATGAGGGAACAAGAGCACACCAGAAACTGTATATACAATCTTGTAACTAACCAAGACAGTTCTCATTTCAAAATCTGACCACTAAATACTCCAGCAGTTTTTGCTCTGTTCATTAAAAAGATACTTGAGAGATTTCAAATGAAATACAGTCCATTGTCAGAAGAAAAAGAGTAGCCGATTAATTATATTCTGTGAATTGCTCATTTACCTCTAAGATACACATATTTTAGTAGTAATATGTTAGAGCTTTTCTAAAATAAGCCTGTGGTACTGTGGGTGCTTTGTGGTATGTTGTCTACATACCTATGTAGCCCTTGTGCCTCAGAGATGAGGATGATGAGTAGAATGCAATACTGGCTACACGTGCACAAGTAGTAAATATCTTTCCTCTCATGGAAAAAATCTTGTAACTTAGTGCTCAATCATGTCACAACGGTTTTAAAACAGTACAAATGCACTCATTATAAAAGTAGCCTATATATTCTAACATGAATATTATTGTACCACATTTATTATTATTTTTATAACCACAGTAAACTTGCATCCAGTCAAAGTCGGACCTAAGTATGTTTAGCTCCATAACTTCTTTTATGGATCATATTAGCTATTTAAGACAGTGAGCATTAATGACTAAAGATAAGTCAGAAAACTTATGGTTTTGCAAATTCCATTTTGTCCTTATGTATCCTCTGGTTATTGTTGATCAATATTTGACTATTTATGCAAATCCTGATGTCTACAAAAATCATTTAACTATCTGTGCATTTGATGGGAAAGAGGTCTGCCTTTATCTGCAAAAGGAAATTAAAATGTGTTGCATAAAATGGTAGTGGGAAGAGAAGGGTTACTTTGTTGCTCTGCAAATGGTAGTGATTATGAACAGGAGAAAGACACAGTCCTGGGCAAAAAAGGTCTTTGCACATACTATAATCAGGAAGGCATGAGACTTCAGAAAAAGAACCTGTTTCTGGAACTTATTTGAAAACAGAACCTGGTTTAAAGCTGTGCTGCTGCAGTATCAGGCACACATAAGGTAGAAAGCAAAGAACAAGAACAATACAAAATACCAGGGAAGGCTGATAAACTTCTTGTTATGTCTAAAAAGAGACATTATGTATTATTTGGTTTAATTGCAGTTTTTGAGTTATTATGTTGTATTAAACTGCTAATACCTCAGAATGATTTATAGATCTGAATGAGTTAAGCATCAGTCTGGGAAAGATCATTAATACAGAGTTCACATAGGGACATTTTTGTGGGCCAAGGAAACTGGCTTGCTCCTCGATCACCCTGAAGTTAAAAAAGCTAAAACAGAATCATGGATTCCAAAACCTGATTTTACTGAAAAGACAGCAGTTTTCTCACCTGAAACCAAGTAACCTCATCACTGCCACCTGGAAAAGGATCAAGTTATTTGTCTCCACTTAAATTATTCTAAAAAAAACCCCACAAAACACCTTAGTTCATTACAGCTCACTAAAAAAGAATTTGTCATGTGAGCTGTAAGATGGGTGTTCTTTGCTTGGGGTGTTTTTACACCTTTCAAATGTGAAGGGAATGGGATAGGTGGTACACAAGTAGACTCTGTGGAACTCTGTTGCAGAACTGGAAGATACACCATGCATTGGAGGTTAAGTTACTGTTGCTTGACAACCCTGCCTTATTCTGTATCTAAGATTTACAAATTATGGGGAGCAGTTGAAGACAGTGTGTGTGAATGTTTCTTAGTTACCCATCTCCCTCACAACTACGGCATAATAACTGGCCAGAGGCAGGTAATGTGGACTTCATCGATATAGAAAGTGTAATGTGTAATGGTGATATCGAATCTGCTATCTGAGAACTGTTTGATGATTTACATGAAGTTACAAAAGTGGGAGTTATTTTAATTCTTTGTAATGATGTTCTCTTTCCTTGACTGCATATTGAAAATACTAAAGTTATGACTTAATATGCGTAAGTATATGTATTACACACTATGTAATGCTGTTGTGTTTGTGGTGTTACGTGCATGAAAAAAAATGAAGTAGCCAGCAGCGAGAGTACTGCATTATCGATAACCACAGCAGCACTGATGTATGAGCTAGACTCCATGATTGCTGGCTGTGGTTTCATGACTAGAAAGAGGAACAACCTGATTTTTTCTCAATCTAGCAAAAAATAATATCCTGTACATGTGTCACAAGACTGCAGGTAAGCATTCAAACTGTGAAAAATGATGCTACTCTTCAACGTATGCCTCGAGCAGCTCAGCACAGGGCTGTTCTCTCCAGGCCATGTGGCTGCTCTGGGTTGCAGTGGAGCTGTGCTGAGCTCTAGAGGTTCCACTTGATTTCCTAAACTGTGGAAACTGCATTTCTCCTTTTAATAGTTCAGTAGAAACAATGGTGGGTGTTTTTTTGTTTACCTTTTTTTTCCCTTCTCTCTTGTGTGTGTTTTTTGTTTTGTGTGGCTTTTTTCTTTGCCTTTTTTTTTTTTCTTCTTTCTGGTATTTGGTTGGTAGGAAGCAAAGCTTCTATACTATCATTAGTTTTGGCAAGAACCTCAGAAAATACATCCTTACAAGCCTAACAATATATGTTTTAATCAGGAGCTCTAATTCTTTCTGCCTTTGTCTAACAATACGCTACAGCACTGGAGCCTTTCCTTAATCTGAAGTCATAAGATATGCCAAAATCAAAGAGAAAACAACTGAAATTTAGCTAAGCCATGCCGGTGTTGATTGATTTCGTGTCATGACCTCATAGAAAAGGGAAGATTGCTGATAGATGAAGCACTGCAATGAAGTCATTGTCACCAGAATTTGTGATGTCATCTTTAAAGGGAATTTGATTAGATGTTTATTAAAAGAAACATGTTGAAGGCGTACCTGGAGCATAGATTCTAATACCAACTCTGGTAAAAGGCAGTTGCTATTAGTAGTGAGTGCAAGATTTGAGATATAGGTATGCAGTAAGTCTTAATCCTTGTGCTGGAAGTAATATCTTCAAAAGAGAGAGGGTTATTCTGTCTGTGAGATAGTTTAAGAACCATCCAGTAATTTGGCTTTCCTTCTCACATCCATAAACTCTATAATTCACAAAATGTCTGGAGTCCGTTTGAAGTTGTGTGTGTTTTTTTTTTTTCCTTCTTCTTTTCATTAAGTTTGTCTATACAATGAATTTCAGATGCTGGCTGCTCTTTGAAAAATTATTAAAAACAGTTCTGTTAAGTGTAACTTGTCAGTGAGGCAGGGATTGCTTGCAATTCCCTAATGACCGTGGTGATCATATTACCTCATGTCTGCAACATACCAGTCCTGAAATGGTCATGAAGTCAGAAAAGTTTTGCATCCTCTTTTTTTAAGACTAGCCATTTGATACAGCTTTTGCTATTCTGGGATTCTGGCAAAATATTTCCAACAGACGAATTCCAATGCTTCTTAGTCTTTCGTAATTACTTTGCTATAGCTATACAGGCTTGTAGCATATTTCTTGAAATAATAAACACTTACAAGACGGAAATCTCTCTCTGAATGCTATTAGATTTGGGGCCGTTAGTTAGTAACTTAGTTATTTTAGGCTTTGACTTATTACACTTTGCGTTTTCACTGTTATCAGACTAAATACACTGTGTTAGCACAATTGTGTATAAATGCCATTTTATTTCAGGTGAGCAAGCATTACATTACTGCGACACTTTCCCACTGTCTGATAAAGACTAGCAAAGTACTATTCCTTTCTTCCATGCTGTTTTGTCTCTCTCAACAAGAGTTTCAAAAGGTAGGTCTTCACTGATCTGGAGTTCTTAGTACAAGTGTCCTATAGTCTTGAGAGGCTACGTGGCTAATTTTGGGGCTGTACAATGTTTGAAAACATCATCCTGGATAATTCAGGATTTGAGTTCTAGAAGATAAGTTTTATCAATATAAAGAAACATACTTCACTTTCTCCCCTGCTCTCTTATAGATACACGTCTTTCTGGGGTAGGTAGAGCAGGACTGTTACAGCAGACCGTTTTGTTCCAGATAGATAACTGAGTGACCGCTTCCTTGGTATAACGCCATCAGACAAATTACATCACAAATATAAGTTTTGAGGTTTATTTGCAAAACTGTTACATTTGAAAACAAACATCGATGCAGCTGCCGAGTTTGTTTAAAGTTATGAAAATTCATGTTAAAATTCTGTCAGTTATATCATTTCTGTTTATCTCTATTTGCTGAAAGTGAGAAGTTTTGATATATCCTGAAAGTTAAAAATCCAGACCTTGCAGCCTTAGATATAGCATGCTTGTTTCTCATCTATTCATAATATGCAAAGGAGTCTTGCAATCTTGTAACCAGGAGGCACTTTGAGGATAGTCTCCTGGGATTTGGACTATAACAGTAAATTTCAGTTCTACTTTGATGTTTCATTTCGTGACAGTCACAACAAATAACCTAAGGTAGCTCTCTCCCCTTTGAAAAGGAAAGCCAATTCCCAGCAACAGATGTGGATTTTGTGGTGCTCCTGCCAGGTATGATTTGGATAGCACTGTCATTAGCCTTTCAGAATTATTTCTCTGTTTTGCAAATCATCTCTGGCATTGTGTTCTACAATATTATTGTAGCTCAGCATGGCTTTGGACAAAAATTATGCTGAAGCCTCTTGTTCTCCGCAATTATAGTTACTATGATTATTATTTTTAATGTTTAATTACTGACAAAGAAGCTTATTTTCTTTATTGTTCCCACCTACAGTTAATCCTTTCTGATGAAATCCAGACTTCCATCTGGCATGAACTAGTGTAGCTTCATAAAAGTTGGTGTTGATTTACACCAGAGAGATGAATCTTGCTCACAAAATGATTGGAAGTTCATATCGTCTTGAGTCAATTTTCTATATTATAGCAAGGTCCATACAGTTTGGTGGTTGTTGTTGTTTTATGTATCAGAAATAACACAAAAAAAAATTTGTCATTCACTTTACTCATCTGCTCATGGGAGGAGTACCACCATGGTGTTCATGTATACATCTGTGAGTTTTAGCTGAAGATGAATACATTTGTTTCTTGACTGACTTGCAATTACTTTGTGCAACTGGCACAACTTGCGGTTGTTTTTCTTCCTGATTAGAGACACATTTCTGTATCCCATTTTAACTGTCTGAAACTGGAGACACTGTAATCGCCAAAGCCAGCGTAAGAGAGCAATTTTATGAGTAGGGATTTTTTAGTGGTTTTTACTGTTGTTGTTTTGGGTTTACATATGTGCTATGTCTGCAAACAGAATATGCCAAAAGTGCAAAAGTAGTGTTTATTGTTAAGACATAAAAATACAAATGACCTTCTCTATTTCTGCATGAGTCAAACAGTCTAATTCATGTTGTGCTCCAGGTATGTAACTTCTGGCATGTGAGCAGTTTTACTGATATTAATGGAACAGTTCCCCTATGGGAATTGGCAACTCTAAGTCAAAATACTTGCAGTTGGAGAATGTTATTAACTGAGTAACTTCCTAAATAACTTACTTCATTTGGCTGCTCTGTTACATGAAGATGAGAAAAACAAAATGATGTATAAAAAGGTATTAAAAATTACATTTTGTGAAAAGCCTCTGAATTTCAGTAGTTGAGTTACTTTGCAAAACTTAAATGGTTGCCCTAAAAATATGAGTATCTTATTTAAGCAATTTGGTGAAATGTTAATCCATGTAGTCTCTTTTTTTTATGAAAGTGGACTCACATTTGGTTAGATATCTTTGCATTCAAGTCTGCTTGGCTGCTAAGCTTTTTTTTTTTTTTCCTGCTCCTTTCCTTCTGCTTTTTATTTTTGAGGTTTAAACGTTTTGAAAATGAAACATTGTTCAAGCTTTCATGTTTTGATAGCATTTTTTTATTGCTTTGCCCAATATTATTGAATGTCTTTTTAATAACTTATTAAGATTTATTTCTTAAAATCTGATTTTTCATGTTTTTGTAATATTACAAGATTACAGTTGCACTGCAGATTGCCCTTCACTTTATCTACTCAAAGTATATCAACAATTCTTCTGCAATTGAGTATTGTATAAGTCTACCATGGCTATATGTTGAAAGGCTTAGCTAATGCAGTAAGAAATATAACAGTATTATTATGATAGCAGAAAATAGGAATTTTTTCAATACAACATTACCTCTTTATTAATATTTTGCTTTCTAAAGCATGTGTCAGCAGGATTGAGTTTAGCTTCTAGAAAGTGTAACAGAATTGCAGGGTTTGCATGTGTGTATGCGAGTGAATTTTTAAAATGAACTGGCACTTCATTAAAACTGAATTGTATTAATATCTAGACAAACTTAATGTTAACCATTACAGAAATTCAGCAATTATCACTAGAAATATTAGTCGATTTTAAAGATAAATAATAAATAGAAATATAATTTCTCCCCTTGATTAAAAGTCAATGAAGCATCTAATACAGCGTCGTGCACTTTATTTTACACTTTAGCAAATGGCTTTAAGAGGTATAATCAAAGTTCATGTCCTTGCAGTAGTAGCAACATCCTTCTTTTCTATGCAATGGAGCACTACAACATCAAGCACCTACTTGTCATCTTGTTTTCTGTGTGGGTTTCCTACGATATCATTAGAAGTGTTCAACCTAGAATGAAAGCAAGATTTCAGAAATGGCTTACAACTTGTAAATTATATGTTGTTTCCCCTAAGTGACTTAACTGATCAGTGAGAATGGTTCAAAGCTGTGCCAAGGAAGTTTAGACTGGACATTAAGAAAAATTTCTTTACTGAGTGGGTCAAATGCTGGATGGAAGAGGCTTCCTCAAATTGTGGTTGCTACCCCAAGCCTGTCAGTGTTCAAGAGGCTTTTGGACAGTGCCCTTAATAGCTTTAACTCTTGGTCAGGCAACTGGAAGAGATGATCATTGTAGGTCCCTTCCAACTGAAAATATTCCTTTCTAATCTAGTTCATAGATGTCACTTCCGAGTTGTCTTTATTCCAAAGAGAGAATAAAATATGACCACTGTAGCACTATCAGTCAGATACGAAACCTTCTAATATGTGGTAGATTAGAGCACAAGTTCTTTCTCTAGACAGTTAATTTGCATGCCAGTCTTAGATGTAATTCAACTTTACAAAGGTTTTAGGGCTAGAGGTCATTAGCAGTGATATAGAATATTTTTCTTAATACTTAGACCCTGTGCAGAAAACCTGCTCTCATTCTGATTAATTGTTTTCATTTGTTATGAAGTATTTTAGAGACTTTTAAAACAAGGAAATGTGTACACAACTCAGTAAAGGTCCTTGTAGCCAGGCAGATGGAGAATTTAAAGTACAGTTCTTGATGATTTATTTTAGAAACACGTGTGCACATATATAAATATGCACACAATACTGTTTGGCTTTGTCCTTTAAATTCTGAAGTTCAGAGAGAGAAAATAAAAATGTAAAATCTCTCTTGACCATAGCAAAAATGTGTAGTGTGCATTCTCTGTTAGATCCTGCATCTCCCAGCAGTTTCATGATCTGTTGACTTGATTTTACCTGAAGGTGATTATTGGCACAGACACAGTGTATCTGACACACACGTTTGATAAGACCAAAGGAGACTTGAACAAATGAAAGAGACAATGGCTTATGGATCCTGGACATTTTATGAGATGTTCACACAGAAGGAAGGACTTCTGTTGTGATCTATTATTTTTTTTTTCCAAAATTTCACTGTCCAAGGCATAATTTAAAACATTTCACTGAGTAGTGTGTATGTGTATATATATATATATATTTTTTTTTTTTTTTTTAAATTTTTTTTTTTTTCCTTCCTGCAACTGGGGCACCTGTGGCTGGAATTCGCCTGCTGATGTGTTAATGTTTAGTAGCTGTCTGTATAGCTTCTACGAGGTCTTTTAGTGCTGATTATCTCTGTCACACTTTAAATATTTTTATTGCTTTGCCTAGGAAAGTGGAAAGCCAGAGGAATGGACTTCACTGCACACTGAGTTCATAATTTTATACCTTCTATCTGTTCTGACACGGTGCTGTTTCCACTAGGCTGAATAAGAGAACAGAGCATCTATCTTAAAGCAGCTTCAGAAAATGAACCTTACAATTACATCTGAGTAGCAAATACTGAGGAGGAAGAGGAACTACTTAAACTAAGGGCAAAATATCTATTAGTTATAAGTTCTCCAGAATTACAGTTACACTGAAATTAGAAGACCAATTGAAAGAGAGAATTTAGAGAATGACCTTTCAGTTATGGCAGGAAGGGCAAGAAACTTTAGCTGTTTTAAGATGGAGCCTAATGAGTTTTTGAAAAGGATTTTAAAACTAATTAGCAGAACTTCTGGAGTTAGAAAATACAGTGCAGAGAACACTGAACCAGGTGTATCCAGAGGGTGTTGGTGCTTGTTTTTGTTTTCCCACGTTATATGAATCCTGTGCTTAAAAATTACTGTTAGCCATCTACGATGGAAATGAAAGTTAAAAATTCTTGGCTACTGCCTGCTGATTTGTAATTTGTTTGCAAAGTTTTATAATTCTTTAGTTGCTGTCTTTTCTAATTGCTGTTCATTGCTAGAACTGGACTGTAGAGGCCTTGTGTTTGCCAAGACATCAAGTTGTGCAGACTCAGCATATTGACCTAAACTTGAAGTCAGGAATCATTGCCCCAGACAGGTACTAACTATGATTTTGTACTTTGAGGTATGGGTTTCTGTCATGTTTTGTATTTTGGGGTATGTTTTGTTGTCTAGAGTCAGTGGGGACAAGTTAAATATGTTTTTTTTCTTCTTTCCCCCCCTCCCCCAATATTGCAAGAACCTCAAACAGCAATAATAGCCTTGGTATTGCCTGATGACTGCTTGTTGTGTATTATCTGCAAGTGTTAGTTTTTGTCCTTTCATTGTGGCTCCTGTGTTTCTTGTAGTGTTTGGTAAGCCATGATGAATAGTGGCTGCAGTAAACGCCTGTCCTGAAACCTGTGTAACTAAAAAAGAAAATTACTTTTCAAACATAAGGACTTCCTAAAAAACATAATATATTAGTTGTTAAGATTTTTCCAAACATTTTTAGTTTATTTTCCTCCCATGCCTAATGCGCGGTGTAGATTAAATGGTGTGCACTGCAGTCATAGAAATATAGGTATTCTTTCACCTAGTGGCAAATAACTAGAACTCTAAGTTCCCTGAAGAAATAAATCTAGCTTTGTGTAAGAGATGCATACAAAACAAATAGATTAGTAACAGAATATATGTTGAAAACAGGAAAGGCCATAGAGTTCTATAAAAATAAATAGGGAAAGTGTGAAGTGATAAAAGCTGGCTCTTGAACTGGGAGTGAGAAGAAGTTCTGACAAAAAGAGGATTCTGATTTCAACTTTACTGAAATCAGAATCTGAGTAGAATGTACTCTGAAAATCAGTTAAATCAAGAGCACTTACATGGAAAGTAATGAATGTGGTCAACATTATAATTTTTGGCTTTACCACAGCTAGCTCTGGATACTGGGATAGCACTTTTGGTAGCGGTAGGTTGTGGTGTCACAACAGGGCTGCCACTGATTTTGGTGTCTAGTTTGCTTCTATAGTTCATGCAATATCTGAGCCTTGCAAACATCTCTGTTCAAGCTTTAAGAAAACACAGACTTCTGAGGTTTTGGCCATAGTTTGCCTCATATTTTTGGAATTCTACCCAAACCAGTGCTGACTCACTCTTAAATCACATCCTTAAAGCGGTTCAAAATTATCTTGAAATACTTATGGACACTAGTGACCATTCCATTGTGTCTCTTTAAGAATCTGTTCTGCACATATTTTTATACCATGTCATAAGCATGTTATATTCTGAATTGACTATGTAATAACATCATAAGAAATTACTTCTCCTTCTTCTAAAAAGATAAGTAGGAATGGTGGAACTTTTTATTTAAACTTTTTCATTTTAGAGAGGAATATTCTTTGAAATAACTTTTCTGTGACAACGTATCAATTTTGAGTGATGAAATTTTATGATACAGTTTCATGTTAAAATGAAAGACACTGACTACTTCTCTTTTGTTAGAAAAACAAATAGAGTGGATTTGGCATGAAGCTAGATTGGCAGAGACCCAAGTCCAATTATCCATATCTAGCTACCTGCCTCAGGTTTCTCAACTCCCAGGCAGATATCTTAGCAATTTGATGTTCTGTAATACTGTTGTTGCTTTGCCCCCTTTTGCTTTGTTTCTATTTTCTTCTAAAAATATATTTCTCCTGATGCATTGAGAGGAACAAAGAGAGAGAAACAGCAGTAACTGGTGTGTGATGCAAAACATGTTTACCTGTACATCTATGGTTAGGTGTGTCTAAGTGTAGCTATACATACATACACCCGTAGCAAGTGGAAAAAAATCTTTCGTTTTCACACAGCTTTTAGCGCTTTGTTGGAGAACAAAATGAAAAAAGAAGAATGGAGAGGAAGTAATAAAACCAGCACAAATCTAAAACCTGAAATAGTTTTTCTATAAGCCTTGAAGAGCTTCAAACAGAATTTATTTGGTAGCCTTAGTGCACTATTTTAAATTATAAAACATAAAATATATTTGTAGAAGGCACTGTGATTCCTTTCATGTGGATATGTCTGGGTGGTGTGATTTGTTGCAGTGTGTCATAATGTGAATTTCCCCCTCTGGTTTATTTAATGTTGTAGGGTGTTAATGTAACATATTACTCAGGAAGATAAGGATTAATGCATCTGAAACGTGTGATTTTTTCTTTTTAAAGGCTGACTTGACTGCTATGGGCAATGAGTAGATGCAGCTAAGGGTATTTTTCATTCAATAGCAAAATACTTTTAAAAAAGGATGAAATTATTGTACTCTGTGGTATCATATAGGCACCATGAGTCTAAGCAGACACAGAGTGTCAGTTTTGATTTTGCTATACTTCATTATTTTTCTGTATTAAAGTCAAGAGCTTATTACTGATGAAAGTGAGAGTCAAACAGTGAAATGTCAAGTTTCTAAACTGCTACCTCCCGGTGAAGTTTCTTTTCTTTTTGTCTGTCTTGCAGACAAGAGTTTAAGCAGGTAGAAGACTGTTGTGCTGTCAGTTCTGAGGAGGAGGCTCAGCTCCATGCAGGGTTTCTGCTAGTTTGCTGCTATTAGGATGCTTTGCTAGTCAGGTAGGGGAGGGAGGCTTGACATAAGGGAAACGGAGACTAAAAAAATGAAGGTTTAATAAAATTTTGTAAGATATTTGGATGTCTGGCTCTTTAGGGGAAAGATAAGTGGCCAGCACCTGACAGGCAACCAGTTAGAATGTTTAGGATGATGAGGCTGATTAAAGAATTCTGCTACTTGCTAAATTGCTATCAGACCTCTGTGGAGTATCTTGCTTTCTAATGGCTGTCAAATACGTTGTTTGCTCTGCCCACATGCTGCAGTGAAGAATCTTAGAATAAATTTGTGGGACCCTTGTTAATATGTGTTATACACCAAAGGTTGTACTAGGCTGAAATGCAGATTATAATTTTTGTTACTTGGCAAGAAGAGTAAGGATTTTCTCTCTAGTGGAGAAGCCTCTAAATAATTAGAATGAGATCCTTACAATGTAAACCACCTTGTAATGATAAAGACTTCAAACCATTGCAATTCTGGTTCTGTGTTCTGCTGCTATTAATGAACCTACACACTGCTATAGGTGAAATTTGCTGGCTTAGGTTGTTTCCAGTATTAGAACAACTAAAACAATATATGAATCAAAGGCAAATAATGGAAGTAACTTGCAGATGAAAAAGTTGTATTTTACACATTTGTCAATGCCAGATGTAAATCTCTCAGAAATGTCTGTCAATAGTGAACAGATATTGAAAAAAAATCTGCATTTTTTTTCTAACAAGTATTTTTACTTACATTCAATTTTAAATGGTGGTGGAAACGAAACATAAGATGTATATAGAGATACAAGCTTACAAAATGAACCTAGGGCTTCCAGTATGTTGTTTAAATTGAATGTTTCTGTAATTATTTAATATTACATTATTTTGTGGCTTAAAATGAGCTATCTATGCTTATAACAGTGCTTTAAAAAAAACCCAAGTCCGTTTCCCCCCGCTCAGTTTCACAGTGTGTGAATATATTGGTAGAGGGGAAACAGCACAAGAATAATAATGCATTTTCCACCGGAGACAGAAGGGGGAAAAAAAAAAAAGCAAGCACACATCCACACTTTTGTTCTACTTCTAGCTTTGTTTACTTAGAAATTTCAGGCCAGAGTTTTGCTTCACTGATCGGTTGGTTAATTTTCATTTTTGCTACTTCAAATTGTATTCTCCTAAGCATCCGCACTTTCTGTACTCTAGCAACTGATGTTGAATCTTAGATAATCTGCTGCTGTTCTCTGTCTGGAGCACGGTCCATTATGGCTAGAGCCTGAATAATCAATAACTTTCATAAATTCTTATGGGTGTATTGGAGTAGTAGACATTAATCAGAAAGTAATTTCTCATGATTAACATAATATTAGTTAGCATTCTGTGAATTGTTTAGTGTTCCATGTTTGATTAGAACTTCATATCAAAAGAGACAACAGCCATGTTAGAGAAGAAGAGTTCTTGTTATAAAAAAATATCTAATCTATTTTATGAAATCTAATAACATGACTATGTATAACTAATAGATAACTTTCCGTAACATTCCAATAATTGCATTTATATTTAAATTGGAACAAATATGCTAGTTTGATTAGGTTAGTTTCTCCTCTGTTAGTACTAGAACATAGTGTCCTTCAGGGTAACATTGTGTCCATGTTTGAATTTCATCCCAGCTTTCATTTGTTTATATCCTGTATTATGTGTTCCATTCAAAAATTCAGTGTTTCAATCTGATTATCCGCAAGACGGATTTAGTACTTTTGAAGATACTTGGTAGTGTTGATTTTTGATTGCACTGACAGTTTTTCTTTTCAGTAAGCTGTGAATGCAACAACTACATTATTCTTAAGTGAGAGGTGTGGTTTAAGTACAGATTTTCCCATGAGACTTACCACTGTCATAGATAGAAATTACCTGTAAGAATTGTGCTACTAAGAAAGTAAGCTGTAGATAAATCAAGTGGGTACTCTTACAAGACACTGAGATGATAAGCATGAAAAAATTTTCATGTGTCAAATGTTAACCAAATGCTCCTGTTAGCATGTTTTAAAATACAGATACATGCTATAAGCATGCATATATTGTATGTGAACATACATGTATATGTGATATACTTTGCCAAACCAAGTATGTTGCTGTGTTTCGTTTTAAAGTTACTGTGAACTCACAGTACATAGGAATTGATATTGATGTCAGGGCTCTGGAGCTGTATTTGAAAGCTGAAGATACCAAAACAAAAAGGAAAGGGAGACAGAATAACAGAGATGTACCACAATCAGGAAGAAGAGTTCTTCAGAAAAGTATGCCTGTGTTCCTCCAGTAGGACACGGGTTGTGTAGGAGATGATCCAGATGGGACAAAATGACCCATTCATAGTGGGATCAACCTTTCCTCTTACCACAAACATGTAGATTCCTCAAGACACAGAATTACAGAAAGTAAGCTGAGCTAGAAGAGTTTCTCACATTGGAAGCACTAATTTGGTGTTATCATTAAAACTGTAGTGGATATTTCCTGTTGTGACAGAGAAAGACTTCCATTACCTCAAGATGTTTACGCATATTATATCTAGATAGACTTGTAGCAATACCATGGTGTAGGAAGTCTGACTTATGTACAGAGCTAAATCAAGTTATTAAGTTAGCAATAAAATGCAAGAATACTTTTAGCATAATTTGCTTTGAAGTGTTGCTTAGTTGCTTGAGCAAATACCAGGTACTGGAACATAATGCCAAAAAGGAGAGGCTTAAGTATTGCTCTGGAATTTTCATGATACAGAGGATGTTTTTCTTGAATCCTGTTTATTTTTTAAGAGCTTATACATAGTAACTAAATTGTCAAACATTTGTCCATTTTTATTTGTGGTAAATGTATTCCACGGAGCTTGAATGATTTCCCTACTGTCACCGTTGACCAGGCTAGGAAGAGAGCTAAGTACATATGAATTTTCTTTTGTTTCATTATAGCAAAAATGTTCAAGACTCCCCTTTCAGTATTGATTTCAGTTTTGCATGGAATTTCACCTTCTGAAAAGATTTTTATAATATGTGTGCATATATACTTTCAAAGTCTATTAAAGAGTGTATGTTCGGAGTGTGGTAGTAAAGAAGCGCTGACCTTTTGCAGTTCTTGTGTATGCTGAAGTTTGAACACTGGAAACCTCATTTGCGATATGGACTTACGTGAATAAAAGTTAAAATTCACTATAATGAAATTCAGTTTCTTGTAAAAAGGAACTTTTACCCTTTACCTAAAAATCCTTGCTTCTGTCTGTGTGAAGAGATCTGATATGGTATAATTACTAACATGAAAGCATGTAGTTAGACCAACTGATGCGGCATAGCTGAGTTGCTGAGGTGCTGACTTCAGGGAGTCTTCAGCTTTTCTAGCCAAGACGTAGATGTAATCTTGTGATTACTCTCGTCTAATTCTTGAAATGTTAAGTACAAAATCGTACAAATGGGTTGAAAACTCAAATGTTCCTCAGTCTAAAGGTAGTAGCATAGAAAATACCAAAGGCAACAAAATGGAGAAAGAGTGTGGAGTACAAGGGAGAAAAATTACAGATGATCTCCATATCCCTGTTGTCTAAAACTTAATGTCTTTATTAAATGGAATTGAAGGATTTTCAGTTCATTGGTTGAATTAAAGACCTGGAGAACTAAAGCTAAAGGCCCAAGTTGGTATGTACAAATTACAAACCTCTTGATTTTTCAGAGGGTTTATTAACCAAACAAAATAACTAATTACATTACTGTCTCCCAAGTCAGAAATACTTGTAATTATCTTTTCTGTCAGAGCAAGCTCAAGGAGACGCTTGAAATTACAGAGATTCAGAGCAGTTTTGAAAGAAGAAAACTTCAGAGAAGTTTTGACTTGCTTGTGCATTTTCCATAGGCAACAGATGAATGGTCCACATACCTAAATCACAGTTGCAATCATCATGAAAATCTTGTCCATGAGACTCCACAAGCTACAGAATTTCACAGCACCTCTCAGGAAAGAGAGAGATCAAGTGCCCGTGTCTGTCAGAAGCTGCAGCATGCACTGACAGAGTTTTCTCACCCTTCCACTGTGGATCCAGGTGTGCCAAAATTGCAGTTTGGGTTTTGGCAAAGGGCACCTACTCAGTGTACCTCCAAAGTGTTGTAGTTTGGAGGCTTGCCCTTTAACCACTTGGATGAAAAATCCCTTGTCATCTTTTCAGGGACAGCTATGTATGCCTCTCACTTGTGCTTTCTTTAAGTTCTGCCAGGCATTTTTGAACAGTTAAAGGGTATTGTGGTATAACACAATAATCATAATAATTATTAATACAACTGTTGTTCCTTGCAATGGTAGCTTCAAAGCAACAGGTATGTTTCTAATAGCAGGTTGCCTAGAAGTACCTAATCTCAGACCAATAATAAATGGAAAGCAAACAAGTAAAAGTGTTTGTTTGGCTCACCCAAACCAATAATATAAAGTGTGTAATTCCATTTTTTTCTAGCTAACTGATGGCTAGAATGAGCTCTTATGTCTAAGAAAGGTTAAAATGCAGATGAACTGTAGTTATAACTGCATGTTGAAGAATACACAATTTATACACTTTTTTTTTTTTCTGAAGAGCTCTGTCTTAAGCCCATTATATTGTCTCCACACTGCCTGGATCTCTTATATTCGAGCCTGTTGATCAAAGACTTTCTGCTGTATGAACACTTCAGCATGTAGCATAGGTAAAGACTCTGATGAAGCACGTAAGGTATTCTCTTCATTTTAAATGTGCCTACCAAGTTAAACTGCTACGTGGATAATAAAAATAGATCCTCTAATAGGAATATATAGAGTTGCTTGATAAATCTACTAGTTTAATTTTTCTGTCGTGCTTTTTCTTTCTAAATAGCAACTTGATTGAGTGGGAAAGCTGCAATAAGAACTGCTCTATTTAGGTAAATTTAGTATATCATGATTTAGCGGTTATAATGTAGAAAGTCTTCCAAACTGCTTAAGATTTGAAAAGACTCTATCCTTTTAGGGTAGAATATCAGTGGTGACATCTAGGAATTGGTCCTTTGCTGTTAGTAATGTTCTGTCCTATACCTTGTTCGATGCAAAATATCTTTTTCCAAGGAATGAAGTAAAAAGGCAGGGGGGAGGGAGGAGAACAAAGCAGCTCTTATCGCAAACTTTCTTTGTGAAGCTTTTTTCTGTGAGTAGCGGAGTGTTAATGTTTGTTTGTGGGATGCGGGGTTTTTTGTGTTTTGTTGTTGTTGTTTTGGTTTTGTTTGTTTTTAGATAGAGGCTTCCTGAATTCCTTAAACATATGAATGAATCCTATTTTTTAGTGAGGACAGATGAGGGTTGAGCATTAGCAGAGGAATCTTCCTCATCCTGCCTCATTACTGAGTCTCAGTTCTGAGCCGGAGAGATCCCCTCTTCAGAATCTCTCAGGCTCAAAAGGTACTTCATTAGCCTCTGCACTGAGATAGCCAATGAGTGCCAATTAGTTCCAGGAGGCATTTGCTACTGTAATAGGAATTCCTTCTCTGATAGAAACAGTAATGATAGCAGAAGAACACTGCCTGGGGGAGGCTCACTGGGTCGTGTGTGCATTACCTTGGCTGAGTGCTTAGTGATTTTGTAAGTCATGGTAAGTTGCACCACTTGGACTACATGCAGATCTTTTTCACCTGTGATGTATCTTAGCCAGCTTTGTAATTAATACGTACTTCCTGATCAAGGTTAGTCTGTTGATTGCGGTAATCATCAATGTTTGCCTAATATTTCGTTACAATTATACTGAACAAAGTCTAGTCTCAGAATTATGTAGTGTATTGCTCTGGTTCTACAGGGGAAAGAAGAATATTTCTTATTAAATACGTGTTTATTTTGCTTTAGATTGAATTTTAGTGTCTTTTGAATATTAGTATCTGTTTAAGGGCTCTTGATTTTCATTCATTATTTCTGCCAATCCAGTAGACCTTTTTCCCAACATATAAAATTTCCTTCAGAAATAATGCACATAGCCAATAAGATTTCAGCATCATGTCACTTTGCTGTTCAACTTTACCCTTTCCAGGAAAGATATTTCTCAAATTTGTGCCCATTCCAATCATTGCTCTCAATTAGTCCACTAAAAGCAATAGCTATGCCTTTTTATGTATATTATTTTTTTTCCCTGATGCTCTAAAATCGCTGCCAGTTCAAACACTGCTCTGTTTTTCGTTATTTTTTTCTGGTAATAAAGATTTATTAGAGTGGGCTAAAGCCATGGGAATGCATCAGTTGTTGTGAGGTAAATTTGCACCTGTCTCCTATCAGTGTCTTTGCACTTGCAATATGAGAGGAAGAGGCTGCCTCTGCAGTCACAGACCTAAAACTGAAAGCCATGACATATTGCCCAAGCAAGTTCTCTTTTCTCACCCTGAAGCAGGAGCCCTTCTGTAAGGAGCACTGCTGGCAGTGTTCTCTGCCCTGCTCTTTCACAGAGTGGAGCAGGTTTGCGTTTCCAGCATGTTTTACTATTTTGTTAAAGTTAATCTCACTGTAAACATGAGCTTCACAAAGCCAAACTCTGTGATCATTCAGCATGAGTGTGTATCTCTGAGCAAGCTGTCAATGTGAACAGAAAATAGAGCCGATCTTGAAAGTTTGTGTGTGAGAGTTGAGTTGCTATAGGAAAATACTGCTATATGTGCCTTATTCTGTCAGCTTCCAGAAATGTCTTTCTATATGCTTTTTAGCTTGGCAATATGGTGAAGGGAAACATTTTATGCACCTGTTCTAAGGAGCATGTTTTATTCTCCAATAGGTCTGTCTAGGAGCACGCAGAGGATGCATAGTCATGATTCATTCAGTGGATCCTTTGTTACCTTTTTTCCATGATGTAATAACACCCAGTTGCATGCACATACTCATTGCATCCATGCTCAAGCATGGTTTGGATTTACTGTCACTGGCAGCTGACATTGAAACGTTCTCACTTAATTGACAAAACCTCTTATACTGACTAGATCCTGCATAATGAAGGATGAGAATTTGGACATAAAGCTGTTCTGGGAAAATATATGAAAGACAGCCTTGAGTTGCTCTTGGGTGATACCAAAAAAAAAAAAAAAAACCACCAACCAAAACCACCCACAACCCAAAAAACCCCAATGGAAACTGATTAGCTATGCAGAAATATGGCATCTCTGTCCTGGAAGATTCTCAAAAATCTGCTGGAGAAGGCCATTTGCAATCTGACTCATGTGAGAGGGAATTGGATGGGATGGCCACGCGGAGGCCTTTCCAACTTAAATTAATCCATCATTCTAAAACTGGATGAATATATCTTCTATTTGAATCACAGAATGTTAAGGAATGGAAGGGACTTCGAAAGATCATCTGGTCCAATCCCCCTATCGGAGCAGGAACACCTAGATGAGGTTAGGAAAAGAAGAGAAAACTAATAACAATTTCTTAAACTTCAACTGCTCAATTTTAATCTCATCCCTTTGAATGCACTATTTGGTCACAAAATTTCTCTGAGTTCTTAAGGTACTGTTCTGGTAAGATTTATTTATTTATCTATCTATCTATCTACTTATCTATTTATTTATTTTCACCTTATATCTCTTGGATTTACCTTTTTATTCTGCAACTATTTAAGCAAATATCATCTTTATTTTATTCTCCAAAGCATGAATCTGATTTTGTTAAAGTTCCTGTAGTCCCACAAGACAATGTTTTTTTTTTTTTTTTTAACATAGAGTCGTATTTTTCTTACATTTAAATGAGAGAGAATCAAAGATGAAAAGTGGTAACAGTCAAGGAAAGGCAATCATGAGCCAGGCCGGTGTACTGTTGGTGAAATCAATATAGACAGCTTAAAAAGATTTAGCCTAAGACATTTTAGAAATAGGTATTTCACAGACACTACTTCTGACTTGTGTACAGAGAAGCTCTGCTAGGAGCCAGGATATTGGGAAAAAGAACTTCCAGGTTGGTTTTCAGAGTTTCAGATATGGAAACAAATAACATGTTTTAAAGCACAACAACTGCCTACCTTGAGAAACCAGACTGTGCTTGGGGGAAAGGCTGATAGCATTGTAAATTGGAAATTGCCTAAACCAGTTAGCTTAGACTAGATAAGTGCAAACATCTACAGAAATGGTCAAAAATTAAGGAAAAAATAAAAAATATAACATTTCTCAACACACAAGGTTTTTCCTTAGCTTTGAGAAATAATGTTTTGGAAACTGCAAATGGAGTTGTTTTTTCTTCCAGTGGGGATAAAAGAGGCTCATTTCTTTCCTAACAAAAAAGAGAGAGTAAAGAAAAAAGGTCAGTCTGAGGTATACACTACATACAATACCTGCTGCTTCTGATTAGCTTCTCCACACCCTATATGGGCATGTGGCTACAGCAGATTTTATTTGTTTTCCTTTGATTTCAGTTGCTTAACCTACGGTTCAGGCAAAAGTTGGTTCTTCCTCTTTGGTGGTGCTTTGGGATTCTACAACTGTGCTTCTTGTATAATTGTATTTTGCAGTAGATTTAATTCCAAAACGAAAGTGAGATGTATCATCAGCCTTTACTGGGCTTGTTCCATACCCAAAGCAAGCCATGCACTATGCAAACTTCTACTCTAACATTTAAAGTCACCCAGTGTGGCAGACCATAAAACACTCTTAAGTGATAAAAATAATAAAGAAACAAAACAATACAAGTAACAGTGCTTGGATAACACCTTAGTGCCTGGAGGCCCCCACTTATTGATCTGATTTTTATAGAGAAACACACATACCAGGCAGAATTTCTTGGTTCTAGTATACATTAGAGGACTCAGTTTATTCTGTAAAAGAGAAAAAGAATAAGATATTCTTAAGTGCATGTGTGATATACTAGTGAAGAGCTTTCTCTTCGGAGAATGCGGTGAAGTTTTGTTTGGATTTATGAGGTGATAAAATTAAATTATCATTCCTTTATCTTACCAAAGAAAGAAACAAACTGCCCAGCCTGCCATAGGCTATTATGATCTTGTATCTCCATGAAATTGTCAGAGCATTAGGTCTTCGTGAGTCCCAGGCAGTGGCTTTCTCTCTTCTCTTACCTCTGGGCCGTGGCATTGACATTGAACTCCTTAGCCTGGTCCAGGACACTTGCAAGATCCTTGGAGGATGCTGTTGCTCCCTGCAGTCCAGCTGCTAAACTGACAACTCTTCGAGAATTTCTCAAGAAGGGATCTGTTTCCTAGGAATCTGTTTTCAGGCGAATCATCTCAAGGTTTTTTCCCAGTAATTTGTAAGGTGATTTCTGATGACTTCCATATCACCTCCCACTCCCTCAAGCCAAATTAATACTGGGCATAGAAATATTTCCCTGTAGCACTTTTACAGGTATCTGTTCATTTAATAGAATTTTTTAGAGCCCTCAAGCTCTAAAAGCTTAAAAACCACTGAGTAATTTCCCACATTTTGTATGGCTTTTCCAAGACCATGAACACCCTAAATATAAATACAGCTGCTTCTATTTAGCTGTTATCAATTCCACTGTAGAACTGTAATAATTTTGTTCTAAATTTGTATTATTGTACATGTAGAATGGTAAATAACTTTGTTCCAAGTCTACAAAACAAAGAAAAAAAACCTCATCGCTGCAATCTTAAAGAACCAAAAAATAAAAAAAAAAAAAGGAAAAGCCAAGTTGTCCTCTTTTCAACTTGTGTGTGCCCATTAAATATTGAAAACTGACTACACTGAGAAACAGTTTAGGAATTCATTTAATTTTCCTCCCTCGGAGTTTTACTAAACTTTCTCCTGACAGACGGATGCTTTTATGTATTAATTTCTGGGAATAGTTTGCTCTCCAACACCCAGAGAAGATTTCCCTAATCAGAAGATAGACCTAAATATATAGATGTTTTTCATCACTAATGCATTTCATCACTAATGAATTAATTAGTACTGTTCTCCAGAGGGGAAACATTTTCCAAGTTTTTAATGTGGATTTCTCTGAAATCCCATAACCCCATAAACAGCACAATGTCACTGGAGTAACAGAAGGGCAGGGAAACTGCTGTGGGGGTTTTGTTCTTTTTTTGCTGTTGCTGTTTGTGGTTTTGTGGTTTTGTTGGGTGTTTTTATGTTTTGTATTTTTGTTTGGTTATGGGTTTTTTTTTGGCGCGTGTGGCTTTTTGGTGTGATTTTACTTTCTGTCTTAAATAGTAGGTATCACAGACTCAAAAAGAACCTGTTATAACATCGGTCATAGCAATACACTCAACATGGTTGATGATACACGGGGTTTAAATTACACAAAATGTTAAAGTTGGGGGCCTATTTTCTTACAAGCGTTTGGTTATTTGCTAAAGCAATGAAGTATTTCTGTTTAACCAGCAAGTCTATTTCACATATTAAAGTAGTTTTTTTTCCTCTGGATTTATTTGATTAGCCAAGATCTGTTATTCTGAAGAGTACATTAATTGTTAGTTATTTTTATAATTTGAATGTAATATAGGGTTATAGCAGATTTCACTGATTTTTACATGTAACTGATCTAAAACAGAAAAAACTGAATAGTATAAATCATGATGAGGATCAACTTCATGGAATATATGTTCATCTGCCAGAGTTTAGTGTGTGCATGCATCTGGTCCATTGAACTGAAAATCTCATTTCAGACATTTGGAAGAGACATCAGAAACTGCTGAATTTGGTTTCTTCTTCTGGCTCACTGGTGTAGTTTAGCTGAACACTGTCTTACCACTAAAACAGGCATAGATAAGGAGTGTTTACTTCTGCTGATTTTAAAATAATAATCATAAAATGTAACAGATGGCTTAGCTGCTACAGGCAAGTAAAAATGCAAATAATTTGAAATTATATTAAGTTATGGTTAGTGGTTACTCATCATCTGAAGTACTTTACAAGGGTACAAATGTATCTAGTTTATTTCCCCAAGGAGACAAACTTTCCCAATACAATCTTTGCAAAATGAAGTTCTTCTTAGTGAAATAATTCCAACATGAAAATAAATAACAAAGCCCACTTCCAAGGAAATAATAATTAGTGTTTCAATTTAGTTACTAGACTAAGCAGCTAACATAGCTTCTACAAAGTCTTAATTGAGCACATTTTCAGGACCAGTTAATGCATTTCCAAATTATATAGACTGATGATACAAAGCTGCTTTTATTAGTCATATTTGCGCCCTGTGATACTGTGAAACCACCCTTTGTGTACGGCTTGATTCTTAATGGAAGATGGTGATCTAATTTTGACTTGTTATAAGTTATCTGTGACTGTCAGATGATACCTAAGTCTCTCGCATGATTTATTGAAAATTCACACCTGCCAGTTGCACCAGAAAAGAATGTACTACTTTAAATATTTTTAGTCAATCTTTTTTTTTTTTCTCCTTTATTGTGTTTTAGTAAAAAGAAAACAGAATTCTTTTAATTATAGCTGCTGAGGTTTGCTTTCCCACTGCAGGACATAGTGATTTCACTAATTTATTCATATTTTAGGTCAGAAGAGCAAGGCCCCAGGAAGAGGGCAGTATATGAGGGAAAGACAGGATCATATTCTCTGATGGAGAGACAGAGCTTTGTAGCCAAACTCGACTTTGCAGGGGATTTTTTTTGCAGAGCTGTTATGAGCTACTGACAGAGGGTCTGTAATGGGAAAGCTGACATTAAGTAGGATGATGTGAACAGAGCTTTGCAGAGAATAGCTTTATGCCGTGAACTGAAATGTAGGCTACACATCTGGTCAGAGGCACGTGTCACTGGCAGAATAAGAACCTCGGTGATTTCTTAAATGACATTAAAATTAATGCTATACTTCCATCACTTTGCTTCTGTAACCCCACCACATGGTTTTCCATATTTTACAGTGCACACATCATTTGAGTTCTGAAGAAAATTTACTTAGTCAAAAAGTCAGCTGTATTCAAATTATTCATAAGGGAAATTGCATCTTAGGCAATTAAAATCTGTGCTGGGTAAAAGAAAATGCTGCTTCCTGAAAGTAAAAAGTGGATGCTTCATCTACGTGAAATCTTATTACAAATTCTTTTATGTTACTGAGCACTTAATATTAAAGAGAAACCTGTTTTAATCAGAGAAGAATCCTGTGAGGGCATGTTGGGGGGAAAAAAATGGTTTACCTTCCTGCTATTCTTTTTCTGCTAGTGATGTAGGCTCTATTTCATATCTATCAAAACAAACAAACAAAAAAGTTCTGCTACTTGTATACAGGATTGTAATTAGTTTTATTTTCCTTGGATTTCATATGCTAGATGTGATCTGTTCTGCACAAATCAATGTCCTTTTGAGTTTGGCCTGCAGTTATATGGATGATGGGGAGAGCAAGGCTGACATGATAAGGTTTTGGATTCTGGAATTGTGTTCCCCGTATGGCACTGGGGTTAATTTACTTAAAGAAATGTGACGGAAAGTGGCCCTAGAATAAACACTGCACTCTCATCATCAGTCTTTGACAATTTACTAGGAAGGGAAATGAGCTAGGCCATATTTAAAATTAGTCTGAAAGAATAAGGTAGTACATCATGTGTCTTTTGCCCCTTAGAATATAAATTACCCGACTTAAACCATTAAAAAAATTGGATTCTGCTAGATGCATGTCTAGTCACTGATCTGTAATTTATGATCCTTACAGCAAAATTGTGTTATTTACATTGTCTTTTCTGTAGAAACGAATAACCCCTGTAAGCATTCTCTTCAAGTTGTTGGGTTTTTTTGGTGTTTGTTTGTGTTTTCTTTTTATTTTTGGTGTATTGGGGGGGTGAAGAGGGTGTTTGTTTTGCTTGTTGTTGCTGTTTGGCTTTTTTAACTGAAGTTTGTGAACCTGCATTGAAATAGCGGATGAACTGAAAAGACTGAAAACCAAAACAAACAAATGAGCAAAAACTCAAAAACACACCGAAAGAAAACCCAAGATCGCAGTCGCCCCCAACTCTATACAATCATCAGTTGCTTTCACTATTTGTAGAAGAAGAAACTATTTTTATTTGTTTCCAGTCTTCTGTATCTGAAATAGCTAAAAGCTGACTTCTTTCTGTTGATTCTGTACCAGTGAATGTCACTGATTTAAATAATTCCTGGGTCCTAGGTATTTCTCAGTTCTGTGCAAAGTTATGATCGTGGAAGTGCTGGGCGGGAATGGAGCGATACTGAAGTTGGTCCTTGTTTTGGAGAGCTGTACCTGGGCCATGGGGACACACTGATCTGATGCCTGTGGGCCTTGGGGACAAGGTGTTGGTTGCTCCTTACTTGAGCTGCCCTCCCCTGGCAAGGTAGGAGAAAACCTATGTCAACTTTTTCTATGTGGAGAAATTGTTGGACAAAAGGAGATAATTATTTTTTGGGCTGTTTGCAGCCTACCTGCTGGAGTGATTTTCACCTTTTTTAACTTGTTCAGTCCACCTCTGCAGCTGAATCAAATAGAATACTTAAGACCTTATTGTACCATCGATTTCCAAGTGGAGCCCCGTTAGATTCTGTGGAGAATTCTGTTTTAAAAATCAATGGCATAGTATGATTCAAAACAGTAAAAAGAGAGCAAAGGGACATGGTATTTAGTTTATCCGTGACACATGATACTGAAAAATCCATTAGTTAGTTGCATCACAGGCAACATGTACTTGGGCAATGCTGCAAATGTGTCATTCACAGGCAGAATGTCCTTATTTTGACAAAACCTATCTAGAGAAATGGAGGAGAACAGCACCAGAGGAATGAAGTCCATGACCTACCTTGTAGTTACTGTTTATCCAAGTTTATGAATTAACTCTGTAAATCATAGGTGTTTTTCTCTGAAATGCAGTACTTCAAGTTTAGCATTTTAAAAGCAAAATAAAGATTATCTAATATTTGCATTTTTTCATACAGCTGTATCGAAAGAATATACACATACTCATGAATCTTAAAATCATTTCAGTTAGTGAGGTTTCTGTGCCTGGAAGCATTGCTGTAATCTTCCCTAGTGTCAGTTTGAGGTACAAAATCAAAACCACACAAGCAAGGTTAGAGCTATTGTGTGTTTTAAAAAGTTCTTTTTTTATGATATTGTAGTGTTGCAAACATGGCTTTTTTAATTTATTTGTGGAGTTTTATTGTTCCTGAATGACATAGATTTATCTTTCTTACTATATTTTTTTGTTGCTATCTCTCTCCTATTTTATATTCCTCAAAATTTAAAGTCTCCATTTTGTTTCTGTGATCTTCCAGATTAACAATTCAAACCTCTCTCTTTCCAGCTAATGAATTCCACTCTTTGTCCTTGATTCTTAACATTTTTCTCCTCTTGTATTGGCTCCTGTACCTACCTGCTCCCATTCTGAAGAATCGTATCCAGAAAACTGATTTTGAAGCTGGAGCTCTGTAAATTTTGTGGCACGGATTAGCTAATTGAAGAAAGACAAATTGCTATCCATGATCAGGGGAAAAAGAGGCCAGTTTATCATATGTGAGCTAAATAGTTATAAACAAGAATATAAATGGGACGTTTTAATAGCTTCTCTGAGTAATCCTTTGTTTTGTTCAAAGCACATGTTGTTCTGTGCTATCAAAATGTGCACATCCATTATATAAGTTAGCATTTTAAATAAATACCACATGCAGCCAGTGACTGCTTATTAAAATGTTTGTAACCTACTTTGAACAGCCAGCTTTCTAACAAAGCAGTAGTTAATTAGGCTTATGAGGGGACATACAAAAATAAAACAAAATAATAATGAAATCTGTTCAAACCAATAGCCATATTTTATTGTCCAAATGGGACAATAAAGCACACAAACTTGAGCAAAGCATGGTAAATATGAGAGAAGGGGAAAGAGAAGGAAAATAAATAGTTCAAGATCTAACCGCCTTTTGGGGCATGATTTCTTTTTCTAAATTCTTTATTATAAAGCATTTTGAATGTAAATGCGTGACAGCTCTCGAGTCTTTAACTAACAATGCTTTTTTAAAAATTTGTTGATTCTTCCAATTGTACTGATACTCCCTCTCACCACTACCACATACACATGCATCCCCCACCTACAAGGAAACCCTTTTTCTGGGATTTGTTATCTTCCGTTGTGACCCCAGAATGTGAAGTACCCCGAGAAGCCAAGGATGGGTTGGTCAGTGCTGTGAGCAACCTCTCTCTGTGACTCTGGGACATGTATTGAAATATTCCCTGAACTTCTTTAAAAAGGATGATTTGGAACAGTAACTTCATTACATTTCTTTTTTCTTAATCTAACTGGAAGAAGCACTCTTTTAGTGTTCTTGTCCTTCAAAAAATTGTTAAATCATATAGGATATTTTATCTGAGTAAAATGTTCAGAAATTCTGAAATACATTTTGTGGTATGCACTTCACAAACGTATAGAGTATTATACCGTAGGACAGGAGATACTAGTAAGAGAGGTAGCCAATATATTTTAAGAGTTGCATGAAAAACCTTCTGGATATTAGAAGGCACTTATAGGAGAAAAATAAAAGAAGCTCCAATAAATGGTTACAAACAGAATCAAAGCTCATAAAATGTGAGGCTGTATCTGCTGATCTTCAACCTTAGTAACTGAAGTTGTGAGATCTTATTTAGCAGCTTATACAGCTGTATGTTCAGATGGACAAGAGTGCTGAGCAAATCTTCATGTCTTTCCACTTTCTTCTGTAAACAGTGCCTTCTTTAATTGTGTCTGTAGTCTGTAGATCAGTGTGCAAGTCCAACTGTGATTGCTGTCGCCTGAAGATAAATGAAGATCAAATAAAAATCTATAGTCTTGGGGGAAGTAAAATATGAAAAAAAAAAAAATTATATGTATACATATATATACCTCTAAGAAGAGATGGATGTGACTGAGTGTAGGCAGCTAGATCTGTCAGCAGAGACACACTGGTGACAACTAGAGAGGAAAGCCCAGGAATGAGTCTTATCTAGGAAGTCCTAGTGGGTTTTGTGGCATTTTTCCCAACTCTTTATAAAGGATATTCTTGGACACTTTAGCCCCAAACTGTAAAAGGCCAGCTCACCTGCTTTTGCATGTGGATGATGTGTATCGCTGAGGAAATGATCACCAAGTGTAGCTGCAACCGTGAAATACTGCAGGATTTATATTTTAAAATGTCTAAATTAAACACTCTATTATTTTATGCATACATGAGCAGAACTTTAAAGAAGACAAGAAACACAGCTTTAGATTGTGGGATGAAAAATAAATAGATAAAAACAAGGAAAGGAAATTGTTTATTTTCTTTTTGATAGCTTCCTGTGTAAAGCTGGAAAATGATCAAAGGCAGATGATGCATATGTATGTTTCAACCTCTCCTACTCCATCTCAATTATTTGGGGATTTTTTGCAAATTGAAACTGGAAAGTTGGAACATTCCATCTTGAAAACAGGAATGAAACATTTTGTGTTTTCTGAAAGCAATCATACAAACAAAATACATCTACAGAAAATAGACTATTTGAATTTCAGCCAATTAACTAATAGGCAATAAAAATATTTTGTTTTGTTTTGTTTTGTTTTTTTTTTTTTGCTTAAAATAAGCTGTATCTTAAATACTAGCTTGGAATTCACCATGTATTTATCCATTGATATCAGGCCCCCTTTATGTCTGTCTAGTCATAATACACTTCTTGTACATATTTTTGTGGATTCTTTGGGATTAAATTTGCAGTACTCTTGAAGTTTTGCAAATGTTCTGTCATAAAATGTATGTTTACCACAACATGCAATTACAGGGCAACATTGCACTATTCAATGAGCACTCTGTAATCTGTTATTATCTGCATGCTGTAAAAATGCCCTCAAAATGCGGTATCTGTTTCATGCCTGCTGATGTCAAATATTACGAAGCAAACAAAACCCTGTCAATTGTGATTTGGAGGTTTGTTCCAACTCCTACTGAAGCCAGTAATAGTCTATATCTTTACTTAAGAAGATGATGGATCTGGCACCAAATAAGATGAATACACCAGATTTCTTTTTGGAAATGTGCATAGTGATGCTTGAAGCATGTATCTTTACTTTTCTGTTCTATTTTATTTTTTTTCCCTTTGACCATTTTATTTTATACTTTATATATATATGTGTGTGTGTGTGCGCTAGAAAATATGAGAGTGATTGGAACTGCAGCATATCACCTTCCAAATGGTCTCTACAGAAAGGTATGACAGAAAAAAAATTGATTTTGACTTTTCATCAATATTTCTAAATTGTAGCATGTATTTTGCAGTAAAAGAAGATGCATCACCCTTTTTTTTTTTTTTTTTTCTTTTGGTCAGGATTGCTGAAGCAAAGTACATTAAAAGCTACCAGCATGGAAGTTTCAGCTTAGTAATTTACAGCCTACAAATGGATTTCTTTCTCAGAGTGATAAGTCAGTCAGTGAACCATGCATTGTACATGGATGATGGGCAATTCACTCACTGGATGTGGGGTTTCGGCATTTCTCCTAAGAGTTTGAGATGTAGAATGAATTTGCACTGAGCTGGACGTTTCCAAATTTGCCTGCATATTTAGCTGTTACCAAATAGGCTCTGGTAAACCAAGGTGAACTGAGCATCTGCTTCATAAGCTCATTTTGTTGTTAGTGGTAGGATGTGAAGTATTGGTTGTGTCAGTTTTGTACATCTAATAATAGCTCGTCTCCAAAATTGAGTAGACAGAGAAGTTAACCATGTTTTTTTTACTCTCATTCATCATTTTTACCTGGCTGGTAGCGGGTATTATCTGCTAATCCACAAACCTGCTCTCATTCCTCACACCTCCTCCCATTACAGGGTTAGCTCAGGTAGAAGGAAGGAGCTTTTGGATCTCCTGGGAGACCACATTTTCTAGCAAGTACTGACACTATTTTACATATTTTCTGGATGAATTTGCCTGTCTATATTTGTCAAGCTTTTTGCTTTGATGTTTATATTCAGATAAATGTTACTGTATATCAGATTTCTTTTCCTGGAATTAGACATGAAAATTAGCTTCTTGGAGAGGCAAGACTAAAGTAGTTCATACCAGCTTAACAAGACAGCTGAACAAGAGACATTTTCAATTCTGTCTATCTATTAAAGTAATTTCTTGAGGACCTTGTGAAAGTTTTACTTGAAAGTATCAGAAGAGCTGAGTTAAAGTTTCTTAGAAGACTTTAAATTAAATGTTCTTATAATGAAAAATCAAAATTTCATCAGTCATACTTATCATGTGCTTTTTGGCTGAGGAGCATTACAGTATATATGCATATGTATCATACACAAGAGTGTAAGTACTAACACAAATAAAAGGGACTGGAGTGAATCTCACAGAACATATGTTCCCAAGAAAGAGATTTGTCTAATAGTTCTTATTGAGTTCTAATGACTTGTTGTCATCTTGCTTAAATATTTTTACATTTTTAAAAATTAGTATTTAGTCAAATCATGTTTGTTGCAAATCAAAATAATTTCCAGCTACTGTTCAATACAGATCTTTACTTCACTTATCTAAACACTGCTTTCTTGCTATTCAGATATATACTCTAATTATGACAATTATATCTAGCATTATGTATACATTCATTTGAAGTTCCACAGTACACAAATATGCACCCTGAATGCCCAAATTTTCTCTAGATCGACCCGAGAACATATTGTACAAATATAAACGGACACATCTGAATACTTTTTTTTTTTTTATTGTAATACAAGAAAATCAAATTTAACACACTGAGAATGGTACTTTTGTTAGTTGCACCACTTCCTTTCTTACCTCTTTAGGTATTCATGTTATTTTCCAAGAGCACTCACTCTTTATGTATATACTTTATTTGGTTTATTTTCACACACTTAGCAAAACATGTGTAAGGTACTAAGCTTATCTTAGAAGAATTAAATTTTCTATGCTGGAAACTAATTCTGGGAGATCTTCTTGAAAGTTGTTTTTAAATTACTTGTTTATGTGTTTCAAGGCACAGTTCCCATATAGTCCCTTTATTTTTGTTAGAATTTGTCCCTGTCCTAAATGTATGTCTATTAATAAATTGCTATTATAAATTCACTCATTATGGGACCTAGGTATTGCGCAAGTGCAGTCTGAAATAAATGGGTCATATTGAGACGACAAACAGTCTGGCTGGTCTGGAAATGAAACTCAGATTCCAAAATGAGAAGCTAAAACACTTCATTCAAGGATATAATAACTGAAACATAAGCTCCTGCTTTTCTTTAGTTTCACCATATTGAGGTTGTAAAGCCTGCACAGCGGCTAGCAGGAAACCAATACCTGAGAAAGGAGACAAGTACTGCGTGTATTCATTTATTGTGAAATTAGATTTAAACAATCATGATGAGCAACGACAATGAAAAAAAATCACAAAGCATTCTCTCATTATCTGAAAACATAATATTTGATAGATAAGGTAGCATTCTAGTTAACAAGCGACCACAGGACTCTGTAGATCTTACAGCCAAATCAAATTAGAATTCAATATTTGTTTTCTCTACTTTTTTAAAGTAAAGCATTGACAAAAAACCATAATGTTTTAATCATTTAGCAACACTAAAATACATTAATCTCTGTGGGCTAGGCTGCACCTCCAGTCACAACAGCTCTAAGGAGGAATGTGTGTGAAGGACGGTATGGAAAGGAAGTGTAAAAGGAGGAGGGAGAGAGGAGAGATAGCAGAGGTAGGTGGTGGTTAGATGATATGCAAACCCACGGGACTGCTGACAGTTTGCACTAAGATGTGAACAAAATGCCTCATAGGAAGCCTCAAACAGGGCAATACCCAGCTCTCATTATTGTTTCTACTAAAATGAGAGCATGCACATCTCTTGTGGACTGTATGAATACAGGGAAAGTTGCCTTTCCACAGATTGGTTGGGTACAATTACCTTCAAGTATGCAACACTTCTAACCATTCTACCCAGCAACAGCCCTTCTCTCTCCTTGTTTTTGTTTGTTTTGTTGTTTGTTTTTTGTTGTTGTTGTTTGTTTGTTTTGTGGTTGGTTTTTTTTTTCTTTCTTTCTAAATCAGAATGAAAAATAGATTTTTGTTTTTCCCAGATAGTACAAATTTTGCCTTTCATCCAACCTCTGTCAAAGACCAGGGAGTAAATTCCCACATGTTCTATTAACCTCAATAACATTCTGAATCTTTACACCAGCTAAGGTACAGCTTCCAGCATACTTGCTCTCAATAGTCACTCAAATGCTCATTGGGTACCTGAGGATAACTCGCCAATTGATTGAATTGTAATTTCAGGACAATTTCTTCCTTATCTTCTCCAATCTGCTTCTTTCGTCACTCAACATTTTCTTCCTTCTACCTTTTTCTTTTTGCTGCTGTCCTAAGATCAGATTATTGCTAAACTGGTAACCTGAGGCGGTTGAATTAACTTATTGAGAAAAAGAAGACAGAACATTTGTATGTGCCTATTTATATGGAATGTGTAATGGTATGATACAGTACATATACACATAGGAACTTCTTGGGGTAAACTGTTGATACAATCTACAAATATTTCCAGACCACACGTGCACCTATATGAAGTCTGTTCAGAATTGTGTTATGCTTTTTGTTGTGGGAGTAGGGGTGAGAAAACGTACAGTCTGTTTTTTCATAGTTATTTTTTGTTTTTATGGTGCATGTATTCTTTAAAATATGTTCACTCCACAAGCACCAAACCTGTGAGAATAAATGTGTGAGTTTTCTTTGCTGAAAACATATTAAACTGCAAGTATACAAAAATATGGGAAAGGAAACAATGTACTAGTATATTAAAATGGAAAAAGAAGTAACTTCTCTATTTAAATAACAAGTGGTTGTCACTTAAGCAATAATAGTGGAGATTAAATGTAATCATTTGTTGTGTACTACTGTATTAACTTTAATCATAAATGAAGTCTCCATAATATGTAATGAAATAATTATAGCTACGTGAAAGGTGTTTTCACCTGTAAAATAATTTGGTTTACTTTCAAAGGTGTGAACCAACAATGTGCAGCCTACTAGATAAAATGTCTTTTTTTATATTCCAGGCACTTTATTCAGTTCCTTGTTTGCTGAAAATTGTATTGTATTTGCAGAACAATAGGTAAGCTTTTTGGTATCTAATTTAATATTTGTCAATACTCATGGGTACAAACAAAGGAAAACATATTCTCTAAAACTGACTAGTACTTTAAAGATCTAAATGAATTTAATTTATTTTTTGAGCAAATACTGCATGCTCTAATTTCTATTAATATTTTTCTTAATTTCTTCCAAGTAGTGTGATTGTAAATTAATTCTTACCAAATTTTTGAGCAGAAAGTAAGGATATTTGAGCATAAAAGTAATCACAGTAAAGGGAGAGTCGAACAAGAAAAACAGAATATAAACATAAAATAAGCGATGACTATAAAAACAGTGTTATCTGTAACAGAAAAGGATGTTTTCTTTGTCCCCCCTCTACTCTTTACTTCAATTTGTGTATGTATGCATGTGTACATATAATTATGTCTTAAACCTGCTGCACTCAGTTGAATATTCATTTTTCCCTTAGTGCAAGCAAACATCAAAAAAGTATTATGCTCTTGTCCTTATTTAAATTCTAAAAACAAGTATACCCTAATGTGATGTTTTCCTTTTTTGTTGTTGTTTTTCTTCAATATTTTATTCATGTAAAGTGGTAAGTAGGTTAGTAGGTACCATGAACATACTTAACTCTAAATATCCATTTCTTCTCTGTCGTGATATTCCCTTTATATTTCAGGTTTAGTTGCCATATTATAAATGAATCACCAGCCCCTGGTCTGTGGCCAAAAAAATTCCACAACAACAACAAAAAGATACCTTTTAACTGATTTTAGCTATGCTGTGGTTCTAAATCATGTGGCAAAAGCCTGTTCTTAAACACCCCATCCTGTCTAAGTGTTTCAGAGTCTTGTCAGAAAAAACACAGACTGCATAATTACAAATTAACAAATCTTCTTCTTCTTTCTTCCCTGCTTTTAAACATAATTTTGAATTATTATAAAGAAAAAGGCAGTCAGAAGGCTATTTTTAGATTCTGTATCTCCTACCCATCACTCTATGATTTTTTAATGACATTTATAATGACATGAGTTCATTTCTTTTTGAATATTTCTTGCTGTGTGAAAACAACTAGAATATAAATGCGAAAATTTTCAATACAAATAATACAAAATTTTGGCTATAGAGGATCAAGAAGGCATTAGGCAAATGTGCTGTCAAATGAATGAAATTATTCCTGTAGTGTATGTAACATGACACCCAGCATTGAACTTTCACACTACTGGGTCAGTTTTGGGTTTTTTGCCTTTTTTTCTTTTTTTTTTTTTTTTTTTTTTTTTTAAGTAACACTTAAAATACTAAAATTAACCCTTGTCTGATGTGCTGCATAAAAAAAAGTCTGTGACAGATCATTTACACAAGGATGCTCAAAATTCTTCTTATCAAAACTACATTGTTCCATGTTTCTCCTAAGAAGTGACCCTTGACTTAACCATACATTTTAAAATAATAATTATACAAGCACTACAATGTTATATACTTTAGATGCTGTACATGAAATTTTATGTAGAGAGAATTATTGCTGAGTTGTGAATTTCATGGTGCGATGTCAAGATGTCTTTAAAATACGAAATTTAAGAAATCCAAAACAAATATGATAAATATTATTTGTCATATAGATCATATTATTAAGCTATTATTTTCTTTCCTATATAATTATATCTAATCATGAGAAAAAGAAAATGATATATTTCAAAATACATAGTGAAGTGCCCAATCATTTACTTTGCTAAAGTTTTACTAGCTTTCTGTGGAATAGCTGCATATGGAAAACTAAAGACAACTACATCTAATGTTGCAAGAACTCCTGGAAAAAAAAAAAAAAAAAGTGTGACCCATGATGCATGAATAAGGTTTCTTAATTATTTTTTGAAGGCCTCTAGGTCTTACTATACTATTTAGGAGAATAAATTAAGTTTAGATTCGTCTTTAATTATTTTATTGGGGAACATCTGAAAACCTAAGCATGTCTACTTCCTCTAGTAGCGTTTGTTCTTCAGTACTTGCAGCCTCTCTCATATTTCAACTAATTTGGTGAAGTTGGAAAATCAATTCTGTTTTACAAATACAAATGCTGTGATCATTATCTTTGCTCTAAGGGCTTACGTTTGAACACAACATAATTCAGATTAATAATGCATATTTAATAACTGCTAACCTAAGTACCAAGGAAGCACTTTTGTTTCCAAATGAATCTCAGTGTACAGTTGTATTATCTGATCAATAATTAATTATAAGCTAGTTGACCCAATAGACTCTTGCTACTTGCACGTATTAAAAAAGAAGAATTCGGTAAGCAGATTGGAAAACTAGAAAATATAATGTATAATCTCTTTTTGCACTTTCTCTTCACTCAGGCAAGAGATTAAGATTTATTTAGTGTTCAAGAACCCTTGCAACTACATACATAAAATTTGAAAAGATGATAAATCCTAAACATAGGGGTAAGTATACCAACACAGTGTAATGTATATGTGACCCATGGTCGCATCACGTCCAGTCACGGACCCAGCATGCTTTCTGTGGACTCCAGTGTGAACCAGCCTTTATGCCTATAACAGTGGCTAAGAATGCATAGAGTATCTTATTCCTGTGTTGGTTGTTGATGCCATAGTTTGCAAAGCAAAGCTGGTGTAAGGACAGTCCTCCTAAGGTTGTTACAGTCCTTTCTGCACATTATATCTGAGGGATGAGTGAGTATCCGCCAATAGCCAGTGCTGAGCAACTCCAAGTACCTTGCACAGGGCATACATTACACCAGGAATGACATCCTAGTAACAATGCACCATAACAGCCTACTAACTATATAAACCATACAAAAGACTGAGGAGTAGCATGTGCAAGCTGTATCTCTGTTGCAGAGCACCTACGCAGGTGCCTTTTAATGGTAGATTGCAAAGTGCAGACCAGTGGCCTCAGCAGAATTGCAGATCCAGAGCTATCCCCGTTGTCAGGACAGCATCTGATCTTGACTGAAATCAATAATGAGGGATGGGGAGGCAGAGCAAAGAGCTGGATTAATATGTTATGAAACTGGCAGAAGCTGAAGCAGCTGAAATACTGCAACAGTGACTATGACACTATACAGTAGACTAACTAAATATTTGCGTAATTTATTCTACAAAGTGACTCCGGGTCTGAATTGCAGCTTTTCCAGGCTTTGATGCTCTTCCTACTTATTGCACAATGCTGTTACTTGCTTACCAGCTTTATGGTGCTTGCTATCACTCCGTTTTGGGGTGGGAAGCACTCTGCTTTCTCTTATCTCCTGAGCTGCATCTTCACTAACCTACACCAGAAACAGAAGGCTGTAGAAGCATACTATGGTTTAGCTGACCTTAGCTCTATGGAGAAGCTGTTTTGTACAAACATATCTGTAATGATTTTGTATTTCTGCTAACCATACAGACTTTTAATGACAGAGGTTAATTGCCTTATGAAAATGTTGCAAAACAAAAAATGACCAAAATTTTGGGTTTGTTTCTGCAATCTCTTTCAGCAGTTTATATCTAAGGATATTATTTCGCCAAATTATCTGATGGGAAAAAAATACATGTGAACTACTGTTAGTTTCAGATTATAATTGTATTTTATATATATACATCGGAAAATGCCAGAAAATCTATTGTCTATTGTCTATTCCTTGAAGAGTGTTTAATCTCAATGGATCTGACAGGTCGGTTTATGTTTAGATCCCGGCTGAAAGCACCCTACAGACCTCCTCTCTTTGAGGTATGATTGGGTGTAGATCTGTGCTAACATCTGTGCACATCCTCAGCTGAAGGGGAAATTGCAAGTCTCTTGCTCTTGGCAAGGATACGTAACGTTCCCAGTGCTTGACCATTCCAGGCTGTAAAGATTTCTCTGTTCTGCACTGTCTAGTTGAGATGTTTTAGGCTAATCCTCATGTGTTTTGTTTCTAGCAAATTGATCTAGCATATTGATGGAAAAATAGACCCCATTCCCAAGAAGCATGGGAAAGCTGGAAGCCTGTTTGAGAAGTTTGCCACTACCCTCTTTTGCCTAAGCCTGGACTAGATGCTGCAATTAAGACCTAGAGGTTAAAATGTTAGATATTTACTTACACAGTCAAATGGTCGGGTTTTTTAGGTAGGTCACTGTCATTAAATCTAAGTCCAGTTTTATTATGGTCAGATGTCATTGGCTCTTCTGGTAGCAGCAATATTCTACTGAGTGGCCCTCACAAAAATTACTTGTGACCTTTAGGAACCTCAAAGAATATCAAAGAAGGCTTCTTCAGCTAACAAACAAGTACGTGCCTGCTGATATGGTTGGGTGGGATCAGACAAATGAGCACAAGTATTGGCAAATGCCTTGAGTTTTATCCAAACACTCTAGTAACAACCCACAATATTATCTCTAATGTCTGTCTTTAAGAGCATTGTGTCCTGTTAAAGATATTGTCTTCCTAACTTTGGATACTAGCCCATGGTAGATTCCAGCCTGTAGGAAATCCTCATTATTTTGCTGGACTTGTCTGAGGTCTGCCTTTCAGAAATACAGTGCCTGCTTACCTCCTTTGATTACCTGATTGTAGTGTTTGGCACTTCTTAAATCTATTTGTAAGTGTCTTGGATCAGTGAACTGAGCTTTGAAAAGTAGGTTGCAGGCTTCTGGTCAATATTTAGATTAAAGGTAAGGTTTGTAAATTCCTTAGTTTAGTTTCAAGGTTTTGGTTTGGCAAATAGGAATAGAGATGGTTTGTAGCATTGATAAGAGAGAGAGAGATGGATTCAAGATCTTTACTTTCTAAAAGTTAGGAGAGAAGGAGACCGGATCTCATGTTCTGGTTTGGGTTCTCCTTTGTTTTATTATTGAGAAGCATATATGTTAAAGAAAACCAACAGACTTACATAGGCATATTAAGGAAAATTATAATCTCAAAATGTATCTCTGATGCCATATCTCATGATATTGCCTTGGTTTTTCATGTCCAATTGTTTATTCCTGAAACAATGGATGTTATTTCTACTTTAGTAACCAGACAGTAATTACACATTAATAGATGTACTCTAATATATCGATCGCTCCTTTTTCACTTATCAACCATGTTTTGGCAACTTTCTACTCACAGTAAGAGCAGAACTGTCAAAGAGTTTACTAATTCATTGCATTAAGGATGCAGCAAAATGATTGATGTGTGATTTAACAGTTTATTATTATTCATTAAAATTATAACAGAACATTAAAAGAATTTTGTTCTCAAAAGTATTATGTGTCGAGAAAAGAGAGAGAGGCTAGAACAGAAAACAAAGCCTTACAGGTCTGTAGATTTCTCAAGTTGCATGACAAATCATATTTGGTCATGGCAAAGCCTCATTATGCAGTGAAACAGAGTTGATAAGAAATCAACCCCACTGCTCAGAGATCTTAAATTTCAGTAAATCTCATCTCATTGTTAGTTTGTAGCTGCACAAGTCTGATGTTGGGTGTCTTCCTCTGTACCTTCCACGGAAGTCTACTCTACACATCTTTCTAATTAGCCCAAAATAGCAGGTAAGTACATCACCCTCATCAGTAGTGTTTCTGGCTATCTGCAATAGCTTTCCTCCAAAAGTTTTCCATTGTTTTCCTTCCTGATTCCTAGATACTTCTCATTTTTGTGCAAGGGGACACAGCACACTAATAAGACAATAATTAATTTATATTTTTTGTTTTTGACTTATAAATAGTATATGAATAATTAATGAGCATGTTGCAGGAGTAAGATGTTAGAAGAACAGGAACAGACAATGCTATAGATGTCAAATCTATAAATAGGCAACTCATCGCTCCTTTGCTCTGTATAGATAAAACCATTACTTGACCACTTACAATACACATAATAATCCTTTATTATTTTTAGTTAATTTAGTTACTATATTTATATATTTATAAAGTAGGATCAGATTCCTTATACTTAAAATAAAGTGTATTTCACAAATTAAAGAATTATTAGAATAAGATATCCATACTATTTTTTCATTTAGAACTTTACATGAAATAATTTATAAACAGCTTGATAGTGAATTAGGATTCTAATAGCTTTTTGTGGAGTCCAAATAAAATTATTTTTCTGTTAGATTCACTGCATATGCATGAACAAAGCCCATTTACATGAGAAGACTGAAATAGCTTCTTTTTGTTGTATTTTGGTGTGCTGTAGCAGCAAGAACTTTGGTTTTGATTGGAAGCACAAATTTTCTAAGATTTTTTTTTTTTTTTTCTGTCATAAGATTTCCACTTACAGGTATTTCCTTAGGAACCTGTTCAAATAAAGCAGCCCTCAGAACTGTATGGAATAATGAATCATCCAGGCTTTGGCTACAGCAATAAGAGAGAGGAAGAAAAGAAAACTTCCCGCTTTTGAAGAATTTGTACAAAATGCTTTCTTCAGGAGGGAAAACGTATTCTGACCCCAGATATTTCTCACTCTCCCAGCAGACCAATTTCAGTCTCCTATGAGAGACTTTAAACCAGTTTTGCAAAGGTCAGCAAAAAAACATCACATAGCCCTGGGCTTCATATTGTGCATTTGACAATTATCATATTTTATGTGAAGGTAGGAAGAAAAAAGGTCTCTGGCAGGTAGGACGGAGTTGGAGGTATGTGGCTGAGGAGTCCTTTTGCACACTTAGCATGAGCAATTTGACTTTTCATATTTAGTAATACTTGCTTCCTTACTATATCAAAACAATCCTAGTAACTGAGAATCAAAAGTAAATATAACTCTTCATCTCAAGGTTGAAAAGGAGTTAGTCTTGCCATAGTCATGATACTTTATAAAAATATACTAAAACCCACAATCAAATTATGAGATCAAAATAACTATCTGTTGGAAAATAAGCCTTAATCCATCAGTTTATTTAAGCATGATTTACGCAAGTTAAAAACAAAAAAAACCAACCCATTTCATTTATTTTCAATTGTGCTGACGGTCTCCATGTGCTATGCTAGGGCCTTTGTTAGGACTGTAAGACACAAAAAAGTGATAACATGAATGAGAGTCATTTCCAGTTAATGTGTTATATTATTATTGTCTTTTTCCTTTATTGTTCATCTTATTTCACTCATTTGAATTACATATATATATATATATGTATGTATTTTTCGCTGGCTTTTTTCCTTTGGTTTTTTTTTTGTTTTTTTGGTCAATTAAATGCAAAAGAGAGGAATCTATTTTTGCTCTCTGTATCTCTAAATTGAAAATACAAGATGTTCAGGAAGTTCTGTTGAGCTAGCAAAAATCTATTGAAAATTAGCTCATTTATATGAGCTGAATCAAGCACCAAAATGTCAGGTGTGTTCCTTTTCCCAGCATCATTGCTAATCTATAGTTTTGGTAGCTGAAGAGAAGTGATGTATAATGAAAATGTCTAATGTGCTGTGTATCATTAGCTATTCCTTATTACAGTCAGCCATCTATTCATCCTTTCTGGATGTACTCATGAATAAGATGCATAACCAACTTATGTTCTGTTTTTTTCCTCATTAAGAATCTGATATCTTGTTCAGCAACACTGAAGAGGAAATGATTTGCTTTCAGTTCTCAGTGTGCGTTTTATAATCCATAGAAAATTAAAAATAAACAATAATACGCACAGTGATTTCATATACTTTCTTCATATAAATTAGAAGCAATTACAAAAAGTATGTCAGATACAGCCAGTGAATATATACCAAAAAATACCCTAGCAGCAAATTGAAGTATTCTTTATTGTCATTCATAGTATATCTGATGAACCAATGTACATCAGATAGATATATTCTGCATGCACTTCTTCAGTGTGACACAATTATTTGATCTCTTTCCTTTAAGTGTTCATATTTAGGAGGCTTTCCAGTTCAACAGACTTCTAAAGCACGGAAATAAACCAATTTTTTAGTACGTTCAATGGAAGGTATGAATGATCAGTGACTAAGGAGCTCACTTCCTACCTGGTCAGGAAACCCATTCACAATAGTTTAACTGTGGTTCATTCCTGGTGCTTTTCTTGCTCTGTATGGAGTACAAGCTCTTTAAAACAGAGGGTTTTTTTAGGTTCTGTTGGGGTTTTTTACAGCACCTAATTCCAAGGAACCCCACAGGTTTTCTGTGATACCACTAGCTAATATAGTTTCTATGAATGTAAGCTTTAGATAACTAATATTTTCTTGGTAGGCCATTGCAATTGCACTACTATTCAAAAATGTCTAGCATTTCTTTATTTGGAGATCATGACAAGACCTGCAATCCTCACTTTCTAGATGCAGCTATAGTATAAGTAGAAAATAAAAATTCATTTTCTTACTTGAGAATGATTTCGTACTTGAAACAAGGCCTACTGAAGTTGGAAATAAAGTTATCAAACAATGGATATGATGAACTCTATCTCGTTAGGACTTTCTGAATGCAACATTTGATGTGTTGTGTAAGGATGTAGCTGGTGTGTTAATAGTGCTTTCCACTGTGAGGCACTTGCAGAGTCAGTTTCTCATTCACTCTATGTTAAATCAGTAAAATCTGAAGAGAGCTTCTCATCCTCAATGTCTTCTATGTCCAGTTCATAGACAGCCTTTAATGGATAGCTGACAAAACTATAAATTATTGTGAATAATTGCAATGCAGATAAATCAGTCTAGAATTACTTGTTGAAACAGTCTCTTTAGGCTTGGAGAGTGTTTCTTAGTTAAAAGAAATACAGAAAGAGATGTTATCTTGTTTTACACGTAAAAACCGAAGTGATAAGTGTTTTTAAAAATAACTCTGTCAGTGTTATTTGCCAGATGGAATTAAGTATGTTTTCCATGCTATCTACGCCCGTATCACTATTGCAGAATTCAAACCAAACAATTCTGTGTGTAGGTGACTAACACAAGGACATGGTTTTGTAATACTAGTTGAGAAGGATTAAAGAATGCACAGTAAGTTACATGGCATTGGTATTGATCAACACAGTTTTGTTGAGGCAGAACAGGACATTCAGCGGGTACCACATACACCAGGCATCTGAGTCACTTTGTGTGTGTGCTGGGAGGGAGAAAAAAAAAGAGAATACAGAAGAAAAAGTAAATGGATAAATCAAGTTGTGTTAAGTCAAACATACAGTGTGGCAGCCTATTTTTCAGTTACATTGTGCAATGCTTTGAAGCATGAATGATGGACAAAGAAGGCTTGGCAATTCTGAGGCACATCACATAAGAAAAAATGACTGGTTAATTAGGCTGCAAATGTGTCTTAACTTTACCACTGCATATTGACATGTATCTATATAAAACTGTTATATTTATTATACTACTCTATAAGATACTACACAGAAACAGAAGGGAAACTGCCCTCAATATTGTTTTCCAAGCTTTTATTGTGACCTTTGGCCCAGCCTTCTCCGTGTGTGGGGATGAGATGTGGGGAAATAGAGAAAAGAAACTGATTTCCTGTGATCTTAGAGGGTAGGAACTAAAACTTGGTGGTTCTTTCTAATCATTTGTTTGCAGACTTGATTTATTCAAAGATTAATCTCTTTGTTGAACAAGTGAGACTGACAATTAATTCACTTAATACCCGTTGACTGATTATAGCTAGATTATTAACATTTTCTTCTTCAATTTTGGCCAGACTCTCATCTGGTTCCAGGATATGATGGAAAGTCATATGTCATGGATGTTTTCCTTCACCTGATTTAGCTATAACTTTGTGTGGTTCGTTCACCTAAACTCAGCTTTTTTCCTTGTGTCGTCTTTACTACGTTTCAGTCCCATCCTCTTATTCCTGCTTTATGTATTTCCTTAATTTTTAACTTTACTGAGGTCTTAGATATGGTTTCTACAATTAGTATGGCTGAAGGTGTGTAGACGTATCCTTCCCTTGGTGCCAACTCCAAGCGTCATTTAACTATGAAAAGACATACAGGTGTTTATATACAATCTTATTGCGATGTAAATCACGTAGAACGTTAGTTGTGTGGAGGTGTTTTACAAAAAAAATTTCTTTTGTCTAGACATATTTGTTGGTAACAACAAACTCTTCTGATCGTCATAAGGGGATGTATACCTTGAGCTACTAAAACTCAGTGCATTTACATTTAGCAGGAGGAGTAAACAGCAAAAGAGCACATACCATCCTCATTTTTAACACATTTACTTGTAATCAAAATAAAAACACAGATTTCTCAGCATGGTGAAGACTTAATTTTAATAACTGATGTTTGTTTAATGGTTGTAACTACAGCTTCTTAAAAGAGATTGGCAGTCTATAATATGTGAGCATTCCCAGCTGTTATCATTCAAAGAAAGAAAACTAAGACATTAACACTGAGAAAACTACTTAGCCACATGGTAACACGTAGGCTCTAAACTTGACTGGAAAATGCAAAACCGTGTTTAGAACATAAAGATTTTCCCCACTTTGAAACACATTTGCAGGTATAGCTTGTTTTTATATTGTGTTTATAAGGCCTTAACAGTAAAATCTTTCAGCTGACTAATACACACTTACTACTATTTGTACCTATTTGTTACGTATGTCTGTAGTACACTTTTTTGTAGAAAATCTGAGCAGAATTGATTGATTGGTAGTTATTAGCCCCATTTTGTCAAAGCTGAAATTGACATAATTCTATTCAGATCTTCACAGAAATTACAGTACCAAATGTTATCATCAAATGTAATGTTCTGTAAAAGAATTACATTATGTTTATTATAGTTATTTAGAGGGATGAAGAAATGATATGAAGATCTTATTTGGGAAGGCATTCATCAGACTGCGGTCTTTTGTGCCCAGCTTCATGCTCAAGTTTTTTTCACTCTTAAGGTGTATATTTTGCTGTTCCTCCATCTATCTCTCAAGTTTTTCAAAGGAAAAGCAAGTTTTAGTTACATTATCTGTTAGATAGGCAAACAAAGGCACAAAGTGATAAAACTGATTCATTTAGTCTTGTACTGTAACTCAGCTGCAAATCAATAGTTTCATCTAACACCACTCTATGCCATGTGTAGTGTTATTCTTTGCGGTTCTCACCAGCAACATTTAAAATAGAAGTGGGGTTTTTTGTGTGTGTGTGGTGTGGTGTTTTTTTAATTATTATTATTTTCATTTTGTTCTTTGTTGTTTTGTTATTTTTTTTCTTTTTCCAGTATCACTGGAATATGCAGGTATGCCTGAGAAAACACTGTGCCATATCAAACCAAGTGAGCTCTGACAACTCACAGCATCAATCTGGTGATATTTATTCAGATAACTCTGTGCAGTGATGGTATTTGAAGTTCTTGGTGAAGGAACGCTGTGTGCCAGCCAGCATAAAAACAGGTCTTATCTACCCTAGGTGATGGTAGAGAATTGCTTTTCCAGGCATTTGATGTTTCACTCTTTTTTGCATCTGCAGAGAGTGGGTACTGCAGGCCTGAGAATTGCTGGAAATGAGCTCCCTCTGGGTTCCCCGTGGGACACCTGAGTCCATAAATCTCTACCACAAGTCACTACATTACATCAAGATCACCATGAATAACATTAAATTCAACTCAAGGTATCCACAAAAAATATCCATGCTTAGAATTGGGGAAGGGGGCCAGATCTCCACATTAATGGCTGAAGGTGACCCCTCCAAGAAGGACGTAGGCAGAACCAGCCAAGGGTGAGCGTGGGACAGGGCAGAGAGGGGCAGCTGCTTCTGACCCCCAATCACAGGCACTACCCTACCTGCAGTCTGGAGCTGAGATGTCCTTTGTGGAGGCAGGCATTTGCAGACATTCCTCAGTGTGTTATGCTGAACTGCAGACAGTGGAGGTACCTTCTGCCTCTGCTTTGGTGAAATTATGCTCTTATAAACACTAGGAAGCAAACAGTGCTACAAAGATAAATGATAGGTACATGGATGGGTGTAGTCCAGTAATTATTAGTCAGGGAATGACTGACATCTACATTTCAGCTCCCTCTATCAGGACTGTCTCTCCTTTTACTTTTCCTTTTTTTTTTTTTTAAATTGCTGTATTTTATAGCCTTAAGGTGATGGTGAAGAAAACATGAAAAAAAGTCCCATCATTCATTATGAATTGTCCACACTTCAAATAATATGGATGTATGGATGCAGTGAGAGTAATTTGCTTTAACACTTGGTCAACTTTATTGCTGGTTTCTCATAACAACATAAATAACGAACAACAATGAAGAAAATTTGTTTTGGTTTAGGCATTTCACTGTAGCTTTAACCATGAAATGAAAATATAGTTTTGTACAATCTCATTAGTTTACTTTTAATTTTTTTTTTTTTTGTAAATTAAAATATAAGCAATAGGCTTTTCTATTCCAAAGTAATTTTTTTTTTCAGTATTTCATTTTCTGCAGTTCTTTCAAAGTGTTCCTGATAGTATAGTTAATCTGGCTATTTTCATTCTAGTAGTGTATTACACATTAAGTTAATCTTAGATATCACCAGGTACATTTTCATAGTTCTAGGTCAGCACAATTTCTTTTGACTTAACACTTCTTAATTTAAAGTCTTCTTTCTAGCAATAAATTCTAACCTTTGGCTTCTGATGTAATTTTCTACAAAACAAATATTTGCTATTTGCAAACAAGTCTTGATATTATCTTCATAGTCAAGTATTTGGTTTTTTCCAGTGGAAAAGCCTTAGTGTATGCTAATTTTAATTTTGAATTAATAATAAACATAGGAATTTTCTTAATTTATACTTAATCATAAAATGTGATGTATAATCTTTCTGTCTCTGGACTTCCAAGCTAATCTTCAACATATGTATTCTGAAGACAAGGAAAGGGAGATAGTAGAAAACTGCTTTTAGTATGTAAATATTTGGTGCGTGCTCAGCAATGAGATGTATATGCCCCATGTGATTCTGACTGTTAAAGAAGATTAACTGCTTGTTCAGATGGGACTAATTACAAGCTGCAGCAACTAGAGAGAGAAAGATCAGGAGGCCAGATGGCTCAGAGAAATGCATGAGGTTTTCTTCTAGCAACAGGTCTTGAATGACTTCCCCAGTGTGTTGGGAAAAAAAATATCATGGGATGAGAGAAAGAAAAACTCCTTGCAAGAAAGATTTTCTATGAAGTAGGAAGCATTTCTAAGGAGTTTGTCAGTTTTAAACTGAGATTGGACATGGCACTTAGTGCCATGATCTAGTAAACGGACTAGAGTTGGACCAAGGGTTGGACTCGATGATCTCTGAGGTCTTTTCCAACCCAGTTGATTCTGTGATTCTGTCTTATTTTTCTGAAGTAGGAGTGATTAAGTTCAGGCACTCCTACCAACCGGCTTTGTAAGGAGTTATGGTGGGGGAGCGTCTGGAAGTTGCAGAGGCTTCTGATCGCTCTCCTCACCAAATGTCTTGCTACTGGGGAGGAGGAGACTGACAGGAGACATCCATCTGGGGCATTGGTAATTGGCACTGTACTTAGTATCTGTTTATTGTTTTCTGTTCTGAAAGTGAGAGAGTGTTGATTAGCAAAGGTTGAGCTCAGATGAACCTCTCTGTTTATTAGCATGTGGAAACCTTTATTGATGTCCACTGCAAAACTGATATGCTCATTAAAATTAGACTGCCAGTTCACCAATTACTGGTTTCATCTTCGTATTTAAGTGATTCCTTCTTCTACATATTCCTTCTCTGCTTCATTTTGGCTTATGTAAGATATTTTTAATTAATTTTGCTGGCATATTGGTTACTCTTGAGTAAGTAAAAACACTAAGTGAGTGTACCTTAACAGGGATTTCACCAAATCCAAGTGTTGCAAATGGAAGACAATATTGAAGGTAAGTTTCGCAAAGTTAGAGACTCCTTTCTTTGGAAGACTGTCTCTACATGTGCTGTGAAAATAGATCTGTGGTCTGATCAAATCCACATTTTATGTTTCTACGTGTAACTTAACTTGCAAATGGAATAAGTGGTTTTCTCTGAAAAATCTGACTTAACTACTTAAAAAAAAAAAAGTTTCTCATACTAAGTTGTAGTAAACTATCTCCCACCTACCTAGAAAAGAGAATATTTTTGTAGAAAATCTGAGCAGAATTGATTGATTTCAGAATTGCGGGGGTAGTCGTAGAAGTATTTACTTAAAATGTTGAAAATAAATTGGAAACATTTTAAATTGGATTTTTCTTTGTTCTTTTGGGAGTAGTAGGTGGGGTGTGCTTTTGTGTTCTTTCAGATTCCTTGTACTGCATAAACCTTCATGCAGCATTTATTCAAAATTTTAGGTTTGAGAGGGTTATGCTTTTAGTTTTGCATACTCAGTAAGGTTAGGTCTAGTGGCAGAAGTGGAAAGATACATATGTTTATCTGTACAGTCATTTAGCCAATGATCAATAAAAGTCTGACAATAAATCAATATGGATGTAATCTCCAGTCTGTGGACTTCGAAGAACAATCTCCTGAGCGTTCTTACCACAAAATCTATATTCACTCCTGTCTTCATTCTAGCTGATTTATGCTCTGATGCTGTTTGCTTTCAAGGACCTCCATTTCTCTAAGTGCTGCCTGGTAGGTAAGCAACAATCCATCAGTGCACTACTAATATCAAGAAGGCTTATATTTAATTACAGATAACAGGCCCAGTGGGACTAAGAACAAAGTAACCAATCACTAAGATTTGATACACATAAAACACAAACAACCTTTAGGAGAGAAATAGGTATTTTGATGTTATGCTCAAAACATGAAATATGAGAATGAATTGTATGATAGACTGTATTTTCAGTCAGATTTTTAATTCTTTCCACATAAAAAACACTCTTAGTAAATAAAGAAGAAATCTTTTAAGCAACCAAACAAGCCTGCAAATAGCCTGACTAAATTTGGTGTTGTCTTAATAATGTATATGTAGAGAAGATATATGGGTTAGTTCTGTTTCTAAATACAAATGTGCTTTTTTATTTTACTGTTACACAAAAATAAGGTAGCTAATCTTCCTCAATATATAAGGTGTTTTGGCATCCCTTTTTCTTGTACATTAAAAGCCATGTAATTCCCCCATAACAAAAGTAACACAATGTATTTCCTAAATATAATTTATTAAATTTGCTCTTGTTTTGTATGTGTTTGAGCTAGATCTTTTGCTAAAACTGGTCCTATTGATACAGCTGATGTCTTTATTTGAAGTAGCACAACAGGAATCAGTATAGACTGGCCTCTAGGGTGAGCAGCTTGTGTGTTGTTTTAAGCATAGTTCTAGTGTAATAAATCCGAACATTCTGAATAGCCTGATGTTCTTAGGAAATTAATTTAGCAGAAATACAGCTAAACAATATCACTCCTATTTGAAAATTCATTTTATCTGAAACTAATATTAATCCATTAATTATTCTAAAAGAGTCCTGTTTTATGCAATAAATTCCTGACTAGTTCTAGTCACAAGCCCTTGCACAGCAACATTGTTAGAATAGATACAAATGAAAAGTGATGATAAGCACCTACAACTAGCATAGATGAAGCTTTTGAAATGAAACGTGGAAATCTTCATTAGTTAGAGATAAAAGAGCCAACAGATGAAAAAAGTAAGGAAAAAAATGAAAGAAAAGACAGAAAGACTGCAGCCAATATGAAGAAAATAGAAAATTCCAATTAGTATGTACAAGGCACATGACACACAACTATTATTTCACCTGAAACATGCATATCTCAGCAACTGTCTGAATGAAGACGGTTGCTAATCACTGTCGCCTGTTGGTCTTTTGTGGAAGAAATCTGAAATACTGACTTTTGGCTTCTGAAAACACCACCTTAAGTTGAGACTCTTTGCGATACGTTATCTGTAAAAAGAATCTGCATGCCTGTGTAACGGGATTTTTCCTGAAGTATCTGTGAAACAGTGAAAGCACTAATCTCTAGGGAAAGACTGTTCTGTGAATTTAATTTACTGATCTCTGGATTTGTTCCTGTTAGGAATCTTGTTTTGTCTTATCCTTCTATTTAGAAAGGTAGCCCAAGATTTAGAGTTCTCTGAAGAGTTTCATGGCATCTTGCATAGGTGTGAGTTTGAAAGTACAGCTGTTTGCATACTCAAAAATCGGTCCAAAACTTTGGCTTTTTAAACATTTTACCATATTTTTAAATGAAAATGAGCTTGTAAAATAAGGAAGTTTTATGAATATGCACTCAATAAAAGCATAGATGTATAAGCAAAAACTAAGCTGAATGGGTAGTATAAGTCAGGTTTTGTGAAGATTAAGTGGGAAGAATATAGGTTTGCTTTATTGTCTTCAGGTTTGCTACCTACAACTGTGGAACTTGACATAGTACTACTGATAAGTACCATATTTGAAAAATTAAACAGATTTCTGTCCTTGTAATAAAATAATGCCTTCTATAAAGTAGTGACTTATATAAAGTAATGAGGCTGAGGGAGCTGGGTCTCTTTGGAGACGAGGAGACTGGCGGGTGACCCCATTAATGTTTATAAATATGTAAAGGGTGAGTGTCACAAGGGTGGAACTGGGCTCTTCTCAGTGACAACCAATGGTAGGACAAGGGGTAATGGGTTCAAACTGGAACGTAAGAGGTTCCACTTAAATTTGAGCAGAAACTTCTTCTCAGTGAGGGTAACAGAACACTGGAACTGGCTGCTCAGGGAGGTTGTGGAGTCTCCTACTCTGGAGACATTCAAAACCCACCTGGACACCTTCCTGTGTAACCTCATCTGGGTGTCTCTGCTCCGGCAGGGGGATTGGACTAGATGATCTTTTGAGGTCCCTTCCAATCCCTAACATCATGTGACTCTGTGACAAGACGGTCAAGGAGGAGAGAATGGAATCTTCTTTAAAGCTGTCTGTGTTTTCCTGATGTTATATGAAAGGCAAGCAAGGTTCAGTCAGCTTCTCAACTGAGTGCCCCAAGTCCACAAGAAGGAAGAATGACTCCATTTCATTTAGCTAAAATTGTGTTGTATTTGATTTAGGAAGACAGTTAGGGATGAGTATTAAACACACTGTGGATTCTGACAGGCTCCTTTGTGCTCCCTGGCTTCTAGCTGTGGAGAGACACTGGTGAAGCATTTTCTTTGTAGACTATACTATTTTTTTATAGTTAGTTTTTCTGTTGAATTGTTTCCAGGAGTTCCGGGCAAATTTGATACTTCTCACCCCCATTTAAGTAAATTCCTCATCCTTTTTAGTGCTTGAATATTGATGGTGTGACGGGTAGTTATCAAAAGATTACATTTTTTTGCTTCTGGGTTATATTTGCACATGTCAACTGGATCACTGGCATTGCAGGCATCAGAAAAGGAAGAAGTGTCTAGAAGTGGGCAGCTGCATATGAGGAACCTGAATAAGTGGAAACCCAGGGAGGTCCTAAAATAGAAGCGAACGTTTGGCACGTGTCAATGTATCAGAATCCAGGGCTAGGATAATGAACTCCAATAAAAAGGAACACACAAGGTGAAATGGAGTGGGACAACACAGGAGAAGGGAAGGATGAGAGGCAGAATGGTCCTTATCTGGCAAACAACATGTGACAGATCCCTTTAGTTTCAGCTGTTAATTAGATTTTCCTCTTTTTTCATGTTAGGTTCTAGGATGGTCTGAGAGAGTAGCATTATTGCTTATGCTTGGTCAAAACTTACTGTGGTTTTCAGGATGTTTGTAGAGAGGAGCTGGAATAAAGGATTAAAGGTGCTGAGGATTCAGAGGCAGTATAGTGGTCTACCTCTTAAAGTTATTCAACTTCTTTATCACAGCAGCACGGATGTGCCTATTGCCCTGCAGAAACTAAGATTCTGTGTTGCTTGCAAGATATGCTGATATAATCCTGGTAACTAAACATACACTTGATATCAGTATTCATGTGCTTCCTTCAGGTGCATGGGATGTTTGTTTTGCTTTTTTTTTGGTAACAACACATTTTTCTAAGAGACAGTAATACAAGTAGTTTAGCAGTTCATGTTTACAAGAAATACTAAAGTTAGTCACAACTACTAATTAACGTAAAACCTTAAAATACAGCATCATCAGAAAAACTTTCAAATTAACTTAAACAACCCCTGAAATTTTCATGCATATGTTGGCTAGCAATATGAAACATTTTTAAAATTAACGTGGTTTTAGTAAGGTTCCAAATGTGTGTCAAAAAAGCATACATGCACATGCTTCTTTTCCTTTGTCCTTTGTAGTAGCCAATAAATTCATCACTGTTTTCCTGAGTTGCCATTCTTATTTCATACATGCTAGAAATACTGTAGATTTCCCTGCTTTTATGTAGATTGTGGATTTGTGTTAACCATTTTCTGCTTCAGTTCAATATTCTTGAAAACAAAGACCTCACATTAAATGATATTTTGGAGAGGGAGTTTCTTTCAAGATATAATACTATGCAAGTAATTTCATGATCTTGATTGCTTTGAATCTGAAAGATTGAATTATGTCAACTTCTATGTTGCCCAGCATACAAACAAACTAAAATAGTTATCTAGATATCCTATTACAGAGAGCAATAAAAGGTCAATTTAGTGTTCAGGCAATTAGATCTTGGATAAATTCTAAATATGATATTTTAATAATTTGTGCGTATACACGAATTCATTTAATTCTGTCTAAAAAAATGTTATAGGTATAGAGCTGCTGCCTCTAACATACATTGGCAGAATGTACTGTTCTTGCCTCAGTGCCAAAGAAGTGTCCATTTTCTTAGCTTCAGATAGTCTCAAGGGTTTTGGCACCTGAGCCATGTGTACTGGGAAGAAGTTGGGAACAAAAGAGACTAGCTGAATAACAGCAGAAAGCATGATTTATGAATAATTATTTTAAATTGTCAATGTGTGTAACCGCTGTGTAGATAATGTTCATAGAATCTGACAAGACACGGCTTGTCAATATGAAAAATAATATGACAAATAGAAAGTAAGCAGAAGAGATGCAAAGTGTCACCTTAAAATTATGAATACAAATGTGCTGAATGGAATTGGTAGAACTCTCATCCAATTCTCATTATGTAGATAATTACAAAATAAGGTGTTCATACGATAGCTTTACTTAAAGCCATATGCTCCTCAGAACTCTGAAAATACTTTACTTTGGAGCTTTTGTAGCAAGTAAGGATTCTTACTCTTGTTAGATAAAATTCTTGTCTGAAAATCCTGTTGCCTGTGCTGCATGTATTGGTGTACAGGCACTTAATCTGGGCTGTTGATCATGTCACCTCTTTAGTTCTGTGGTATATTTTCTTCTAGTGCTTGCTTTTGATGATGATGAGATATAGTCACAGAGTAAAGGATGGGACCATATTGCTAATTAAATATTAAATGTTGAGATAATCACACTTTATAAACCTATTCAGATAAGTGATTTATTACATATACATTCGGAACAGTTATTGAATCTTTTTTTTTTTTTCCTGCTTTCATTTGAGATGTAAAAAGCTACTCTGTATTAGAGGACTTACTTTTGAATGATTTGCATGAATCCTCTTTAGCTTATGGTATGTAGTAAAATAATATTTGATGCCAGATAAATGGAGTGGCAGAATATTATCTGTATATTATGATTTATTGTTCTAGAGTATGAAATTTAAGAGAAATTGGTAAAGTTCTCATTAGGATGCTGTATTTTATTTCTTGGAAATCTTCAAAACAAAACATTTGCAGTGCATAGCCCACTTCAAAATTCCACCAATAAGTTTCCATTAAAGTTTCAAGACAGATTGCATTCAGACTAGGTGTGAGAATATTTCGAGTTTTTAATTTGCTATTATAAATGTGAATAGTTATTACCTTGATCGAGGCTGTTATGAGCAAGTAAATGAATGAGGTTTCAGAAACTTTAATAAAGAAAAAGCATAGATATGAGTGTGTGTAGTGTTAACGGCAGCTATCTGTGTTCTTACCCTCTAAATGCCTAAAAGTAGCTTAGCTTTGGGGGACAAATGAGAAAGTACTCTTAGACATGTATACAAGAAGAAAATGTGAAGGTGTTTTAGATATAGCAGCTGAGAACAATGTTGTCTGTCACAGTCTCAGGCCTGTCATCCCTTGAGGTGACCGAGAGACCAAAGCTTGGTCAAGTAGAAAATGAATTAACGCAAGGCAGGTACAGCAAATGAAGGAAACGTTAAGCCTTAATTCAAACTTGGCAGAACTAACCAATGTTCTTCCACTACTAACCAGTACTCTTCAACCACTGTTTCCTTGCAGCTTGCCAAGGTTTTCTAAGTTTCCTCAAGCCCTGGCCCCTATAGCTAATAATCATCACAGTATCACAATATGTTTGGGATTGGAAGGGACCTCAAAAGATCATCTAGTCCAATCCCCTTGCTGGAGCAGGAACGCCTAGGTGAGGTCACACAGGAATGTGTCCAGGCAGGCTTTGAATGTCTCCAGGGAAGGAGACTCCACAACCTCCCTGGGCAGCCTGTTCCAATGCTCTGTCACCCTCACTGAGAAAAAGTTTTTTCTCAAATTTAAGTGGAACCTCTTGTGTTCCAGCTTGATCCCATTACTCCTTGTCCTATCATTGTTTGCCACTGAGAAGAGCCCAGCTCCACTCTCATGGCACTCACCCTTTATATATTTATAAGCACTAATAAGGTCACCCCTCAGTCTCCTCTTCTCCAAACTAAAGAGACCCAGCTCCCTCAGCCTTTCTTCATAAGGGAGGTGCTCCACTCCCTTAATCATCTTTGTTGCCCTACGCTGGACCCTCTCCAGCAGTTCCCTGTCCTTCTGGAACTGAGGGGCCCAGAACTGGACACAATATTCCAGATGGGGTCTCACCAGGGAGGAGTAGAGGGGAAGGAGGCCCTCTCTTGATCTACTGACCAGCCCCCTTGTAATACACCCGAGGGTGCCATTGGCCTTCCTGGCCACAAGGGCACAGTGCTGGCTCATGGTCATCCTGTTGTCCGCCAGGACCCCCAGGTCCCTTTCCCCTACACTGCTCTCTAATATGTAATTTCCCAACCTCTACTGGAACCCGGGGTTGTTCCTGCCCAGATGCAGGACTCTACACTTTCCCTTGTTAAACTTCATCAGGTTATTCCCCGCCCAACTCTCCAACCTGTCCAGGTCCCACTGGATGGCAGTACAGTCTTCTGATGTGTCAGCCACTCCTCCCAGCTTAGTGTCATCAGCAAACTTGCTGATAGTACGCTCAATTCCCTTGTCCAAATCGTTAATGAATATATTGAGTAATATTGGCCCCAGTACTGACCCCTGAGGCACTCCACTAGATACTGGCCTCCAACTGGACTCCGCATCATTGATCGCCACTCTCTGGCTTCTCTCTTTAAGCCAGTTTGCAACCCACCTCACTACTCTATTGTCTAGACCACACCTCCTCAATTTAGCTGTGAGGATGCTGTGAGAGACTGTGTCAAAGGCTTTACTGAAGTCAAGGTAGACCACATCCACTGCTCTGCCATCATCCATCCACCTTGTTACATTCTCATAAAAGGCTATGAGGTTGGTCAAGCATGACTTACCCTTGGTAAAGCCATGCTGACTGCTCCTAATGACCCTCTTATCCTAGATATGCCTTGAGATGACACCAATGATAAGCCGTTCCATTACTTTCCCAGGGACAGAGTTGAGGCTGACGGGTCTATAATTACCCAGGTCCTCCTTCTTGCCCTTTTTGAAGACCGGAGTGACATTTGCTTTCCTCCAGTCCTTGGGCATCCAAGACTTGGCAAAAATGATGGAGAGCGGTCTAGCAATGACTTCAGCCAGCTCCCTCAGCACCCGCAGATGCATCTCATCTGGACCCATGGATTTATGGATGTCCAGACTACTTAATTGCTCCCTAACCCAGTCCTCATCGACTAAAGCAAACTCCTCCATTGACCTGGCTTCATCCGGGGTCTATGGGGTACCAGAGACTGTGAAGTAATGATGAATGTCTCTTAACTAAATACTTAGGAAATTTTTGTGTGGAAAGAAACTAATTTAGAAGGTTCTAGTCATTTTAGTGCTATAAAAAGATTTTTTTTTAGTCCCCCAGAAGATTCATTCTACTGCAGAAAATAATCTGGACTATTGTGCTTCCAATTGTAATGTCTGGAGCAACCCCTTTGAGCTGAGGAGCAAAGGAGCATGAGGAGGCAGAGATTAGAGCAAGCTGAGCCAGGGGAGCTGGGCAGGCTCATCATCATGTCCATGCAGAGATGAGGCAATAGTCCTTCCAGAACCAATGTGGTTTCCAAGATGCACATGGGCAGGCAGCAAAGAGGAACTGTTGTTCTTGTATGTTAAGTACAATCCTGTGGTTTCTGAGCTTCGTCTGTAAGGTGGTTATTCATCCAAGAGGGGAACACAAGCAGGAGTCACCCCTTTCTCAGTTTTCTCATGAGTCAGTTGAGACTGGAGGGTAGGGGAGGAGAAGGGGAAGAAGGAGGAGATGGACTCCCTGAGATACTGTATCTCAATCATATCTCTAATTCGAGTATTTGTGATAGGAGCACTATGCATGGAATGTTTATATTCTCCTTCACTTAACCCACACATGTAGTAGTGTATTCTGTCTTCTAAGTGGAGACTTCACTTCTCCCATCTGAAAATTCCCGGTTGTTGTAGGACCTAAGGCAAAATAATGAGAAGGACTGCTAAAGCTGAGCTGCTCTGAAGTGAAAAAAAGTTATCTTCAAGTTAAGGCTGATGCAAATAAACTAAGTAGGGAAAGAAAGCTGCTTTGACTTGTGCCTATTCTGTCAAAGGCTTCAACCACAGAGACTGTCAAGTTGGTTCTTTTTATTGACTTTCTTAGTCTATAGTTTAGACTAAAAGCAAGTCTATTTTAGTTGTCTAAAATAAATAAGTTGGAACATAGCAGGAAGCATGCAGTGCGTGCAAGTAACCAAACCTCAATACTACAGTCTGCTAAAATCCAATGAACTTCAAAGAGCATAAGAAAACATTTCCATTTTAATTCTTTTTTTTATTTCTGGGAAACAGGTGGGAGGTTAAATATTCTATTTCTTTAGTACTTAGGGAAAAAAAAATATTGTCACTTTTTAATTCAATAAGGCAGTATAGTGGTATGTGAAGAAACAAAAATCATTCTTTCCCTTCTATTGTATTAGAAGGTTTAGGCAGAAAGCAATGCTGTGACTATACTCTTTGTTGTGCTGCCTCTGGGTACAGAAGATGATACAGAGAAAGCAAATTTTTCTTTCAAATCTTGGGACTTGGAAAACATTTGCAATCTAAAAGAGCTGTTGTGACCATGCTGGGAGGCCCTAGGGCTCCCAAACCGTAGGATGATTGTTTCCATTTGATTTTTGGTAGAAGTGACCTAGTTAGGCTAAGGGAACCCTGGGAACTTAATGTAAAAGGAGGAGCTCTCCTGCTGGCTTTTCAGTGTGAGATGAGCAGGGATAGTTCCTTGCATCGCTGTGCCTTCCTTTCTGCTCACTTTCATCAAACCAAAGGACAGGCTTTCTGATTTTCCTTTGCTCTCTTAGGTCAGAGAAGCTCTCAAACCTGATCTCCTTGTCATATGAAGATTTGCTCACTGTTCTGTCAACTGATGGAGATCTCCTGAGTTTGAAGAAAGAAGTGCTGGCCAGCCTGTGGGCTTTGGGCTCGGTATAGTTATTACAGTGTTCGTAGCATTCTTCATACTAGCAAGTTTCTAAAAAGGACCAAGGAAAAATCCATCAAAAATACCAGAAAAAAATAACCTGTGTTTGGAGGGAGTTATTAAAATAGTCTAGTTGGAAGACAAATAATTAGAACAAATGCTGAAAAGAGAGACTGAGTGTAGCTGACCTGAAAGGAGAAACATATGTGCTTTCCTATGGTTTCATTACACAGCCTTCCATAAATGAGATTAAACACCATGCAGGATGTGGAGAAATATTCTTCTTAAGAAGCTAGTCCTGAGCTTGGTTTATGCATTATTTTTATTGAACTATATTCACTTAGATTTAAAGCTTGATGACCTGCCAAGGCTTTGTGGAAAATCTTTCCATTACTAAACAATCAGGTTGCTGAAGACAAAACCGGTATTTTTCTTGAAAAGTGAGTTTTAAATAGATTATTTATAGAGATGTTTGCTTTTGCTTGTTGTGGGTTTTTTTTTGTTTTTAATTTTATGGTAGTGGTTTGTTAACTTGTTGGAGTAAGGATAAATGAAAAAAAAGGAAAATCAAGCAGTACTAGTTGTTTTTACTAGTGATTTCTCTGTAGAGTGGTGTGCTTTTTGTAAAAGAGAGCACATTTCCTGCTCAGGAAAAAAAGCAGTATTTTCTGCTCTTGCATCAGTACAGTGTTCCCTTGCAGCTGTTCCTGCCTCCCTGTGGGGAATGCAATAAGCTGCAATTAAATGCAGGTGCTTGGAAGCAGAAGTGCCCTTGCTCTGTTTAACAATCTGAGGCAACAAACAAAAGAACCAGTAAGACAGGAATCTACCTTCTGTTTAATGGGGCATGAAAACTTTTTCTTGGCACCAGGACAAGTGTCTACCTTTTGTTAGAAGTAAGTTTCTCTTTTTCCCTTGGTGAAAAGACAGAGGTCTACCTCTTGTTTACTACTTCACTGTTAGGAGAGAAAGAAACTAAACAAGACCATGTGCTGTGAGGGGAAAACAGCAGTCACTAGGCACAGAGAGAAAAGCTCATGCCTTTGTAGTGTAACACCACTTCTTTCTGTTTGTTATAAGGTGGAGAGGGAGGGAGAAATATCCTCTCTCCCTTTTTTTCTTTTCCTTCCCCCCACACTGTGTGATGTAGACATAGTTGAGGAGTGGTTATATGCAGATATCCCTTAAACTAGAATACAGATTGCATTCTTCGAGTGTATGACTCTTTGTGTTGTGGAGACACCTGGGTACAAATAATGTCACAAAATACATCTGGGGGCAGGGAGCAACTCATTCATGCGTTCCTGGTTGTGAGCAGAGGCTCCTCAAAGTGCTGGAGGTCCTGTTCTCAGCAGAGAGGTAAGCCCTGATGTTTGCAGTGACATGGGTGGAAACAGTCACACAACTGGGCAGAAATTACTTCCTCTTCAACCTCTTGATCTCTTGAACAGATGCTCAGTGGAGTGTTGGTAACTTTGTCACAGAGATTGCGTCTTGCCCTGACCAAATAGTTTTTTGCATTTGTATTCTGTATGTCCCATCCTGCAATTTAACCCCTGATAGGGTGGACTTCATTAATAGTAGAACAGGAGCACTACATGTAATTTTGGGTTTCTCCTTTCACTTCAATAAATTTAGTTTCTCAACCAGAATGCTGTAGGTTTGTCCATGACGATGAGAACCCCATCACTGCTGTGCATGCAACATGCCCAGCACTGTCACACACCTCTGAACCACAGTCAAGGTGGATGACTCTGACTGTGCCCGTGGTAGTGCCAAGCCAAAAAGACATCTTCTGCTGCAGAGTCCATGCTGTTCCACATGAGCACCACCTTGAAAGGCCAGTTGTCATGAATTTCTCAGGAATATTTTCTTCTCAATTCTGTCAAGCTTAGTTGAAATACACCAGCATTTATGAGAGAGCTGCTGTGAGCATATTTACATTTTTATATAATGATTATATATGCCATGATTGACTAAGATAACATGCTTGAGAAAAAAATAAGAATGTTTGTATCAAGCAGTCTTCTGCAGGAGGGCTTTTTCCTCATTAAGTGTTATGAACGTACCCTTTTTAGTAAAATGGTATATAGTAGTGTGAAGCTTGTAAAGCAATGCAGAAGCCAATATCATCTATGCATGACACTGTAAGATTATCTGTAATGAGAGATCCTGAAGCAGGTTTATAGGATAAACTTGCTAAGTAGGATATGAGCTATGCCAAAGCTTCAAGGAACAATTATTTCTAGTGATTTACCAGATTTACCTAGCAGATTTAGTGTAGGTTTTCAAGCAAGCTGTGAAACAACATTTTATTTCCTGAAAAACAAAACTGCAAATGAAGCTTTTAAGGTGTTTCAGGCTTAGTATTCTTTAGCTTCAAAGGTTCGGGTATGAGTATGCTCTCAACCTTTGGAAAACAGATGATGATAATCTTTCATTGCAGATGGGATTCTAATTAATGTCTGTATGCTATGGATCAAATGCACACATCTTAGTGGTTAAGTTGATAGTTGGTAGATTATGAACTTGGTATATTTTGGGATTCAGTTGCCTAAATAGTTAGAAAGCTTAGGGTATTCAAGAAATCAGTGTATAGAGTTGTCAGATGACACAAGACAGGCAGTTTGGAAAAGTAGATGAAGGTAGTCAGGATACTATCTGACAGTTAAAATGATGGTAAACATACATGTTTGCTCTGAGTCCTACATATGATGCCTGAGCCCTAGAGACCTTTTTAAGATTCCGGTTTTACATGAAGCAAAGATCATGGTATCTGTTCCACTGAATGGTTTTGCTGATTACTGCAAATTAGGTGGAGACAGCATGCCAATGAATTACAGCTTCGCAACAGTACAATAAACTTTTGGGGGGATTGTTTTTTTTTTTGTTAAATCACTTCTCTTTTTAAAATTCATTAAACTGCATTCTTTGAAACTACTTTGGAGAATTTCCCCCTGACACTTAAAGAAATCTTCATACTGGAATTATTTTTTGTAGTTGTTTCAGTAGCTGGGAAAGGATTTAGGTTGGTGTTCTAAGATTTATAGCATCATCATTATGAATCTTGGCCTCTTGTGTATGAAAAACAAGGATATTGTGGATTTTACCAAAGCATGTTGTGAAAATGTTATTACTGGTGTGGTTCAGTCAACTGTTTGCGTTATAAAGTGCAGTTCAGGTTACAAATATCTCCTAATTCCAGCATAATTCAGGTCAAAAATTAGTTCCTGTAATCTGTATTTGAATCATGAGGCAGAAGTTTTCCTTTCCTCTGGAAAGTTGGGAGTGTAGCGAAGCTTTCTTTATGCATAATGTCTCCATCTTCACACAGCTCTCCTTTATAGGTAACTTGAAAAACTGGGGGAAGTTGTTGCTTATGCTACTAGGGTAATACAAATTATCAGGAACATTTGCAAGATCAGTCAGCTTCTACATAAAATGTAGAGAGCTTCATCTTGTTTTGCAGTGTAATTACTAATGTCATTTGGTGTTTCCTTTTTTCTAGATTTAATAACAGCTCAGATGTAATGAGAAATAAATTATTCTTCTAGGTAGCAGACTCTGGTGTTGACAACTCTTCTAAGGGTCAGTGAATTGTTCTGCCTAGTTTTCCTAATTAGGAGGAAAATGAAAATCTGTCTTTAAAAAGGATGACTGTAGGAGATGGAAGGGCAGATGTGTGAATTTGGAGGAAGGTGAATAAGGAAGTAACTGAGAAAGCTGTGCCAAGTTAGTTGGATTCCCCACAGACTGTTCAAAATTGGCTGGTGTTTTAAGTATTTCATTTAGGAAAGGAGTGAGGTAAGAGGGATTTCCTCTCTTCCGATACACAGCTGGTCAGCATTTCCACTCTTGTGCTCAGACATAGTAGCCAAGAGAACAGGTTTCAGGCAGTTTTGAATCCTGTGACTTTAAGAAGAGTAAATGTCATGATGGTCTCTACATATTTTCTCTGAGAAATATGTTGGTATACCTGTGAAGGTAGCAGCTGTAGTGGATAAATGTGTTTTTGTTCTTTTACAAAAGGCTTTATCCTCAGGATATGTGTAGGGGAACTTTTTTAACAAGCTAATTAAATAGTAGTATTTTCCTGTAATGCAGATTATCTAATTGGCTAGCTATTTAATAACCCACTTTGATATTTAAAGTAATTCATACATATAGCTGTAAGTAGAGTGAAAATAAGGGCTGCCCATAATGAGAAACTTGTAAGAGTGGATAGGCCAACATGAATTTTTAGGATGCTTTTTCCCCCTTTCTTCTGTTGCTTATGGCTTCAAGTAGACCATGAACCATGAGAATAAATGTAGAAGGCAGCATTAGGTGTTCAGTTTGTAAGTAAAAAAAAAAAAAAAGTAAGAATTTCTCGATTTGTTTATACTAGCATACTGGTGAATTGAATGTGTCATGAGGGTTTTTATTGGGTCACCACTTCCCCAGCCCAAAAGAAGGAAGAGAAGAACATTACTACAGCTGGTTGGGTTGTAAGAATTCACTCAATTTTTTCATAGTAGTTTCAAGGCTAAAACATGTTCACAATATTCAAAGAGAATATTTCAGAAAGTGAATACAATGACATGATGAAATAGAGTCCTCCAGGTAGGTCTAAAGTATGAAGAATTGATTGACTCTGTGCCCCCAGCCTTCAGAGGTCAAAGTTATAAACCAAGGTAGCATAACTCTTGAACAACTCTATGGCAGAAAGTGGAAGAGACAAGAATGTCTGAATTAAATCTAGAGGTTATGTTCAGGGTTATGAGGCATTCATCAGGTGTGATCACCTTTATCATTAACGTTTCCAGGAGGAGGTCAGAGGGGACTTGCCAGCAAGAACCAAGGAGCTCTCTCTTCGAGCACTTTGGAAAAAAACCTGTGATATCTGTCTGCCTTTTTCACTTGCAGACCTCCTTCCCTTTCATACGCTGTAACTCATTTTAATAATGTGCACTGGAGGACAAACCCCATTCTGCATGTCTTTTTTCCCTATTCGCCATCAGGTAAAGCTGGTTTAACTCGACTTCAGCTGCAGGCATTTGCTTATTTTTGGTGGGAAAAGGATGAAGAGGATTAAAGTCAGGTCATCAACAAAAAAATCTTTTCAGAGGACTGCAGACAGCTGTCTGGACAGTGAAGCAGCCCAACAGCTGTGGATACAGATTAAGCAGCACTTGCTGTGCCAGAAAGTGGAGGAAAGGGTAAAAACACCATTGTGGCAGTGAAGTTACAGCCCCAGTGACAACTTACGAGAGCTCGTCTCCTCAGTGCCCTCTTCTTTCATGCAAATAATGCAAATTTCTTTTCTAATGACAAAGCACATGATTGCACAAAAGGTTTTCTCTTTTTCCTGCACGACATCTCAGTCCCTGGCACATCACAAAGCTGATCACAGGAACTGCTCACTTGAACATGACTGAGATAAAGATCATGCCCTAACTTTTTACTGAAGCTTAAAAAGTCTCTGTTCCACCTCTCATTTGCAGTAATTCTGGTATTGGATTATTTATTGTGAATCTCTGATAAGTAGGAAACAAGCAAACAAAGGTCTCCAGGTGGTGTTATGAAGTTTTTGTGCTATTATTATTATTGTTATTTCCTTGTGTGTTTTGAAGATGAAAGCTGATGCCAAAGTATCCAGCAAAAAAAAATCCTTCTTCCCTCCTCTCCTTGCCTTTCCATTCAGTCAGTTTCTTACATCTTGAGTCTTTTTGCATATCACACATGTGATGTGTCAGGTGGTTTTGAATGCTGAATAACAGTGTGTTTACTTAAAGTGCAGATACAATCATATAGGAACTACTTTTACAATCAGTATATTGATTTAAGTGGAAAATAATGCTGTATTTTCCAGAACTTTTCTAAAACGCATCACTAAAAAGCAAACAACAAAACAAAGAAATCATATAAAACCATACATCTCTATACATGTGTCCTTGTTGTTAGGTTACATTTAGAATGGTGATGTTTAGTTTGTCTTTAAGGTTGGCCATTAACTTCATGTCTTATGGAAGTAAATAAAAGGAAATACTAAATAGACAATGTAAAGATGATAGAAATCAAAAGTCTCTGGATCTTTTCAAGATGATTTTACAGTTTTGAATTATCGTTTAAAAGAGGCTGAGTTCTTTCTAAGCATATGTCTATGATTTATGCCATAAATCTGACTGCAGGTATCTAACCGCTGATATGGAATCAGTAGAACTGCTTTCAAAATCATATCACATAATGTATTGGTTTTGCTTTTAGTTTGGTGATAAAGCCCTCTTTTTTTTTTTTTTTTTCCCTGTCTGATTCAGGGCTGCCATGAGATTTCCTATTGCAACACTACAATTAGGGAAGAAGGAGACATATTTGTAAAGATTATGTTCTCATTACCCAGAGTTAGTCTAAGACATAGTGTAAGATCAGTATTTCCAAGTTGTGCTTGTGCTTCTTGCTCCTATTACAGAAGTTTGTTTATTGATTTCTGAAAAATGGTGCCCAGTGCTGCAATTGGCAACATGCCAGCCTGTCCCAGCTAGATTCTGACAGAGGATCCAGGCAAACATGCAGAACCTATAAAACCTCAAGCTTGCAGCTGCAACTTTCATCAGTTTTCCTGATTTGATTCCCTTGTTTTGTTACGGTGTCTAAGACAAAGCTTTATTGCCGGCTGGCACCTTTTGGCAAAATGTTTGAGCACTGAGAGCTTGCTGAGAAATGCACATATGGGAGGACAGAAAGTGACGGATATCCAAATGCTACAATTGTGTTAGTAGGTGTTTTTCACATAGCAAGGTAGTGGATGTTGAACAGTGAGAAGCTGCAATTGTATAGCTGAAAGAATGTCTTCAAAATATTTGTGCAAGATTAGAAAGTACTGCTCTTTTTTTTTATTTTCCTTCTTTCATAAGTAGAAAGAATATGTCTATTGCCAAGCCACATTACAGTTTTGTCCTTTCCGTAAAGGTACTTTCTGATTTTCATTCAGCAATCATGATGCAAATAGAAAACCGAAAAGGATTAATGTGTACTGTAATATGAGATATTTACAAGTTGTACCTTAAATGCCATATGTTAAACATGATAGTTATTCTAACCCTGTTTTGATTTGCCATGGTGTACCATTCTAGCTGACTTCTGCTCTTAATCCTTTGGAATTTTGAGGTAGTAAATTTTGTAGCCCCTACAGACCAGAGAATGTGCAATAAAAATGCAGAAGTACCAGCTTTCTTGTATGAAAGAAGATAGCAATATTTCCACCGAAATTAGATCGGAACAGGCTTCGCATGAATATCTGCTTACATATGGAACACTTACAACAGAGAAATACCTAGTTAGATAACTTAGATTTATAGTCTTGTGGTCGTCTATGTAATCTTACAAATGCAACATGAGCTAATATATATACAGTGATAACAGCGATAGAAAAGTAACTTAGCAAAGAATAATTTGAGATATATAAGGTCAACAGTTGAATTGGCAATTTGCTCTAGGCCATTAGATATATTAGTTGATGATGGATCGCTCTTCAGGTGGAGATTCTTCATTAGAAATTCTGTCTTCAAGATCGAAACATGAGGCACGTAATAACAGTCAAATGGGTTAACGTTGTCCAGTTGTCTTGTAATGGCTGAAGCTTATACTTATTCGCAATGATGGCATAGTTTCTGTTTTCAGATTGATGTGAGGAACTTCTTCAGGCATAGGAATATATTGCCTTATCATTTTCAGTTTTAATGAGTTTGTTACTCATTGGAAAGTGACAACATAGTAGTTGACTATGTTCTCTGCTTTCTATGAGGCATATTTTTATTAGCTCAGTGCTATGGGCAGGGTAGATGTCACTGTTTTAAACTGGTTTGATTCACAAGTGGTTTTGTACTATGACATTAATGATACTTTATAAAATGGAAATACATCAGTTGCCACCTCACAAAACTGTATTTGTTTCTTCCACAGCTACGCTGAATTAATAGCTCAGTCAATCAGTCTGAAAAAGAAACTCAAGTCTCCTGTCTTCCTTTGGCAGTTCCAAATAATTCATATCTAAAACTGGAAATGCTTTGTATTGATGAATAAATGAACTTGCACTTTGACTGAATATCAACACAGTTTCACAGTTTTTACTGTTCCCATAGTTTCCATGAGTTATTCACTGTTGCATCCAGTTTTATTTCAAGAATTTCTCCTGGTTAACACACTTTACAAGTCCATTCTATTTTCTCCCACAAAATTGTTAAGATTAACCAATTAATAGTAGTTCTGAGACTGGTCCTTGAAGGACTACTTGAAGAACTTTGTCCCAGTCCAGTGCAAATCACTGTTATTTTTCTTTAATTAATTCTTTATATAATTTACAATTCTTTTACCAGAGCCTTTTACAGCTGAACTCCCCTTTTTTTTTTTTTTTTTTTTGTAGTGCTGGATTGAACATACAGTAATTTATTTCAACTTAGTATTACCTTATCTTGTTTATAAACCAATTATTGCATTAGTCTGGGACAAATTATATTCAATAAAATTCAGCCCAAGTGTACCAAACTTCCATTAACTTAGATGCATGTCTTTCATATGCAAGTTTTGAGGGATAGGGTTTGAGTCAACTGAGATCTGACTGATGATCTTAAATTTGCTTGCTTAATGTTTGTTTGTTTCTTTTTCTCTTTCTTCTAAAATAGAGGTACATATGTTATTGTTCTGCTCTCAATATTACTGTAAGTTCCTGTAAGCACATTCCCTTTTTCTTATTTGATCAACTTTAATTTGGGGATTTTGCTCTTATAGGAAGATAGAGGTTCTCTACCCAATATTTCCCCTGGCCATCCTACCTTTGATCATTAGCAAAGTTCTTTCCTTTGTTTTTAATACAGTAAAGTCTTTATTTGCTTTTGATATAATATTTGACATTATTTTTAATCTCTGTGCCATTCTTAGTGGATACTATCCCTTATGTTTGGGCTATTTAAAATTTCACTCTAGGCTTCAAAATAACTCCAGTACCTTCCTAGGGAAAGTTCTTGATGCTTCTTTAGCAATTTCTTCTTTGCTTAGACAGAGGAGTAAGTAGAACCACTCTCTCAGCATTTCTCTTTTACTTTTGTCAAATGATGCTACTACCTGCAGAGAAAGTGTGAAGGAGGGGCAGGGAACAATGGTGTGACTGTGTGAAAGAGAGACCCACTGCCACCACTGTGCTTGCTAGTGCTACATACTATTATTAGATTAGACAGGTAGCTCTTAAAGAAAACACTGTGTTCTCTAATTTACTTACAGCAAGGAATCATTAAAGTAATAGCGAGATATCTGAGAAGAACTTGTCTACATGTGCAAACTGCAAGGGAAACTTTTTAAAGTGCTATTTAATGTCATCAGTAACAGACTGCAAATTTAAACAACTAGTGGCATGGAAAAGTGGTGTAAAATCTATGCAAATCTCAAAATCCTGCAGAAGTCTCTTAAATATATGACTGAAAGGAAGGGCTTTTCAATCTCTGTGAGGGTCAAAAATACAGATGATTTTGGCAGGTCATGTAGGATAATGAATTCTAATATTGAAGTTGTGGAATTAATTATTTGGAGACTATATTCCAATGATAATCTCTTTTATTGATTCTACCACCTTCCCTTTTCTGTGTTTTATATGATTTACCTGTTCCCTGAAATGTAAATCTGTAAGAAGGAGAATACTTTGTCCACACCTTCATAATACTGCAATTTAAATTATTCATGTAATACAACTATCCTACTGTGACAGTGATTCCATGATAAAATAAATCAGATGACCTCATTAGTATGAAAAATTCTGTTCCTCAGTACACTTTCATATCAGCAACTGCAAGAGGATTTCTGACACTTGTGTACTTTCCTCCACAGTGTGACTTTGGAGTGATGATTATTCAGTTTAATTTGGCATTCAGTAATGAAAAACTAAATCATAGCTACAAAGAACAGGAATAGCGTTAAATAGCTATAGGCATGCTGATCCATACTAAGTATGTGCAAACTGAAAAGGAGTGTAAGGATAATTTTAAAAGAGTGACAAAGAAATAAGAATTTGCATGTTTTTGTTGTGTTTTCCTGTTTCTCAACTGGCTAGGAAGAGCGGGCCAAACTTCATCCTAAAGTGATGCAGTTTTACAAATCCTGCCAGTTCAAATTACTTTGAGCTCCCTTAACACCAGACAGAGCTGGTTTAAAATCTTCTGTTTCCTTAGTAGACCAGGAGCCCCAATGGTCTTAAAGGTGCAATATTATCTTCTGGTTGACAGAGCCTGATCTGATCTCTGATATCCCATGACTCTCACTTTTCTGCTATTAAGTTCACATTGTTGCTACCACCAGTCTTTCTTTCTCTTTACATCCAACCAGCTGTCTGTCAACCTCAAATTTTAATACAGATCTATCCTTCTAGTATTTGGTACATTTATAAAACTGGCTTTCCAGAAATCTGCCAACAGTTCAGGTCTTGAGAGTTGGATAACACACTAAATAATAGCAGTGTAAATGTATTATTCAAACATAACTTTTTTTGGTTGCTGCTTGCTGTTGCCTGAAAAGGAATAAAATTTAAAACATATAGACTAACACTACTGCAACTAGATATTGTTAAAATATTAAACATTAGATATGTAATTCAAATTTCTGGAGACAGTAAAAAATCTGGGAATCCTAAAGTAAGAGTGTGTGCTTCATCAGCAATATATTAGCATTGTTTGTTCAACCATACTTGAAAAATCATCAGCCAGGATACCGCATTTTACAAGAATGTTATCTACCTTGATAGATGGTTCACAGATGAGCAAGCTGCATGCACAAGGGACCTGACAGTGCAAGTTTGAGTGAATTTTGTGTTGTGGGTGCGATAGTGCTAACTGATACAGAACTTCACCCTGCCTTTGAAAGGAGTGCTTCTTAGCATAATTTCTAAATATTTTATATTTTTTTTCCTCCTCCCTGTACATCTTCCCACCCATCCTGCCCTCTCATCTTCCAAAACTGAGTCATGACTTAGCTGCAGGGATGATAGAGTTCTTCTAGTTGAAGATACGGGTCCAGATAAGCACACTGAGGTTACTGAGGAATGAGATGTAGATCCGAGGAGGTATTTCCTAGGCAAACACGCCTCACTCTGTCTGCCTGTGTCTGTTTGTGTGTGAGTGAGATGGCTGGAGCACAGCAGTAACTTCAAGCAAAGACCAGAAATCAGGAACAGCCTGGCAAACCAGCTGGGGGGGCAGGGGAACAGTTTTTCCCCATATATGGGAAAATTTAGCATCTAGATCATCTCTTCCCCTTGCCAGGGGGCTCCTTGTTATATCAAGATAGGAGAACCCACAGGTATCTTGCCAGGGCTTATGTCTTTCTACTAAATTATAGCTATCCTTGAATTGTTGTTTGCTAATTAAATTTGCGGGCATTTATCCTTTATCTCATGTTTCTGAACTCTTCATCACCCTTTCACCTGACATCACAGCCAGTCACCTGGGAAAAGATAAGATATAAAATTGGTTAATATTGAAAGGTTGCCTGTGTTGCTGATGTGATCTTATCAGGCGGTATTGACTGATCACTTAGAAAGCAAAATTACTGGTGGTTTCTACACAGTTAACGTACTTGTATGTGTCTTTTTACCCAAGCACGTTAGTCCTTTGAGTACTTCTGTGACATGGGCTGACAATTCTCCACTTGACAAGTCACAAAGAGATTGCTGCAGCATAATGAAATGGACACACATCTTTCTTTAAGTGTTTTGCACTTAAGTTTGACTTCACCAGTTGGGACAGTGTTCAGACAGAATATACAGTTCTGTAGCACAATAATGCATTTTGGCTTGTTAATATAAAAAAATGAAAATACGATATAATTATATGATAAACTAGTTTATGGTGAAGAAATAGTGTCATATTTTTCCTCTTAAAAACCTCTTAAAGTTTTCTTTGTCTTTTATACTTCAACTTTTTTAGTGTATGGCATAGTTATTACTCTGCGGTAAAGAAAAAACCCTAGGTTACTTTAAGTCAGTAGGTCGTACATGTTGTTTTGGTAGGTGTCGTTTTTTGTGTCTTCGACATAAGATAAACATTTCAAATGATCTTTTGAGGCCAATATTAACAGATGAGGTCAAAACAGGCTTTCCTATCTTCACTGTTGAGTATACTCTACCTTCAAAGTGGAGGATGGATGAAGTTGGAGGGGTCAAAATGTTAGTAATTGCAGTTATAGATTCTGAAGCATCATTCCAAGTGTTTAGACAAGTATATAAAGCACGGAAAATTGGCCTTGACCAGGTCAGGTTCAAGCTGCACTTTATTTGACAAAAATAACATTTAATACTCTGTTGTGGGTGACAGTAGTATTACGTGATTTGTTTGATAGTGTAGTATGTGGGGAGGAGACAAGAGTTTTCCTGCCCCCTCACAAAGTTGAAGGCTTTCCAGGAATGTGGTTTCCATTGGCAATATGGAGAACTCTGGAAACATGTATCTCAATGTGAAATATCAAAAGCTTGCATGCTGTTCTCTGATCTTAACTTCATGAGACAGCTGGGGAAGCACTTTTTTGCACTTTAGTTCTACACAGTCAAAAAATATTTGCCAGTATGGCAGCACAGTATAGGAAAAGGACCTTATTAATTCAGGCATCTAGTTTAAAGAGAGGCAGGCTCTAATATGTATGTGATGTAAGGACCACTCACACTATTCCTGAAGTGTTACCCTTGAGCAACAAAAATTAAAATTCACCAATGCAGAAGAAAGTGTGTCACAATGGATATCAGATATTTGAGTCTGGTGGGATAGCAAGACCAGTTTAGAAAAGACTCCTATTTCATTATTTCTCCGCCTTCATAATTCCCTTAAATCTTTAATGAGGGTGCATGAATGAATTCAGAAATAGATTTTAAGACAGACAGACTTTCACTCTCCTTCCACTTCAATCTCAGAAACCACAAGCTGTCTGAGAGCTGGACTGCTTTTTACTTCAAGAGAAAGAAATTGATAAGATTTAGATCAACCAGCCGAATAAGGAGAGTGTCTGGGGGGGAAAGCACCCGAATCCTCAAAGGGCCACTTACTGCCAGCATGAATCCAAGAAATTTTCTTATGCTCATAACAGACTGGTAATGTATTACAGTTCTATAATGCTTGAATAAATAGAAAGGGAAAAAATTGCACAATTTTTACATCTCTATTAGCTTAAAACAGAACATCAAACACCTTTAGTGTTTGCTGAATCACTTATTTGTATACATCGGTATGAGTTCACAACAATCTTATTTTTCAGGTTCAGAAAGCACCGAGTTGGGGGACAAATAATGTACTCCACAGCTGAGCTGGCAAATTTGTAAGCAGTCCTTTAGGTATATTATGGTTTGGCCAGTATGCATGTAGTCAGAACTGTGAAGCAACAGCTGTGCAGGTGCTTCATTCTAACAGCAGCAATAGAAAGTTTGGGCTAGGTGGGATGGGTGACTGAACCTTTGATTTCAGTGGCATGGGTGAGATAAGGGAATTGTTGTGTTTTGGTGCTTAGATCCTGCTCTTTCTGTCTTCCTGAATTTAAGATTAGTTCCTTGTGCCTCAGAGGCATCTAAAAGTAAAAGCAAGTGTGATCACATGCTTGCGTTCATGGGCACTAAGAGCAATTGGGAACCACTGGCCATGTACCACTTAACCGTGTGTATGTCTGGAGAAAAATACCACCTGATCTTTTATTTTGCTTTTTGCTATTACAGTTGAGTAATCATACCACCAACATCACTGACTGTTGGTACAGAATTGAATATGAGATCAGTAAAATCTTTGTGTGTTTGTTGTTGAATTCTTTTTACTACAGCATCACAGTTCCAAGTAAAAATATTCAGTTTTCCTTGAAAGGGAGATGTCTCTGTACCCAAAGTTACCTGTTATTATGAAGATGGGTTGGGCTGGCTTGTTTATGAGGTTTGATATTTCAACTTAAAAATCGGGAAGCAAACATAAAAGCTCCACAGTTACTGCTGTGGTTCAATGAAACTTCTGCCTGCCTGATTATTTTTTTCTATTTTTTTTTTTTTACCAAAAAAGTGTTTTTGATTAAAAAGAGAAAAACACCTGAAGTGTTTTCCCTATCTTGCTGCTACTTCTCTGCTTCTGACGTGGGCTACCTGTTCATTCCATGGCAATGCTCTAGAGGAAGCTTCCTTAATGAATCTCTCCTGTGCTTTTGGTCAGTCTGCAGCAGCTGTGAGCAGGGGATGGACACATCTCCCTTGCTCTGGCTGGAGGGTGTGTGCCTGTGTCTCTGCTCCTGTAGGTATTAAATCCCCTTTTCTGGGAGTGCCAAGACATGTTCTCTATAGCTAGTAGCATTTCTATTGATAATTTCCTTTAGAAAGTTGATTAGGTTTTAGCTTGTGTTCCACAGCCATTCAGCAGGCAATTGATTATAGCTCCACCGATAGTGTAGAAGTCAATATTTCTTATTGGTGTAGTAACCCCTGTATGTATAGGAGAGACCAGCAAAAGCGTGCGTATACATATCAAGGACAGATAAGAAGTAATACTTTGTTCCAACAAGGCAACTTTGTATCAGCAATGAACAGTTTAACAAGAGCTCCGTACTACTCCGGGAGAAGTGATCGAGGCACTAAAGCCTCCAAGATTTGTGAGAGAAAAATGTCACCAATTCTTATTTGCAGTTTAAAGAAATGTGCATTTTGGAGAGAGAGATTAAAAAAAAAATAGAAAAAATCTGTTTATAATTTTTTTTGCAGTGTCAGATTAATGCTTCTGTATTGTACCTGTTCATCGGTTATATTAAAACACTTGTCTTTGCTGGAGTTCTATTCCTTGCTTTTGCATAACATTTGAACTGTTAGAGAAGTTCACTTCAACCCTTGAATTCTTAACAGCAATTCAGAGATTTTTAGCACAACAGTAGCTAGTGGGTTTTCTTAGTTATTATTTTTATGTGATCTGCTTTAGGTTTTGTTGTTGGCTGTGGGTTTTTTGTTTGTTTGACTTTTGTTCCCCCTTATATTCCTAGCGGGGAGGGCAAGTACAAAATAACTACCAAGACTCAATTGTGGCATCTGTTTTAGTGGTGGCTGGTAGGATTTGTATTTTTCCAGTTTTAGACAAATATACTTTTGGCAATGTCAGTCACATGTTCCATTTTCGTCTTGTTTTTTAAATAAAAGTAATATTTATTATTTCTGGAGGGAGAACTGATGTGAGGTCTTTTGTTGGCTTTTAAATTTTAGGTTAATGTTCTTTCCTTTGTCTCTTTTACACATGTAGACGTTCACAGTTCTTCTGTTTGAATTAGTTAAAAATATGATAAATCTGTAACAACCTGAAATAAAAAAGTTAATTGTTAGAGCTAGTCCTCTATTTTTTTTTTTTAAACTGCTCCTAAAGCATGAGTAAGTATTTTTCCAAATCTGATGACCACTTTTTGTTGGGTTTTGGTTTTCTGTTTGTTTTTTGTGTTATTGTTATTTGGGGGGCAGGGGGGTGTGTGAGGGTTTTTGTTTGTTTTTGTTGGTGTCATTTGTGGGTTTGTTTTGGTTTTTGTTGGTTGGTTTTGTTGTTTTCTTTGTGTTTTTTAAAATTATATTATTTAGATAAAGACTCTTCCCTAAAGAAATTAAAAGTCATTTGTGTGTGGACATGCTTTTTGCTTCTATACTCCTCATTGCAGCCCTGAGAAGTTTGTTAATATAACTGTTAATAATTTGCAAAGGATTAAGAGAGATTTTACAGCACGGCAAAACAAATTCTTTTTTTTTTTTTACTTATTTTCCTACCTATGTGGCTGTTTAGAAACTAACATTTGTTCGCAGATGATGTGTGTATATGATACAAGTCATCGCAAAAGAGTGCTTACATCATCATTATTGTGCACCTTTTCCTTACTTCTATGATATGTAAATAAATTACAAAATATGGACCAGAGGTCTCTCAGGAAAATTTCTCCATGAAAAAATATATAAAAAAAAAAAAGTTAGAATTTGATATTGGATGGCTCTGTGGAACTAAAGCAATTTGGTCCATTTATGAGTGATACAGATGTAATTGAATAATAATGTCATACTGATTAATTCAGCAGTTTGCTTTCATCCTAGAAGTCAACTCAGTGTTATTTATTTTTATCATAAGATGTTCAGCATCTTTCAATAGCCACAAGTACACAGGAAGGGTATTTCTTTGTGTTATTTTATTTAGCTCCTTAAATAAGTGCTTTCTTCTATCAAGTTTGAACTATTTGCATAGTATTACAAGCTGCAGATAACTGCTTATTATACTTCTGTATAATGATTCTGAAAAAGTAAATGAAAATATATAAAGAGGGAAGGGTAATATGAATGCTTTGAGCAACGTGGCCTAGTGGAACATGTCCCTGCCCATGGCAGGGGGGTTGGAACTAGACGATCTTTAAGGTTCTTTCCAACCCAAAGTGTCTTATGATTTTATAAATATATGTCAGAACTATTATGAGTATTTTAAAACTGTGTTCAGGTGTCTGTGCTTTTGCATATAAGCCTATTTAGCGTCTAACATTACATTATTACTATTAGGCCAAACTTAAGATACAACTCAGCTACACATACATTTACATGCACACACATACATACATATCTTATGTATATATAAAACTAAAAATCCTCCTCTTAATAAAATCTGTGGTAATCTTGTGCTGTTTTCAGTGGAGGACTGATTTTTTTTTCTCCTAGACCTGTAACATTTTAAATCAAAGTACAAAAAATGACATAAATACCTAAGCGTAGTATGCTATGTAAGGCATGTTCACTTAAGAAAGTAACAACAACATTATTACTGAGTATTTAAAGAAAAACTCTGTTACTGGAGAGCATTTAAATGTATCTCCAAAATTGTAATGCATTTTATCCATTCCATATTTACTTTCTGTGGTAGTCCTAGTCAGAAGGCAAATTGAGAAGTGCCCCATCAAGTGAGTTATCTGTTCTGCCACTTCCTTATCTTTTAGAAGCAAAATCTTTATCAACTACAGGATCTGTAGAAGCCAGCCATAGACCATTAGTTCTTCATATATATATATCCTTCAGCTTTGCCTCACACATGCTTTGAAGCTAATGACTTTCTAGATAAGCATATTTCAGTTCTGTGTTTTAATTAATGATCTTTTTTTGCCATTATCAACTCTCTACTTCATATGTATATGTGAGAGCTTTGCCATGTATCATCAGTCAAATGCTCTGTATATATTTTCACTCACATTCTGTGACAGTATTTAATGGAACCCTTAGTAACTTCCTACCTTGTCTGAATAATTAATAGAACATCCCGTTTCAGAGTCTGCCTAAAGATTACATTATATACGAGTCCTTTTTTGTGGTCAAAAATATGGTTCTTATCTGGAATAACAAGGGCAAAATGCTTTAGCATCTATTACACTGGTCAGCTGTTACATCAGAACTGCTGTTTAAGATCGTTCTGTGCTGAATATCACAAGATTTGTGATGAAAGTACATAAAAGTCCCTGCATGTTTGCTTTATTCTTCTAGATTACCAGTTTTCTAGCTACCCCATTCCATCTGAGTTGTTGATGGTCTCCTGCACAGTCATTACTCTCAAAACATTTTGAATTCTGAAGTGAGACAGTGTAGTTGCCAGTCTGTCTTCTACCTCCTCTTCCTTTAGTCACGTACATAGAAAAGAGAGTAAATAACTCCATTACCTGTTTGTGTTTGCTAACAACTTGCCGGTTTATTTTTGTCTCTGTGTCTGGCCGAAATAGGGAAAGGAATCTTTTACTTATTCCATTACAGAATATTTTACTGTCATTGGTCAAAGACTGAAGAAATTAAGTGTTGAAATAGTGAGCTACTGAAGAAAAATGCAAGACTAAAGATTAAGAAAATCGATCTTCTCCCTTTAAATGAAATAATTTCTCAAGGAGACACACAAATGCTTTGATTGCACAAAAAGTAATGTTGAAGTTTCTGAATTACAGCATCCAATCACTGCGTGGGGAAATACAGTAAGAAACTAGAGTTGTATTTAGGGAAGGACCGTTCGCATGCTTAAATACAATCTAGCTATACCTACTTACTTCATTTAGGTAAATGAAAGCTTTTGTTTACTGAAGCGGGCATTATATCAAGTTCTAGACACCTATACTGTGAGGTGGAACTTAATCGTATTAATCAATGAAACATAACCAAGATGCTGTAAACAGCAATGAAACATTAGAATGATGACTAATGGATGATTATATGTCTTCAGAATGGGATTAGTCTTGCTTGTAAATGCACCGCATGGTACAAAGTAAAAAGAGAAAAGCACATGGGGATCATTTTGCATACAAAAATTCAATACCTAGATGTAGACACACATAATATCCAAAATATGTTAATAAATAAATGCACAGATTTTATATAAAGTGCATTTTGTATAATAATATCCTGATAGGAAATGAAAATAACAAATATATTCTGTTTCTGTTATTTGGGTAGGAAGCTTCGTATGATAAAGTCTGCTGCTAAAAGAAACTCTTTTAATGAACATGTGTGTCAATTATGTAACTTCTGCACTCATTACTAAGAGTAAGATTTAGCCTTCAAAACAAAATGTGATTGATTTTAAGTACATTAATAATATTCCTAGTGACAGGTAAGTGTGAATGTAAATGGATATTGAACAGTTTTTTTCAATATATATTTTTAGTTCAAAAGCTACCAGAGATGATAAGCACTTACTCACCAAATGCAGCTTAGATGTCTCCACAGTTTACATCACTGTCTGAATGAAACTGTATATTAACCTGTTCTTGCAATGAATTAAGGTAAAAGGACACGATTCTAAACCATTTGTTTTCTAGATGGTGAAACTCTCCTTTTATAAATGTTTCTAGTTCTTAGGCAGCACGTGTGCTGGGTTTGCATCTCTTGCTAGGCACATCTTGGTTAGTTCACTACAGTTACTAAAAAACTCTCTAAACAGTGTAGAGATGCTTTTAAAAAGAATAGTGGAAAACTTATTAGTACCATTTCTTCTGCAACTAAATGGCTTAAGGAAGGTGAAAGAATTTTTTTCTCTGTGTAGTGATCCCAAACACTTACTCATTTTCTTTCAATCCCAGTCCTAAAGGACTTGCAAGAAGAGGATTTCTGTTTCCAGTACCTGTGTAATGAAGGGGGAAGGAAATTTGCTGTTCCCAAGGCAATAAACTGCCTTGCTTTGTTTTATGGTCTTAGATAACAGAGTATCTGTGAGAGACATTCAATAAAGTCATTGGAGATCAGCCTTGTAGTCAAAGAAAAGCACAGGGAGAGTTTTTTCTTCTGAACTTGATCTAGAAAGTTTAATTTTAGTGCCTATTGCTCTGTTGCTGGCACCCTCATGATGTATATTGTTTTGCACAGAGCCAGAAAAAAAAAAGGCTGTTATATCTAATTAATGTTACCTGGATGAGTCAAGAGCTAACATTTGTAAGAGTTGGCTCGATTCACCTATAGAGAAAGGGCCTGCATCTTATTTTTCACACCACAAGGGAACTGGAACTTAAATACTGCTTTTCACATTTGGAAAACAAACAAACAAACAAACCAACCAACAATAACAACAAAAAAACCACAAACAAACAAAAACAAACCAAAAACAACAACAACAACAGAACATACAAACAAAGAAATAAATATTTTTGTATTCTTAATGTGAGTTTTGAACCCACTTCCTACCCTGTACGGATATGGTTAAAAGAAAATTATTAACAAATAAATATTGGGGCTTGAAACGGCAAATAGCACCATCTTCGGTGTTAATGAATGGCATAGGAATTATTTCATTGTAATATCCAGAAGCTGCTAAAATCTCAATCCATTGAGATCCACAATTATCATTAATGGAATTTAGTACATTCAGGATGGTGGAAAATAGCCAGGTTTTAATAAAATATTAACGGGCAGAAAGTCTAGATTAAATATTCATCTTGGTGCCTTTGGAGGTTATGTTCTATTGCTACCCTACAGCCGATTAGTAAATAATGATCTAGTGGCAAAACCTTCTGGGACATAGTATATAGCTTAGTACAGAATTGCTGTGTAAAGTTAAATCATAGAATCTACATAATTTTTGTTTTGTAGGGAGGTTACATTGTTTACATGGAAAAAAATGTAGAGTCAGTGCTGATAGTCATCTAAATCACATCAGTAGAGGTAAATTAACCAAAGCTGAGCTGGAGGCATTTTTAGTGCACGATTCCACCAGTACTACTGTGAGCTGCTCGGCTGTGTCCTGTGTAGCTCCTTGGAAGCCTGTGTGCTTGTCTTGCTCAGCTGGGCTTGGCAGGGTCTCCAGAGTCTCCTCAGTCACACAGGGCTGTGCAACTTACAGTAGAAGCAGAGAGAGCTGATGAGGCTTCTGTCCATGTCTTGTTCTAGTAATCACAATAGAAACACTTCAATATTCTTAATTTGTGAAGGCATAACTGAATTTCCCATGAAAATAAAGACACAAGCGTTTCTCTTTTTAAACAAATGTCCTGCAAAGCTGATGGAAAGCGTAGAGTTGAAATTGATGAGTAACGGAAAGTCAGGGCTTTGACTTATCCATTTTTTTATTAAAAGGATCTTGATTTAAAATCAGTCTTTCATTTAATAAGCAAACATTCATAATAACATTGCAGCATCTCATGAGAGTTGTACTTGAACCAAAGAATTTGCAACATGTGGAGAACAAGGCTAAGTAGCAATCTAAATACAGCTTTCAGGATGAACTGTGGTTTGTAAGTGGCACAGTGTGCTGCTTTCTGGCTATACAACAGGAAGAGTGGCACAGTACTGCAGGGAAAATATATTTCAAGGAGGCAGCCGGACCGCAACTCACAACTTCCTCTTTGTCAGAGTAGTACCTACCTATTGTGTTTGAAACAAATTGCCAGAAATTTCTACTTTTGACATCAAAGATTACGTGAATAATTTGTGTTTAAATTCAAAGCATAGTGACATGGATGACATTAGAAATTAGACCAGCTTTGTTATTCAACCAAAATATGGACTTTGACAACTATAAAATAATAAGGTTATTTCATCTGCAGTGTAGTTAAATTTCTATATTTTCTAATTCTTTTTAATGCATAGTAACAATTGTAATTGTTTCTGAATAGGATATGGAACAGGAAAGGTTCCAGCTCTCCCTACATTGATGGTTCTTTATCTCTCCAAGCTGTAACAGTAAATGAAAAGCCAGGTCCTCACAGAAATGTAAGGCATACACGTGGTTTCCAGTATGATTTTTGGAACTCTTGATAAAATAAAATCAGACAAATAGAAAAACAAGACACTTTTTTTTTTTTTTTCCATTGACTTGCAAACATTTTTTTTTCCTGCATGGATTTCAGTAGAGTGTGAATTGTAAATGACAATTATCTGAGAGAGATCTGGAGGGATGGATGGATATCTGTTCTTTGTGTTGTTTGCATTCTGTTTTGGGATTTTATGAGAGTGGAGAAGTCTTTTTGTTTGAAAATCATGATAAACCTCAAGAGGCTTAACAGAGTTGGAGTTTTATAGTGCTAAATGGCTTCTTGTGTATTTCTGTGCTCCACTTAATGATATTCATGAAATATTTTTATTTCCTGTGAAATTCATTGAACATCCTCCTACAGGGTTTAGCTTATTTAACAAGTTAAAAAATGACCTCCCTTATTTGTCTACATTAAACTCAAAAATCAATATATTATACTAGTCAATATAATTTACAGTTACAAGTGAGGTGGTTGTGTGTTTTGATCTGTTTGGATTTTTTTGTTTGATTTTTTTTTCCGCTCTTAGGGAAATATCTTTTGTATAGTCATCAGCTGTGCATGTTAACATATGACTGCAGTATCCCAACTCAAAATTTAACCAGTTCATGTAAATAGTTCAGGAAATGCTGCAGAGTTCAGTGACAGCTCAGCTCAGACAGGGTTTGTTGGACACAACTTCCATGTACAGCTTTTCTCACATACAGGCATCACCTTCCCTGGCAGTCAGGAGTCCATGAGGACTTAGCCAGTCCCGGGGCAGCTCCATACATTTATTTGGCAGTTTCTCCTGCCTAATAACTCATCCTCAAGGGCCAAGGAGAAAACTGTAGCAATACTAATGCGGTTTTCTCTAGAAACATCTTGGATTGAGAAGGGACAGCAACAATTTTGGGGTTTCAAGATTTGCTGGACATAACTCACGCTGACTTCAAGTCAAACCATTTTGTGTTTCCAAAATCCATGTGTGTTTATTGCTGGAGCCTCGTGCTGAGTGCCATGTTTTGCTAAGATTTTTAGTCTCAGCTTTGTCTTATGTAGCATAGATAATTTCTTGTCATGCAGTTTCTTCTAACAAGTTCTGATAGATCTGATACGGTTTTGTGCTAAACCTTGATGCTACCATGTATACTGCATTATGAAGGGATCCAGATCTATAGGTGACTACAATATGGTTCATTCTTACTGCAAGGTCGACAGTGATGGCAACTATAATATTAATTTGAAAATAAAAGATAACAGAAGAGAGACATTTCACATATGAATGAAGACTCTGAAAAGTGGGAAGTACACATCACATATTATTTATTAAGAAAGAAAGGTCTTCACAAGTATCAGCAGGTGTTATGATTTTACAGGTTGTTAAGTATGGTTGCATACAAATGTGACTATATGAGATATTTTTATTTCTGGGCAGTAAATAATATCTCTGTTTTATGAACTGTGTATATATGCAGTATATGAGGATCTACTGTCATGGTGATCTATCTTACTACTTATAAGGAAGTATATATGGCAAATTATTTTATTGACTTTAATAATACTTGAACCAAGTATGAAATTACTATAAACATGATACATGTTTATAAGTATATATAGATCTATGTATCTCAGTTGGCTGGATAGGTTCTACACTTGTGCATTTGCAGGAAATGAACACTAATGCCATAGCTCTATAGAACTGTTACAAATGTGAAACTAAATTTATTTAACTAGTCAGGCTGTGTGACTGCTGGAGTAAGAGGAGGTTAATGAAGCTGTAATACTAACTTATATACTATGTTCAGCACCATCTGGCTTAGGTAATGGAAGCAATGTGTGCTATAATTCATATCTAGGTGGTAAAGGGGTCACTAGAAGATATGTCTGGTATTTTTGTTTCTGCATTGTAAATCTAAAATGGGTGTACAAAATCTTTGTAGAGGCTTAATTTCTCTTCAGGTAACTGCCCTGGCTTTAGTTTGCGGCTGGCTTTACTGTTGATAAAATGTGAAGTTGCACTCAAGGATATGAATTGCTCAGTTAAGGAACCATGAAACATAAATACTTCAAGTTGTCTACTGCTTCTTATCTTTATATCTATGTGCATGTGTGTGCAGGTATATATGTGTACATAACTGAGTTCAGAGGAAGAGGTAATACCCTTACTCTGACTTCTCAGAAAACTCTTTTTTTTATTGCTTAAAAGGGTCTCTATGATGATTGTTTCTAAAGTTCTTGATGAATTTGCAACTCTAGTTAGTTTGCCCAGTGTCGAAGATAATCTTTAAAGGACCCATTAGCCATCTTTTAGAAGTTGCAATATTGTATTCCAGTTACTGTTGACCAAGAGTTATGTAAACAAATCTCGGTAAACCATATTTTTTAAAGACTTTAATCTGTCTTTTAACACAGGACTAATCAACATCTGGAATCTCAATTTAGTTGATGGATTTTGATTTACTATGAAAGGTAATATCATCTGGGCTGTGTTGTGTTTTTTTTTTTTTTTTTTTTTTTTATTATAGCAGTTTGTAAGTCATGTTGTGAGTTGGACTTTGACAAGTCTAAAGTTTTGGGTAGGCTAAGAAGTCTATCTGAAATCATTGACCTCAAGTACCTGAGAAAGTGTCTATTCATCTCTTCTGGAAAACTATCTTTCTAAAGCATCTGTAATTGTTTGGTACCTTTAGAGCACTGTAATAAGAGTGTTCAGCCAAAACTCTGTTCCCTCGACATTTTTTCAATCATACTAGCTAAACACAGATCTATCCAGTTCCTGGACAAAAACAAATAATCCACTAACATTATATATATGTATTTATTTATGAATTGACATTGCGTTTTCAAGCAGAAGAGTGCCAGCATAACTGAAATATCTGTATTTCCTGTAGCTCCTGGATTTTTTCTGTTGTATATCATCTGAACACTAAGAAAGCCAAGCCTTTACATACTTAGCTTTTAAATGGCTGTAATTTTCATTTACTGACTAGCAGAATAACCTTATCTACAGCTGTATCACAGTTAGTTTCAATCCAATTAATCTTCATCAATATTGCCACCCTTCACATCATCCTCTGGAAAACTTAAAACGAAAATAGCTTAATTAGGAACAGCAATGGCATTTCACTTTCAGAAAGATGGAATGTTCAGCACGCTGTGTTGAAACAACATTTTCCCATTAGAGTAATTTATACTGAATAAATATGCATGTGATGGAATGGCTTTGTGTAACCAGTGTACACAGAGCAATGTTTTCTTGTGCTCAGGAATAAGAAAATTAACATTAGAAACAATTAATACTCTTACTGGTATGTAAGTCAACATCTTGTGGTATGAACTGTAAAGGTGATAAAAACTTTTAAAATAAAATGAATTTTGACTGCATGCTTATACACTCATATATGCCTTCTTATACTCTCTGTTGAGTGTGTCCCCATTTTTATCAATAACTTCCTTTGGCTTTTTGGTGGAAGACTAAGTATTTCATAGTGATCTTGACTCTTCTTCGCACTGTGTGATTATGAATACTGTCCTGATACAGCACTCAGTAACTCAAAAATCGAAAAGGCAACACTTGTTTTGTAGTGCTCAAGGAACATCTAAGTTCTTTACAGCAGGTAACACATAATAATAATTAATTGCATTAGCAAAGAATAAGTACAAAGGCAGAATGTTTTATATTCTCAGAAATGGATTTATGGAGATGTAGGAGGTGAGTGCTCTGATGAATAGGGTTTAGTAGTTGCAAGTGCTTAGGGAGCTTGACATATTTTAGACATTTTCTGCCCTGACACTAACACAAAAGAACATTAGGAGTTGACCACAAGATTTGTTTCCTTCTGCAGATTTGTCCAAATGTCTATCAAGGAGATTTCTGATCAGAAGATGAGTCTGCCAGGTTCCTGATAATCTGCTGTGTTAAACTCTGGAATCCTTTGTCCAAAACCAAAGATATTTTGGCCAGTCTCTTCCACTAGTCTCAGTACTCACTGTAAGTATGGTCTATATCATCCACATGTACTTAATTGTTAATGCAAATCAGCTCTGAAAAAGATGTGTTGTATATTCGATGTATAAATTTATAAATTATTTCATCTGCTAGTTGAATTTATACCACTTGTGGAGCCTAGCATCGGGGGGCTATTAGTATACAGCTTCCCTTAGGGAAGGCAGGACTGTTACCTCTTCACAGGTGACTGGTTGAACATGAAACTCACTTTTTCTTCTTGCCCTTGGCTGTCAGAAGCTGGGTGGATGGATAATTTATCTGATAATGAGTTATCAAACAACCAGTCTGAAAATAAGAATTATGTATGTCGTATTATTTTCTCATGTAGTACCATAGTCACATATTTTGAGTAGGAAATAAAATTTCCTGTTTCTGTTACTATTTCTTTTAGGAAAATTGATTTTCTCCCGTGAGTTTTGCACAGAGAAAAAGAGCCTCTGTACTGTACTGGTCACTTATAATAATTGCAGATCTTCAAAGTAAATGGATAAGAGGAGAAGTTTTCAGAACATGGAGAAGCCCTGGCTGAGGTGTTTGGAAAGAGGAGAAGAAAGGGTATGTGGTCATTGATGTGTCTGGGACGGTTACGCATGACAGGATCAGAAGTCACCCTGTTGAGGCGCTAAAGAAATTTTGGAGATAACTGGTTTTTTTAAGCCCAGCAACAGACATATGTCAGTGCCCAAATGGAGATGTGCACTCTTCTTCCACACTCTTCAGACAGCTCCTCAGATGTTATTTGAAACCACATTAGTTTTCCTCATGGAACAGTTGCAAGAAAACTGGAGGCCTAGCCTACATTGTCAAAATGGGAATGCAGTGATAATACAGAAATATGTCAGTAATACATCCCAGCTTAGTTCTGATTCAGAGTGTCCAAATAATATTTGATTCAGGCAACACAATAGAAAACACCACTTGCTTTTGTTATCACTTGCAGCTTCTGAAGTATTTTCTCTGTTAAGCAATACCCATTATCTGAGATTACTTCTGCTATTTCCAGGCACTTTTATGCCTCGAACTGCATAACAAGTAAAGGTCAAATATAATTATCTGGGGGAGGAAGCTGTTTGTTTTCATCCTCACCAGAGGTTTTATTTTTGTAATTATGAATAGAGAATAGGTAATGTTACAGAATGAATCTCCAATAAAAAATTTATACAGAGTGGAAGCGATCTTTCACACAGTAGTAGCAAATTTGAAGTGTTTCTTATACTCTGTCGAAGTTTCATTCATTACCAGCCTGAAAATATAAACTGGCTTCACAATGAGACAAAATAAACCTCAAGCTTAATTTAAAACCCTAAAAAGCAATACTAAAACAATCGTACATTTCAGCTTTACAAGTGAGAAAGGAGCTGGAAAATGTAGGGAAAGCTTGAGAGAGAGAGGGAAGGGGGGAAGTGCACTGTGTCATGATGAATGATACAGAAGCCTTCAAGTGCCATGAACTATCAGGAGTGAATACAGAACTGTCAGGACCATTTTTTTATTTAATCTCCCTTCTCCATCCTGTCTACCTGGAGGTCCTGGATATTATTCCTTCTTTGTATTTTGCTGCTGTACAGTTATTTTATTGGAAGTAAGAGTCCAAGAGATCACCTATGCAAATGTCATCGTCAGTTTCCAAATTACCTCTCTGGTTCATGTTCATTTCACTAGCAAGTACAAATGTGAACTTCTTTAAACTTAATGAGAACAGAGGCATTACAGCAAGAAAAACAGTTAGAGCAAGTTAATAAATGGGTTTCCTAATTCTATTCCTTATTTCACTCGTGGTTACTAGTGATTGTGCATTTCACAATACACTACAAAAAATTGGTATCTATAAACAAAACTGGTAGCAATGTGTATCTGTAATTATGATGATGGGATGCAAAAGAAGCAGTCAACTGTCTCGATTTTAATATCTCTTTGTTTAAATAGAGAACTGTGAGCATTCTGTGTTTATATAGCAACCTGGCAGCTAAATGTGCAGAATTCAAATACTAATTTGCACCTCCAAATACTATTTCTGTTGTAGTTTGGTTTGGTTTTTTGTTTTGTTTTGGTTTTTTTGTTTGTTTGTTTGGTTTGGTTTGGTTTGGTTTGGTTTTTGTTTTTCCATTTCTTTTTAGGAAGTGTGTTACAAGACATCAGAAATCAATCAGCAACATCAAGAATAGCAATGTATTTAAGGAACATGTAAGTATTTGTAGTTATAGGTAAAATATGGAATTGCAGAAATGTAAAAAATAATCATATATATTTTACCTAACCTCAGAGAAGGGTAGAACAGCTTCTTAAACTCTGGAAACTTCTTGGATTCAGCTGAGGTTGATCAAAGTGGTTTATATTTTGTGAGAATTAGTTTCAGTCTCAACATTAAAAAAAAAAAAACAAAAAACTAAAAACCAAAACAAACAAACAAACAAACAAACTGGTTAGTTTTTAAAAAAACTTGGATTAAACAAACAAACAAGGTCAATCAAACAAAAACCCATGCCAAACAAACATCTCACTGTTCCCTATCAGTCTATGAAATGATTTTTAACTTTTTCTCCCAAACAAGAATACATGCACATCTGGTTTTAAGTGGTGGAGCAACCTCTGAATCATTTAAATAATGTCTTAACATTATCATAAACAGAGTTTTCACCAAGTCTTTATCAAAGCTACTCATTTCACAGCCACTAATTACAGGTTAGTGTGGCATCCTTGACAGTTGTTTCAGAATATGTTAAAGTGGTGAAGGTGAAAGGTAATTAACAGTATATATCACATAAATGTTTCAATCAATTTAAATTAGTCACTAGATGGTCATGTATCACAGATGGAAGTGTGGTATTTAGCAAGAAGAAAATCCTTATTAATAATGCAGTTTTTAGTCTAATAATGGATTAATATACATTGTCTTAAATGTATGCGTTGTCTGACTTGATAACAGCAATGCACCTGAAAACACGTGAAACTTATTTGCCTTCTTAGTATCAGAATCTGCACCACTTACTGAAAAATAAAGTAGACATTGGGGTGATAGGGAAGGCTTGCTTGAAGACAGTAATGTAGATTTCTTTAGAATGATACATTCTAGTGTATGCATATATATGCACACATGTGTATATATATACACACAGAGATATAGTATATATAATGTAGATTGTAATTCTTAGATTTCAGTGTGTTTCATTCAGCACCGGGCTTGAGAAAGCAAGTGAGGGATGTTCAGTTATTTTGATAGGAGTCACTCTTATTTTCTGTTTCCTCACGGCTTGTATTTAGAATGACAAACTCTTTCCCAAGAAAGTACTTATGTGTTCTACATGTTCTTTTAATGCCATTAAATGAGCTAATATTTGCCCCTTTTTTCCCCTGGTCATATTTGTTCAAGGGCACTTCACCACATGTAGGATGATAAATGTACTGTCCATCTGTAAAACAATTAGTTCATCATCTTTCAACAACAACAAAAAAAAAAATAATGGTCAGGTATCATTAAGGAAATACCAGCTGAAATTCTTATAACTTTAGAAAGTTACATGCTCTGTATTTAGATAACTTTCAGGCAGTCATTTTTTTTCCTACTAAAAAATTAAAGCATAGCATGAACTTCTCTTTTGTAAAACATTATTTTCAGCCTGACAACCTCTACATATCTAGACTTCTCTGAGAAGGGAAATATATCACTTTTGGCTGTAACTAAGTATAGATTTAAGGCTGGATAGATCAGATGGAATTCTTGCAGATACTAGCACTGAAAATACATGCTTTCTAAGCTACAAACAATGAAAAATAAATAGACTTGGGTTGAAAGAAATCATGCCATGACTTTGTTAGGTAAGGAAAATTGTCACATTCTTCCACCTTAGAATAGCAAAAATTGGAGAGCTGTACTCTGCTACTTGCCCACATTTGTGGTACGTTTCATCATTTTTGGTTTTAAAGCAGCTGTTCCCTTTTATGATTTATACAAATTAAATCTAAAAAGTAAATATTTTCTTGAATGTATTTACAGTAGGCTATCTCAGAAAGTAAATAGAATTAACTTGCACAATTTATGTAATGTCAGAGGGAAGGAAAAACAAAAGCTAACCAGCAGATCACTTCCAGCAGTGTGTTAGACTTTCCTGTTTTGGTTAAGTATTCCAGAACAACCTCATCCATCAAAAAGTTTCACATTCCACACAGAGAAATGTTACCTTTTTAAGCATTGCTAAACACTCTGACGTGTTTGAAAAATTGAGTCCTAGATCCGAAAGGTTATTTGTCATAGGAGAAAGAGGAAAATATGCTCTGTGCATGCCAGAATGGCAAATAAAGACCGTAAAGATGATAAATCTTGATCTGGATACATAAACTACTCAGATTGATAGTACCTAACTTCATCACACACAATTGTAGTTTAATTTGGCCTTTACTGACATCTAACTATATACAACAGGGACATAGGGGTCAGTAGATCATGTTCCAGGATGAAAGCTGATGAAGGAAACAGTAGATAAGTGAACAAATAGTATATAATAGATTTTAAATGCTCACTATGCTGAATCATTTCTAACAATGAGTTAATATTGGACGTTGTGTGTTTTTGGGGTTTTTTTTGTGGTTTTTTTTTTTTATTTAGTTGTTTTTTGGGTTTGTTTCTTTTCAAAGGCACACTAGTTAAGATAAAGCCTTGAATCCATCCTTTCCCATGGTATTTAAACAATGAAATGTCACAGGCCTGCGAATTATTTTATACTAAAAATGGCTGGTCAGAAGAGCAGTCAAGGTGACTTGTTGATATGATTAGAACAATTTCATTCAAAATAAACCTTTTGAAGTCTTATTCTGACAGTTGATAATTTTGGACACCGTAGGTGAAATTATTACATTATCTTAGATAATTTTGACAGGCTATTGTGAACACTTATAAAATCTGGAAGGTCTTCAAGGAACAGTTAGGTCTCTCTAATTGAGTATTGTATGCTGCGGTCATAGCATGCAACTTTGGTACAAGAGAAATAATTCAAATTTTGTGCTAACGTGACTTCAACAAAGAATGACTAAATTTACAGTGACAGGTGAACATGGTGATGCTTGTAAATCTCTCTAATGTTTGACTGTAGACAGTTTTCAGCATTTAGCTTTATGTTCTAGAGATCCTCCTCTTTCAGCAATACATGATTCTGTCTTTGTTAATGTAGTGTTGTCAGCAAGCTATTATTTAATGTCTTTTTAATAATTTTCAAATAAATTAGTTTATATTAATAGGCATGTAAGAGAAACCTCCAGCATTATAATTCCAAACTACTGAACATTCTAATGACAGAATAGTACAGCTGAAGGAACCAGGGACTGACAGTCGTTAGTTGTCCCCAGGTAACACTGCAGAGCAAAAAGCTCTCACTTCTCCACTGAATCTTACACAAAAACATGACATGAATTTTTGTTCTCTCATCTGTGTCCATAAGGTAAATGAGGTTCTACAAAAGGGCAGATGAGAGTTTTGGATTCTTATGAACCTCATTTGCTTGTCCATGCAATTAGTAGTGCGGGAACACCGGTGGGAGGACTGAATGAGCAGAGATTGTGCACCCTGAGCTCCCCCTTAACACAGAGTATTGAGCAACCTCCCCCAGTGTTGGGCTTTGGAGGAGAGCTAGAAATGTCAGATACAAAGTATTGTTCACTGAGTCATCTGCTTAGGTGCTAAGGAGTGTTTCCCTCATCACCCACTGAGGATGCAGTTTGTCCATGGTAGCACATGTTTTGTATTTAATTGTTTTGGGCTTTACTTAAATACTTCAGCATGGTAGTAGAAAAATAAACTGAATGAGAAATACTCTAGACCGGTGTAAAAATGTAAGGTTCTGGAAATTTCAGATACAATGCCAACTACTGAGAAAGACTTGCACACCAACCCACTGGAAAATAATAGCTTTTATTTTTGCTTCCCTGGTATGTAAATACCTTACATTCCCCTGTTTTGCATTAGTGCTATATATGCATACTGTTATTCAGAATCAAGAGGATAAAGTGTACTTTGTGACAAGGTAATAAATTTACTGTACATCCATAAAATAATTAGTTTGTAATTTATGGGGAAAAAAACATTAATGTTCAAATACCATTCAGAAAATATAATCTGGATTTTTTTAGTAACTTCAGCTATTTATATGTTCTGTGTGGATGTTTTTATTGTTAAAATAACTCATAATCTTTGTTCAGTCCCTAAATAACCTGAGAAACAATTACAGCTTGTTACAGCTCTTGAAAATGAAGTCTGGCACAGAGGTGTGTAAGGGCAAAAAATGCGTGACCATCAGCTTCGAAGCCTATACCTTTAAACTCTAGGCACAGAAAGCAGTCTAGTTTTGAGTAGTCTCAGTAGTTTTCATTTAAAAAAGTATATATTCCCTTTAAAGTGAATTGTAAAATAACAGTTTCTGCTAAGTTATGTCATGTTGCAGCATACAGGTAGGGTGTTGATACAGACCCTTCCAACCATCATCCCTGAGCTTGTTCCAAGGCCTTCAAATGATGGAACGCAGCTGTTGTCGTTGCCACACCCAGCTCCTCCATAGAAGTTTTTAAAATTAAATTATTCAGTCTAAGGATTTGCTCTATATTTTTGTTGTTTATAAACTACTTCTAATAAGGGGAAACAAATAGTGCCATTAGGAAGTCACAGTATAAGTTACTGAGTTAACTGGATATGCGAGTTTGACAGGGAGTTTTTTGATTTGCAGCTGGGGAATTTGCCATATTTGATTTTAAATCTATATTTAAACATACTTTTTTTTTTTTTTTTACAAGTTTGATGCAGTGATTGTCAAAGAGAAATATGTTTTGCTAAAGGAAATGTAGATTTTTTTTGAAGTCTGGAAAAGACAGCTAGTATAGATAAGTTTATATAACCCATATACCATAAGCTATTAAAATTCAAGGATTATTAGTACAAATCCCTTTATAAAGTAGCCTTACATTAGCTTTTGAGTGACATTGCAACATTGTTTTTTAATGAGGCTGTCCTTGAGAGTCAACAAACTCCATTTCAATAAAAGGGTTAATTAAGGTCAGGTTTATAATGGAGTAGGAAAAAGCACAGACTAAAGTAGCCGTATATCAGACTGAGATTTCAAGGTCTCTGCAATGCATTAATAACTGTGAGGCTATCTAATGTGGTTGGTATAACGCGATCTGCAGAAAAGAAAAATATTGGAACATTCTGTGATTCTGTGAACAAACCTGAAAAACCAAATACAGTTCCTTTCACTGTAGGTTTTTCTGAGAGTGGTTTTCATCAGAAAACTCCTTATTTCGGAGAGATTGTACCACATCAGAGAGCAGAAAGTTGGTCAACAAGTTTTCCTGGGCTTGTGCAAGATGTGGGAAATGCAGGATCTCTGCATTCCCTGAGCTGCAGCAGGGAAGGGAATCTCTTTTCCCTGGATCTCAAGGTTGTGGTGCTCTGTCTATAGTATCTATATACAGTTCTTTTCTCCACACAACAATAAATTTCAAGGGGTCAGCCATTCCTTCTTCTGTGATACTGAGCTGCTAACTGGGCAACACCCTGCACGTAAAAGGGCACATTAACCTGTAGGGGCAGAGAGGCAGAGGAAGGGTTGAGAGTGACTTTTAATATGTGTGTATTTTTTGTTTGTTACAGTTACATATGTGGCAGCTTTGGGTTTTGTTTGTTTGTTTTTCCACCAGATAAAGTCACCACTAGTGATCAATATAACTCCCTCAGCAGAATTTCTGTGATCCCTTCTGTAAAATTACTTGTCATGAAGGGAGGACTCATCAAATGGGTCTCCTAGATTTTCAGAGCAGTGCTGAAGATCTAAATTCAATAGAAATCACCAGACTCCCTCTCTTTAGTTTCTAGAAGCTGACATTGTGGTATTTTTGTACTTTTTAGAGATCTGCAGTAATAAGGACCAAAACTTTTGAATCCAAGCAAATAAGTATTGTTATAAAAATACAGCTGTCAAGGACAAACGGAAGAGTACTATTGTTGAGTGGCTTAGCTTTATAAAGCAACTAGAACTCTCTCCCTCAATCAAGTAGTAATTCCAAGAAGTTCAGGCTATGACAGCAGCTCTAAGACAAGATGTTTAATTTCTCTTCAGGGGCACATTTGTCACAGGTTAACATTGTTTTGCATAGTGTAAAGGGAGCTTTTCAGATTTGTTTCAGCCATCTTCATGGTACAACTTTGTGTTTCACAGAATTTGTGTTGTATGTTTTCTCATTTTTGTTGTTGTTTCCCATGTGTATGACTCACCGCTATAGATCTCTATATAGAAAAGGGTACTCTTGGCACATTGGATTCAAGACTTCTATTTTTTCATTTAAGTAATCAAGTAAAATATTACATAGCTTTATGTTCAAAATTATTCTTCACAATAAAAAGAGAACAGTGCAAGTGAAGGAATTCTATTTTAGCAGACATGCTATGGGAATGACCAGGAACATTAGGTGTGGCTTTATTTTTCTGTTCAAACTCCCATTCTCCACTCACAGTTTTTGAAAATTCAAATATTCAGAATACTTGTGTCTAATGAATATCAATATCCACAGAATATACCCCTTTGTCTTAAAGGGAGCAAATTATCAAGAGACAAATGTTTATCACTGAATTTCTCAGTTTCTATTTGAAGTTCTAGAGAAACAGGAATGAGGGTCTCAGACCTGATTTCTCCTGCCTTTTCTACCTGTACTCTTTGCAATATGAAATCACAGTACCTTGAGCAACTCCCTGGCTCCTGCTCACTTTATTTTCTAAGTCTTCCCCAATAATTCTAGCTAATTCTTTTTCAGTATTTTCTTGAGCCTAATTCCTTCTCTCATTCCTTCCTGACTTAGCCTCTTCTGGAATCCTGGCCTTGCCATGTGTTAAGCCTTCTGAACCTACCCAGCTCCTAGGCTTGACTGTATGTAAGTTCAGCTGCTTCCATCTTCCTCCTGTGTGCCTGGCCGACAGTGAGAGTGGAAGGAAAAAAGATCTTTGCTTTCAGTTACAGTGCTTTGTGCCACAGTGGCATCTAGCTGCCACAATTACAGATGAAATTCCACACAGTCCATGCAGCCCTGGTTTGGAGCAGGTCAGCGCAGATGGGCTCTTCAGAGAATTCATCTGCGAAGATGCTGAGCATATGCAAAGCATGATCAAAGTCTTAGGATGGCTCTAGCATTTGCTTTTTCCCATATCCAGCAGAAGATGAGAGGCAATCCCAAGTGAGTTTCACGTCTCTGCTGCAAAACTGTAAATGCTAAAGCTTTTGAAGGAACTAGCTACAAAATTCTTTGTGTATTTAAAATTATATTTCACCTTGATTTAGTTGTGGAAATAGCTTGAGATTTTTTTTGCTAAAGCAGTCTGAAATATTTTTTAAATCATCTGCACAAGGTAAATTCTCCCAGGTAAAGACTGGGGACTGAGTGGAATGAGCCACCCCCATAGAAATTTGAAAATGTCTAAACAACTAAAAGAAGATTCTAAAAATTAGGATTGCCTAATAGTATAGGGAGCTGGTAAAGGCTCCTTTGGAATTCTTTTTGTTGATATAATTTTGACATATATTTATTTTGTTCAGAATTATTTTATTCTATGATTTTACAGCTGAATCTTCACTCAAAATATGTTTTGTTTGTACCCAGATTTTAACAACAAAGGAAACTAAGAAAATAAACACACAACTTGATTTCCACAGGTTCAAACTTGCAAAGGTTTCTTAGCATTCCCAACCTTTGCTAATCAGCAGCCCTGAGTTTGCAAAAATTTTGTTAGTTTATGCTTGATTTTCCTGTCGGGGAGTTCATCATGGTTCTTGTCTGCATAAAGCTACTCTAGGTATGTAACGGTTTACAGTGCTGGTTTTCACTGAATCTTCCATCTTGGGCATGTTTTCTTGTATTTTTTAAGTTGATATTTATAACAAATCTAACTTGTCTTTTCCCTTGTAATTCTGTAATATAGTTCAAAAATTGTAATGACTCGAAACACAAAGAGTTGTGAAATACACAGGGTTGTGAAAACGTTTTATGCTTTTTTTTTTTTTCTTTTTCTTGTGCATCACATAGATAAGACTGAAATCTTGCCAAATAGACTGTGAAGGAAAAACATTTTTTTCATTGTTCCCGTGGCAGACACTCCTGGCATTTATCATGGTGGAGGCTGGTGGAACACCCTGAGGGGCATTATTTGGCATTATTTTCACAACAAAAGCCAGCCACAGGGAACTCAATAAATGCAGCACATAGGGTAACAGGGCTTTCTGGTTGAAATATATTCTCTGGTGTATTCTGGAATATTTATTAGTTTCTGATGATAATAACCTTAGTGAATTAAAAAAAAAAAAAAAAAGTTATGTTCATTTTTAATGTAGTGACAACGTTGTGACATTTATTTGAAAAACTCCTTTGATCATGAACTGGAGCCAGGACTGAGGAAACCTCAAAACACATTTATGTACCACGCTACATCCACAGAGACAGGGGAACTGACATTGTACCTTCTCAGAACAATCCTTTGGTATTCTTAACACACAATATTTATGTATTTCTAATTTGTTTTGCAAGAGTTTAGTTTTAATTAAAATTTAAAGATTATGAAATCAATGATTTAGTTGCAGATCTCTGGAGCAGAATGAGAATTTTTTAATAAGCTTTTGCATTTTTTATAGGAGGAAATGAAAGTTACAGTTTACCATACACCGTGCTTGCTTTTAAGTTGAAATGACTTATGAAGATGACATACAGCTCTGATTCTTGATAAAGGGAGGGAGCCCTGTCTCTTCACAGTACTAGCCTAACTGTGACCTATAGGATGGTGGAAGTAAGTCTGTAGGGAACAGAGAAGGGAAGGATGATGTATAGCCTTGCAGTATATATGATATGTGTGCTTTTTTCTTGTTTGTGTGTCTCTCATTTTGTTTCTTCTCACAGATAAAGAAACTGTATGGTGGTTAGCTCCTGCTCTTCTGTCTGCAGGTAAGGCAGCAGCTCGCTATTATGCCAGGAGTGTCAGAATGGACTGCAAAGTAATAGAAACCATCAAGGCTCCCTTTCCTCAAGTCCTTTGTTGCTTTGTCAGCTGAATTCAATAAGGTCTATCCCTCTGTGCTCTTGCCATTCCCACTCCTGCAATGTGTCTTATACAATCACCGAGCAATTGTATTTTCATAAATAATTTTTATTTGCAGTTATTAATAGCCCAAGATTAAAGACTGTGTTGCAGCAGGAGGTGTCACCAGGTGAATGAATTAAAACTTCGTTTTCATATACAGGCTGTTCAGAGATATGACTGTGAAGTTCATGAAACATTGGACAATAAGCTGTCTCATGGACACAGAAAGATATGATTTTATACACTGTGTGTGTTAGGAATCGAGGGAAATTTTTACAAATAATATGCAAATAGTCTACCTTACCAAAAGAATTCTCTTCTAGGCATCACTACATTTAAAGGATTGAAATGTTTTTTGTTTTTCTTAGTATTTCAGTCTGATAGGCAGATATTTCTTCTTCAAGTCATTTTCGGTGTTGTCTGTCTCTCAGCTCTTGTTCATATATGCATAGTGGTGGGGGAAGGTATGAGGGTGTGGGGCTGAGGGAAAAAAAATGGAAAGTCATTCTGTCTTCTATTAAAAATAGATATTGGCTCCACATATTGATTCTATTTGAAAGTTATGCTTAGAAGCCAAGAAAAAAGAGACAGAACCCTTTAAACTTCATGGTTACTTATGCCTTTAGAGATAGGGATGAAGAGAAATTACTGAAGTAGAGAACAGGGTGCAAATCCTCTAATGGTATTATTGCAAAGTTGTGTAAGTAGAGGCAATATGTACCAGCTGCAGATTAGATACCCAAACGTGGTTTATGATTTCTTTTGCTGCAAGGGGATTTTTTGGGGTTGTTGGTGGGTTGTATTTTTTTTTTTTTTTTTTTTTCTGATGGCTAACATCTCCTTCAAGATCTTCATGGGCCAGGCTGAAATATGAATGAAAAGAGCTGTGTTAGGACTGACAAGTTATTTTTCAAATCGTTAGCATAAAGATTGAGGGCTAGGATCTCATCTATTTCAAAACAGTGGAATTAGAGGAGACCCTTTGAAAAAGAGAAGTGGAAGGAAAGTTAACAATGATTTCATAATGAAGAGGCAGACTAATACATAGGAAGGAAATCAAGAGAGCAAATCACTGCAAGAATAGTAGGCTTTCAGAATAAAACCTTGATTTGTGTATTTGAGTACAGCAGAAAAAAATCACACAAGAGCAAAGGGAGACCCTAAAGAAGGAGGTTGAAGACATTGAGTGTATACTCACAGAGTGATTTTTGATAGAACTTTATCCTTAGAAGTATAGTAAAGAAATTGCTGTTTCATATGAGTTCCTAGGGAAACATTATCTGAAATTAAGAAACCAATCATGTTTGCTGTTTCACTGCTTTAAGGAGAACTGCTCTTTCTCATCTTTTTTTATTTTCAGATTACCATCCCTTTGCACCTCTCTTCTGGTTTACTACTAGCAAGTTATCAGGATCAAGATTAGAAAGTGTGCTGCCATTGCACAGGCTGTTTAGTTTGGGATCTCTACCTGTTTGTCTTGTAGAAAAGCCTGGTACTAAATGTTAAAGATTTGATGAATGTTCTAAGTTATACTAACAAACAAACAAAACACTATAAAGTAACCACCACCAACAAAAACTAACAAAAAATCAAACCAAAACTGTCCCCCCCCCCGACCCACCCCCACCAAAAAATACCAAACAAAACAACAAACAACAAAAATCCCACCTACATGAAATGTAAGTGGGAAAGAATTCCTGGGTGGACTTGTGGATTCTTCTTGTTTGTGTATTGAGAAGTTTCCCTCGGTGCTTTAGAAATTTCAGGATTAATAATATGAGACCTCTGTTCTTGAGGTCATCAAGTCATTCTGCTATAACACCTAAGCCCAAGTATATTTTGATAGACTAGTGGATAAACGTGTTATTGCTTTTACCATTAGTAAGTATTCTTCTAAATATTTTCAGGTTCTGAAGTATGCGTGCTCTTAAATGCAAAGCTCCAAATTGGATGCAGGAGGTTAAAACTCTGAAATGTTTCAGGATAGTCAAACCTGGAGATACGTTGTTACTAATCAAAACCTTAAACACGGAAGCAATGTATCCAGATGCTTGCTTCACTGTGACCACTTCAATATCAGCACAGGCAAAAAGTCTCCCAGGACATCACACGTAAGCCTCTGAAAAAAGTTAAGAGTTTGACCAGTTCAGTATTCAAACTTCCTTTTTTATTCTTCTCCCTAAGATAGTGCAAGTCTGTTACATGTCATCGTTTGTACCAATGAAACCAACCAGACAAGCTGCTATTGCAGATTTGAAGATGGTATATGTGCCTCACAGATGAACATTTCCTTCTTTGGTGGTCAAAGCCCTACTGTGCAATTATTGATCAACATAATTTACAAAATGCTTTAAATAAAACTAAAAAAAAAAAAAAAAGGTAGGGAGGACACCAAGTGAAATGGCATCTGTGTTGAAACCAAAAGTAGAACCTTCATTAACTTTGGTGAAGTTTCATTGATGGATTTCTGTGATGTTTTCCTGGTATGTGGTAGGTTTCTCTGAGTAGATTCCCATTGCTACTGCTGTCAGCAAATACTGGCCCTTGAACAGCAAGCATGATGGCCAAGCCCCTGGTACAGCAGTCTGGCACAGGTTCTGCCTTGTGAAATGCTCGGTTCTCGGGCTCTAGTTGAGCAAAGCCCTGAGACACGGTGTTGGCTGTGGGGATGCTGGGAGTCTCAGACGTCCCCTAAGTGCTCTGCTGGATCAGTACCAACCTGCTCAGTTCTTTGAACAGTTGGGCTATGTACAGTAAGCATAAATTTTACCCTTTCGTTTCAGTGTTGATGCTGCCAAGTTAATCTCTTGTTTGTAGACTTGTGACTCCAATGATGTTATCAGTCTGCATGCAGAGAGAAGAAAAATCTTTAATTCTGGGACAGCTCAGAAAACACTGGGGCCAGACACATCTGTATATCATCTGCCTGTTCTAATTGTTTTTCGGGGATACAGCATGTATGTCCCTACCCATGGAATTGCTGTTCAACAGAGTGAATGTTTTTCAAACTTTTTTAACTAACAAAACTAAGTGGTATTTTTACATCGTTACCAGTTCTCACAAGGTAAAGGCATTGCAGCAGAAAAAGTAGTTTCACACTGCTGCTCATTGCTGATCTCTGGCCAAAAAAATTGCTCAGTATGGCACAGATGATGACTCTAAAATCTGTATCAGCTGAATAATATTTTTAATTATTTAATTATTTATTTTTAAAGCTGTGACCACACTGTACTTGTGGGATTGAACTGGGAACAAGTTCATTAAACTAACAAAATGAGACAAATATGTAACGGAACTGTCAGGAAGAGCTATCATTGATCCAACCTAGAGTCTTGTTAATGAAGTACTGTATTTATGGGAATAGTACTAAAGGTTTTTAAGGTGATGAACCCTCTGTGTCATTTTCTGTGATAGGCATTATATTTCGCAAGTTATAACTTCTGTTTCGTGCCCTTTGGATACTATGACTCAGGTATGCATGTGAGGCCTCTAAAAGACACTCTCATCAAAATATTTTTTTAACTGGTTTTGAAAGCTAACACAGAAACTGGTCAATGATATCACTGACAGAAATATTTTCATCAATATTGATTTATTGCAGCAGTGTCTGAGATGTAAACCTGACCCAGCACCTCTGATTAGAGTTCTCCTTCTGGCTCTAAATCAGCGTGGTGATGAAATTCCACATTTTCAAAGAGCCAAACCATTTTGTCTAGTTTATTTGTTCCTGTATGTATTACAGCAGCAAGATCTTCCAGAGAAGAAAAATAAAACTCTGAACATCAGTAAATAACAATAAAGCATACAGGTAGTAAGTAGGACTTAAAGAGGAAGATCCTTATTTTTGTGAGACCACAACTTGAGACTGATCACAAAACAGAAATCCTGCTGAGATCATTGGTATGCAATAGAAAGCTAAAACCTGATCTCTGCCATTTTAATTTGTTTTGTTTCTTACATCTGGTGGAAGATCTATAGGCAAGTCAAATATCTTTGAGGTTTTCCTCACACAGATAGATAGATAGATAGATAGATACATAGATAGATAGATACATAGATAGATAGATAAGCAAAAAAATGTAATGTCTTATCTCCATTGCTTATATTTTATATTTCTGTTCCTCTACAGCAAAGTTATCTATTCCAGGTTATAATTTTGAGGTGATCTCAGCTAAGCACTATGATTAATAGTCTCTTTTTGCTTTGTGTCCTTCCTTTTTTAGTTTAAGCATGGAGAACAGAATAAAAAACTCCAAATATTAAGTAAGTGTTCTTTGTGAAAATTATGCAAATTGCAATTGTCTGCTAAATTAATTAATTGTGTTCATCAGAATAGCATATGAAAAATGAAATCTATTTCCCAATGTTAAATAATAGCTGGATCATTCTGAAATTAAAAAAAATTAAACAGATACATGGTCATAGTCTGCTATTCACCCTGTGAAATTGCATTTGACCTCCATTTGGGTAATTGTATTATGCCTGCCTAAATTTTCATGCGTAGTGATTTACAATTGAACATATTATTCTACTCGTCCTATTCTAGTGTACTTCATGCTACTGCTATTTAATGCTATGTAGTTATATTTATTTAGAGAATGATCATGTTCTAGTGGCTGACTCCCATACTTCTATATAGATTTCTTCGGCACATGCGTTTTCCATCCAGGTAATTAATACTGTGTAAACAATATTTAATTTTATTTGTGTATCGTACATTTTCTGATGTACTTCAGACTTTTGATGAACGAGAGAGAAGAAACAAAGGTATAGAACAAAAGGAAAACATTTGCCTCCGGTTTGGTTTGGTTTGGTTTGTTTTTTTTCATGAAAACAGTTGGGGACTCCTTTCTAAGGATTCCTCCTGGAAAAATCACATATACTACTTAGTCCCCTGTAACAGCAACAGAGACGGTTTTCAGGATGCTGGCCTATGGCTCTGTGCAATACCTAGTGAATATAAAAATATTTCTCACTGCCTGAACAGAAGCTCAGCAATTATCTGACATCAGTCTTCAAACACAATTGCAAGTTTAAACTCATTGAAGAGAGAGATACTTTATCATAGAGAAAGTGTATGCTCACTTTTTATTTTTAATCAGGTTTTAGCTCCATAGTTTCACAGTCTAAGAAGAATTCATATCTGATAGGAATAACAGGCAGAGAGGGTAATTTAAGTATAATAATTTGAATCCTAAATTTACTTCTGGTTAGGCCTGTAGGAAAATTGATTGCTTTGTAATAGCTGAAGTACAATGTCATAGACTTGTTACAAACAGACCTTTTCCCCCTCCGTGGATAGAGTAGTATTGTGTTTTGCAAAAGGGTAAGAACTTGATATAAAAGAGTGATTAACTTAGACACACCAGCTCTGAACTGTACGTAATGCCTGTGCTAGCTGTACCTGGGCTGAACTGTAAAGTACTGAATAATGCATATTCAAAGTAAATCTCATATCTGAGTGGCACTGGATCTCAGGGGACCAGTGAAAACAAACTAGATCTTCTTTTATTAGTAGATGTTTGGGCATTAGTTAGAGAGAGAAATGTACTTCTGTTCTTGTAATGCCTCTGAAACCCACCCAACACGATTTCCTTCAACCTGCTAAGTTACCCTTCCTGAGGGTATCTATCCAAGGAGCAGTTTACATAAAGAACTAGCTTGCATCTGTTCCCGGAATACAATTCGGGCATGAACACCTTCTGATATTTTCAAATGTCAGGAATCCTAATGTTTTCTGTTTGTCTTGATCTTCTGCATTAGTATTCTCTGCTTTCAGTGGCATTGATATAAAATACCGAATTCTTGTTCCAGTTACTAAAAAGAATTTGACCCTGGACTCAGACCTGATATTTTTTTTAATGCAGGAATTACATGATTTCCAAAATGTTGAATGGTTCCCAAATAATATATCAAACTCTTCTTTGCTTTCACTGTTCTTGAACACAAAGGTATTGTTTAGGCTGAAGACTCACCTGAAAATGCAGATGGTACTCCAGTACTTCAAAACCTGAAATATGTCACTGAGAACTGTGAAAGTGTTTAACGATGTTAAATTTTGGACTAGAACTATTGTTTTAGCTGGAACATATAATGTACATCCTACATTCCTTAATTTACTTAATTATCTCCTAATTACAGTCTAATTAATTACTAATTTATCTTAATTTCCTCTGGTAATTTTCTTATTAATCCATACTTCAATATGTTATATTTTTACCCTTTTGCCTTTAATTGGGAAGTAGACTTTATACTTTTTGCTGTAACAAAAGATGTTTCTTACCTGCTGCAAAACATATAACTACACGTGACTTTGCAGTTAGCATATTTTCAATAGCAAATTGAATGGCTGTGCAATTGTCAGTCTCGCTGAGAACACGGGAAAGCTTACACTGTACGTTTCTCATGAGCAGAAAAAAAAAAAAAGAAAAAAGGTAGGCTTTGTGTGGAGACCAAAGTGTGCTAAGATTTCTTCTTGAAATGTAGTCATTCCAATGTTTAGTACCTCAGTTTCTAAACAGTAGCTAGTTATTAATGTTCCTTCTGCATCTCATTTAAGATCTTTAATAAGACACTATTTATTTATTTATTTGTTTGTTTATTTATTTATTTTTCAGAAAGCTTTACCTTGTTTCCTCATGTGTGGATATTTCCCACTTGCATTTTTTTCCACACATTCTCTCAGACACGTTGATTAATTATCTCATTATTAAAAAAAAAAAAAAAAAAAAAAAAAAAAAGAGCATGTACATAAACAATAAGAAAACTCTAATGCAGAGCTTGAGTTTCCCCTTCCTTGAAAAAATTATGTGAATTTAAAGATTTATCTCTCATTGAAATACCTCAGGCTGGAGGCGTAATCTCGAATGTTTATATCTTGCATCCAAATGGTGGAAGAGTATTTCAAAGTGAAGCCAGTGCACAGTTCAAGTGAGATTTCACAATATAGCTCAGCAACATTTTAATCAAAAAGGATTCTGTTGTTAGCACAGATGGAGGCAGAGCAGTGGGAACATAAGCTGTCCAGCAGCAGCAGGGCCAGGAAAAGAGAGGTCCTCAATTTAACAGTGCTGGCAGAGTATAGTTCCCTGTAATTGTGCAGCAAGTGTGATGTTGCGTATGGGGATAAGTTGGAATTGTTTTATTTTTGTGGAAATTGGTTTCAGAAATAGCTTTCAGAGTCCATACCACACAGTTGTAAAAGAAGTAGATTTATTATGCTGTTCTAACAGTCAGCAAAAAAGACACAGAAATGTTCCCTTTCTGCATAATATTGACAGCCATTACTGATTTTTAACCATACAGGTTTAATGCAGATTTGAGCTTGGGGAAGAGAACCGGAAGCAGCAGAGAGAGCGGCAGCCAGATATTACATGTCTTTATTTATAGTTGGCAGATAGGTATTGCATCTTTTTATTTATAGTTTATGATGGTATAGCTTAAGACAATGACAAAGCCTAGTAGAGCTGTAGGCTGCTGAGACACTTTTGCATGAGTAGCGTCTATGGTGAACTAAAATGCTACTAGTTTCTTGTTTTTACTGCTCTGGATGTTGCTGTTTCCACCAGGGTGAGAGCACTACCCTGAAAGTAAAGTCCATGTTACCGGTGACGGTGGCTTTAAACTGAACGGCTCTGGCCATAAAGCAGCTCTGAACTGTTCTCCTGAGAAGATGATAACCTCTGGTAAAGGGGTAGTAACAAACAAGACAGGCTGTGGCATCTCTACCAGCCACAGCTGTTTGCTAATTAAATCTGTATCAAGCCTGTCAATATGTCCTGAGGTAAATTAGAAAGGGAGCAAGGGACCTTCAGCTGGTGAGTTCGTCCCATGGCCCTGATCCATGGCTTCTGCAAGAGTAAATATTCCGATAACATTATTCGTAAGATACATTTTGATAAGTAAACCCAGGGTAGATTGTCTTTCCAGAGGTATAGTTTAGACTAAAAATCTAAATACACAGAAGCTTGCAAAAGTGGCTGTGAGATACACATTTCTCCTGGGACTTGTTTTAATTCACTGGTCCTGTGCTCTCAATATCTTCCATGTTCCTTTTGGCCTTCAAGTATAATTTCATTAGAAAAATGTTTGTAAAATTATCATTTGCATTTAATTTCTCAGTTAACATTACATCAAGGATTCATGGTTGTTTGGGCAAGGCATTATTTGTTTGCTTCACAAATAACATTAACGGCTACAACTACTAAGATGAAAATTTTCCTAAAATCTGGAAGTGTAGCTGTGGTCTTTCTTCCTCTTCACATATAAGCTAGATAGAAATCACAGTTGCATTTCTTGCTTCAAAATAATTTGTAATATAAACCAAGTGGTAGTGTATGACTAAAAAATTCAGAATGTGAAGAAGTGCTTGCTTTCCTCTTCTCATTTTCTTCTCTGTTTTTTTGTTCATTTGTTTTTTTCCCCAAGCATGAGGAGCAGTGTACTTGTCTGCGCAAAGTCAACAGCAAGCAGCCACATTGCTGTGGAATCCAGTCAAGTGGTTTTTAGTCAGTGGCTTCTGCTACCTCAAAAGTTTTGAGTCCAGTTTGAGGGAGGAAGACTAGTGAGTAGAACAAAGGCTAATAAGCCACTCAGTCATGAATAAACATTTAAACTTACTGTCACTGCAAGTATTGAAGGTCACGGGACTGTAGGAATCTGCCTTCTGTTTAGTACTCGATGGCTCAAGCTTCAAACAAGTCTCATCCCTCACAGACTGGTTAAATCTCCAGCTCACAGACTGCTTAACTGGTAGCACAGAGCAGCCTGCAGCAGAAACTAGACCCGCCTGTTTGGGCAACCAGCTCAAAGGAAGTCAAAGGAAAAAATCCTTGTAGATAAATGTGTATGGAGGTACTTCCTGTTTCAAACTATATTGTATGGAGGATTGAAAAAAGCGGCAGAAAGTATTCCATTTGCTCAAACAATGAAGTATACCCACATAGAAATCTTTGAAATAAAACTTTAGGAGAGGAAAAAATGTATTATCTTCTGGAACATAAGTATTCCCTCTTCCTTGTCTTATTGAAAGAGGAAGTGAAACATCAGTTAGCATTTTAGTTAAGGATTCCCCCTCACTGGAGGAATATAGTGCTTTAAAGGCACTTTGTTCTGTTTTGTGTTTTCCCCAAAGGCGGGAGACTTTGGTGTCAGTAAAGGTTCTGAGTCCTTGAATTATCCCCCTGGACTATCTTTAAATCTAATCTTAGCCAAGCACTTAGTAGTTATATGATAAAGTCAGAGATTACGGGCCAAATTCTCTTTTCCGTTATTCCACTGAAGCCCATTGAAATCAATGTGAGATTGGAATTGTGTAACAGGGAGAATTTGGGCTACTGTCTTCAAGAGATAAGAACAGGGCCAATACTATAACAGCCTTTTTCAACAAAAACAGATTCAGACAATCTTTAGGGTTGTGTGCTGTCCTTGATGTGCATATAGAGCTTCAAGGGTTCATGTTGGACATATATTTAGAAAAATGCTTTTTTTTCCTAGTTGTTAGTTACAGAGGGAATTCAGGTGGAAAGCACCTCAACTTTAATTAATTTTACAGTTAAGCTTATGAGGCCCTACATTTATTTCACAGGTGAGCAGGATTTTCAAAGTCACAGTGTGGCACAATGTAAGTGATGCTATGGGATTTGAAGACTTACTTTCTTCAGACCCCACAGACCTTCCCAAGAAACAGCTCATATCATAACTGTAGGTGATGAGGAGCATAGACAAAGTGGACTTTGCTGCATAGTGCATCTTTTGTGGAAATAATGTGACCCCATCTTTTCTTGCTTCCCTTTTTAGACTTCACTACAGCATTTGTGCGAAATAGTAATACTTGCTGCTGCCATGGAGTTTCAATCTCTAAAACAAAGAACTCGAAAAGAATAGGTCTGGTTATGGGAAAGTAAGAATCTTACCATAAACGACTAGGTTAGTTTATCCTTGGAGGTGAATAGAGAACAAGTTTTGACACTGTCAGGGCCTTCTTTTACTTAGGAGGTTGATAGGCGGAAGAAGAGGTTTTTTCTGTGCATTTATGCTAAGTAGCTCACCTGCTTCTTCCACAGATCTTCAAATTTAAGTTTCTTGCATTTCTTGTTTGAGTGTTTAGCCTTTTTGGACATAATCAGTGTTAAAAAGACACCTTAACATCTTAGACACTGCTCTATTTATTCCTGAGTTCCTTTCATCCATTTTTACAAGTGATGCCTCAGACTTCCGTTTAAACATGCTTTTGTGGGTCAGAACATCTGTGGTCCTATTTTCTTGGTAGCAATGATCACAGAAGCAGCAAATTGGTCCATACTGATACCTTCTAACATTGCCCTGCAGTGCTTCTGCTCTGGGATGCTTATGATGTTGTCTTCAGTTCAAGAAGGACAGGGAACTGCTCAAAAGAGTCCAGTGCAGAGCCACAAAGATGATTAAGGGAGTGGAGCATCTCCCTTACAAGGAAAGGCTGAGGGTGTTGAGTCTCTCTAGCTTGGAGGAGGAGACTGAGGGGTGACTCATTAATGTTTATAAATATGTAAAGGAGTGTCAGGAGGATGGAGCAAGGCTCTTCCAGGTTACAACCAATAAGACAAGGGGCAATGGGTGCAAACTGGAACATAGGAGGTTCCACTTAAATATGAGAAGAAACTTCTTCACAGTGAGGGTGACAGAACACTGGAACAGGCTGTCCAGGGAGGTTGTGGAGTCTGCTCTTCTGGAGACATTCAAAACCTGCCTGGACGCCTTCCTGTGTAACTTGATCTGGGTGTTCCTGCTCTGGCAGGGGGGATTGGACTTAGATCATCTTTTGAGGTCCCTTCCCATTCCTAACATTCTGTGATTATGCGACTGGGATAGTCATATAGATAGTTCAAAATGGTGTAGTGCTGCTTTGCACCATTAAGCAGATACGTTGTATGTTAAAAAGAGCTGTGTCTTCAGTGGCAGCTGGAAGAATCCAGAGCATTATATCCAAGGAAATAAAATGTTCATAAATTATTTTAAGACTCTTGGATGAAAAGGGATTTATATGAATGTAAGGTAATATTATTGAAGTAATTTTATTAAATAACAATAGAAGGTGTCTTTCTGTAGGCATAAAATCTACGTGCCTGAAAAACAATAGTTGGCAACCTGCAGTAACACCACAGTGTGTTGAAAAGATGACAATAACAACTAGATCTGGAACACAAACAGAAACAACTGTATTGCATGTGTTCTGTGCAGTTTGCGAAGAGATGGCTACAGCTGTGTCAATGATGTAAGGAAGTGAGTAAAAACAAACTGCAAGAATGTAAGAAAAATACAAAATAAAGTGAACAGGTAAACTACAGCTGGGGCTCTTCTTATAGAATAAATTGAATGGATATTAAAGCAGAACTTGTGTTGATTAGCAGTTGACAATAGCTCTTTTTTAAACTGGAAATTTATTTGGGATTTTACGGTAGCACTGAATACAGCAAACAGACCCATAAGAGTTCATCAGTGTGAATCAGAGGTGGCAAACGTTTTTAAGTACCTGCCACACTGAAGGGTTTGTTTTATTTCCTTTTGTACAGATTTTGTTCTCTGAGATGTGCCTAAAAATCCCCATGATAGCTTGACCCCTTTTGTTCATTTGTACCTATCCTCTCTCTTTTTTCTCACCTCCGTTCTCTAAAGAGAAGAATGCCTGGATTTCTGTAGGGTATTGCTGAATGTGAAAATGTTCCTTTATTCCCTTAAAGTGAAGCAAGAGTATTTTTTAAGAGAAGTAAAGATTTTCTTAGCATCAGCAAAGCAAATGTAGATAGATTTGGCTAGATAAGAATTCCACATGTGATACAATATCGAGTTTTCTTCATTTATTTTTGTTCTTTATTGGAGAGAACACTGCAACACTAAGTTCCAAATTATCACGAAAACACAGAAATAGAGCCCTAATTGCATAGCCTGCTGATCAAGGCAATCATCTGGGTTTTGGGACACTTGCATACACGTTTCTTTCCAATTAGTGCGTTCCAGATGAGGTCCCAGTAGCTGGCCTGAAATCAGCTTGCCAGATTCAGTAAACATTTTTCTGTGCAAGGGGAAAACCTTAGGTAGCCATGGGATAAGTAGATGATACCTTTGAATATCCTGTTAGTTATTACCCACTTGCTTAAGATGTACAACATGCAAGTCTTTAACCTGAATCTGAGATCAAAGGTGTCTGTTTTTTCCTTTTTTTTTGTCTTTGTACACAGCTTTCTATTGTTGCATCTAAATAGAGATTTGACTGAAATAATGCTGTGATTTAACCTGTTATCATGTTGTCACGTGATTGTGTTTCTTGATAATATTCTCTCTAGTATCTAATTCAGGTTTAATTTGACTTCAAGTTTTTGTGGTAGCTTTGTTCTGCATTAAGGATTTGACCAAAATCTTAAAATGAATATTCACAGATTTCTGTTTGGCTTAAACCAAAAACTCACCTGCTAAGTGTAGGAATGGACTTTTTTGTTGCAAAACCAGTGCTATGTTACCCTCTTTCTAACAGAAAAGCACACACCAAAATATACTCGTTGCATAAATTAAAAGTGTGGTCAGGTTCAGAAATTAAGAAAACCAGTGCCATAAGAAAACTTTCATTCCTGCAGACAGATTTCATCGAAATTCGTAGAAGCCAAAGGCTTACAGCCACATCACAAGAACTAACTGGAAGGCTGTGGTCTGCTACAGAAGCATTCAGAGAGAAAGGGGAAAAAGCCATTCATATTTAAGAAGTATGCTAACAGAATATACACATTTCTCATTTATCTGGAATAGCACATTTATTGGGCAAGTCAGAGAAGTGCCCACATATTTTATTGCTGTGATTTTTTTTTTTTTTCATCTTGCAGAATAGGGTGCATAAACCAGTTTTTTAAGAACAAAAGGAAATGGAAACTGTGATTTTTCCTCTTTCCATGTGCCCCAAGTGTTCTTAAGCCAACAAATAAAAATATGACTGGACATAATTTTTAAATACAACTCCAGGTAAAACTTAAAACTAAAAAGAGTCATTTCTCAACCCAGAAATCCTTGGGGAGACTCAGGGAAATGAGTGCAGATAAAAATTATATCTATAATGTATGTATATATGTATTTTTTTTGTGATGGCAGCTTCTGACAGGAAGAGTTCAAGTTAGATTTGCCTGTCTGACTAAAATTCTGTTTTTCTATTTTCCTGCAAGTTTCTAGTCTACTGTTTCTATCAGTCCATTAGTCTTTGTTTCATGGTAGTAATTATATGCCCAAGCTCTTCAAGAATGAATGTGCATCAACCACAGTGTTGCTCATGCTGTGGGTGAATTAATTAAAGCACCAAGAAATTCATGCTCAGCAATGAGAACAATTGGCTTGATGCACTCTAATGTAGATTTACTCACAGAGACCTAAGGACATGAGAGGTAACTGCTGTGAGCATCTACCACATGGTGGAGCATACTGTAATTTCTGTGTCTCTGTTCTGAACTTAGGCCACTAGTCATACAGTAAGTGGCTTCTTCGCCCACATCTGTTCATCCTCTCTCGTTAATGGGGGAGACAGCTGTCCCGATTATGCTTCAGTGGGGTGAAGTATAGTGAGAACAAAAGTCTGGAGAAGACATTATGCCTAGGAAAGAAGGGCAGGAAGCTGTCCAGAAGCCTGGAATGGAGATAATTCAGATGAAGCTCCTATGTGACAGCAGGACCTGGAGCAGTGTTACTGCCAAGCCATCTGGGATGGAAATTCAGTAATGAGAGGACACTATTGCACCATTCCATCATTCATGAAGATTTCCTGGAAATTGCAAATCTTGATACATGAGGAAGTCCAGAACTGTAGAATAGTAAAATAAGGACTGGGTCAACAACCTTTGTAAGAATTAAGCCCAATGAGCAATACTCACTTGCCCTATTGCAGTAAGATTTTGACAGCCTAATTGAGTTACAGATGAAATTTCAGAGTTTTCACTGTGGATAAACACAAGGTGTGTGTGTCACAGTTCATCCATTATTTAGCCAGTTATTCTTAGAAACTGGGTTTGCATCAGGTTGCTGGGAGCCTGCCTGTGGACATGTATAGGCAAAAGCAATCAATAGCAAGGGCCTACTGCTGTCCTTATCAATGTCAATGAGTTTTGCAAAATGACTTAAAAGAACAGGGATAGCATTTAGGTCCTCTACCACATATCTGAAAATAGAAGAGATTGAATGCAAACTGATCAAATAGGTCTCTGTCTTTACAGCATCTCTTATGGCTATTCATCAGCACATAATCTTATCACTTGACTTCTTGTGAGTTGCATTGCTTTTGGTAATACCATCTTTAGAGTTTATTTGGTTAACATTATGCAACTTCCTGTATGGACACTTTTATTAATTTAGTTCAAGATTCCGTTGATTCAGTTTTATATGAGTAAGAAATCACTTCAAATTGATATGAATTTGGTTTAAATTGGGTTATGATAGATTGTCTGTAGGTACTATTGAGTCCACAAACGTTGGCAACCTAATAATAACTTCGGGCTTTCCTTCTTTTTCCCTGTTTCAAACTCTGTAATAAGTCAATTGTTTCTCACCCTGCCCATCTTCCAGCAAAACTTTCCACAGTGAATTAGGATTAAGGTCAGCATGTCTTTACATCTAACCTTATAAAATTGTAGACAAATATTGCTTAAAAGCCAGGAGGACTAACTAAACCTCTAATACGTTTTAAAGCTATTAAAATATACCAGCTGTATTTCATCTTCTAATATAGCTGGGAGGGGTTCTGCTTTCTTTATTTAGGTTTGTGTTTGGTTTTTTTTGTTTGTTTGGGTTTTTCTGGGGGGATTGTGTTTGTTTTTGTGTTGTTGTTGTTGTTGTTGTTTTGTGGTTTTTGGTTTGGTTTATTTTTTTTTCTTCCCCCCAGTATACTACGTCTTAATAGATATTTTGAGACATTGGATTCACTTTCATAACTCCAGACCAAGTTGTCTGATTTTGCACAGTGCAGGCTTAGCATAGTGCAATGTACTGTGATGGAGTCAGCTAGCTTTGAGTTACTGTCACACTCCTCTTGTTCTAAAATTGGCCATTGGCCAGTCTGATTTGCTGATTAAAGTTTATTGCCCTAGTAGTGCTTATTGGCAAATAGGAATTGCTGAAACTTGTGGATGTCACAGACCTGTCTGTTTTTCCCTGATCGTTTTCTGCAGTGGAGGTCCAGAAAAAAGGGACATAGCATCACACTAGCATTCCTGCTCATCCGTGACAAACCTGTCCCTAGGGAAACTGTGCTATTGGGCATATTAATTGATTGGCTTCAAAGCAAGTACAATGGCACTATGGCTCTGGTATTTAGTGGACTATTACGTATCAGTGATACCAGTTGTCTCCAGAAAATTTCTAAGGTCTGAAATACATTCCTTTATAACTATGTGAAAGATAAGATATTGGGAGAGAGATAATTGTTGCCTTGTACCAGGTGGGTTGCAGCTTATTGCAACAGAAGCAAGAGCAAAGATATTTTACAGGCTTTTGGTTTTACCTTTTTGCTGCTGTTCTCCTGAGGGGAAACAAAACTGTGTGCTAGCAAGCAGAAACTGCCAGTTTAGAGAAATATGTACAAGTGAATGAAGGTGGCAGGAGAAAAGGGACAAGATTTGTGGCAATGACAAGACAAAACCAAATGCAGCTGCAAACAAAAAATGTCTGTCCTACAAGTATTGATTCACATGTATCTTCTTTTTATGGTGGTTAATCATCCCATTCCTGAACAATATGTAAGGCTGATGTCTAAAATACGATGACTGTGAAATTATATCAGATTTGAAAAAGACCATATGCTCAAGGAAAGAGTCTGCAAATGGTTACATCATGCCATGGTAGAAAACTAAATCATGTGCAGTTATTAGAATTGAACATTCGACATCAAGATGTGGTATTGTCAGACTGCAGGGCCTGAGTGAGATACATAAAAACACTGTGAACTAAATTCTTCTAGTAGCACTAAAGTAGTAGAGTTTCATTGTAGAGGGCAGTTAGATACAGTATGAAATAACTTGCAGGAACTATGATGTCTAGAAACATTTGAAAGAATTTACAGTCTTTTTTTTTTTTCTTCTCTCTTTGCACAAGTGATGTGTTTGTAGCCTGTGACAGAAAAGCAGACAAAATTACCAGAAGTAGGTACTGTGGGATTTCTATCAGAGATGAGAAACAGTAATGCCAGTATCTCCCAGAAATAATATTCCCTTTGCAAATTTTAGACACATTTTTCAGACTTGGGAATTCAAAATATGTAATGTTTACATTCCTAAAGGCATATCTGAAAATAAGATGGTTGAATCTTCGTTCAGATCATGCCTTGTGTTACATAACAGGTCAGATTAGATGGTCTCATTTTACCTCAAAAATTCTATGAACCAAATCCAGTTTCTGAACTTTGGTAGAACCTCAATTCTTTTTTTTTTTTTTTTCCCCCTATGCAAATTATGTCTAATTTTTTTTTTTTCCCCAAAGTATTTACAAATCATCTGCAATCAATATCCCTAAAATGGGTTTGAGTTAAATCCAGTTCACTGAATGAAATCTTTTCTTTGGCTTTAGTCAAGTATTAATTACTACTGTAAAATACACACCTGAACACAGTGTAGACTGTATGACCACAGACAATAGAAATGTGAACCTGCCCATAGCATCAGATCATGACAGCTGGATCTCAAATGAGGTTGCCATTTGTCTCACATGAAATTAAACTTCTGATAATACATTCTCAAATCCCACATCCCATTTTCGAGGTGCGTAGAATACTGCTTATGTTGTGTTTTCCAGTTCTAAATGAAAAAAAAAAAGTGAAATCTGCCAACAGTACTGTTAGAAAATCTTTTGTTTGTCCCCAAGGTATTGCTCTTGCTTTCACTGATGGACGGGAGCACCTGCTTTGTTTCTGGAGGTTGCAGTTGCAGCCAATGTCACCCCAACAGAACAGTTAATGACAGGATTTTCTACCATTTGAGAGAGGCAACCAAATGAAGATCTTGTGATATCTGTTACTGAATACCTCCATTTTCTTCACCAGCTGACAAGATGACCTACTAATGCAATATCACTCTAACCCTCATCTAGCACATCTGACTGATTCAAGAAAATTCAGGATCATTCAGGGCTGAGCATTAAATGATCATCACTGCCTGGTCACATTCCTGTGCAATCTATTATTTGTGAACCTGCTTTGCCAGATCAACTGGACTAGATGATCTCCAGTGATCCCTTCTGACCATAACCGTTCTGTGATTGTGTGATCACAATTAAGTGTCCCTGATCCACACACTGCTTCCCCAGATGTTGCCAAGGATTCATAAAGCTTTGGCAGCTTTTCTTGGAGAATGTAGATGGTGGTACTATGACACATTTATTTTCCTTATGCTTAGCAGCTTTTTAGTCCCTTCATAAGAGAAAGTGACAAGAGTGTGATGATGTCTGTTCTAGCATGTTTTAAAATGTTTTTTTGTGGCACTGTAATCTTGGTCACTTAGCAAATGAACACAATTTGGGTCCCAAAATCTGCATGACCCACCTGAATGACACTTAAGTTTCACATAAACAACTGCTGAAGGCTACTGTGCCGGTGAAGATTTCAGAAGTGGAAAAATGAAAATGTGTCCTCTTCAGATACTGTTTTCAAAATGAAAAGACCATAAGATGAAATTTAAACCCTAAGGATAGTATTCTTCGCGCATTACTCACGTATTATATTTGAATATGTGGGGATTGAAGAGGCAGAACTATGAGTCCTGAAGGCTGTAACTTTACAATGTGATGAAGAAACTTAGTGTCTCAGCTTATATGAACAATTAACTGAAATAGATTGGTCCTACATGTTCATTATGATATATCAAATATGATATTATTCTACATAAGTTGAAGTAGTAAACTTTATTACGATTATAAATGATAGACATTAATAGATCATTAATCCATCTAATACTATTGCATTTTCATAAAGCAATTTTAATTCATTTAAAATTCTCCTGAAGAACCTTCCTGACACCCTCTTCAAGCAAATGACTTTATTTTATTTATCCCTAATCATTCCACACTTCCTTGGTTCCATTAATTACTGCTTCAGTTCCCAACTGTTTGTTCAGATCACCTTTAACCATAATTCCCATAAATTACAATATTGCAACAGCTTGTATGGCTTCAGAGGAACGTCTAAGCTTATTAAATGAAGTATATACTAGAAGATAATGCCCAGAAAGGCTCCATGTATGAATCATGTGATTATATTCTATAGAGTAGGGTTACTTTTATTGCTACACTATGTGTAATTACTCAGGCATCTGTTTACCGTCTTAAGTAACTAGTTGATTAATTCATATCTCAAGATAGTCTGTGAGCTGCAGTTTATGATTATTCTCTTCTGCTGAATTTTGTCAGCTTGATTTCTCTAAGTGTGACCTCATCAAATGTTGAGGTTTGAAGTCATAAACTGACACAAAAGTTATTGGCTAAAAGAAAATAAATGAAGTTGTATAATTTGGCCTGCTACTTTTGAAAGCAGTGTTCTGGTTTTATGGGAAAGAAAAACCCCAATTGCTCATTGTTTATGTTGGTGTACTATGCTATTTTAAGTTGAAGTCCATGGTTTGTTGATGTCAATTGACAGTCTACTTCCCCGTATACTGCTCCTGCTCCTATTTGTGAAACAAGGACTGCTTACTTACGCATTGAAATCCTTCATGTCTGTCTCATTGAAATCCGGTTCATCAAGCTATCTGGAGATTTTTTCTGACCACATTTGTATAATTTTTGTGCCTATTGAACCATAGTTGTATAGGTGTCAACAAACTCCCAGTAGTTTAGTAAACTTTAAATATGGAACAGCATATAAACAATTTTATGATTTATGCAAGTGAACCTGTCAAGAAATGGGTTTTCCTCTTTTAAGCTAAAGGATCACAGACTTGTAATGTTTCTGCATCCAACAGCTTTGTCAAACTTGGCATGACTTCCTAGCCAGGTTAGAGGATACCTGAGTTAAACATATTGAGACTCTATTGTCATTTCATTTAAGTAGAGCAAATACATACTTGCAAAGTGCGTATTCTTTAACTTTGAAAATTAATTAGTAAATTGACTTAATATCTCAGGACAAACTGCCAGCTCTGCAGTGAGAAAAAATAGTGCTGAATAAGAGTAATCCGAACAAGTGTATTCTAATAATTTGATTTTGAATTATGATCCAGTGTTCTGAAAGCAGCTATGTGAGAAAATATTTGAGTTTCCTCCACTGAATTAGTTTTTATGATTACTATAGAGCTCTCATTTTATGAGATTGTAATTGTACTTTTCATCAGCCTTCTATACGCCTCTGAACCTCTTATTTGACTTCAGAATTTTCTTTGAAAAGTCCAAGTTTACTTCAGAATTTTCCAAGCAAATATTCTGCGAGATTCACTTTTGAGCATCTCTGGTGTAAGCTGGTTCTTGACAATACAGGAAGTATTTCAAATATATGTGAAAATACTTTGGCATTTTCCTGCTGTTTGTCAATTTTTTTTTTTTTGCTTTTATAAGGGTGCTTTTTCCTTGATCTTCACATTTCAGGTTGGCAGCCTTTTTTTAAAATATTTTTTTTTCCCTTGCCATATAAAATTAATTTGCATAATTATCATATTTCTTCACTGAAGTATTGCTGCACTTCAAAAAAAGGCTTATCCAAGGAAAACCTGCAGTGTCTTTTTTTTGTTTGTTCTGAAGAAACATGATCATGAATCAGTTATCAGATTTCCCAAGGCTTGGGTGACTTAATTTTAAGACACTATATGCTTCTAAACTAAATACAATATCCAAGGACAAAAGCACTCGAAAGACTTCTCTTAAGAAATCAGTTCAAAATTCATATGTATCCAAAACAGATGCTGCTCTACCTAAAAATAAAGATTGATAAGAGTATTTGTGGGAATGTCATTGTTCAATGATAAAGCTCTAATTGGAGAATTCAGTGAATGTTTTACAGTGATTAATTTATCTACTGTATCTGCTTTCTTGTTCTGCAAGCAGAAAACCATTACAATTAGAATTTATTTTATATTAAGGCACAGTCTTTACAATTGGAAAGCTAAATGGTAGAATTACTCTAAGTAAGACACAGAAGGAAGTCTAGAAATAAGGATTTGTTCATGAGGTTTTTTTCTGTGTTCCTTTTTAAATTCTAATGTATGTGCTTTGCATTGGCACTGTCAAATAAGCTGGTTTTAGGATGTTTCTGAATGGGAGAGAAGTCATTTGTCATAACAACAAATACCTTTGCAAGACTTCAAGCTGTTTTATTCAATATGCAGTGTTATAATTTTGCCACATAGGGCACACAAGGAAATGATAGGAAAAAAAAAAAAGCTGAATTATGATGTAGTGATACTGTAAATGGACTATGATTTTACAATGGATATATTTTTCTGAATCTGAAAAGAATAGAAATTATATGTAGTCTATTTAGGGGTTTTTTTGCAAACCATCATATTAAAATTTTATTATGCATTAGAAAAAAAAAATACGAAGAGTTCAGAAGGATTCTGACAAAGAACATTTACCAGCGTTATCCAAACACTGTATTTTACATTTGTATTCTTTAAAGGCTCATCAATGCCTATTTCTTCTTGTCTTCTGCAGCTACAGAAGTAATTTCAGTAGTTGTATTTTAAGTTCAAATATTGAAAATAAGTCTGTAAAGATCAATAAAAAGCTAAATTATTCAGTATCAGGCAAACCAAAACATTTTGTTCCACTTTTGCTGCTATTAAATATTGGAATAAAGCCTCTGAGTATTTCTGAAGTAGAGGAATATTTTAGCGTCTTAATTTTTTTCTTTTTTTTTTTTAAAGAACTGAGCTTGAAATACACCTAGAGGTGAATTTTTTAAAATCCTGATCTTTCTTTAAATGTAGAAAAATTAAGACTAAAGCCTGTCACATGCTAAACTTCTCATGTGATCCAAAGGGCAGAAGTTTGTTATCAAGTAACCTTTTGCTGTTATCCACTCTACTTCATCTGAAATTTTACCAGCTGAGAGATCTTCTGAGGAATCGGGGGGAAAAAAAAAAAAAAAAAGTGTTATAATTGAAAAAGGATTTTTTTTTATTAGCCAAAGTGAGCTTACTTAAAATATGATTGGAGAATATTAACTCCAGGAAAACTAGTCAAAAAACTTTGGCTTTCTGGCTATAATGCATTTTAGTTTGCATCTGTAAATAAATTTTCATATATCACTAACAATCCATTTTTCCTGTCTGTATTTGGTCTTTAAAAAAAAAAAAAACAAAACCAAACAACTGAAGTATTCCAGCCACACAACACTTGCACATGCTGGGTCTTTCAAGACAGATTCTACCAAAGTCTGAAAGACTTCTTTGGTCTTAATGTTTTTTGGTCTGCTTGTTTGCATTCAGATCTCTGATGTATTTTTCCTTTGCATAGTGCACTACAAGGCTACAAGTTTCTGGGGTTGTAAGACTCTTCCGGCCTTCATAAATTGTAGCTCTTTCTGTTGTTTCAATTGTCTTTTGTGTTATTATTTTTTTTTTTTCTATTGATATTGAGAAATGAAAAAAAAGGAGAATTTGCAGTTTTCTGTTCATGTGGTCGTTGAGTGCTTTATGTGAGGCTTCATATAAAATTAAAAGAATTTAGAGAGGAAAGTAGAGAACATGAATATTCCAGTGGCTGGAAGAGGGATACTGAGATGGAAAGCAATCCATTTTTAATTTTTAAATGAGCCTTCAACATATACTGAGTCCTTGCACAGTGTAATATAATATCGTACATCATAGCACATCCCCCACTGTAAGGCAAATGGCCATGGTGAGGACATCCTAGTATTTTTTCTGCTTGTGTTTTGATGGCCAATTCGTTAGTAAAAATCAAGAGTTAAACTGACATACTGCAAGATTACTTCAGTCAGTAACCCACACCAGTCAGCAAACTTCTCTTTCATAAGTACTATGTCAGCAGAGACATAATCTTGAGATTTCTGTTTATTTTGTCTCTGATGAACAGCACAGTATGGTCCCGCCGGTTCTCTGGGAGAAGGCAGCTTGCCATCGATGACAGTGAATTATATAGCAAGATGATGGATACCACCACATGAGGGAAAATCCAACAGGCACGTAGAAGACACAAGAGCAACCTGGGCCACACAGAGAGAAATAGGTGGTAAGACTTCTGCTGTTTAAGGATGTGGATCATAGAATCATATAATAGTTGAAGGACTTTGTGCTTGGCCTTGTTGAAGCTCATGAGGTTCATGAGGTCCTGCTTCTTGAGCTTGTTTAAGTCCTTTTGAATAGCATCCCATCCCACAGGCATGTCAACCACACCACTCAGCTTGGTGTCATCTGCAAATTTGTTGAGGGTACACTTCATTACACTGTGTCATTGAAAAAGATTATAGTAGTGGTCCCAATACGGACCCCTGAGGGACACCACGGTTCGCTGATCTCCATCTGTACATCAGTGTGCTCTGTTCAGGGCTATAGGGTTTCGTGAAGGAATTTGGTAAAAGAGAGGATAATTGGAGGCCAAGGAAAGCATATGTGCTCTGAGCGCTGAAGACATGGGGAGCAAGTAGGTGATGGCAATGGAGAGGCAAGTTGTTTGATAATAGCTATTGTGATGATGGTGAAGCTAGAAGACAACTACTTGGTAAAGCAGCCCCAACAATGGAGTGCATCACTCCATCCATTACATGCTGTCTGGCACACAGGTTGGAGGGAAGCAATCAGTAAAAGACTAATTGTGTAACACGCAGCATTATGAGAGGCACCACCCCAGTCTTTTTCTTACTCACTGATCAGCCAGTAGGAGTTTTTCTCCTCCCTCTGTTTGCGGGGCGATTATATTAGTACAACACAATGCTGCAAAGATTGCTTTGGTTGAATGAAACTGGACTTTTTTAAGAGTAGAGGTTAAATACAGTTATGCTTTTATTCCCTTGTCACTGATCAGGTAGTTCACGTGGTAAGTTAGGAGCTGCATTTGATGCTTGTTGCACATCAGTGAGTGCTACAGAAGATGCAACTTGCCATTTAGAAAGGCTTACTTCTAGCTGGCTGCAGCAAAGTCATGTCATGTGTACTACTTTTCCAGCCAATGGAAATTTGCAATGTTTGGTGCTTTTACATTCTGCTTTTCTAGCAATGGATGGGGGTGTACAAGTTCAGAAGTTTCTAGCCTTGGAAAAAGAAGAAAATTGTGACTATTTCTACTTAAGTATTTGTACCACAAGATGTAAAAAGCAAAAAAAGTGAGTGGGAAGTAACACGCGTGACTTAAAACAGAAATGCAGAAGGGAATTTAAAATATGAATTCGAGCATTAAATATATCACATATCTCAGAACTCCAAAGCACTCTTCAAGTGTGTCCATTGCAGCTAATATAGTTTTGAAAATGTGTCTTTCCTAGCACTAATTTGTTGTCCAGCTGTTTACCACAACCCCATGCTTTCTGGATGGGAGGGTGTAGCACTGCATGTGCTGATCCAAAAACTAGTACCAATTTGTCATTGCTGTCACTTAAATATTACGGTAGCTAGTTCTGTTAATATTATGCCATTGCAAAGATGCAGGGCTTTTTATTTATTGTTCTTCTCATTTCTTAGCCTTATGATTCCTGTCTATTCACTTAAGCCTTGTCAAGTATATTCATAAATTGTTTCTGACCTTCTGCAATTCAAGTGGGGGGAAAATAAGAACCTTATAGTGTGTGTAATTATCAATGGATGCAACATTTATCTGCACAGAAAGTTCTGGTATTGTAAAGGCAGCTCTGTGCAGGTTTTACTAACAGCTTTAACAAGACTTCCAGGCCCTCTTCTATTCTATATTTATGGAGTGTGTGGACTTTTTTTGTGTGCGTACGTTTAGTCTGGAAGCGCTAATTGATGTCACGGATAAAATAGGTATGTTATATTACTTATTTGATAAATCTGCTGCCAGTTTCAATGGCAGCTCAGAGATCTAAAAAGGTGAATGAATTTTCAGTATTTAAAATGCAGTGACACCACAAATAGCATATATTGGAAACTCCAGACATACTGAGAAGCATCATTTTGTGGACATTTGCTAAGTCAAATGTTTAGAAGAAAGGGAGAGGTTCTATCTGTATCTGTAAGGAGAAAGGGAGTCAGTCAGTTACAGCATGGACATTGAGAGCAACACGATGTTTATCGGAATAAGAGAGCTCAGGGAGTATATTAGCTTAATGTGGACCCTGATGCAATATACCCGCCTGTTCCCATACGAAAAGATAGATTTGCAGATGTAACCAATATTTCTTAAATGCCGAAATCTGCTGGCTTGCAAATTGCAAGATGTTCATCATTTATCATATATTTTAGACTGCTCCTGTGGCCTGTCACTATAGTACCTCTATGGGCTTCTACAGCAACACCTGGCCCTATCAGTAGCTTTACCCTGTTGAAGTATCTTCATAAATAATCCATGTGAAAGTGAATGTAGCTGTCATGTTAATTTGTGGCTAACCTGGTTCTGGCAAGTTTATAATTATATTTATGAAGCAAATAAAGCAGATTGTTTGCTTTTTCTTCAGTGATGATTTAACACAAACTGACAGAAACAAATAAAAGAAGCTTTACTAATTACAGTCAAAGTAAAAAAACCAAAAAAACGTCAGAAGGATGTTCTAGTTACTATCTCACAAATATATTCCTAAATTTGGCCTACTGTCTCTCTGACCTCTAGTTGGTAGACATAATGGTACTCTTTAAAAAGTATGTTTACCTTCACAATGAATACTATATACAGCCTTTGCTTGCTTAATTCCTTTTGACTTCTACTTCCCTCCTTCACCTCTTTTCTAATCTTGTCCTCACCTCAGTCTTTTCCTCATCCCTTAAAGCTGGGGATAACATTTACAAAACAAAGTATTTTACAATATTACCTTAAATTTAGGAGTACACAGTTTAGTTAAGCTTCTGTTCACTCAAACTAAATGTGCGTAACAGTAGGCTGAGGATTTGCAGCTCCCTTGGGTTCTCGTGTCTCCTCTCCAGATCTGGTCTTAATTTTGTAGCAGATGTTTTCATACTTAAGTCAAAGAATCAGTGGCTTTGGAAGAAGTAAAGAATTTTAAATTGTGTTACTTTTTTTCATTGATCTGGACACCTGAATATATAGGTAGGAGGCAGCTGGAGCAGTACTGAAGTCAGCAAATCTACCCTTCTGTTGCTTCAAAAGAAAGCCTAACTAGGAAATGCAATACTGCTGGTATACCATAGCAGGAAATAATCTTAGACTGAAAATGAACTTTTGAGAAACTGTAAGGGAAAAGTGTGCCCCCAGGACATAATGTCCTCCAGACTTGCTCCTTATACATCACTGTTCAAGTCCGATGAAAACTTTCTGATTACCTTCAGAGGACTAGATTTTTATCTCTTCAGCCAAGATAAACAGTTAGGTTCACAAAAGACATATTGTCATAAGTGAGCACTGCAGTGTGGCACTGAAAAAGGTATGCAGGTGATGTAATTGTAGTTGCTTGTCTCTATTTTTGTTTGGCAAAATGACTATTTAAACTACTAGTAGATTTTATGGTGGGGTGGTTTTTTCATGTTACACAGATATTCTGTGCTGTACTTATCTCTCTGGCAACTGAAATAAATTTGTATGTTAAAGGATTACTAAGATACACGTTTAATTTATTTGAGCTTCTATTTTTACGATTTCCTGTATTACAGGAGACCTTCAATAACTTAGAGCATTGCAACGCTCAGGTTCTAGGATTGTTGCTGTAGGAAATTAACTTGTTCAGTTTGCTGCCTCTTTTTTTACAAATTTCAGTTCACTTAACAGTGTCTGCAAGTTTATATCTGTTTATATAATTCATAGAGGAATTATGTCTGCAGATGCTACCTACTGAAATAGCTGACCTGCTTTCCTCTCCTGAAGGGTATCTGTTCTATGTATCCCCCGAAATAAAAATTATTTTCTACCTCATTGTAGTGTAATACTTAACAATGAAGCACGTGTGTAACTTCATGTTGAACTGAACAAGGGCATTAATGCAGGACCAATGAGTGAGAATGTAATAGAAAATGAAACACAGAGAAATGAAGCCCATTATCAGCAGTCTGCATCAGTGTCACAAGAATACAAAGTCCAGCTGATGATTCTGACCTTACTACTTCCAGTGTGTAGAAAGAGAGGACAATTCCTGTAAATTGTGTATCTGGTTAGCATTTTGAAATAACTCCTTTCTGAAAGCTGAAGAGAGTTATGAATGTGGATGATTGAGTGTAAATTTAGAGATCAAAAGATGTACAGGTTTAGAAAGTTCTTGCCTAAGCAGCCTATTATGTGAAAATAAAGAAATTAAACCAGAAAAACTTTGAAAGATAGATCCGATTGAATAATCTCACATGTATTGGTCATCAGTTCAATAATTCGCTGGCTAAAAGTGTAATTACCACTACATGTGTATCTTTAAGGTCAGGTTATTAGCTGGTCCTAAAAGAGTATTCAAAAAAGAATCCTTAAGCCAGGGGTATCAAACTCACTTTCACCAGAGCCACATCAGCCTCACGGTTGCCTTCAAAGGGCCAAATGTAATTTTAGGACTGTATGAATGTAACAGTAATATATCACACAGAAAGGCTTCACAATCCACACGGGGCAGGGTCCTAGTAGAGACATAGACTTGCTCGTTGCCAAACTGGTAACACCACTTATTTCAGAAAAGAGTCGTCATGTGGTTCTCTGCTCTTCACAGGCTCAATAGGTAGAGGGGAACCAGAAGCAACGTGTCTGCTTCTTTGGCTGCGCACACTTTCTGCTTGACGTGTCTTGGGTTGTTCCTTCAGGAGACTGACTTGTGGAATGAGTCATAAGTGCAGAGGTGCTGAGAATTCAGAAATCATCTACACAAGGAAGAAATAAGGTAATTATGCCTGCACTTTAGTCTTTACAGTGTACTGTAAATCTTTAACAGATTGTAGTGAAAAGAGCTCAAGTGTATCACTAAAGTCTGCCATGACCACCTAAATCGTTATGCATAACTGGAATGTTTTTCAGGGCAAATGAAGGTCAAGAAATGGATGGGAGGGATGCATCTCCAGAATCTCTGTTGGGAACAATGAGGTTCAGATTTTACTTATATTCCTCACACTGTTTATCTGTTCGAAAATGGCAACATTTCTTGTGATAATTTTTAATAAGATTACAACACTTAAAAATGTTTCATGGATTTTCTGGTATGCATTATCCCATTGTATACAATGGGACTGCTTATGCAAAAAGGTGAACGAAATTATTTGGTTGTCTTTTGGCTTCTTGCTTAGTCTGTCTACTCTAATTCTAATATCATTGAACTTTAATAATCAGCATTTCTTCAGCCTTTCCAATTTCTCATTGACCACTGTTAGTCATTTTTAGATTTAAATTTGGAAAACAGTCCTGCTCTTCCTTGTTTTCTTTTTCATACAAAAGTATGAAGGGTATAGAATGCTGCATGCTTTTTTTTATGTGAAAGAAAAGATATTGCTTTAAAAAGCAGGAAAGATTTTGACTAAATATGCTTTTTGAGTACACATATGACTCAGCAATTACATTTGAGTATGGAAAAAAATATTGAGAACAAAACCCAAATAAATGATGTACTCTACACTAAGAGTTAACACTCCCTGCAACTGTATCTTAACAGTGTAAAATCACGATTTACCACTTCCTTACACACAACCTTAGCAAACAGCTTTCTAAGCTTCAAGAGTTGTAAGAAGTAGCTGCAGATAATAAGCAAAGCACAACAGGTAAATCTTACTGTCACCTTGTGGAGTTATTAGAGCTTTCTTAATCTATATCTACTTACTGGGGATGGAAACAAACAAACAAAAAAGGCAATTTAAAGAATTATTTTCAAAATCTTTTGAATGGATTGAATGAATGAATTTGGTGTTCTGGTATTCTTGGTGTAGTGTCACTAGTAATTGTACAGAGATAGGCAGCTGGGAAATTGTGTGCTGCTATTTTACTGGAACAACAGAAACGTATTCTAATTATTATTGATTACTCCAAACTAAGGCAGTTTCCCAAACATTTCTGAGCTTGTAAAAATATTCAGTTTCTGTTGGCATGAATTTGAATTTGCAGGATATATTATATTTATTTTTCTTCACGTTATTGCCTCTATCTCAAGTTACCTTTTTTTTGTGTTTATTTTTTTCTCTCTGCTTTAGTTAAGAAAACATTGCACAGTGACCAAGCCGTTGAAAATCTCAAAGCTTTGCTCACCAATTGATCAAAATAGGCCTTAGTTGGAGAGCTGCTATTTGGGGTTATAGTTCTTGTGTGGTTGGTAAGCCGATTTAAGGTAGCTAATACTATTAAGCACTGAAATAAGAAAGCTTCTGGAATTGGAGATCCAGATAACTTCAAATCTTAGTTTAAGTAGGAAAGATCGAGTCTACATCTGAAATAATAGCAAATGCTCCACCCCATTTATTCTCTGCTTAAAGCACAACATATTTTGATCAGAGAGTATCTAATGTGATGTTTGCGAACTTCATAAAATATACATATCCTTCCCTGTCTGATCTTAAAACATTTAGGCTTTAAAGAAATTCTTATGAAATGTCTCTTGTTTATGTGTTTTTTTTTCTCTTTTTATTGTATTTGTGAGTAGAGAGGAAAGATAGTAGCCTAAAAGGACCTGGTAAAGAGAAAAAGCAAATTCTTGTTTATAAAATGAAAACTAATACAACAACAACAACAACAACAACAACAGCAATATATATATATATATATATGTAGAGAGAGGGAGAGAGATTGAGAGAGAAGTTTGCTTCTGTAAATTATTTTATCTGCACCTCAAACTAAGTGTTTTAAAGTTAGATGCTAACAGGAGTCTAATTCAGAAGATTCACTGAGCAGATTGCAGTTTCCTTGTATACACACCTGGGTTTCCCTCCCATGGAAATCAAGGAGCGGGAAGATGGTGCACAGCCACATCTTTACCCACTGTGTGCAGGCTGGAGGAAGCTCAGCATGCACTCCAACCTCTAAACGGCGAGATGTCCTTATTTGAGATGTATCCAGTGTCCATTCATTTATTCTCCTCCCTCACAAGGGAGGGTAGCCCCCAGGGCTGCTGCAACAGAGCTGCTCTCTAATTAGGTAGTGTGACTTGACTACTGCTACAGTCTAATGTGTGTGTGTCCTAACCGGGATGTGATGCTGCTTTGAAAGTAATCTACAGCAAAGAGAGGATGGAACACAGCATTAACTGAAATGTTTATGTTAAAAATACTGAGCTCTAAATATCACCCCTGGTAAAGCTGGCAGCACAGCTCTGTGCAGTCTGCTGAAGGGAGGGCAATGAAAGCAGGAGAGAAGCTGGAGTAATCTGCCTGGAAAGGGTCAGTACCCAGGTCTAGCAGCACTAAGAGTTGAAAAACAAATGTTTGCATCAGTCTGCAGGTGCAGCAAACCATAGGAACAAAAGATGTTCAGCCAATCTGAGTGTAGCAGGGAACGACTTCTTTAGAACAGTGCACTTGGCTTCTCTGTTTGCTCTACCTCTGACCACTCACTGGCTCTCAAGATGTTGCGTGTTTTTAACCATCTTTTCTCCCATTGCAGTACCTGACATGCCGTGGCTCACTACCAATCATTGCTGCATCCTCATGTCCTCCTTATGAGCTTGTCATGGAATCAAGTCCCACTTCAACTGAGCTCGGCAATGCCTCTGACCTCGCAGTGACTCTCCCTTGGTACACTGGCTCCAGACATCACTACACTACAGCAGCTGTGGTGCTATGGTGTCATACAGAACTCTCTCTGCAAATTGCAGGTGTTTTGGAAGAAAGATGTCTGCAAAAAAAAGGTGCAGTGATATGAACCTCAGTAACAAACTAAGGAATGACAGGAAAACAGTATCCAAGTCCTGTTTAGGAAGACCTCTATCTGTGCTTCAAATTTATTCTAATAACTAGATTTCTTGGGTTGCTACTTTTAATTGACTTATTTATCCCAGTCACCTGGATTTATTTTTTCTGTAAACATCTTTCTGTTGCCCTTCCAGTAATTTTTCAATCTGTTAAGCAATTTGGTTTGAGACAAAAAGGTTTTTCAAACATCTCAGAGATTTTAACTGCCTACAGTTTTCAGGTCAGTGGCTGTCTTGAGGGAGGACATTGTTTCAGTGATGAGAATTTGGAGGAAAAATAAGGGGAGCTCGAGTTGATCTGTTTTATTGATGTGCTAGATGAGTTACTCAAAACCTTTGTGGCTCAGACTAAGTCATGGCTGTTTCTTCTTTCTTAATAGTTTTTTAGGGGAGATGGGAGAGCAGCAGGAGGAGTTTAGAGGATATGGAAGAAGGACTTAATATTGCAAGACTGAGAAGGAAAGATATTGGAATGCATAGGAAAGAACTAGAGTTACTGTAGAGAGGGACAGAGGATGAAAGGATGTAAATCTATAGAAGGAACTTTGTTAGCCATACTCCATATGAAAAAAAAGTAATTTAAATGCAGAATTTTCTGAAGTCTCAGATCTTTTCATTAATCTCCAGGTTCGCACTTTTAAAAGGTTTGCTATAAATTCAACACTTGATGGTTTTCTCCCATTGGTGCAAGACTTCACTGTATTAGATTTTACTCATACTTTTTTTTTTTTTTTTTTTTTTTTTTTTTCCAGAATTAGCACCAAGCAGCTCTATGCCACATGCACACTTCTCTATTATAGGCAAACCCCAGGAAGCTCATTAAGTTTTCTTTATGATTCCTATGCACTGCTGGAACCATACCTAAGTGGAGTGTTTGACTGTCAGTGATTAGATAGCAGGATGGTATATACTTTAGAAAATATCATAGTTGGCATACAGAAATAGACAGGTACAACAGCACTGCAGAGGGCCATTTATTCAACAGGCATTTGAGTTGCATAAACAGTAATACTTACAGAGTTCCTGACATTGGCTTCCAGCTTCAATAGTAAAATTGTTTCTGAAAGAGCTTCTGTGTAACCATATAGTATAGCAGAACTAAATATATCCTAAACTCAAGAAAATTGTGGATGTCAGAAATTAGTAGATTCCTACTAGTTTAAATTTTTACTGTTTGTAATTCTATTTTGAGCATTTTGGTACACAATACTTCTTCGAAGTAATGTGCCCTCATGAGAAATATGCCATTGGTGGAATATTTAATGGATTATTGGGGGAAAATAATATTGTTACTCAAATATTCTAGTTTAATATGATGCTTACAATATAGACATAAGTGACAGACTGGAATAATGCCAACAGATAAGCTACTCTAAAGTAAAGCATGTCAGGTCTGTAACTCATAGTAAGAGTTTTTGATAGTTCTTGTGTTGTTCATCATGAGGAACTGGTGCTATTACTAAGGTAATCTTTGATAGTAGTCTAGGAAAAGTACTATAGAAAAATCCTCTTTTCCATCTTCCTGTATTCCTTCCCCTTTTCACAGAATTTCTGTTTATTTGTTAGTGTTCTTGAATCTGTTTTTTAATAACCAGTCATCTTTTCTATTTTGGATCTTCCTGCTTCTTTCTGCAGCCACACCCCTGTAGTTCCACTGCAGAGTTTTTGTTATATTTGAGTGGATGGGCTGACCTTTCATACTAAAATTACAGTTTCCAACACCTTTAAGATGACAATAATAAAATGACAGAGAAGATCATGAGGCGATCATGCCCTCAGTATGTCTACTTTAAAATATTATCAGGCAAGGACCACACAGATGGTTGTACCATCCATGTTTAAAACCCTCTTGTAAAAAATTGACCAATACATTGCAGCTTACTATTGAGTATTGGTCTAAAAATCCCATTACTCAGTAGATGCTGCTATCTGTATTGGTCCAATGTAGTAATGAAAGTGTATTTGAAACATTTGTCCCCTTCCATAAATCATCTGGTACATTCTGAGTCACTTAACATTCTGTGTTTCACAGAGCAGCCCTCCTGTGTTTATGTGAAACAACTAACAGTTCTGAGTAACTTTTAATATGAGCTCACACAATGAGGCATAAATTGTACCAAAACAGCAAAAAAACTTTATTAATACAATAATTTTCTGCCACCTTCATCATTTCAGTAGGGGCTAAACCCCACCCAGAGCTGGGGTGATGGTGGGGACTGGTAGGACGTGCTCGCGGTCATGGGAGGACAGAGCTGGGCGGATTTGGCTGTGGCTCCTCTGCACAGCCCACCCGGGTGGCAGCACCTTGCTAACCCCATGGCCCTGGGCACTGCTCAGCTTCCCCCGTAAGTCAGAACAACCATGAGCTGCTCTAATTTATCTTGGCAGAAAGAGCTCCCTGGAGGCATTCCTCTGTTTCCAAATACTTTGTGTTAGTCGGAGGCGCTGCTGAAGATACTCTCTCTCTCCCTTTGTGTCAAGGACAGGGAATATGTTGCATAAAGCACTTTGCTCAGAGGCCTGTTAGAGGCACCTTTATGTCTCTAATGGACAAGAGGAGTGCATGAGGGATTAATCAGAAGGCAGGAACAATCCCCCCGCCTTGTTTCAAAAAATATTAGTATCTCTCAGACCACATTTTCATCTTCTTACAGCACTTCACAAGCCAAGTGAATGCTTCAGGACAAGTCTGTTATTACTCAGGGACGATAAAGCATGGGAACTTCACTGAGGCAATATATTTACTTCTAGGAAGAGTATCTTCTGTCAGTTCTAATTTTCTCCTTGTTTCTGAGCTTGCCTAAGAGCAATTCTGGTGAGATCTGAAGGGAATTGCCATGGGAGGTCACTGTGACAGGGCTCCCTAAGAAGTTCTCAGAGGGTCTACGATAAGAGATAGGAGGACATATTTTTACTTTCTCTAATAGCATCTACAAAATAACAAACTCTTCCTCACCACTTCTCCAATAATAACCCACATACTGGTGTGAGATTGTATCATTTTTCCACACTTGAAACAAAATCAGAGATGATACAGTAATGGTTTCACAGCATGGATGATCTCCACAGCAATATATCATATACTTTAGAAACTACTTGGTCTAGACAAAGTATGTTCACCCTTTTTTTTCCAACTAGATGCAGAAAGATGCCTCAATTACACTAGGCAGCTAATTTCGTACTGTTACCCTTCCTTCCTTCCTTCCTTCCTTCCTTCCTTCCTTCCTTCCTTCCTTCCTTCCTTCCTTCCTTCCTTCCTTCCTTCCTTCCTTCCTTCCTTCCTTCCTTCCTTCCTTCCTTCCTTCCTTCCTTCCTTCCTTCCTTCCTTCCTTCCTTCCTTCCTTCCTTCCTTCCTATCCCTTTTCTGTATCTTTCCTTGTCTGCTAAACTGGCATAATTAGTTTTCACCTCATCGTGTAATGTTTTATTGCTATCAACTACAGGTGAAATTACAGTTCTCCAGCATCTATATGGGACAAAACCAGCAGTCTTACACTTTTATATTAAGTAGTAGTCACTGGTGGAAGCTCTGAGTATGTCTCTTTCCCCTTGCACTATCTTTCAGCAAGTTCCATCCTGTTCCAGTTGGTCCTGGACTGCTAACACCTGGTTAGAAACCAAGAGGAAAAATGGACTCATGACAGGTAAATATTTATTACTGCTACTCCATGATTTTTATATTCTTTGTTTTGTAGCACTGTTGCCAATGTGGATTTAAAAAAAAAAACAAAACAAAAACAAAACAAAAAAACACAAACAAACAAAAACAAACAAAAAACCAAACCAAACCAAAAAACCACAAAAACATATCTATATATAGCAAAATGTGTCACCTATTACATTTCCACTTCAAGGAAAGGGTAAAGAGCCCTTTCTTAAGAGACAGGTTCATCATCAAAGAAATGCACAAAAAATGAAAGAAAATATGAAATAGAATGATAGAAATGGTGGTTGAAAAGCGAGTCACCCAGCAGAGCATTCCTTTCCATGTAGTAACTGTCAGCAACCCTAGATGAAGCCAGCTAGGGATGTTTCTGCTGGAGTGTGCAGAACCTCCAAGGATGGAGTTTGCACTGCCACTTTGGGTAGCCCCTCCTGCCCTGCACTCCCCTCCCAGAGGAGGAACTCTTTTCTCCAGGACAGTATAGTATATACCAGTAACCAGTTCTAAGAAGAGCTGTGTTATATTTCTAAGTGCCCTCCAAGTCATTGCAGGCTGTACAGCCACCTCCTCTCTCAAGGAAACAAATCCAACTTCCTCCGTCTCTCCTCACAGGTCATGTGCCCTGAGGCCATTGTTGTTCTGCTGGATTTACTCCAAATTTCCAACATCGCTCTTGAATCAGAGAGTCCAAAAACTTGTCATGGTATTTCAGGTGAGCCTCAGCAAGTGCTGATTTAGAAAGGCTTAATAATTGATGTACTGGCTATTCTCCTTTCACGCATGTGTAGTTTGCCTTGTTGCTATGAGAGCACACTCTTTAGCTCATTTTCAACAGGGCATCCACAGTAACCGCCAGACCTTTCTAGCATAGCTGGTACTCTACAAGTTGGCTTCCAGCCTGTACTGACACACAGTGTTATTCTGCCCTAGGTGCAGAACTTTTTGTTTGTCCTTGTTGAACTTCAGTTGGCCTAATTCTGAATCTTTTCAATGTCCTTCTGTACTGACTGGGTGAATCTTCCTGCTCAGAGATTGAATCTTTGAAATGTGTTATAAGTTCAGACTTAGCCAAATCAATCATGTTGAAATAAGTTTATTACCAGAATGAGTCTCTTCGTTGTTATTAGAGACACATCAGCAGTTAATTTCTTTCCTCTTGCTATAAAGCACTGTGAACAAGAGTACTCCTGTGAAATAGCAGATCTATGCCTGATCTTGACCCATGAGTTCTAACTTGCATTATCATCTGTTCTATAAACTCCCAAAGGTCTCAGTTTTATCTTCCTCATCTGTTGTACTGCAGTCAATCCAGATCAGATTAAATAAAAAAGTTTCACCTGGTCCAATTCAAAACGCACATTCTAGATTCTGGCTGGCCCATTTCAAGTATTGCCAGTCTTGTAGGGTAATTTATTTCAGAACGTTCTTAAGCATCAGCAATTTTTACAAGTCTATGGTAGTAAATTCTGCCAGGACCCAGTGCAGCAGATTCTGCCAGAAATTATTGCATTTTATTTCATTTATCAACACAGAGCTATTCCTTATTTCAAATGCAGAAAATAAAAGCAGCACTAAGATCAGATTTTTTTTTTTTTTTTTTTTTTTTTTTTAGTATTATTATTGACTTAAAAGGTCTATTTCTTGTTTTACTTCACCACTGAATCATTTGAAAAACATTGAAGGCAAAGGTCTTACACTAGTATAAAATCAATACGGAGGGTATTAAAGGGGCTATGCTTTCCACATGCAGTGAATGAGAAATGAAAGAAAGGTTTATAATATCATAAACCTTGGAACTGTGTCTGGTAATTATCCCTGATATGGCCTGCCAGGGAAATGACCACCATCTGCTGCTGCCCACCAGTGTCCTGAAAATACAATCAGGTTGCTAGTACTCGCTGGAACTAGCAGTAAACTAATCCTCTCAATTTCAGCTCTGAAGATTACATGTAATTGTGTATAAAGATGCAGGCTCAGTCTGTACAGATTTTTCAGATTCTGACGTTGCAAAGATTGAAATAGATCACATTTGTTGTAAACTTGCTGTTTGACTTCCCCTTCTGTATTCGTATTTTGTTGCTGCTTTTGTTTCAAAACTGCTGGTAAAAATGGCCACCTGCAAAAGTTTCAGTGTATTCTCTTTGGTTCATGCGTTCAAAAGTGGGACTTCTTGTCACACAGCAGCTTTGAGCTGAAGTTAATCTTCTTTATGAAACTAAGATAAGACTGCTTTTAAAATAAAATGTTTCAAGGTTCTGAGAGAGTTTCAGTAATATACATACATCTCTACAAGGGATGTACAGAAACTTGTCCATGGTAAGAAAAGGTGTGATAAAGAAATCTGCTGAAATGAAAGAACTTACAGTAGGAAGAAATGGCACAGAAAAGTTAGATTACAAGAAGAAGATGATGAAATAGAAAGGGAAAGAATTTCTAAAGAGCACAGGGGAAGGGAACGCTAATTTTAGTTTGACCATTCCTATATGACTCTGATTTTCAATATGATAATAATAGGGTACCTTCGCAGAAGATTTTCTTAGTAAAATAAGTAGAACAATAATAGAAAAAAATAATATTGTGCAAGTACCTAGTACTTCAACATACAGCGAAGAAGTACCAGTGTATTAAACCGGTAACTTCTAAAGCTAGAGGAATATGGAATTTAGGAAAAAATGGTCATATGAATTAGGCAGAAAGGAGAGAATCTGTGGAGGGATTCTGTTTTGTTTGCTCTCCTTCTCCCATTTCAGATGGATTAAAGAATTATTAAAAATTAAAATGCAAAATCACTCTCAGACAAAACAAGTGAGAATGGCTTCAGCTGAACTGGGTAATATCTGGATCCCAGGGGACCCAATTCTTCTTCATCTGTTTTTGGCTATGATATAAAGGGTCTCTCTGAATCATTTGGAGTGGCCTGCAGCAGTAATAATGTATTCCTTAGAGCTGCACTGATCATTGACAGAATGCAGGACAAGAGAGGCAAAAACCACTGGAGGGGATTTTTGTCAGTGTGAAATGAAGCACTTTGGCTTCTGTGAATGAAAACAAGACTATGGTGGCATTAGCTACAAATTAAGGATGAAAATAGGCTCTGCTCTAAGAGGTATTTCCCAAGAAATAGCCATCTCAATTTTTGGTCAGCACTCGGAGGACGCAACAAGAGTGTAGAGCTCAAGTTAAACTCCAAATTGCAGAATATGTCTGCAAAATTAGGCTTGTGGATATTTCAGAAAAAATATTCTAGAATTTTATTAATTTTAATTACGAAAGTATTATCAGGGATTCAGGTGTGAGATGTTATATTGCTAGACAGTAATGTTACAAGGACAAATAAATCCACCAGCCTATCAAACTGCAATGAGCATGGAACACAGAATTTCCACTCCATGACACACAAAACTCTGTTCCATATATAAACAGGGAGGAAAATACGGGCTCACATATAACAGGAAAATAACCCAGTACTCTATATTAAGGTCTCCCATGTGTAAGCTCAGGGGAGTGAAAGAGTGGAAATTTCTCTAAGTCCCTTGTCTCCTCCGTGACTCGGTGGCTGCTGCATCTTGCAAACTCTCCTGTGCCCGGTGTGGAAAATGCAGATGGCCCTATGGAAGAATAGCAGGCAGAGCAGTTAACTCCAGCAGCAGGAGGCAGAGGGCACAGCAAAGATACTCTCATTGGTATTGGTCTTCTGAGACAACTGCTGCAGCCCTTAGCTTCTTTTTGTTCCCCCCTCTCCATCTTAACTTTCAAGTCTGTACTTTCCTCCTAATTATAAAACAATAAAGGAACCTCATAGTGGTTCTGTGTAATCATCTTGAGGTTTTAGTCCCAATTCTCAACTTGCAATATCTTTATTTCAGCTTAATTTCCTTCTCTCCAGTGATATTACTCCCCAGTTATATTGAAGCATGGCTTTCTGAACTAGCTTTATGGTTAATGTGTAGATGCAAATTCAGCTAAACTTATATTAAGCAATTTATTGCAAGTGCTGCTGTACATACAAGGGAGAAAAAGGAAGCTTACATAGAAAAAAGACAGATCTTTGTAACATTATTCTGTTTCTACCTTTGCCTGTAGTAAGTGAAAGACAGCACAATGCGCAACTGTGAAGCCAAGGTACATTTATCCTTATACCACTCAAATGAAACAACCACGAGAAAGATAAAGGTCCTAACCTCACAAGGTATATAAATGATAAATGTGCTATAATATTTCTTATCTGTCTGTATTTTTTCTCCTTTGATAATGCTGTATAGAGCAGCTGTTTTCTCAAGATCTCTACCACAATATTACATAATACATTTTATTTTTATGTAAGTTGCTGTGCTGTCTTCATAAAGAAATACGTTCAGTGTATGAATGTTAAATGAAAATGCTCACGTTTTCTTAGCATGCTTACAAAATGATTAGCATCTTTACAGTGCTATTTGGCATGCTGAAGCCTAATGATATTTCTTGTTCAGTCTGTAGCCACTCAGCTTGAAAACAAATAATTAAAATAAATTATACCCTTAGCACCTACAAACTAAGGAAGTGAACAAAAATAGTGGCGCAGCTAGGGAGGTTAACACAGGGATGTCTGCTGACAATGTTATGAAGACCTCAAAGGGATTCATACATTTGCCTGCCTGCAGTGATGTGTGTGAGGAATCCCATGTCAGACTGTTAAGTTTAGCAAACAGGATTTCCAGTAATAGATTTTCAGAAAACTGTGGTTACCCAGGAGGATTGTGTGCTTCCCAATTACTCAAACATTCAGAGAGGCTTTGGCCTTTCTCTACTCCACTCATGTATGCGTGTGTGTATATGCATATAATTGTTGGGTTTGCTTGTTTTCTGTGTTTTTGTGGTATGATGCTTGGTGTACAGAGAGAAATTTTGAGATATGACCTTTAACACAGCTGCCAGTCACTTCCTACAGGTGCCTGTGAGGACACACACCAGTTTTTCTGATGGTGATGAGCGACTCTCACAGATGTTGTCATTTCATCTCACAGCTCCTTTTAGTTTTCTTCCTCTGATATTTTTTTCAATGCTCAGTGGAAAGTTCCTGTGTTCTGGAAACTTTGGGTCCTGTATATTATTAATGCTGAGGGCTCTGAGATGCAGGTCTCTGCCGTGCTGAATAGCTAATGACCGTGAAGTTTCTACTGTGAGGAAATCATCATTAACAACCCAAAACTCTCAGCTTGGGGCAGGGCATCCTCTTTAGTCTTTTCCATGTGTTCCAATATCTGTTTATTGGTGCTCATCGCTTCAGAGGAAGTAGCCAACCGAAGTGATGTATGAGTGGAAAGAAGGAGAGAATTTTAATAAGGAAAGCAGCATGGGCCAAGTGGCCTTCTCTGTACTTTAATATGCCTTGTGGTCTTGTTGTCTCCAAACACATCAGACTATAAATAGCTTCATTTTCACCAATCTGCTACTCTTGCAGAAGAGAAAAGAGATATTAGGCAGGTCTACACTGTCTTGCTGGGCAAGAACAACCCACGTCAGGCCCCGTGGTGAGCAAGCTACTGAGACAGGTCTTCAGGGTGCATCCAGATCACAACTGTCCTCCCCACTGAGCACCAGAATGGGTGTTCATCAGCATGACATGTGCCCCAAATGACTTATGTCACCCTCCAGAAGGCTTGACCCATTTGCAACTATGTGTATACCTTAAAAAAATAGTCTTTGATAGCTGATGTGTAAACAGATTTATGTGATGTATCAGAAACCAAAAGGGGGAAAACTGGAGGGACCTGGACAAACAGGTTTGCAGGGGTCTGCAAAGGAGGTTCTGTTCCACCTCCCACCCCAAAGGGTGTCAGTAGCTGTGTCAGAGCAAGCAGCTGAGCCCATTCCCAGCCTCTTGTTAACTGAATGCCTGAACAGAAGATGTCCTGCAGAACAACTCAAACCCAGCCTAATTAAAGATCTGAAAGTTAATTTGCTTTTGGCCTATATAAGATCTTTAGACCATCTAGGCTTCTTGAAATAAGGCTCATAATGATATCTCTTTCTGCCTTGTTCTTCTGTCCCAGCTGCTTTCTCAGGAGATCCTTGCCCATAAACAGAAAGTAGAATAATAAAAAGCCAGAGGGAAATGAAGGAAAGTTTTCACAGGGAAAAAAAAAAAAATAGATTCAAAAGATGAGAGAAGTTCTGGCTCACTTCTGATTCTTTAAAAAATCACTTACTGTACCTGATGTCTGGAAATAACTTTTTTTTTTTTCTTTTTTTCTTTTTTTTCTCATTTAAAAAGGAGGTAGGATTTTAGATTTAGTTCTCTTTAGGGAGAAGTATTGTTAACTTGAATTTGTGTTGGACTTTTTTTTAATGTAGGTTTCATAATTTCAGGCATATCAATGGACAGTGTCATAGTTAGCAGATATATCCATCTGCTTCTTTGGATTTGAGAGCAAAATACTTCAGTGATTCAGTTACAAGACCAGAAGTCAGAAGATTTGGGGACAGATTTAAGACTTGTCTGAATACATTTTAGCTGTTTGTGGTATCACAGTTGGTATATTTTTATCAGCTCAGGACCTTGGCCTTATAACCTCTTCCCATCTTATTCAGCGTCTGACACAAAAAAAACCCCAACCAACCAACCAACAACAACAAAAAAGCCTCAACCAAACAAAAACAACCACCAAGAAACCACAACACTTATGTAAGAAGTCTAGCAAACAAATCCTGTACCCCAGTTTTCTCCTACATGAAACAGGATGATGATGATAATAATATACATTACTTGCTAGTGATACCAAACAATGGAATTTGAGATTTTCAGAATGAAATGTCTGTGGAAATAAACTGTATGGGGATGATATCTAGGAATATCTTACAAGGAAATGGCAAGCAGAAGCAGTTTGATTTTAGAAATCAAGTCTGTTTTGTCCATGTTTTCATCCAATTTAGATCATGACTCTTTGGGGATGTACACCTTCCCCTCCTCACCCTGGTTGCTGTACAGCTCTGGACACACCGATAATAAACTTAACTGCAAATGCCAAGTTACTGATGACATGGGAATGTGCCTAAAGCAGAGTTATTGCATTCATTGCCTCTGCCATTTCTTGGCCTATATGTGTCTTTGTAGAAATCAAAGATCATTTCAATCCTGAAAAAGGTGTTGCTGTAATTTCATTGTACTGAGCTTTTCATGCAGTGCAGGAGCTAACAGAGGTGAGAAAGCTGTCCATTTTGGAAAGAAAAAGCTGATACCATCCATTTAATGTCACTTAGGACCTATTATAGCAGAATAATTCGGTCATTTAGAATTTTAGATCAAAGTATAAATAGTCGAAAGCTACACTGCATCCCAGAGGTGAGAAGATGGAGACTGTTTGCAGTCGCAATACCTGATGTTTAGCCATTGCTATAAATTTAACAACAAAAACTGGAAATAAAATGCAAGCTGCTAATTTGGGATATTTGGAGTCATGTTGCAGGTGAAAGATGATCTAAAATGCTGCTTCATAGTACAATGCAATAGTGAAATTAGCACATGTCTATTATCGCTGCTTGCAACTCTGCAGGAGACTAATGGAAATAGCTTAATCTTTTCAAGCTCCTCTAAAACGAGAAATATAGGATTTTACCTGTGTTACTGAGTTTTCCCTTCTCTCTCATTCCTTGCCAAATTCTTACTGCACAGCAGTTTTTTATTATTTAATGTCCTGACTGTAGATTGAGTAAAAAACTGTAGAGATCAGGGACACAATAATTCATTTTTAGATGGAGTTCTAGTGATCCATTGTGGTAATCATTAGAAAGGGTGCAGTCCTAAAATTCCCCCTCTTGAACCAATTTCAGGATGTTCTCTTTCCAAAGCAGTAAAAGCAAAGGCATTAATTATACATTTCCATTATGACAGAGCCAACATCAGCAGTGACTGAAACATAATTTGTTTAGGTGGCAGTGCAGGCTGTTCTCTGATCAAGTTTTGTTTCCCACAGGGAGGCATCAGTCTTAAATTACACAGCAAACAGGCAAGAGAAAGGAAGCAAACAATAAAACACTTCCCAGAGGAAGAAAAGAGGAATATGTGTCTCTCAATGTCCTATTAAATAAATCTACATTTTTGTCACTTAACAAAAATGAGCGATGGGGTTCAGCTTTAATTAAAGGAAATATGTTTTCTGTGGAGTGTCATAGGAGTATATTTTAGATTTCTAGTTATTAGTTGCTTTTAATGCAAAGGAAGGAAAGGATAACAGAAAGCAAAATTCTTGGGAAGTGCTGACAAGAGGGAAACGGGATATCTCACTTGTCCTACTGTGATCCACAAAGATAGAATAATTTGGATTTTCTTTAATAAGGCATACATAAAACCAGGACTGGTTTGTATCAGCATATATCAGCTGATCAGGAGCACTGATATCTATATACTTATAAACAATTAGAGTTGGACATGCATGTTTCTGAGGGAATATATGCACGTTTTAAGCTAGAATTCAGTTTAATGCTCTTAAGCATTGGCCTAATTTTACTTTAATTTCAGATACTGAATTAAAAACCCCAAAGGAATGCTTTTGTTATTTGCTTTTAATTTTTGGCTGCTATAAAGAACCATTGGTTGTGATTTCCTGTTGTAATTTGATTTTTAATATCATATCCCCTGACTGCTTCAGCCTTTCTGTATTTGGCATGCATAAAGCAAAAGCAAATATAAGCTGATTTCTTATTATCTCCAACACTTTCAGGAGAAACAATAAAAACAAAGATGAGCGATGTGCCATTTAACAGGAGCATTTTCCTGTTCAGCATACCATTCCCCCTCCAGTGGAGTTTGCTGGCAATATCAGATGAATGAATAGACAAACCTAAAAATGCACATCACTTACCCCATGCATAACAAATGCTTTGGAACTGCTATTGTGCAAAGATAGATTCTAAATACAAGCAAAAAGACTACACGTCATATAAATGAATATGGAGAACGTTGAGTGAACTTAGCAGGTTTGATTTAATCGAAGCAGTTAATATTCTCTGTATTTAAAAAATAAAAAAGATGCTTCTGACCACTCAAACTTTCTGAAGTTATTAGATACTAAAAAGAGTCACTGCCAAATATTACTTTGAAAAGGGATGAATGCAGTGCTGTTTCCTTATGGCAAGCTTAAACTAGTGTGGTTTATTTTATAATTTAAACATTTAGCCAAATTTTAATTGTAAAATTAACTATACTATACTTGTTATTTGGAGCCTTAGAATACAGTGGTCTAAGGACATATATCACAATACATCTATCATTCATAAATGGCCACGTTGTGTTGTTGATTCCTCAAAAGGAATGATGGAAACACAGATAAAATGCTGTATATAAAGCCTTAAAACTCCAAGAAAGTGAATACCCTAGATCTGCAAAGAAATCTGTATGTTTTACATGTGTTCTCAGTTTCATTGCTCATAACCAAAATAAAGAGTGAAGGATTAATATCAAGACTGACTGACCTGGTGTCCCACGATTACATCACCTCAAGTCAGAATTTTGTGCTCATTACTGAAGTGATAAAGGCTGCAAATCACGCTGATGCATTATTAGAATATGTAAGGTGTGGGGATGGTGTCCAGGTCACACTATACATGGACAGTCCCTTCTGGCTTTTCAAGAGGTAGAAACTCAAATAGTTTTACCATGTAGATTATACTCTGCATACCCTATACTACATACATACCTCTGAAGCATTCCCTTAAATTATAACTGCATTTGCCTCCCTGCATTGAAATTGTCTTCCAAAGGGCATGTCCACAGCTCCTAGTGCTAGCGAACCTTGTGCAAGGACATGAACTGCCTGCAATCAGGAATCTTCTCCTGAACGTTTCAGGACAGGTGAGACAAAGCCAGGGTGTTTGGCAGCCATGCCATAGCACTACCTGCAGGAGCAAGACAATTCTGCACTGCTGCTGTCTATTTGTCTGTCTTTAATAAACATGGTTAGACAACAACAGAGAAGAAGAAAAGATGGCAAAGAAGTAAAAGGTGGGACTCAGAATGAAATGCAAGAAAGGCGTTCAGCTGAAAACTCATTTGAAGGATCCAACTTTTATTTGGTGGTAAGGTTACACTGCTAGAATGCAGAACTGTACAGAGACCAGTGAAGTTACAACCACACAGTTCAGGCCACCAGACCAAGAGGAAGCCTTTACAGTCATGCCTGACCTGTACAATCCATCTGTGAGGACCTTTTACAATGGCAGCGCATCAAATGAATAGATGTTGGAAAGGTCTACTGATAAGTTTTCATCTATATGGACTCTCCAAGGACCTAGAGAATTCCTAGGGAAGAAGACAAGACCACAGGAAGAGGAAAAAAAAGCTCTTATTCCTTTGCTTTTTGGTGCACCTGCTATAAATGAGATGGTGGCAAACACTTCACTTACATGACAGCATTTAAGGGCAGGAATTCTATCTGTTTCTGGGAAGACCATCTTGTCTCCTAACCCAAAAAGCCAGTTCATTAGATGAACTTTTCCTCTCTAATTTGTACAATTAAGCCTTACTAGGTGGTTCAGTTTTTCGCTTCCATCCTTGTTAAATCCAGAAAAAAAACAAAACAAAACAAAACAAAAAACCAAACCACACACACAAAACCCCCCACACCTATGAGTAGAACATGGTTGAGTAATTGGTCCCTACGTTGCTCATGGTAATGTTGTATCACAGAGCAATGAACATCATATTTTACATCCAGGTCATCATAGGTAATCTTTTCACTTAGTGAAGAGCACCTTTTTTTTCCTCTCTTCACCACCACCTTTTCAGTGGACCATATAATAAGATGGAGTTGTCCTAATTTTTACTTCAGACAGGAAAAGATTAAATGACTGAATGGGGGTTTGTAGTTTTATATTTACTCTGGTATGTACATGCAATCTCATGTGTTGAAAATGGATAATAATATGACAATAAAGTATGTAAATGGGACAAAGAAAACACACAATGTTAATTTGATCTGAAGAAGAATAATCCTGGCTCTATTGATATCTATTGGAAAAACTCCCACTGACTTGGTAAGGGCAGGATTTCAAGTAAAAAGTCAATGTTGAACTATAACAGAATTATAGACTGGGAAATTTTGTTCAGTAATTTACTCCTGTCTAAACAAATTGTGATGAATATTTCAAAATCAAAGCCCTGGACTGAAGTACTTCCAAACATGATGAAAATTCAGATCAGAAATTAAATGTAGTAATTCAGGACCAACTCTACATATTTATTAGTACACTCTTTGGTCCTTCATAAAATGTTCAAGTTGCTAGAAAATTTCTGTTGAGAAATCATTCCAGTCTACATGACAGCTAAGCATGGTGACCAAATGATCTTGATCTGATTGTGTCTTGATGTGCTTGGGGTAGAAGAATGCAGTGCTGTGGGAGGCAAGAAGCTGTTCAAAACAGGGAAACAGGTGGGAGCAGGAGAGCAAAAGCACAATTGCAGTGATAGACTCCAGCCTGCTAGATCAGCTACAATGTGAATTCCTGTGTCATTTGGATAATGACCCAGGAAAAAACCCTCTTACCTCACTTTTCTGTGTGCATAATTCTTCATAGGTCTTGTTACGTTTTAAAAGTTTAGAGCCAAACCAAAAAGAACCAAGCAACTTCAAGAAGTATGTTCAGTTTTTTGATGCTGGAAACTGTGAAATTAATTGGGTTTTGAAATGTTTTCTGTATTTTCAGATTTTGTTTGTGAGAACTGAATATTCCTAGAGAGAGTTTTGCTTCTTTGGTTTTGCTTTCCTTCAAAAAACAGTTATTTAATGATAATATATTATGTGACATTTTACATTCTGTTTGAAAAGTAATCTTTTATTTAGCAGTGTTCTGACAATGTTTTCAAGATAATTTACCTAAAGTCATTGTCATCTCTTCACACTGTTAAAATATCACACAGGTTTCATGAACTAAGATCTTTGGAAGTTTGAAAATGCATTGTCTGCAACAGCAGCCGTAATAGAGTTGCACTTGGGGAGCGTTTTTCCTCTGATGCTTTGTTTTTATGTAGCTTTTATGACCTCAAGGGAAGATCTCAAGCTGATCCAGAGTTGTAAGATTATTTTCCCCCTCGTAAATATGGCATATAAGACTGACTACCCTGATTTACTGAAATCACTGAAAACATCTTCAGTTTCTTCATTTAGAGATGAAAGCTGGGCAGCAGGAAGAGTTTTCCCCCTCTGTAAATGTTCTAGTTTTCATCTGTAGACACCAGAGCTTCCTGAAAGATGCCAGACTGAAATGGTTTGGATGTGAAAAGTACCATTTGGTTATTATCCAGACGTAGTAAGCCATTATCTAAATTGTTCTTTTTTGGGGGTACAATAAACGTTGGCATCTTAGTAATTTCCTTTCCAAACCCATTGAAGTGGACTAAGTTTTGGACTAAATACTGTTGTGAGCAGATTGGAGACCCAGATAAAAGGAATTAAGAAGAGAGGTTGCTCTGGCTGTTCATCTCTCTAATGTGTGTGTTGGAAATTTGGAAGTCTGCTGCTCCAGATTGGCTGCTTGTTTCCCAGGCACAGTCATTCTTAAGTCCCCTTTTAACTTGCACTCCTCAGCAGGATTTCTTCTGCTTGCTAATTGCCAGCAGCGCAAAATCTACAGAGGCAAATTGATGAGGAAGAGAAGGTTTCCAAACCAAAGTGGCTAAAAGAATTCTAGCCATTGTCAGGGCTGGGGCAAAAAGAAAGGTAAAAAGATTTTAGCTTTTTGTTTGTGTGTGTATTACTATAAAAAAAGAACTTTTCCTATTAATTCTATTGACAATGATTTGGCACCTTGGGAAGCATTTCTGCAGAGTCTCATAGTCCCAGCTCCATAAATAGGCAAGAGATCAATAGCTGAAAATAAGCATGGTAACTACAACTTCTAGATTCATGTTAAAGATCGTGTACTTTCTATTTTTTTCAGCTCTGAATCGAACTGTAGCTTGAGCAGGATGGCATACTGTCCCCTTAGATGTAGACCAGCAAGGACATATGTTTTACACCTTCAAGTAAGTACATTTATTTTCTTTTTCTTCTTTTTTTTTTTTTTTCTTGATCATGCTAAATAGCAGATATCTGTAGTATATTTATAGATCTCATAAGTTAATTGTACATAGGAAATCGTCTTATGTGAGAATTTCTAATGGTTTCTGCAGTTAGCTGTTCTTGGTCCAATACTAGCCAATATCTATATCTATTAAGTGAAGTCACAGACCAAATAGGTATTTTTCTAAAAGTAAACAGTATTTGGCTGTACTGGGCTGGCACTTTTACTCTGGACCACAGCATTGAAACGAAGTATTAAATTTTAGAGAGAACTGTAGTTTTGCAGAGGTAAATTGATGAGGCAAGTAGTTTTTACAGAGTTGTCTAGGTCATCAAATTTTCCATATCTCCAATGTGTTGTTATATGTATATGGATCAATATTTCTCTTGAAACAAGAATAATAACCCACACGTACTGAAGAGACTTGTAGAATCACAGGCTTAAACCAGGCTCCTTATTTAAAATTGTAAGATAGAATTTCTGGATGAAAACTCAGGAGAATAGGAAGTAAAAGTAGGTATTTACTATCTACTGTATGTAACATTCATGAGAGCATTATCAGTTCTTGGGTCAAGTTTCATTGTATTTTTAAAATGTGTTCAAGAAAGAACTACAGGAGTGATTTAAATTTAAAAATGTCTGCTTTTCAGCAGGAAAGTAGAGAAACACCAGATGAATACTCTTCTTGTACCCACTCAACAAGAAGGATTTTGATGATTTTACAATTAGCATGCTAACTCACAAGAAATTGTGTTGGTCAACAGCCAGGTGGGTATGAGCCAGCAGTGTGCCCAGGTGGCCAAAAAGGTCAACAGCATCTTGGCTTGTATCCAGAATAGTGTGGCTAGCAGGACTAGAGAAGAGATTGTGCATCTGTACTTGGTGCTGGTGAGGCCATGCTTTGAATTCTGTGTTCAGTTTTGGGCCTGTCACTACAAGAAAGATTTTCAGGTGCTGGAGAGAATTCAGAGAAGAGTAATGAAGCAGGTGAAGGACTTGGAGCACAAGTATGATGAGGAGTGGTTGAGGGAAATGGGGCTGTTTAGCCTGGAGAAAAGGAGGCTGAGGGGAGATGTTATCACTGTCTACAACTACCTAAAAGGAGGTTGTAGCTTGCAGGCTGTTGGTCTCTTCTCCTAAGTAGCATGTGATAGGACAAGGGGAAATGGCTTTAAGTTGTGTCAGGAGAGGTTCAGATTGGATATTAGGAAAAGATTCTTCACAGAAAGGGTTGTCAGGCACAGAACCTGACTGCCCAGGGAAGTGGCTGAGTCACCATCCCTGGAGGTAATTAAAATATGTGTAGATGTGGTGCTTAGGGACATGGTTTAGTGGTGGACTTGGCAGTGCTAAATAATGGTTGGACTTAGATGATCTTGTAGATTTTTTCCAACCTTAACAATTCTATGATTCTGTAGTTTAGAAAGCAGAAGAAATCAGGAAGGTACAAATATTTTTTTTTTTTTTTGGGGGGGGTGCGGTGCAGGGGAAGAGGTTTTGAAAGACACTAGGTCCCAGGAGGTGACTCGGTGAACATTTTCTCCAGACTCCCCCAGAGCCTTCTAGAGCTCAGATCAAATGAAATACTAGGTGTGAGGGCATAGAGTAGCCTTGCTGAGCTGCCTCCCCTCCTTCAGGGGAATATGTGGTTTCTTAAAGGAGTTGTGTGAGAAAAGCACTGGCTGCTCTCTCTTCACCCCCTGCAACTGTGCCTGTACAGGTGAATGAGTGAGCAAGGAAATCATAACATAACTTTTCTCTGAATGGGCAAAGTATGGAAGGGGGATGTAATCATTCCCTAGACTCTCCTGCTGTGAGAGAAGCTGTTAATTTGCCAACTCACTCAAAATGCTGAGAGGAAACTCAGAATATGTCAAATAAGAAAAGGGAATGCTGGTAATTTTTCCAAGATGTCAGCATGAGTATTACAAATTTAATTTAAAATGCAACATGTGTTCCACCATCCAAATGTACTTGATTATTTTTATGTCAGGTAAGTTTTATTCCTTGTTTATATAGGTTTACAAAGTGAAGACAAAGAAAAGCCATAGTAAGAAGGGAGAAACTTGCCTGCTATAGGTTCAGAAAAGAACTAGAAATAATACTCAAGTAAGGGAATTATTTATAGAAAGCAGAATCTGAAGAGAAATGCCAAGAGATGTCAAAACTGATTGAAACATGCAGCCTTGACAGCTCTGAAATTCATAGGCTGACTGCCTGCCAGAATTTGTACATGATGCTTTCTATTCTTCAGCCGCTAGGTTTGGCTATCAGGATGGCATAAATGGGTGAAGGAAACCAGGAAACTAGGAAACATTTGTTAGCTCTACTTCCCTCCCCCAGCCTTGTACGATGTATGCTATTAACCAATCTGATGCAGTTGAAACGATAGAAGTAAAGTGGCTCACTCAAATACCGCTCCTTTCATTTAGTGAAAAAAGCAGTTTAAAATAGATTTCAGAAACATTAAATTAGACAAGCTTCCCACGCAAAGTTGATTCTTGATTATGATGCTGAATAATGATTACATTCTGATCATTTGAACACTTCTCCCAACAAACAAAATTATACAGAGAAGAAACACCAGGTGGGAATGATATACAACGAGCTCTTTTCTCCTGTCAGGGTACATGAGTACTATGTCTTTGCACTGATAACTTTGAAGTTGCACTATTATGAAAAATGTATAGTAAAAAGAGAATGAGATATGGTAGTTTGTTCGTTATACTCATAGATTAATCATAGTTCTGTAACAGTGGTCACATAACGTCGATGTAAATGAGGAATATTATATAAGCAAGATGTGTAATGCCACTGAAAATATAAATATTATAATACTTTATTATCAGCTCTTTATCTACCATATTATTGTACTTTCACCAAAAGGCAGACTGAGCTGTACAATAGTTAACTGACCTATTTAAAATTGCACAATATCTTCAGAGGTACATCTGAAACTAGATATCAGATCATCCAACCCTGATGTCTGCATAAGGACCAATAAAATTACTTTCTTTTTTACAAAAAGAAAAATAAATAGGTTTTTCATAATGTCGTCTTACATAGATCTGTGCAAAGGGTTTGTCAGATGTTACACTACAGGGATTCTTTCTTATACAGGACCTGTCGTAATTCAAATCATCCTAGAGACTTACACGAAAGCAAAATACACGCCTTGTTCTTGTTGTCCTGTAAAGTTTAGAGGAAAGCTATCCTAAATAAAAATTAAAATAGCAATTATGATTTTTCTATAGTTTCAATTTACATGGAAAGCTCTTGTAGATATACAGTAAAATAAATACAGAAATATGTTAGGAAGCATTAATCTGATTTCATTACTATGCATCTCAGACTGGTATTTTCAAAAAATATTAGTTATCTATTGATAACCACTTCTTAGAGTGAAAAAGTATATTCTTATATTAAAAGCAAATTTAGAAGTAATACATTAAAATTGCAAAAGAGATTTTTCTACAGATTTTTTTGCAAGCAGAAGGTAAATTAAACACTTCACTATTTCAATGATCATCAGAAATACCTTTCCAGTTTCAAGATGTAGATATGTAATCAATTTTATCTTACTTTAATTATGTTTCATAGCATAACCTTCTGCTGACAGACTACTCAAGGCTTATGCCAACCAGAAAAATGGGTTGCACATGTTATTGATTTAACCATCACATCTAGGAAGTTATCCTATATTTTTATTAGACTGTTTTTAATGGTTCCTTTCAGACAAGCTAATTCTACAGATCTAAACAAATATAGATCATGTTCTCTCGAGATGTGCAATTGTTATACCTTCCTTTTAAACCATCTTTGGTAATCAATTAAAATTACTGAGCATTCAAGGAGATGTTGAGATACATTATATCAGCTGCATTAAAGATAGAAAGATGTAAGTGAAGAAAGAGTGCGCATATGAGACAGGCTTATGTAGAATGATTTTATCTGATAAGTGATCCCTTAAAGCAGGGGTGTCAAACTCATTTTCACCGGGAGCCACATCAGCCTCCCGATTGCCTTCAAAGGGTTGAATGTCATTTTAGGACTGTATAAATATAGGAGTAGTTATATTTATATGTAGTTACATATATATGTTTACTATATGTATATATATATATAAGTCACATTTATATGTTACTATATAAATATAGTCATTACATTTATATGTAGTTACATATACATGTTACTGTATGTTACTATATATATAGTAGCTGCTTTTATATGTAACTACTCCTATATTTATACAGTCCTAAAATTACATTTGGCCTTTTGAAGGAAATCAGGAGGCTGATGTGGCCCCCAGTGAAAATGAGTTTGACACCCCTGCCTTAAAGCTTACCTGTAGAGTTTTTGACTACAATTCATAAGGATTTTGTTTCTCCATTTCATTTCCAATATGTGCCCAAGAATTAAAGAACTCTACCTGATTCTTCAGGGTAGGAATACCACCAGACCTTCCATAAAATAATTTCCTTTTAAATTTGGTTGAAACTGTCTTACGTAATGTTTAAAAGTAATTTCTTTTATATTCAAATTCTAATTTGATGCTCAATAAATTAGAAACAGTGAGGCTTTTCTTTCAGTGTTGGTATGTACTTGCATTTTCTCTCTTCCCTTTGCTCTGAAGTTTTCCCAACTTCTGAATAGGTATTTAGATTTCTACACCATGAATTTGTGATCCTTACTTCTAGGTTCATATGTGCATATTTACTTCCTATACTATTTCCCATGTGCCCACAATATCTACCTGGTGTACACAGGTGGTCACTAAATTCTAAGGGATAATACTTGGTAAAAATATTTTGCTCCACTAAGGTGAACAGAAGGCTGATAAATTATGTGAACTGAAGGTGTCATTTACACTGAGAGTGTGAAGCCTCAGCCTGCAGCATGGGGCTGTTCAGTACACTGAATCCCAGGAAGTGTCAGTTGTTCTTCAAGCTCAGTTTTGTGAATGGTCAGATCTATACCTGTATTTACATGCTAAAAGATATGCTTATCTGGTTGGTCCTGCTGGACACCAACATCCTCACATATGAGAGACCAAGAATCCATTTTTTGTTCCAGAAGGGTCCGCTCAGCTGTTTTTCTCATTTGAAACTTCTGGGGATTTTTGACAGGTGAGGAAAAGGTGAATGTTTTTATTTTCATTTCCATGTTTCCTATGTTTAATTTTCTTCATTGTCTTTCTTTTTCTTAATAGAGATGAAAAATTAATGGAGTTTTTGCCTCCTAACTTTGTAGTACAAACTGGTGAATCATCACAGATCTTTCAGTGTTACCTTTAGGGAAACAGGGAACTACCTTCAAAAAATCTCCTATTATAGGTAAGTAATTTGATTTCTCTTCCCCATAAATCATTCTTTTTTAGAATATAAAATTAAAGAGATTTCTTGACATTTACCTACCCTTGCCTAGAAAGAAAACAAAACTGAAAGACACTTCTTTTATGTTTGCTGTACTAAAACTTTGCATGTCTTTTCAAAGTTAGATGTGTACAAGCTTTACCTTAGTTTAAAATAAAAATAATAAAAATAAGATAAAGAAAATACAAAGCTTTCATGCGAAGCACTGTGGGACCGAATTTCCTTCTCTGCGCTTAGGCTGAGATGCTGATGAAATGTCAAGTAGATGATATCTGCCTCATCTCTGAATACAAAGCTCTTGACAATCGGAATCTTCTTATGTGATGGCATGGAGACTTGGTTTGAACCATAGTTCAAACCATAGTTTCCATAAAGTTCAGAAAGAGCTGAACTTATTTTACTTCTGGAACTCAGCAAGAATCATGTGGAGATATTAGAATTGCCTTCCAACTTACTATTGCAACATTTTTGTGAAGTCAGTCACACTGACGTTGTTGACAAAACTCTATTGATGTAAAAAAACTTCCCAACTTTACATTGCATTATTTATTTCTATTTTATACTTACTGCTGTTCCTGTTTTACAGTAATATAGGAAAGTCTATACAGTAATATAGGAAAGAGATTGACACCAGTCAAGTTGGAGTTTTTCTTGCTTTTCTGCCTTGTTATTTTCAGCAGAATAATGGTCATATATTGGGAATAGGTGCCTGTAGCTCACGTATTTGGTCAACATGTTTCCATTTCCTCATTCCCTCTGTTGTACTTCTGCATAACATGATTCAAATCCACCAATGTTATTATATAGTCACCTAATAGTAAATATTGTATTCAACCCACTTTAACATGTTCTCTCTCTTATAAACATATTAAAGTTCATTGGAGTATTTTATTGTTTGATCCTTGTGGCAGGCTTTGAGGTATGTTGATTGGTTCAGAAGAATGAAAACCTACTGTGTGTATATACACTATTTAGTTATCAGACCTACTGTGCACATATAATATATCCAGATACAGTTATATAAAAGTATTAAGTCTCTGTTGCCTTATCAAAACTCACTTGCTTCTCCTTATAGTAAAAAATAGGCAGCCTTTCTGATGGTTCAGCTCCCCTTTTAAAAAAGGTTAGTTTTTTGAAAATGCCTTTCCATATGGTATTGCAAGCCTTGTAAAGAGGTCAATTTTCATAGCTATTTTGTTAAAAATAAATACTGAACTCAGAGCACCAATATAAGTCAATGTATTTGACAACTGAAAGGATCTGTGAAATATATCAGTGGTAGTAATTGCTATTTAAATTATTTTGCTTCTTGCTAGTTAGTGGGCTTGTCTCCTACAAATGTAACAATGTTATGATAACTAGACAGTGTAAAAGTTGTATTAAGAATGTGCTCTTTTCTTTTTCTCTAATTATTTGATAGGTGTAATACAATTTAAATAACAGAATATTTTTTATACAATTACGATTGTTTTAATAACATGCACTGCCATTTGAGGCCTGTTGAGTACAAAATCAGACTTGAAAAATATAGATTTTTGAAAAATACTCAATAATAGACAAGTTAAAACTTGCAGAGTTAGTTCATTGCTGTGAAGAAAACTAGGAGGGATGAAAAATTTGAGTGCAAGAGCAGTGAAAGCAAAATCAAGATCGTTGGGTAGAGATGTGCTCTTGGAATATTTTCATTACTGAGTGTGTGATAGTACATACAGCATCGACAGAACATAAAACTAAAATGGCTATTCCTAGTTTCCTATTTCTGTTGTGCCACTTTTTCTATTGAACAGAATTTTTAATTAGCTTTGTAGGTTTTGTATGATTTGTAGTGTACTTTATCCATTCAATGCTGCTTTCAGGATATCTGGGTCACTGTTTTATACTTGCAGATTTTTATCATTTTCTCGTCAACATTCATGGTAGAGTTTCTCAGAACATCATCTACATACAGGTTTCTAAAATTGAGAGTTCCATGGATCCTAAACACAATGGGAACACAAGGAGAACCAAAAAACTGAAATTCTTTAAATCACAGTGCACTCTATCAAGAATTACATACCAGTCTTTAGGAATCTTCAGCATGAGTTGTTTGTTTCTTATTCAGAGATTTGGAACAAAACTGCATTTCACACTACTTTTTCTTTAGAACACTGTAAGCATAAGCAATATTTAAACTGGATGTGTGGTTAGAGTCAAGAACAAACAAGGTCTGCAAGGTCTGTATTTAAAACTTATGTTAGGGGTCAGGTAGAGTGGCGAGTAAGTGCCTTCCTGCTTGCTTCTGTTATTTTTAGGTAGTCATTAAATCAAAGACAAAATGCACCAGGTATACATTAAAAAAAAACTTTTTTTTTTTTTTTTTAAACTTCAGCAAAGCATGTGCATAATATTGTATTTGGTTGTTACATAGTATGTCTTAGATTACATTTTTGCTGGTTTCTAGAAAAATATTAAAAATGAAGGAATATACTGTTAAAGAAACAACTGGATATTTGTGTTTTTAGAGAATAATAAGCATGAGTTCATTTAAACACAGTTGAAAGATGTACTGAAGGCTGTAAGAACTGACCAGGTTATGCCTGGGGTACAGTTACCATTCCCTACTAGAGCTGCACCTTTCACTCACAGCCAGCAGGCAGTGTAGTTGTGTGTTCTACAAAGCTTTAAACTACCTTCTCACTCCTGGTAACAATAATATTTGGAGTCAAAAAACTTATGCTGTTCAGAAAACTTGCAGTGATCCTAAGACAGCACAAGGGTTGTCTCTTAAGTTCCTGAACACGCTCTGTGTGGTTGATATTTGAATGATATTCCTTTGAGAATTCAGTCATTTTGTTTACTGAGTCTCATTGTATTTTTTTGTTACTGCCTGTCCTCCTAGCACACAGTGTTGCTACTGGGCTGGTTCTGAATTTTTTGTATCTTTCAGTTACTGGTAAGTCTGGCAATTTCTTCTTCCTTTTTTTTTTAAATAAAATCTTGTAGTTACAGCAATCTATGATTAATCCCTTATGTGATGTTTAGCTTTTGTAAGTCTTTCAAAACTGGGGGATTTTTATGGAAAATAAAAAAATCTCTTTCCCTATTTTTATTTCAACTTAATATGTTTTGTTTCACCAACCAAGAGACAACGACAGCCCATTTGAAATGGCAGATCCTTGGCTTCATTGTGACAGCAAACTGGGTTAAAACTACCTGTAGTCTACCCTGAGAGAATGACCTCTGTGTGTACACAAACCTCATGTAGAAACCCGAAGGAACACAGATGTCAAATTTCCAATAATTTTACTCTGTATCCTGGGTTGGTCTTTCAGTACACATCAAAGCATTGCACATGGAATTAGATGTTGTGATGCTGAGCAATTCACAGGTTAAATATGAGGTTAGAACAGCTAGATGGTGGCTTACCTTTGCCTAGGTCTGCTGTCCCTGGACTGGGTGAAGTTCTCGTTCAGCATAGCTATAATGACAGCATTTGCTTATCTGTCTTCCACTCCTCCCCAGCTGCCCTCAGGCATCACAGCTCCTGGGGACACACCTGGGCCTAGGTGAGTCAGTTTTCCTTCAGCTTGGTGCTGCTGCTGTCAGGACGTGATGGGGCTCCATGGCTGTGGGACAGAAGCAGCGTGGGTCCCGCCAGGCAGGCCAGTGAGCATCCCACCTTTATTTCTGGTGTCTGACAATTTTAGCTCATTGCAGACCACCCCATGTTCTCCTGACTAGCGGTTCTCCTGGCTTCAAATGAACCACTGGCCAAAGAAAAGTGGGTCCTAATTACCTCAATCCCGTTTTTTCTCTGATAGAGTTTAATGGGTATGAAGTGTTACTATCGATTTCCATGGGAACAGGAAAGGGTTCATGTTATCCATTGCATACTGAAAATCCTATGACAGTTACTGGAAGGCAAAAAGACACACTAACTCTCCTTTAAATTGCAGGATGAAAATTGTGTATTAGAACAATTGTGCCTCAGGGTGAATGTGTAAGTATAATGATACTGAAACTTGGCTTCTTTTCAAAATATACAAGTCTGTGACAGTTTGGTATTGAAAAGCTAGTGATTCACATCTGTAAAAAATAGCAGCTGAGCAAAAATGTCAAGGTGCGACAGAGGGCAAACCTAAATTACTTCCAACAAGAAAAAAAAAAAGTTCATTTTCAAAAGAATAATTGCTGAGTCTCTTTCTAGGAATATATTTATATCATTCAAATATAATTTGTGCATTAGGCATAATTATGTTAGATGGAAAAAGTTTTTAAAAGGTGCAAGTACACAAAGAAGCCTCCTACTCTGCACATTTACCATGCACAGAAACAGCTTATCCTGTGGAGAGTAGGAGTTAATGGTCAGTTTTCTTGCTGGAAGAAAATCACCATGGAGTCCCATGGGGATGTATTCATCAGTGATCTGAAAAAGAGAATGAACAGTGAAGTGACACAATTTGCTAAGTTATTCAGGTAATGAAGGCAAGGGTAATGACAAAAATATGTGCAGAAGGTGCTCTCAGGGACTGGATGGTAAAAAAAGAGGTCAAGATCCACAAAACATGGTAAACATAAGAAGAAAAATAATTGCGATTTAACATACACAATGGTAGGTAATGAATGAACTCTTACAACACAAATCTTGCTACTGAGTATTGTAAGGAGTTTTATGGAATTCAGTATTAAATTTCCTGTGTGGTCAAAACCACCAAATATTTTTTAGAATAAAAGAGAATAAAGCAGAATGCATTATCCGTGCTGCTGCCATGTGCCCACAGTTTGAACAGTGGTTGCAAATCCACCCTCTCAAAACAGTACAGTAAAATGTGATACTATAGGGATAGCAGAGCAAGACGCAAAGGAAGGTGATCAGGATAAAGAGAGGTTGGGACAGTTTGGGGCAAGTATTTGGGAAAATTTAGCCCCGAAAAACAGGGCAAAAGAGGTGGGAATAAAGTATATGAACAATATAAGGTACCTGCACTGCTACGCTCTCTAGAATAACTATACTTGACCAGTCAAAATCACACTGGTTTCTAGACCACAATAATTAGCTTGTTTTTTAGTTCGTGCCAATATCTCTATACTTACAAAATGTATGTACCTCTATACTGTACTGATGAAATATTCTGTTTCTTTTCCTGAAAGAAAAGAACCTTTTTATTTGCACAATCATCATCCTTAGGTACATTTGCATAGCTTCTACTGAAGCTACTGGCTACCCTACCAATACCCTACCAATAACAATTGAGCACTGCACTGAATAACAGGAATTCATACAAATCCATAAGTCATGAGTATATAGTTTAGCACCCCTTCATGCCTCAAACCTTGCATCCTGGTAAGTCAATATAATAGTTACATTTACTACCTTTGCTGTGATCCAATTTACAAATGAACTATAACACTGTCATATTCATTTATTTCCTATTTTATCCTGTTCTTTCTGATATTTTCAAACTGTTCTGTTCTTTTATTATAGTTTAATCTAGGACAAATAGATGAAGTAACAAGAGACTAAATTACAATTATTTTTTTTTTAGTTTATCTCAGTTTTTAAACATCTTTTATCTTTTATTTCTCACCAGATTACTAATACCACCTGTTGCATTTTGTGGAGAATATTTTAAAACATGGAATGAGTGCAAGCCTTGGAGATATTATACATGGGTTTGTCACTGCCCTCAGGCTCACAATCAGAGTACTCTTTATATCAAGCCAGAGAAACAGTACATTTAATTGTGAAGGGCCAGGATTTATTTCAAGAACTAGTTGAAATGGTGCTGACTCAGAAATGTCCAGTACTACATTGGTTTTCATCATGCTGGGTTTGGGGAATCTCTGAAGTAGGTGTGGTAAAAACTAGCCCAGAAGGTTAGGCTTAACTTGTTTTGGCAATGATTGCTTTTGAAAATCTCCTTTAAGTCCATGTCAGTATTTTGTTTTGCCATAATGAAGATTTTGTTGAAGGTATTATTCTCATTCAGTTAACAGGATGTTATTTTTTTGCTTTGATAACACGTTTTGATTGTATGGGGTCATCTCTAAAGGGGCACCACACTTTGTACTTAGTGCACCGCTTTGGTAATGCGATGATTTTACTAACCCATTGTACCTGTTTATTCCAAGACAGATTGCTATAATTGGTATTATATGTAGTGAATAGATGGTTATGGTTCATATAGCAGTGATCTGTACAGAAATTCTGTTCTGCTCCAGTGGATAATCAGATCTGGAGAAGTTCAGCTTTCTTCTGATCTTTGCCACATATGAAAGGAATATTTTAAAGTATAATGTCTTCCATGGTCTTATTTCATCAATTTGAGGGAAAAATAATAACAGCATTAAATTAATTCCTATGAAGAAAATTGCCTAAGGACTTAGGCCCCAAATGGTTAGAATTTAAATATAAAATTAGAAATAGCTGCTTTTCACTTATCACAGCAATTTTTCCCTTTAGCTTTTCCATTCTGCATCTCTGTTGTGTAGCTTCAAGTGTATTGATATCCTGACCATGAAAACAAGCTCTTCCAGATATTTTGAGTCTGAATCTTTATGAATACTCTTTTGAAATTACTTATTTACACACCAACCTTTTTCCGGCTTTGTGTTCAGGTCAGCCACTCTTTCATTGAACAAGTGGGGAAACTGTTGTATATTCATATTGGGTCTATTAATATTGCTTTTATTCAGCTACATTACCTCCCTAAACATACGTTTATTAGCATGAAACCTTACAATGAATAACATATTAATAAGTTTACTGGTAGGTGGAGGGACAATTTTGTAGATTTAGCTCACATCTTATATGTTTACACATCTTAAAAAAATTCAGTGTGTAAAAACTGCAGATGCTTGCATCACAACTAATAAATCCAGTTAACCCAATCAGACTATTTCTTTAAAAAAACAAATAATTTGAACAAAGCCTGCCACTTAGATTCAGTACAATCAACTTTAATTTGGTGTTCGATTCACTAGCGGATTCTGCAACATTTTAAAATCAGCTTGAGAATGTTAGAAACATTTTCCACTTCAAATGAAAAACTTGCAAACCGGCCATATTAGGTGTTCTGGCAAGCCTGGTTTGAGCTGCAGGTCCTCAGTTGTTTTGGTGTTCCTTGAATGAGTTAAAATCCAAATAGGGAGAATTTAGACTACTTCAATCTAAAAAAACACTGCACTGTGAACTTGTGTTTTATTTATCTGGATTTGCCAGCCCTTCAGCTCACACTTAGTTCTCCAGCTTCCTTTTTAATCGTTTGTACTTCGATTCTTACTTAGTATGAAATAATAGCCAAAAAACACTTTGAAGCACTCTTCCAATCCCATATAATTTCCCACATATTTTTTAAAGCTTCTGCATATTCAAATCAGCTGTTTCCAAGTCAATATGATATTTATCAATCCAAGCTTTATTAAATATTCCAATTTAATTCCATGCTAGAAGGATCCTGGATTTATTTTCCTTTTAAGTCTTCCTTCAGAAACAGGCTTCATATTCTTCTGCCTTCACAGATAATAATAGGCCAAGTTTTTGAAATCCAGTAGCAAATGTGTGAGACCAAGGACATACATAAAATACAACACAACAGTCCCCTCTCCTGGAAGCACACGACCAGCTACAAATGCTACAGCTTGGATGGATTCCAAGGATCATGTATACTTAAAATAAACAGCTGCCCTTATGCAGTAAAACTGGGGTACAAATAGAAAACATACAACCTCTGTACAGAGACAGAACTGTGCAAGCATCACACGTGAGGTGAAATGGTATTGCATTATTTTTGACTCCAGAATGTGTCTCTCCTTTAAATAAGGTGCAGATTGAGATGTGACATTGAAAACATTAGGGCCAAATAATTTAATCGGATGTACAATTATTGAGAACTACAGAGTATTACCTTCCAAACTGGCTTGACAAAAAAAGGAGAGTAATTTCAGAATAGCAGAAAAAGTATTTGTATATTCAAGGGGACCCCTACGTTTCCAAGGCTGATAAAAAGAAATGAAGGTCACTGCTTATGTAAGGTGGCTTCTCAGAGGCAAATCCAATAGTTTCTTATGAGTGAAAACCAGTCTGATTATCCAAGGTCATGCAGAACAGGTTTTGTTTTTTCTAGAAAAAAAAAAAAAAAAATATATATATTATGCTACATATCGTATGATTTAAATATTTTCAACCTTGTGCCAAGCATGTTTCTTAGCTATATGTTCTATTGTAATGCACTTATTGGTAGAAATTCCTGTAAGAAATAAATGTCCTTGTCTCTTTCTTTTTCACAGAAAGATTGTATTCATTGAAAAAGAAAGAGCCCTTCAATGTATTAAAGGAGGGGTTTTTTTGTCAAAAATTCTAAGACTAAGGTAAACATTCCACTCCATTCTACTATTTCACATCTAATAATAACTGATTAGGGGGTGTCACTGATTGATTGCAGGGCAACAATAAACTGTGGCAGATGCTTTGTTAACCTCCTCCTCTTCCTCTCCCCTCTCTGCTCATCGCCCCGCCCTGTGGAAAAGCAATAGGAGGGCAAAGAGAGATAGGACTTGCAAGTTGGAAAAAGGTAAAAATGTTTTACTAATGCTACTAATAAAATAGAGAAAATAATACAAAATATACAAAACTAATCTTCAAATTCCTGGCACAGCTCAGCATGAGCTGCTCCAGCAGCTGCAGGGCAGGTTCCCGGAAGTCCTGGGTGGGACTCTGCAGCAAACCAGACCTGGATTCAGGGATGCAGGGTCTGTCACTAGGCCTCAGGTCGCAGGGACGACTGGCAGGGTCCTGCCCAGATGCTGGCCACAGTCGAATCGAGAGTGAGACCCTCGTGATCTCCCCTTTTTATATGGTGTTATGATGTGGATGGGATGGAATACTTCATTGGTCAGCTTTAGTCACCTGTTCATTTCGCTCCTCCTTGCAAATATGGGACCTGCATTCTTATCAGTGACCTTGCATTCCATTGTTATGTCTACCAAAACATGTATCCAACTTCAGAAAAGTGCAGTTACTAAGAAGAACTCAGCTGAAAGAAAAATTCACTAAAAGAGAAACTGGTCTTGTTTTTAACAAAACCAGGATGAGGGAAAAAACGAACTACTTTATTTTGTAGTTCTGTAGCTCTCAGATTATGCTTTGTGGAGCCCTGAATGTCTATTGACCTCTTTGTTTTTCGTCAACAGACTGAGTTTGCTTATGTTGTATTGATTCATGAGCTTGCATAAATTGCGCTGCATTGTGGAATGACACAAGAGTGCACTTCTTTAGGAACTCTGAAATAACAGAAGCAAATGTGGACCTTTTAAGCATAGACCAAGCACTTAGAGAAACTATGCAGTCTTCAGTTTACTGAGTCAGCGCTATGTGAATTCTAGTTTCTTGTTTCTTATACAGGCCGTTATCTTAGAAGTCACGTGTGTAGCTCATTAAACTAGATTATAGTAATATATGGTTAGAGGAAATTTGTTCATCCCTACACACAGATTTGCTAAATCTGAGGACTGAGCAACACTGAATCAATGTTGTGTCTGTGATAAGAAGCAGTAACTGTAAGAACTGGATGTGAAATCATGTCATTTGCTGGTGCTACAACTGAGGTTGCCACCCAACTTGCCACATGCTGCTTTGAGGTAGGTATGAATTCTCCCCTCCGTGAGCAACTTCAGACCATCTCCCTCAAAATTATTGTACCTTATCACGGTTCTTACTTCTCCTCTGCATAATGGCAGCGCCAGTGCTGTCACAGAGTTTGTGTTGTGGAAGAGTGGCCAGAGGGTTCTCCTCGTTCCTTCCTCTGCATCAGTCCAGCTTCCCAGATGTCCAGAATCCCTTGATGTTCCTCAGGACTTGAGGACACTGCCGACTCATGGCAATTGTCACCTTGGCATTATGAATAAAGAGCTTGTGACTTCAATGATACGTTTTACTTGGGATTTCATTAATGACTGTGAAAGCTGGAATCTAACCCAAAAGGAGATCCCTAGCATATCATCTATGGGGAAAATCACCTTATTTTCTGTGATGGAATGCTTTCCTTATCGTAACTGAAACTTTGTCACAGATTCCTTTTACAAGACATTTAACAATAACGTAAGCTTCAGCTGAGCCCTTTTGTGGTAGATATAAGGTGTTGTACCTAATCTTCTTAGGAGCTTTGCATGCACTGCCTTATACAGGCAGAATAATGATAAAGTTATTTCGACGTGCTTGACAAGAAAAAAATGTTACCACAGCAAATTAAATATTCTCTTAAACAAACACCTAATTAACAAAATAAGATACAGGAGTTATTGTTGGTCAATTAGAGATGTAATAATTATTCCCGATTAGCTGACAAGAACAGGATAAATATGTAATTATCATAGAAAACTAAAATGCAAGTAAAAATCACCAGAACATATATTATGTTAAAATAAATGATAGGTACATCATCAAGTCTTTCATTCATCTTTTCAAGTACACTTAAAAAAAAAATCTTATTATAGTAATATAGAGCTAGAATATATATTATAATTAATACATAGAATATTTTAATACAATATTCTTTATATGGAAAACTCTATAGCCTCTCTCCCTCACTCTTTCCTTTCAGTTGCCCCCAGTTTCTGTAAAAACAAGAAAAAACTGGTTTCCAGGTTGTGTCATATTTTTCTCAGAGAAAAATTAAGGCTCAATTGGGGATATATTTTCTAAAGATTTTTATTTTTAACATTTATTAGAACTGGGGAAACAACTTATAAAAATTAACATATTCAAGAATATCTGCCCTTATTCTGTTCATAAATTATTCCCAAACAGACTGAAATTAAGGAATTCATTCTTATTCAGAATTACTCAAAAATAGATTGTGCAAAGATAGACTAGCTGTTCACTAGCTCTTTTTATCATACTTACCTAAATCTTATTCCATTGTTCTTTTACTTTGATTAGATCACTAAAATATTTATAAATCCGTAAAAGGATAATCAAAGGTTTTCTAGTTCTCAAGGCTAGCACTGAGACATGAATACTAACAATTCCATCCACTAATGAAAAACAAATTTTATTTCCAAATATTTAATCAAATGTCATTAACAAGAACTTAACCTTTCCCTTTTGACAGGAAAGGGTGCCTCTATTAGACACAAAGTAATTTTTTTAATATTTCAAATAATGTAAAGGACTGACTCTGGACTGCACTGCAGTATATTTACTGCCGCTCAGCTGCTGTAAAGAGATTACAAAATAAACTCCATCTGCTCCAAGGGATAGCTTTAAAGCATCTTCAGAAGTGAGTAAGTACTTTACACATCTTCTAAAGCTTGGTGTCCAAGGATCAGATGAGGGGTGACAGCGGTCACAGCCAGAGGCTTTCATAGGCCTTGGGGTCACGGTACAGCTCACATACTGGAGGAGTTTAGCAGCTGCCTCATGTTGATGAGGAGCATGGACTCTTCCCGAGGCCCAAATTCTCCCCCTGGAGAAGGCGTCATGTGCATTTCCTTGAAGGCAATACTGGCTTAAATGTCCTTTTCTCTAACTGCTGCTCCCTGCCACACCTCCGCTGTGCTGGTACTACTGTTCCCACAGCTTAGCAGCAAACTAGACTGGGGAACCCATTCCTTAAAAAAAACTGGGGGGAACACTTGCCACTTCTTAACTAGGTGTTTCTTTACTGTCTGCTCTGTTGTCTAAAAATAAAATATTTTAAAATAATGGACACATACATTAGATTCCTATTTTTAGGAAAAATTATGTAATTTTTAGATGTAATCGTATTTCCCTTGTCATACACTTTAAGAATAGACATGCAAAAACATTTTTTAACTGTAGCCAAGTCTTCTTTTGAAATGAGGTTCAGATTATTCTCTTATTTAATGTCTCAGTTTAATTGAAATGCTCAGTATAATCATGTAGATCAAATAATGTCTGTGAACCTGTGAAGTGGTAGATTCTGAATTCTAGTAGCAGATACATCTTTTGTTTGATTGTTTACTATTCGTCACATGTAACTGAAGATGAGAGCTACTGGCTATCCAGCTCTTTCAGTTCTCCAAGTACTTCAGAAATGCTCACCCGTTTCACTCCCTGAAGATACTGCAACTTGGAGCCAATCTTCAATTTCTGCAGTTGCTATATTCCCACCATGAGAATATACAGAGAACCTCAAGCAAGTTCTTCATAATGATTATCATTTGGTTGGTATGGAAGATCATGTATATAAATCTCATTGTATTAGGTATTGTTCTTCTTTGTCACCTTCCTTAAATAGTCACACCTAGGGGTTCAGGGGAAGTCAAACTAGTGGAAAAGTAACTATTGAATGGAAATAATTTTATTTTCCTACCAGGAAATGAAAGGCTCTTGCTTTGTCCTGATGGTGCTAGCATAAAAAATCATTCCATGGTGCATTCATTACCTGCATATCAATCACTTTGGGTAAGTATGCAGAAATTATTTTTTTTTTAACTTTGGCATTTTTAGTCCTTAAATTCTTAGAAGTCCAAAGCACAGACTCGGACATCTGATTCTTTTTGAGTGTTAATTTGCAGTGTTTGGTTTCATCTTGGCAAGAAATGCTACAATGCCAGCATATTTTCCATTGTTTTTGTAACTTTATTTTTTTATCATGTCTAAACAACAGATTTGATGAAAGCAGAAAATGTTAAATGGACAACTATGAACTGAGAGTTTAGGTCCATAGTCTGCTGCACTGTGGGATTGGACAGAAGCCAGTAATTCCTTCAATGATTACTTATTGTTGCAGGCAGTAAAATCTTAGTCTCAAGAGAACAATATGATATTAGTATATGTTCTTTAGCATGGTTTACAAAATGAAAACTTTTGTATTTTTTCCTGTAGAACTGGCTCTTTATTCCAGACAGTTTTCCTCATAAATTGTGTTCTGAACATGAGAACCAGAACATTTTTGAACTTTCTAGTATCTCTGATATTTTACTGTGTCTTTTAAAATTGTTTTCAGAAATACTTGTGGTGCAATTTTTGTTAATTCAGGACCTAAGAGATATGGATTATCTTACCTATAGATTTATTCAGTTTTAATTCCAAATAAGCGAAAGGTATGCACCCAAATATTTGTGGAAAGGTATTTATTTCAGTAGATTTAGAGGTAACTCTTGAAAACAGGGAGCTTTCTTTTAACACAGAAGTCAGTGGATGCAATAGTGAATGCCCTAGCTCTTCTTAATCTCCCTCAGAAAAAAGGTATTTGCAGCAGCGTAGCTCTGCAGCAAAAGTATCTTTGGAGAAAGCTTGATGGCACAGAACTTTCATAGTAGCTCTTAAAAAAGAAAAACCTTTCTCCATAAAGCAAATAGGTCTACCTGGACAATCTCAATCTGTTGTTGGCAACTAAAATGAGTAAGAAAGACCTTTGGGTTTCTCTGATCTTTAATCATTGGATCAGCTGGCATCAAGCCTTGCCAGAACCTAAGGACACCTTCTCACTGTGCTTCTCATCTGAACAAACTTGACCAAGGTAGGTGCACGTCTGGACGCAATATATACCGATATGAGAAAACTATCCTTAATTCAGCAATAATAGTTGATTAAACACTGGTAATTTAAATAGATAGTTATAAGGAGCATTTTCTTAATTAATGTCCTGGCAAGAAAACTGTCTCAAGGAATGTCAGATTTATGTATTTTGAAAATGCATTACGTATATGTAATTTGTTAATGTGACTCTGGAGAAAATCAACATCAGAAACTCTAGAAAAGCAGTCTGTACTTTAAAATCCTTAGCCTAATGGAAATTGGAACACTTAAAAAACAGATGGAGAAAAATGCATACAAAAAAAAGATGAAGAAAAGTACATTTAATTCCTAAGGTTCCAGCAATTTAGAAATATTGGAACATAAATCAAAATCTTCATAGTGTTAAAATCATATCCAACAATCCTAATATAACTGCTTTTTGAAAAATGAATTGTTTAACCTTGTATTTGCCAACAAGACCTTAAAAAACAAATCTGACATTTATATATTGCCATAGATGTAGAAAGGTTAATATGTCAGAAAAGATATTAAGTCTAATGATCTTCTAAGTATTATAAAGCACAGTCATTTTGTATTTTTTTATGAAGTCAATAAATGTATTACTATGTAAAAAGTTTTCTTGACACAAATTCAATATTTCCATGTGTAACTTGAATTTTCCACAGTGTAGGTGTCCAAACCATAGAGCATATCTAGTGCAACAGTAGAATATAACGGTATTCCCATTGTTCGCCATCATCATTGATATAGTTACTGTTAGCAGTAGATTTAAACACCCGTTTGGTCAATCTATATCATTATCATAGAACCATAGAATCATTTCAGCTCGAAGAGACCCTCCGGATCATCGAGTCCAACCTTAACCTAACTCTAGCACTAAACCATGTCCCTTAGAACCTCATCTAAACACCTTTTAAACACCTTCAGGGATGGTGAGTCAGCCACTTCCCTGGGCAGCCTGTTCCAGTCCCTGACAACCATTTCTGTGAAGAATTTTTTCCAAATATCCAATCTGAACCTCCCCTGGTGCAACTTGAGGCCATTTTGCCTTGTCCTATCACTTGCTGCTTGGGAAAAGAGACCAATACCCTGCATGCTACAACCTCCTTTTAGGTAGTTGTAGACAGCAATTAGGTCTCCCCTCAGCCTCCTTTTCTCCAGGTTAAACAGGCTTAGCTCCCTCAACCGCTCCCCATTGGACTTGTACTCCAGGCCCCTCATCAGCTTTGTCGCACTCTTCTGCATGCTCTCTAGTACCTCAATGTCCTTCTTACGATGAGGGGCCCAAAACTGAACAGAATATTCAAGGTGTGGCCTCACCAGTGCCGAGTACAGTGGCGCTTCCCTAAGTGATTGTGATTACTCATCGATAGCTAGTAAGTAACTTAGCAGTAAGATTCTGCTGTGTTTTATTATTCTAAACAGTGTCTGATCTTTACCTATATTGACCTGAAAAAAATGTATAGATGTATGCTAATGGTTGCAGCAGTATGGTCATTCGTAGCAAATTGGAAGCAGCATTCTTTCCAGATTCAAAGTTATGACACAAAAATAAATTAGACTTGTGTGCTCTTCCACAGAAAGGTGGGCTTTTTTGGCTAATGTTGCTTTTATTCTGTGATTCCCAAAGCATTTTTCCTTAGAAGTCAGGTTTGTGGAGTGATAGTTAGCCATGACAGCTGCAGAGTGTTCTTGGATAACTCAGGTTTTTGTAAGAAGACCTGTCAGAAGCCAGACCGGTTGAAGTATTTCACAAGCTGTCCATTTTTAGTAAAGAACTCAAGAAGTAGTAGTGATAAAATTTATCGTTGAGAAAGAGCAACCTGCTTTGTAGTCTCTTGGCATTTTAGATCTAATCATAGGAGAAAGACATTCTTTTCTGTTGTATTTTTAAGAAATCAGAAACCAATAAAATGAGCAGACAATACACTTTTTACACTGTAGATTATATATATTTTAAGGGGGTATAAGAGGGAGAATGTATGACTCCTTTGTGCACTTTCAAATTCTGAGCACTGCTGTAACTCTTTCAGGTACTGCACTGAAAAAAGCTATGCTGAGACATAGAACAATTTTTTGCAGAAGGGACTTCTGGAGATGTCAGGTCTGGCACCCAACTCAAAGCGGAGTCAACCCTAAAGTCAGATTCTGCTCTGGAGTTGAATGAGATTGCTCAAGGCCTAGCCCCGATGAAACCTTAGTATCACCAAGGATGCACATTCTAGTCTCTCCAGACAAACCAATGGCTTTCTACCTCATCAGCAAGCAGACTGCACAGATATGTTTTCCTTTATTAAACATCAGGAGGATTTTCCAGCTTGTCAAACTCCCTTTGAATGGCAGAATTATCCTGCAGCTTTTCAGCCTTTCTCCTCATTTAAATATTTTTAGATTTCACCTTTCATTTAAGGTCTTCATAGAATATTGTATGAGGAAGGGTATTGTGAGAAGTATTCAGGAAATAAGGAAACTGCAGCACAGAAATGCACTGGGAAATGTCCAAGGTGACTGAATTTTGGTAGTTTTTTGTCTTTTCTGGTCACAGAATCAACCAAAATGAGTATATAGCATATGAACTTATGGTTCTTAGGCAAAAACTCCATTCAAATACTACTGCAGAACAGTCTATTGCAAAGCGTGATAGCAAAGTAACTCCATTCAAATACTACTGCAGAACAGTCTATTGCAAAACGTGATAGCGAAGTAAAAGAAGTGCAGAACACAGATCTAGAACAGATGCCTGTGGAGGAAGATCACAACTGAGTCCCTTAGAAACTGTGTATTTACTACCCTTCTATATATTTATTCTCTTAGATGTTTATTAATATTTATAATGTGTGTGTCAATATCAGTGTGCACTCTTCTAGTAAGAAGAACTTTTACATAATAGGAAATATCTTAAAATGTAGCTATTTGTTTTATTTCAGTTGCCTGAGTTTAACTGTGCCTTAACTGCAGCAACATCAATAGTTAATTTTCAGTAGGTGAATGGCAGATGTTTTTTTCTGTGTACCAGACTTTTAGACATTTCCCTTTAGGCTGATAAAAGCAAACTTGCAACATACTCTATTTCTACATAGACCTTTGGTAGTCTTCTGTGTAGATCTTCTTTCTACAGAAACATTGGGAAGTTTATTGGTAATCCAGTTAAAAACCAATTAACGAACAGTAATTAACAAGCAACAGTAACAACAGGTTAATAATAAGCTAGTTACATTCATGGTGGAAAAATGAGAAGTGAAATTCTGCCAATTTGATTACTGGATATTGAATAACTTCAGATAAAATTCTCCTGTGGTAAGTTTGAAAGAAATGCATTGAACACTGAAATCTAAAATTTGAGGTGAAGACTACAGCAATGAAAACTCTCATTAAGCATAACTTCTGTGGATCCTGAAAAAAATCTTTTATTCTCTGTAGACTCATACATATATAAATTCTGCAAATCCATACTGGTAAAAGAAGAAAATGCATTAAGTTCCATAGTTAAAGTACTTATGCTAGTCTGTGTTGTCATATTACTTTTAGGAGACATGATATTGCTGCAGTATTTCTAATATATCATAATAACACAGGAACATGCACACAACATATTCAGGATGGATGTGTCATTAAAATATAAAGATGCTGCTAGTTGTAAATGATGCATTAATGTGCACTTTTAACATAATAATACATAGATTCATGGACATTAAAGGCAGAAGGGAAAATTAGATACTTTAGTTTGAACTCTTCTGTACCAAAGATGTTACATTTTGCCTACTCTCAGGTATCCTGCCCAAAGAAACATTTTCCATTTGTCTCATAGTTAATCATCTTCACTGCTCACAAATGAATCTAAACATGAGTATATCCTTATAGTCTCCAACAACCCAATCTGAAGTCATTAGGTTAAAATCATCTCAGCTGTTCCTCCTGTATGAGGCAATCGTACTTTTGTCTGTGTGGTACTCAGGTGTTTGATACACCCTTCTCCAAGAGAAAGAAGAACCTTTCAGAATTCTGTATTTTGTTGCCCTTCACACCTAACTCTACAGTCAGGTTTTCTCCCCTGCTTTTTCTGGAAAGAGAAAGAGACATTCTTTCTCACTAGAAAAAAAATTGTCTAGTATTTGTGGCAGCTCTTCTCATTCTCCTGGTTTTGTTAAAAACAAGACCAGTTTCTCTTTTAGTGAATTTTTCTTTCAGCTAAGTTCTTCTTAGTAACTGCACTTTTCTGAAGTTGGATACATGTTTTGGTAGACATAACAATGGAATGCAAGGTTGCTGATAAGAATGCAGGTCCCATATTTGCAAGGAGGAGCGAACTGAACAGGTGACTAAAGCTGATCAATGAAGTATTCCATCCCATCCACGTCATAACACCATATAAAAAGGGGAGATCACGAGGGTCTCACTCTCGATTCGACTGTGGCCAGCATCTGGGCAGGACCCTGCCAGTCGTCCCTGCGACCTGAGGCCTAGTGACAGACCCTGCATCCCTGAATCCAGGTCTGGTTTGCTGCAGAGTCCCACCCAGGACTTCCGGGAACCTGCCCTGCAGCTGCTGGAGCAGCTCATGCTGAGCTGTGCCTGAAATTTGAAGATTAGTTTTGTATATTTTGTATTATTTTCTCTATTTTATTAGTAGCATTAGCAAAACATTTTTACCTTTTTCCAACTTGCAAGTCCTCTCTCTCTTTGTCCTCCTGTTGCCTTTCCATAGTGAGGAAGGGGGGCTGCGCGTGGGGGGATAGAGAGGGGGTTAACAAAGCAGCTGCCATGGTTTGTTGTTGCGTTGCATTAAATGGTGACACTCATTTTCATAATTTCTCAGTTTTTCTTTTTTAATGTGGATGTGAGATCAGGATAAAGCACTTGAGCATCAGAATCTTTAGTGCTACATGGAAGGATTAACACCACCTAACTGCTCCTGCCCATTATTTCTGAATTTAGAAGACTGTAAGATAGCTTTCAATTGCATTTATCCATGCTTAAGTTTGTTTTTCCAATGTAATCCCTACAATAGTTTGTGATCCTTGGAAACCACAGCTCCATCCCCTGTGCTTTAGGTAGGATTCCAATTCCTATTCATTAGATGAAAAACATTGCATTTCCTCCTTTTAAAACTCATTTTTCTGGAATGAGCCCAGAGTAGCAAGAGTGAATGGAATTTTAAGGGAAACACAAACACTTTCTACTAATACTGCAAGCCCAGAGAGCAGCGCAAGGGAAGTTGTGCAGTCGTGAGCAGTGGGATGATGTGCTCAATAAGTGAGGAGTGCTGCTGAGAACTCAAACACACTTATGAGGCTGACGGCATCTGCAGGTCTTTTGAATTGAATGGAGGTGGCACATGTCTGCTGCCTCAGAGCAGAGCCAAAACCAACAGAAGTCAAATAAATATAACTATTGTAATCCAGTTCATTCCAGATGAATGCAAAGCCTGATGGTAATTATTAACTGCTCAACCAAGCCTTGCGTCAGCCATACATTTTTTCAGCAGTGATTTTGTGCTTACTTCCAAATCATTGTTCAAAGTACTGAGAAGCATTTATCCTAGAGTCCTTGATTGGAGTTCTGTATCACTCCACTACTAGCAGTGGGGTATGCTTAAAGTGTTTGACTCAATTACTTAAGAAATATACACCTATAGATCCTTATAAGTTGGAAGCATATGTATGTATATATAATTGGAAGTGTTCTCTAATAGCAAGAGATGCTCCTAGACAACTGCTTAAATTTTACTTAATGGTAAATTTAGACAAATCACATCTAGCAACCATATACAAACCTTACAAAAAATGTGTCACAGTATTTATCATTAAAAGGCTGTGAAAAGAGCTTGCCACACATAGAAGTCACAAAGGAAAAAGGGACAGTCATACTATAGAGTTAAATTTCCTGTCCTGAAAGTACAGAAGTTTAAGAAACTAATAGCCTGGATTCTGTTATTCATGTGAAAGTCTGAAATGAAAAATATGAGTGGTTTTCTATTCTTTAGGCTTGCTTGAATTTATAGTTTCAAGCAATGATTGGATCCCTAGAAGACTGCCAGAATACCATGTGCTCTGGTCATTCACCCTGTCTCCCCCCAGACACTCTTTTCTTTGAGATAATTAAAATACTTGGTTACCACTCAGGTCTTCAATTATGTGGTCAGTATCCCCAGCTGGCCACTTAATCCAGTTTTGGGTTTGTTTTTACCAGTATTATAGGATAGAAGTACCTTTTCTGCAGCTGGATCTTGACTATACTCTTCAGAAAATCAATTAAGTATTATTTGCTAATATCATTACTGCTGTCCAACTGATGACTTTGCAGTCTTGCAGTATGTTAAGACTATACACTTCAGCATATTAAAAGAAAAAAAAAAAAAAAGAAAGCACAGGTCCAAAATCCAGAAGGAAGTGTAATACAAAATAGTGGTTGTTTTGTTTATTCTTGGCTCCAGGTATTTCTGGCTTTAAATATCTACTTAAGAACTATATTTTGTCTTCAGATGTAGCACCAATAGAGAAGTTTGTAGTGGTTTTCTCAGGGTTGCTCTTCTGAATTAAGTTTTGTTGCACAGGTTTAGGTTTTCAATGGCAGTGCCTAGAGGACATAGAGGGATAAAAATATCATTAGCTCAGTAATTCAGATCACATTAGAGTGACCTGTCTGTCCTAATTTTAAAGGTTATTTTAATTTTATGTAAATCTGAAACTGCCATTCACAAAAAGAAAAAATCTGCATAATAGGCCTTGCATTTTAGTTTTACTTGTCATCCACTTTTGTACATGACCGTGAGTTAACTCATTTTTTGTGTCTTCTGGTACATCAATGTCTTCTCAAGTGAAACTTGAAGAACTTAATTAAAACTTAAGAGGCTTTTGTCTCCCCTCATGAAATACAAACTTGTAACTTTCCGTTCTTATTTCTTGTTCACCAAACAGTTTTCATAATTCTGTGTAGCTAGAATAGAAAAAGCTGGCTGTTTCATATCTATGAAAAGAATAGTCTGAACCAAGAAAAACATTCAGATGCTTAGGCTAGACTCTGACCCCAATACTCATATTAATGAAGGGTTATTCACCCTATTAAAATTAATCCCATGTTAATGTTACTATCTGCCCCAAAAGGCATTGCTTCAGTTTAATATTTATTATATTTCATATTCTTTCCTTTAAATTAAATTTTATCTTTAATAAATACCCTTTTGCTTCATTTCACACCCTTCTGTCATTCAGTAGCAAAGTTGCATGATAGAGACTATTATTTCTTGATTGGCCAAGCCCACTTCCAGAATAAATCTCTCAAAATTGATGGCCACATTCTATACAGTACCAGAAAATCAAAGGAAAAAGAATCAGTGCAAGAAAATGCTCCTTCCTTAACACCAACAGATTATATCCTCTGCTCTCTGTATTTTCAAGTTATTTTTTACTACTTAAGTCTGGCACTGGCCCTGACTGAAAGAAACATAAGCGTATATTCTTTGAAAAGTGCCTACTGCTCCTTTGCCTTGTTGGTGAAGGTAAAGGCTTCACCTGGGAAACTTGCAGCATGTGATTTTTGTTTTAAATAGATAAGATGAATTTTAGAAGGCAAGAATTTTCACAGATAATGGCACATGCTAATGTGTACGAAATTCAGGACACCCAGCCTCAGCTACGTCAGAACTAAACATCTACTCTCAGTGGGTCTCCTAGGCCTCCTAATCAATGCATAGAGGGTAATAAAGGATTATCAGTTAAGGCTGGAAGCCTCTGAAAGCTAATGGGTAGAATCACCCTTTGTAGAACTCTTGCTACCTTCAGTAATGGTAAATATCCAAAATATTTTCCAAAATAGTGAATACCTATACATTTCTGAAAAACAGATTGACAATTAAATTAAGATCATTACTTTCTGGCAGTAAAATAGTAAAATCAAGTAATACCACAACATATTTTCAAAAATGTCAGCTTCCAGGTGAAAACGATATACCTCAGAGACTAACATGAGTAAATTTGCTTTCTGTCCATAGAGTGGAGAAATTTCAGTTAGTTTTGAGCATTTCAACAGTCTGGATTTTAGTTGTTCCTGAATTTTAGATGTCTTGAAGCCCCTAGAAATTTAGGATGGACCATGAGTATCCCATTTATTTTCACATCACACTCTAAATTTGTTAAACCTTCTTGTTCTTTCACACCTTTGTTCTGACTAGGAACATGGTGATAATGAAGTCCTCACAACAGTAGGATCATGTTTATCTTTTATCTGCTGCTGGTAATTTTGGACTTTATGATTTTATAGTTCTTTTTTGTTTAGCTCTCACAATGACTTTCTCATTGTTCAGTAAGGCTTGTCAGGAGATAAAAAAAACCTTGAAGCATAAGAAAAATCACAGAGACTGTCAATTAATATCTCATTAATAAAGAAAACAACACAAAATGAACAAATAAACAAGGAAAATAGGCTAAGTGGAAAGGTGTTAATTGAGGAAGATCTGAAAGGCTTGAAAGATCCAAACATAACAAATTAAGAGTGAGTGAAGTTTTTCACTTGAATACATCTGCTTAAAGGTTTGAGGAATTGGTCTTGCACAGCTGTGATGTTGTGAAAGAACATGAGAATACAGGCACAAGCAAAATTGGGAAAGAGAACACAGTCAGGATTCTGGATTAGTGTAGATGGAACAGACACTCAGTTGAAAACTTTTTCAGATATCCTTGGAAAAAAATTTAAGTTATTTCTACTATCTGAACACAAGCCAGAGACACAAAGTAAAGTAAAATATAATCAACATTCAAGACTACTGCTATTCTTGAAGGGCTTGGTGTGAGGGATGTGCAGCGCATCTCAGGTTCATGGAACCCAGTCTCCTGTATTGGTCAATTGGTCAGTATAAAAATCTTACATTGTCCTCTTGACCTAGCTATGTTAAGTGCCAAAACAGATGAATAGAGTTTGAAGACTAATTTTTTTTTTTTTTTTTTGAGAAGGAGTAGGAGACCTGAGAAAATTGGAAAAAAGAGAGGGGTTAAAAAAAAAGGGAGAGGCAGAATCCTTCACATGGAAGTCATATCTATTTAAAATCCAGTTAGGATAACCAGTGATAAAAATGAATTCCTGTGTGGTAACTTTGAATAAAGAATCTGGTATGTCCCACAGAGATTACAGGCCAAAAATATTCAAACTAGGCCTCTGGCCACTGCATTATTTGGCCTCACTGAGTAATCTGATGAATGAAATTAATTCATTTTTTGAAGGAACTTGTTTCACACCTTTGTGTAGGTCTAGCTATGATTAAATAATAAAGTATATAAACAAAATATGAAGGTAATTTTAATGCATTATGTTTATGAGAATTTTAGTTTCAGTCTTCTATATTATTCCCTTCATTACCATAATTACTGTTTGTGATTCTTACTCTTTCTTATTTTCACTAAAACAAACAAAAAAGTGTAAATATCTTGGGATATTAGTATTTTTTAAAGCTTTTTTTTTTTATTTTAAAGATTTTTATAAGATGGAGAAGGCTAATAGAAATTGGCACAGAAAGAAAAACCAAAGAGCATTATTACTTTTAGACCTGGCCTTTTGGGCATTTCAGCTGAGTGGAGAAAATACTTCAGTTCACTTTCTCTCTTTGCGTATTTTAATTCCTATTGCTGTCACTTTAAACCATTTTATCAAAACTAAATTGCCTGTACTAAAAAATAAAAACAAGACAACAGCAAAAACTAGACCTTCTTGATTAACCACAGTGAATAAGGTGTACAGTATTTTTTTCCCCAAGACAATTTATTCTGTGAACCATGCATGCAAGCTATCAAAAGCTGTAAATTAATGGTCACCTCAGGCATCAGAAATAAGAGCTCCTTTACAGGAGCTCCCATTGAGTCAGTCTTTTTCATCTTTGCTAATTAACACTTTTTTACTATTGCCTTATAATAAATAATTGAAACTATCATGTAGGACATGATTCAGAAAAGAGAGTGTGAAAACTTTAAACTAGATCATTTTCAAATAAATCTTCCCCTGATCGGCTTCTTCAGTAAAATCCTGAAAAATTAGAAAATAAACTGTTTTCTGGCTTTAGAAAGACTTTGAAACTGTACTACCTGACCAACTTCAATTTATGTGCATATAGAACCTTCACTGGTGCTGAAAACCAAAGACTGCACGCCCTGAAAAATTCAGGGAAGCCATGAAATACTTCACAGTAGCACAAGGATTGCAGCAGTGTCCTCTAGTATGTAAAAAAGTTGCAGGATCACAAGCTCTTCTGAAACGAGGAAGCAGCTTTTAGTATGAAAAGGAGAAAGTCCTAAAGCTGCTGGATTGTGTGTCTGATCCTGACTGTAAGAGTTGCACCTCACTAGAACTTCTTCAGAGTATGTGACCACGGTCTCCTAGGAATCTCTTACACATTCTTCATCTCCTGTCCTGCTTCAGGAGCAACATGATGTAGTTAAGTCAGAAAGCCCAGTAAATATGTAGCTAGCTTATAAGCCAGGAAGCACACAGAATATCCAAACAACCACACAAGCAGGCTTTGCCTGTATCTTTCAGTACCTTTCAAAGCATCCTAACTTTATTCTAATTCTGAGCTGCTATTAGTTCTTGAGTAGCACAAAAGGCAGTAGTTATTTGCATATTTTGAGCTACCTGAAGTAACACGATCACAAAAGAGCATTTTTACAGTCCCAGCTCTCACTTGCACTTTTGTGTGTGCTCCAAGCAATTCTGTAGTAATTAGACACACCTGCAGAGCCCTCATTTGCAAGGAAGATATTTCTGCCATACTGTGACTGTCAATGTGAAGACTGGTTTGATTAAGCTTTGTTAAGCAAACGTTGAGTGTGCCTTTTGCAGGATTGGTCCACAGAGTTTCACTGCAAAGAGGTACTATATGAATAAATATCATTACTGCAAGGGAAAACCTAAAGGTAATTTGATAACCCTCTGCAGAATTTCGCAAGGTATCTAGAATGAAATGTTGACATTTCTATGGTTACTTTACATGTAAAAGTACCTTTCATAAAAAGCAAAGCACTTACATAACATTCCTCCAAAGTGGATCTAGTATTCTTCATTAGCAAAGTTTCAATTGCCTTTGTCAAGCTTGTCTTCCCAGCAAAGGTCTCTGTCAACTGTGAAATCCACTTAAGGTAATTAGTATTCCGTCAGATTTAACAGAGTCTGTGAATTAGAACTGTAACAAAAGAGAATGTCTACTTGCTTCTTCGTCATTGAACAAGTGGTGCTTCCAGCTCCTCTGGTGGCTGAATCTGACTCTTTCATGTCACACAGGCCACACTTAAGAGTATGGATTAATAGCCCTGCTCAAAAATTTGATTTTCCACTTTACCAGAAAATATGACATTTCAAAATGCTTCCATTCTGATTCATAACAGAGTAAATCCCATGCTCTCCACAATCAGGAAACCATTTCTTCCAAATCAGAGTACCATTTTATTTTAAAGCTTCCTAAAGCTGTTCAAATTTTGTTTAAGAATTTTGACATTTTCTTTGAATTGTATTTGTTGTCTGTAGTCATATTGTTATTTTTATATTTGATTATGTCACAGAAGCAGCAGCTGTGTACAAATGTACAACTGTTACAGACCTCTGAAACTCTGATATGAGACAGCATTTGAAGTATCCCAATTCATACTTTATTTTTTAACATCTGTCACGGAATGCTTGCCACTATTTTCTCTTTTCCAAGCCAAAGAGAGTTTCTCCAATCCAAAAAAAAAAAAAAAAAAACAAAAAAAAACCACAACAAAAAAACCCAAAACAAAAACCAGAAAGTTTTGCTAGCATTGAGTTTGCACAGAGCTAGAAACAAAAGGTCCCAAAGTAATTATAAGCAGATATAAAATCTGGACAAGGATATAAAAACTGGGAAAAGACTGGGTTATTCATTTTAAGGTCAAAGAAGAAAAACGGAGGCAGATAGTGGATTAATTGGCTGCAAATCTCATTGTCTACATACTTGTGCCAGAAATATGGTGAAAAAACAAAATAAACAAGGAAATCTTAATAGTTTATATAAACATACATATTAGTCTAGATTTATTATTTAGCCAGCATAACAGAATTTGATAGAGTAAGTCTTCTGACTGAAATATACTAATGTTCAAAACCAAGATATTATCAACAAAAAATGACATAATATGAAATGAAAATATTGCCCGTACTAACATTATACATGCATGCTTTCAACTGCAGACTATTAACGGAGATGGTTCTGTTAGCAATCCCCCGACCAAGAATAGCTCCTTTCTGTTGCTGAACAGCCCAAGGGAGGGTCCCCATCAGGTTTCTGCTAGTCGATACTGAGACATGCAGGCTCTTAGCATTACCCATGCCAGCTAAATTCAAACTAGAATGGATGTCTGTACTGTCATCACACTTTCAGTACACTGCATAGACATACTTTGCGATCAAAGGGTCGTCTTATAGTCTTATAGTGACACAGTTTGACACTTTGAAGTATGAAACCTCTTCATCAAAACACAAATAAGAGACATTTTTGACGCAGAATATCTGTTTCAGCCACTAGGAAGGAATTGTCTACACGGAGATGCTGGTAAAAAATCGCAAAGTGCATGTATTGGGAAATAGAAGCTGTTGCAGACTAACTCTGTTTGGGCAGTCTTAGTAGGTGCTTATGGTCTTTCTGTGAATAAGCTAAAGCCATTTAGAAAATGCCTTTAAAATAAGAAATAGTCACATCAGGAAACAGAATATATTAATGACCTAGGTCAGGGGTGTCAAACTCAGTTTCACCAGGGGCCACATCAGCCTCGCAGTTGCCTTCAAAGGGCAGGTGTAGTTACATTTAGACAGTCCTAAAGTTACACTCAGACCTCTGAAGGCAACTGTGAGGCTGATGTGGCCCCTGGTGAAACTGAGTTTGACACCCCTGACTTAGGTCATTTCAGAAAACAGAGTTTAAGTAAAAAATTTTCTCTTGGCATGGATTAAACTGACAAAAAACATCAGAACATGACAGAGTTTTGTATTTTCAAGTGTAAGCTTGAAATTTTGAATTTTTGAGTTTTTCTTAAAATTTAACTAATTATTTAGTACTCTGAGAAAGGAAAATTCTTATCAAAAGAGCAGCCAGTGCTTCTCCAGGCAGAGCTTTCACACTTTCAGTTATCCTGTGTGTGTCCTTTCTATTCCTAAGTCACACTCTCAAGGTGGTGCTCGGCAAAGGGATTATTTTGGGGCAACTCATTTGTATGTTCATGCAGTTGCCCTGCGGCACAATTACTACTGATAGAATTCTTCAAACAGGTATCATATCTCTGCTGACATATGTATATAGCTTGCCTTACTCTCTTATTTATGTATGTATATTTTAGTTTTAACCATGCCCATACTTCTTCCTAAGTGCCTGCTATCGTTATGAATTGTCCAGGTGGCTTTTGAGAGCTGTGCTAATGCATACACAAGCAGTTGGAAAGAACGTGGAGGTCCAGCTTGCCATCTTATTTATGTATTTATTTTCTTTTAAACATACCTATATTTTTCCCTAAGTGCCTGGAACAATATATGCAATAAGCAATAATAATCAATAATCATGCTCAAATCATTCAGTTTCTTCAGCTCAGTGCTGTGAAACAAATGCGAGAAACTAAATAGACCTTGTAGAGTACCCTGTAGTTCAATAAATCCAAGACCCGTCTGATCACAGAGACAAGGCAATCTTAGCAATTGACATCTCATCTGCAGTACCCTGTTTCCCTTCAGCTTCAACTGGAGAATTATGAACCTTTTTTTTTTTTTTTTTTTTTTTCAATTTATTTTAACTGTTATAACATGGAATAGGAGGAGAAATAGTTAATAAAAGAAGTAAACGGGAAAGCCTCAAACGGTTTCAAGACTGATAGAGTACCACAAATAGCTTAATTTTTTATTCAGGAAAAGAATCTCGGACAAAGAGGAAAAGAAAGAAGAAACTTAGCAGTAATTTCAAGAAAATACTGAAATCCAGAGGAACACAGAGAGAAGAAGGTTAAAGGAAAAATAAGAAAGTGACAGGCTTAAGTAAGTACAGATGCGTGTTTGATTTGTCAGCAGTATCTCTAGGTGTGATTTTACTTCTCTACACTTTGCACAGTTAATGCTGTATTCAGTATTACTCCATAGTGACTCTTATTCCCATAAACCTGGGAAATAATATGATAATTTTTCTCATCATAAGCTGAGAAGAAAAAAGAAATAATGGTTTTTCAAAACTATGATCATACCAAGCACTAGTGTTTTTAAAAATAGATTTTGCTCAGAGTTCCACATTGTATGTTATAAACTTTTCAGTTGCTGAAGTTTCAGACTATTAAATGGAAAACCCCAAATATCAAGAGATTAGTGTAGCTGGAAAATTGAGACATTTGCACAGCTACTGTATATTTAGCATACAAGTGCACTGTTAGAAAAAGCCTGATGAAATGGAGAAAATTTATCACTGTCTATAAGAGTCAAATCTATAAATGAAAACTGTAAAAAATAACAGCTAACAAGTGCTTATCAAGGTTAATTTTTATTATTAATATTTTTAATAACAACTGTATGATATTTTTAAAGAGAAGCTGAAATTACATAGATCCTCATAGCCTTTGAAATATAGTTCCTTTGACAATGGTCTTTAAGTGAGTAATGGAAATGAAGATAAACTTTTTCCTTCCCTTATAACACATGCTTATGCCTGCAGTATGTCTGTGATTTTATATGAGAAAGAAAACAGGTACATGTCTTTCTGTCATCCTTAAGAATTGATTTTCACTTTAAGCATACCTATATTTTTCCCTGTGTAACAACTATGGATATTAATTGTTCAGATTGGTTTTAAGTCTGTGCAAATAACTTCATATTTTCTTCATGTGCTTGTACTGCAATATTGCTCAGGAGACTCAATCAAAGATGAGATCTCTTTGGGCTGTGAAGGGTGTAAAAACCCTGAGCAAATTATTGGTAATCCAAATAATTTGATTTTGTCTATGCTTTCTTCTGTCCTTTAATAAGAATATATTTTAAAACTGCTTTTCATTACTAGGTTTGGACTTAGAATAATTATTTCCTGTGCTGTGGCTTGATGATTTATTTAGTTCATGTAGACTCTGCAATTTCAGAGTATATATATCTGATTATATTCTTTTTAAAACTGTAAGACACATTTGTTTGCAGAGGTTTTATTGGTAACTGAGTAATTATACCAGAGACAATATGTTGCATTGGCAAATCCATTTCCAATTTGTATGCACACAGCTTGATATTCTTACATGAGGTTCACATTTTGAACACTGCAGTCTTGATGCTCAGGTTGATATCAGTCAAACAAACTGAAAAACTGAGAACCAAAATGCCTGCTTATCCTCAGGGCTGCCACAGCAAATTAAGAAGAGGATGTCATATTATAACAATGCTTTCTGTTGTTATTATAATTGATATATTGTAATTCTTTATGAGCTTTCATTTGGATACTATCATCAAAATTCGTCACACTAGCTAATTTGCTTTTGAGGTAAACCTTCCTTATTTCCCAGTTCTTTCTAGCATGTGCCAGCCTGGTCCCCTGTGACTTGGAGCATCCTGAGAACCACTCAATTTTCTAAGAGGCTGTCTGTGTTCCCAAAGCATTGTTTTGGCAGCAGCTGATGATGGAGATGCTGCAGCCATCTCTGTTTGTCCCTGGCTGTGGTGGCGGTGCTGCAGAGAATAAAGCACCTCTGTGCCACTTACTGATTAGGCAAGAAAGTCATCTGAGAGCTATTTCAGTTGGGTTACAGCTGTTGTATGCTTCCAGCACGGCACAAATCCTCTATAAAACAGCATTTGAGGCATGGGGTGGGGAGACTGTGACTGTCCTTTTGGATCCTGCTTTAAGCTGTTAATTATTGCTTCTGTTAACATTTGTCATCAACCTGCCTAGCTTCAGACTGAGAATCAGGAGGCAAAATGATAAAACTATCATTCCTAATCAGTGAGTCGTTTCTGCTTTCAAGTCTTGAAAATACTATGGGTTGGTATGTCGGGCCTTTGGCAAGAGATTCTTCAGATTTCTTTTGCATTTCTTAATTTAATTAGGAAACAAACAAACACACAAACAAACCCACAACTTGTCAGTGAAAAGTCCATTGTGCTTATTCTTAAGATATTAATTGACTATTTATTAGTAGCCTTCAGACAGTGTAAATGACACTGTCTTGTACATCTGCATCAGGTAGCTCCCTCCTCTAAAAAAACCACTCTAAATAAATAAAGCAGCAAACCCCATCTTGCTCTGAGATCACGCACTGAGTAACTAATCCAGCCTTGCTAGGCAGCGGAAGCCTCTGTAGACTGAGAAAAGGTGTCATTAGCTGATTTTCATTCCAGGACCAAAACCAAATAAAGCCAGAGCTGAAAACAAACAAAAATGTATTAAGCTGACAAAATAGTCTCCAGTGGGAAGTGGAAGACAAGTAGAAACAATGATAATAACATTTCCATGTGCTTTCATTACATGAGCAATTTGGGGATGTGCTGAACAATTCAGAAATATTTCAAATTGCTGGGTATATGCCATAATTGCTGGTTTACAAATATGTCAGATCCTTTACCATTCAGGCTCTTTTTATCCACTGCAAACAATTCTAGATCAGATGTTTGCCATGTAAACTGTTAGAAGAAAATAGTGCAATCCATAAATAGTATTAATTTCTATGGCTGTACTGATGAGGATTACTGAAGCACAATATCATCCTGGAATTTATCCATGTGTAATCTTGATTTACATAGTGATCTCATCTAGTTTCACCTGATAGTAACTCAGTATAACATAGAATATACTTAGAAAACTAGGTATAAAGCTGAGTAGCCTGGGAAAATAGTTAAAATGGACAGTTGCAAAGATGCTAAAATTAAATAACAATTACCTTTCTTTTAGATTAGCTGGTTTAACATTAATGTAAACAATTGATTTTGAACATTTATTAGTGTTTGTAGATATTTTAGCAGTAGTCACTCAACCTGAGGGTTTTGCATAATATCAAATCTCTTTAATTGCTTATTAAAATTAGAACAATTTTGATATCGCTGTGGCTTTCTAACTTTCGGGTGATAAATTTTATATTAAAAAAGTCACAGAATTTCGCCCTCTCCCGGAATAGTTGTTACTCAGAGACCACAATATCTCTTTCAGTAAAAGGAGAAGGACAAAGGAAACCTTTTGCAATGAACTGCAGGCCTGGAGGAAATGACACCACTGATCAGAAGTTGTTTGACAATCAATGTGCCTTGAGCAGCTCTCACTGACTGTTCACAAACCCCCCAAAGATAAAGACCAGTGATGTGTTGTTTAGCAGGGTAACCTGCCTGGAACAAGTTATTCTCGTGTTCCTTAACGCATTTTTCCAGATTCTTGTCTCCATTGAAAACAAATGCTATTGCTATGTGGTGAAAACTCCAGTGGACTATCTGCCATCTCTGAACAGTGCTGGTGGGATGTGCAGGCACTGGGCACTTGCTTTGGGATGCATCTACACAAAATTAATCTCCTGACCCATCTCTACTTAGAGTATGTTGCTTCGTGTTGTGAAACAGCCTGAGAGTACCTCGTTCTGGGCAAAACAGAACCGGGAGATGCACACTCCAAAGGTTTGCCTACTGCACTTCTACCATCAACGAATGCTTAATCCACAGGGTGAGTATGAAGTACACTCCACCAAGCAATGTGGTGTGAATATGGAATTTTCATCGCCACCTGTTTTGTTTCTGTGCTTCCACTTTTCTGTAGTATTTGCCCTCGTAGCCATTGCTTTTGGCTGATGGACTGGTACCAGTAGTAAGACTACATGAACAGGTGGTCTTGGGATTTCTTGTATTGCTGTGTAAAAATTAGGGAATTCCCTAATTCACTTCACCTAGTCACAATCCTTTTAAAAAAGAAAAAAAGGAATCTGGAAAAATCTTTTAGTCTACTTCCATCACCAAACAGTGTCACAAAGTGTGCTGGTCCCCCTGTCTTCATATACTAAATTATCAGGTATTTGTCTGTGAATCCATTAAACAAGATTCCGGAAATAGGGATTTTCATTTTATTGCCATGCCGAAGCCACATATTGCAGAAAACACTGCACTACGTCTGAGTAAACATTTTCTATGAAATGTGCATAAAGAATCACATTTTAATTGGAAACTCTAACCCAGTAGAGGTTTTAGAAATGCAGTAGATTACAAAAACAAAGATTTGTTTGGGCTGGATTGTTTGCAGAAGATTTGAAAAACAGGGGGTTTATAAAAAACATGAATACATTTATATTATTTTACTTCTCTCTTGCATTTGCTGTAAATCGTCTGGAAGCAGTATCCTGTTAACACATCCATTTGGTGTAATACAATTACTATATTCAAATTTATGTTGTTGATTTAAGGATGTCTGCTAAAACTGCCAAAGCCTCCCACTTGAACCTTCTGTCACCTTATGCTATTTAATGTGACATGATTATCTTAACCGATTTTGAAATTCATATACAGATACACAACACATTTGAATGGCTTCTTTCTTACATGAATAATTTGCATGAGATGTCATTGATATAACTTAATTATGAGAAGACTGTAAGCAAAATGCTAAACATGGACATAACTGTCCAGTACTGGAGAACTGCCAACCAGAAACCCCATACTTTAAAGCAGCTTAGGTCTGCAATTGTAGCTTAGGCTTGACTCTTGTTTTAGTGACATTTTCATGTTTATCCTAGCAGATTGCTTTGGAGTCTTCCCATATGGATTTGAGGGCCCCACCAGACTTAGTGAGCGAATTCAGAAGGGATTATCTAGAGCTATGTACATAAGTAATGTAGAGGATCATGAAAAAACAGCGAAACTAAGTTTATCATCGTGATATGTACAGGTTAGCTAAATAACGATCAACATTCTGCAAGCCAAAAATGTTTCATATGCTTATTACTTAATAATATGAATGCCAAAATAATATGAATGTAAAAAACTTAGCATATAGGTTTGACGATCAGTAATTGTCTTACAGTATCCTCCTTTATGGTAAATAAATAGTTGCTTAATAGTTGAGGAATGAGACTAGAATAATGCTTGATGAAAATAAGCATGTCCTTGTGCAGGTGCAAACTGCAAGTGATAGATTTGCCATCACTGATTCTGCACTGACAGTGCCTCACAACCAAGATCAAAGTCTGAATTGTCCAAACTTTGAAGGATTTCAGACTTAGGTCCTTGTATTTCATTCACGCCCAGACCTACTTATGATGGAGGACTGGTGGCATATACATTTATATATGTGTGCGTGTAGATGCATATATACACCAACATACAAATGTTAATTAGAGAAGGCTAATCCAAAATGTCTACGTAAAGGAAGCATTTCGTTTTGTCTATGTACTTCCCTATTGCATGTCATATACTGTAATGAGTTCCCATTTGACTAGGCAAATATGAAGGTTAAATCATTCCTATGCTCTGATAATGTTACAGTGACCTGTCAAAACTCAAATATAATATGATAGAAAGAATATGCCACAACAGAAGGCTGCAGGGGACACAGCAGTGAACAACTGTGACCACAATTCCAGCCATACCCCAAACAATACTAGTGATGTTCTGTTCAATAAATATTTAGGGGCTTTTCAACCACAGTTGTTCTTAATATTCCTTATAAAGCTAGAACCAATAAATTAACTCAATGTAAATTATGTTTGTTTTGTGACACAATACTTCAGCAATAATCACAGATTTCTCATTATCAGTGCGATAACATTTCTGTGCATTAAAAAAAAAATAACATCTGAGATTAAAAGCAAATTACAATTTAAATATAGGAAATACACTGACAAACATTGAGTCAGTGTATCCTTCAATACCGTGATCAAAACTCAGAATATTAAACTTTGTAGTTTTGTTTAATTTAACATTCAGTAATGTGCTTGTGTGTAATATCGTATTTCTTTTATCAATTGATATATGGTGGGAATTTATTAACAGTAACAACCCACGTATTCTTAGATATCTGACACATTTGGAGAACCATATAATCAAAATATACGTAAATATATATACTACATTAGATTCTGGAGCAGTTTCTGTAAAAAACTAAATTTATTTTTCTTGCAATTAGAAGGAGAATATTATTCTCCCTTCAGTCTCTAACTGGAAAGGGTTTCTTTTGAAGGCTTTTAGGAAAATGTTAAATACATTGGCAAATTAGACATAGAGATCCAGAGTCTTCTCTATTATTTCAAACTGTAGATAATGGCTTCTTAAGTAACATATGGTAAACGTGCTTAAGTATTATCATTTTTGAAAATCAAATTGAATACAAAATGCAAATATAATTATTCAGTATTCAGTAATAACTAATGCATTTGAGTGTCTATTTTAATCCATGAGAAAGTATGTTTTTTTCAGTTTGAGTAGTCTTTAATGTTGAAGGTATTTTCTTTGAAATCCTGACCTTGCAATTACTGCCATTATTATACTAATTAGAAAGTACAGTGAAACTGTTTATATATAACTAACTTCAGTACAGTGAAAATTTGGAGGAAAAGAAAAAATATCTGAATAGTTTCCATACCCTGCTTTGTGAAAATTTCCATTCCAAACTCATCTTGAGCAGACATGTTCCTAAGGAACTCTGCCTAAAAAAAATCTTTCTGTAAGAGCATTGTTTTTAATCAGCTGGCTAAATGGTAGAGCTATTACTTTGGTAATATTTTAAGAAATGTGATACACAATGGGACAGTTCACAAAAATTATAAGCATCCTTTAGAGATGACATTTATGAAGTATTTTTTTCCTTATGGACAAAAGAATGCCCTTTTTTAACAAGAGCTGCTGCACTGTGGAAATGAACTGTGTTAATTGTCTTTTTTTTTTTTTTTTTGGTCAGGGAAATTTGTAAAATTTGATCATGTTTTCCTCCAAATTAAAAAAAAAAAAAACAACACAAACAAATATTGAAAAGAGTTGCTGTTTTAAGTAAAGCCTACATCCACAGCAGGGCTCTTCTTGGAACACAGAACATGAGACACAAGGATGCTGTAAGTCTTTGCAGCAGCAGTAGCACCACGGGACGTTTAACACTGCCTGTGTTCTTCCTCTGGTGAGTGCAAATGATAAGGACCCACAAATAGTTTTATTAGTAGAGACAGAGACTACAGAAATATTCTGGCAACTTTGATTTTTAGGAGGAATCCTGCTATACTTTGGTTAGAGTTTCATTTAAAATGCTGATCTTTGATACTTAACATAGTCCTTATAAACTACTAGTTGTGCTGCAGATTTGCACTACAAGCTGAATATTGTGCTGATTCATGAACGACTCTGTCCTTACGCAGTTTGATTTGCTCCAGATTCTTGTGTTACACTAACACTCTGTAGCCCTGACATTTTCTGCAATGTCATTGTCAACACCTGTGTTTTAGATGGTGATGTGAAGAACAGTTTAGCAGGTACCCAGTGTTGAGGACTGTTGCCTCACTTGTCTCAGCTCTTCAGTACAAGCAGAAGACAGCAAGGAATGCTCAAGCTCAGGTCTGTATCCTGAAGTGCAGCTCAATATAATCAGAGAGATTGGTAGGCAGCATTTTTGCCCTAGTGCTGTGGCAAGGAAAAGCCTGGGGCTGAGAAAACTGAAATGGACACAGAATGGGGATGGATAAGCAAGAGAAGAGATTCACTATCTGAAATAGAATATATAAAAACAAGATTGGACTGGGTGGAGGGAGGATTCACAGATATGGAACCTATGCGGATGAAGACTGAAGATTAAAAAGAAGAAAAAATAATTCAGAAAAAAAAAAAAAGGAAAAAAAAAAGAGAACAGCAGAAATCTCAAAGTGCAGACATCTCAAAGTGTGGAATATCTTTTAGGTGACACCCTAAACCTCATCAGTTCATCAAGAAAAGAGAAAAGACTTATACCTCCACTCAAGAAGAAGAAATATTGCTGACAAGAAAAGTATTTATCATTCTCCTAGAGAGCAAGTTGTCTTCTGCAAGACAGAATTGCAGAAAAAAGGAACAGAAAGGCCTGTTCTGAGGTATATACTCACCAAATATATGTCACCTACTTCAGGAAACATGAGGAAGGAAAACAAAAAGAGGCCCCATTGAGCCGCAGCATCATTCACATTTATAAATGTTTAAGTATTGCTTCAACTTTCACAGGTTCTGTATTTAAACATGCATTTTTAATTGTCTTCAGAAATAATTTCAGTTTATACATAGATTTTATAAGCCTAGAGCCTACCTGTCCTAGGCCTATTTGAAGATTTATCTACAGAAATCTGTCACAGAGGACAGAGAGAGGATTTAATTTAGAAAGGCCTAAATCCAAAAGCCTGTTTTGGAATTTGGCTTAATTATTGATGTGCAGTTACACAGGGATTTCCCACACAACCTCCCAGCAGCACCAGAAGTTACAGTAAGCACTATAATCTGAACAGGTCCTTGTAGAGAGCACAAATGTAGGTCTGGATGTGAAAAAATCTTTAATGCGTTGCACACTGCCAGCCTGGAACTACACTTAAAATTGTTCTTAAATGATGCAGGTAGTGCCCTTTGCTGCTTCAGATCCTTTCTTACCTATTTCTTCAAGTAAGAGAATATCATAGGTTTAACTACAGCAGAAAGAAATAGATTTGCTTGGTAAAATTATATGCAACTGGATAGTTTCAGGCTGAGGTCATTGGATATGGGGAAAGTCTTTTAAAGGTATTTGGAGTTGTATTTCCTTTTAAAGGCCTTAGTGGGATTTTCAATAGTGTATGATGAAGAGTCCTCCGCAGAGTGCCTCACATAGCTATTGGCTTCCTTTCTGAGGCTTCAAATATCTCAGTATCTATAAAATCCAGCCTAGACTTCTTTCATCTCCTTTGTGGGGTCACTCCTATGCCCATATGGCAATGTGCCTACAATTTAAGGGCAGTATTCTGGGTGACAGTCCCTGGAAATGCTCTGAATAGGTATGGAAGACAAATCCTCCTGTTCTTTTGAGAGCGGTTTTAATGGGATGCTGTGGGAAAGGTTTCATTATTTTTATGCTTAAAACAAGCATAAACATGGGCATTCAAAAGTAATACTTAGTCATCATTAAACTTATATTTACCAACTTTCATCCAGCAAAAATTCAGTTTGTTTTATATATTGTGTTTTGTATAAAGGGATCAGTTCAGTCACCTCTGGGGCAAAATTCAGCAGCTGTTTAATAGTGGCAGCAATGCTGCAGAACAGTTTTAGGACATAAAAAGTAGAATAACTTATCTAATTGAAACTGTGTGGGGAATTTAAGTAGGCAGAATGTAATTACTCAAGCTGGAATTTGGCCATTCAAATATTGAAACCTTTAAAGAAATGTTAATAACTATTCACAGCTTTAGGAATATATCTTCAAATCACAATTTTAATGAGAATAAAAAAGAGGAAAATACATTTAGCAGCTTATGTTAGGGAAATATTGTATTAACTGTAGAGGACAGAAATGAAGGTAAATATTTAAATACATCTGTTCTCATGGGATGAGACTTTGATGTATCAATCACATCTCCACTAAAGCCTCCTACTATAAAAATAAGACTCCCACATTGAAGTATGTTTTTGTTTTGCTTTTGCTATGATAAATAGCTATCACAAAAAGAAAAATTGTAGTAAAACACGGATAATAAAAATGTGATTTAAGAAAATAACTTAAGGCAGTGGTTTTCATTACAAAAAGGTATAAAAGATGGAGCAAAGTAGTGTTTTGGTTTGGATAAACACTTTAAAAATATTGTCTTTGTGATAGATGGCTTGTATAGATCCATTGTAATGATGATTGCTAGCCAGTGTGGTTATTCCTGAAAATCAAGAAAACTGGCAGAGTTAAAAAGTTGCCTTGTAATTATATCACAAGATAATTGCAGTGTCTAGTACATAGCACTAATTTACACCAATAATTTCTAGACAAGCTAATCTTCAAAGTTTTACTCTGATACCTTACAGAGCAAAATTTATGTACACTGTCAGGTTACTGATAGTGATTAGAATTTTACCAAGCCTCTTTTTAAATTCAAATTAATTTTAAATTTTTTCCACTAATATTTAAAATGGAAGTTGAGATCTGTTTCAGTTTGGATGGTTAGCTGAAGTTTAGCCAGATTGCGCAAGAATCTGTAAGATGACTCAAAGGCCCCGTTGGCAATGGTGATACTTGCATATTCCTCTGCTAGTGAGAGTGATACCCTTTGTTGTCAATCTTGTCGCTGATGGCACCAAGTAAGATCAATTTATTAAATCCTCCTAGAAATGCAGGGTTATGCAAACTAGTATGAATGTCTTCCACATGGTGCAATGCATTCCTGTGCAATAGTTCCTAGTTTGTCTTGAGAGCATCACAGCTCTGTTAGTGCAGTACTTTGTCTCAGCTTATTATGGCTGAGCTGATGAGCTTTATTACCATTGCTTTGGTCACAGTGGGCTTAGAGATTGCTGCCTGGTGCTGCAAAAGACACTGTAGACAGCTACCACATTTATCTTAGGCTTAGATACAATTAAAAAACAATAACAACAAAAAAACACGAAAGGAAACCTACAGTGCAGAGGGACAGTTAAGCATTTTTGTTTCAGATTCAAAACAGTCAGCATACTGAGTAAGGTTGGCTGCAGGATATAGAACTAATACACTTCTCATGTGTTAGTTGAGCAGCTAAGGACCAGAGTGTTGTTCCCTCCTCATGATAAAAATTTCAAATATCATCTTTCCAGAGTCTGCCCAAAAAAGTAGCCCAGAGGTCAACCTACCTGTTTATGTTCCTGTGGAGACTGGGATTACTTGTTGTACAAGATCTGCTGAGATCAGAAAAGAGACCGCACCTGCATATGATGTTGCAGAACTGTGGTGAATCTGGGTTTGTCCCTTGGGCCAAACCGTTCTTCCCATCCTTCTGCCAGGTGAGAGTTGCATGCATTCCTCTACATAATCATGCTCACATTTGTTTTCAGTCTGAAATGAAAATAACTGAGGGAAGAAACACTCAGGACAGTAAACAAAGTAGGGAAGGTTGAATGTCAGCGTCTTTTTCAGCCTTTTCCCCACAGTTGTCATCAAACTGCAATTATGTGCCTTTCCAAATGCACATGTGTGTCTGTCTGTGTGCCTCCCATGTTTCCCAGTAACTTTTGAGCATTTCTGCACTGTTATTTGCAACCAGATTTGGTTGAAGGTAGAAGTCTCGAAAATAATGACGTGGGTTTGAGTTTTGTAGCCACAATCTAGAGAGGGAAACTACACACAGTCTTGCATAAACACAGTGTCGAACACCAAAGGCTCCTCCCTGGAGAGGCCTCCTATAAACACCTTTATGGCAGGAAAATCTTTCAAGAAAATTTAATCTTCTATCATGCTAAACTAAACAACAAAAATTAAAAAAAAAAATGCAAATGTGGGAAACACAGTTTCCTTAGATCTGTTGGTCATGGAACTGCCTTTTTTTTTTTTTTTAATAATAATATGGCTTAATCATCCATGATTGTTCTAACAAGCCTCCCAAAATGTAATAACTATATACCAGGACGAATTTTATACATTATGATACATGTCCTTTAGGCTTTATGAAGGCTCCTTGTGATGGGTTTGACAAGCTTCCCTGAGGCAATTGAGGCTCCTTTACATAGTTCCTTAGTTGAAAAGAGAAATGGGCTTCAAGTTGCTTTAAAAAGATTGATATTTTTTTCAGTTAGCCATTCCAGGGGAAAAGTGCTAGGTTTTGCTTCTATCAGAAAAATATGTATTTTGGGAAAAAATATATAGAAATATTTACAGCTGGTTTCATAGACTGTTAGATGACTGTTCATGAGAACAGAATGTGGCTCAAACAAGACAATTGCTGTCCCTAGTTTCAAAACAGAAGTTGTCCTCTTTATGCGAGATAACTTCACATTTTCTTCTCCAAGATCCCTGTTTGCAACATTTATATCAGAGAATATCTATAAGAAGCTAAGAGCATATATAATAGGATAACTTAGGACAGGATAATGAGTGTTTCTCAGTCACTCAGGGAGAAAGAAATACAAAACCCTGACTCTCGTCTCGAGCTATACTGCCTTCTCTAAGAGCTCACCCATTAGCAAAGGCCTGCGCCTTAACATATTAGCATAACCTTTCCTTGTATTGTAGGTCAGAGAAAACTCCTATTTAAAATCTCCCTCATTTGTCAAGACAATTTCTCTTTTGACATCATCCAGAAGGTAGTTGCACTTATTGCCTTATCTCTACTATTTTTGCTGGAAACAGATTATGGGAGCAGCATCCATGGGCTTCCACATAATTACTCTCCTTCTGCCTTGCTACCAATCTTGATTTTTTGAGTGTGTCACTTAAAATGAACAACTGGCTTTTCCCTCAGGTGTAAATGCAGCATAGGAGTCTCCTCAGTGGCAATCATTATAATTAGACAACACCAATAAAACAGATAATTAATGTTTTCATACTCCTTCTTATCTCTCTTACAAGTCTTATTTTTATATATTTATTTTAATAGGGTTTTATATTAATGCTGTAGAGCTTCAGAGGTACTATGACTGAAATATTGACTAACATTACCTGTCACTGTTAATGACAGTGTTCAGAAAGTTCATGGAGATTTATTCCAAGCAAGCTTTAGTGTATCTAGTAACATGAATGTAACTCTGCAATGAACTAGTAGCAAACATAATGGCAAAAAATATCCCAAGGAACCTAGGTAAAAATGTGATTTATGAAAAAATTCTCTAGGTATTAATAGACCATATGCTAATATTCCCCATCAGAAAAAAAATTTGAAATTTATATGCTAAATAACAGGCAATTTGTTGACCTATTTTAAAAAAGAAATTGTGTCATAATTAAAGTGATTTAAATAAATTTTGACTTTTGTCTATCAGATAAATCACGATCCGTCCCTCTTCCTTCAGTTTTTTAAAGAGTTATAAGGACTGTAAAAAGTTAAAAAACTTAGAAAACTTACAAGTTAAATTGCTATTCTAAGAAATATCTCCAACTTATATGGCTTCTGTTTTTTATTATAGTTACAACATTAATGAACTTAATTCGTTACTATGTACAGGTTTAGCTATTGCTGATAAAATCAGCACATACAGGTATAAAAAATCTGTGAGGGAAAATTTGCAAAGCTGGTCAGACAAAGGATTTTTATGTCTGTCTCTTCCAATATATCCAAGTCAAACCTGGCTTAAAAAACAAAAAAACAAAAAAACAAAAAAAAAAAAAAAACTTAATACATAAAGCTTATAACACAGACCAAGAGAACCATAGACTTTTGCATTCAGAGGCACTACAATGCACCACCTCCCGGGTAATATAACACCACATAAATACGAGCATCAACGGTTTATAGAGATCCCTGTCTTTCAGTTATGAGTATTTGCATTTCAACCAAGCTTTCTATCAAACGAAAACTTTCAGTAGCTTACTAAAGATCTGTGGCTAGAATAAAAAAAGTTCCCAATGTTCATTTTTTCCCAATGGCAGTTTCACATGACTTAGTTTTAAGAACTGATACAGCTAAAGATTTCTTTTTATTCAGTATTTGAAAATGTCTTCATACTGTTCGTTTCAGTCCCAAATGTAATATTCTTTTAAGCACATCTGTACTACCATCTACTGGAAAGGTGAGTAACTATGTATCAGCAGTCACTGTTTTCATCTACTACTGAATGCAGACTAAAAAAAAAAAAAAATAGGATGAACCTTACACTTACATTTCCCCCACAAAAATTGCATGTTTGTGTGCACTTTTAGCTGTACTGGCACCAGAAATCTCTCATTGGTAATCTTTTGCAGAGATCAGCTTGAACTACGGCTGGATAGTTTTCATGAGGATATATTTCAGCCAAAAGTGAGATATTCTTTATCATTTTCTTATGATAAGGTATTGCACATCAACAGTTCTCTTTCAGCTTCTGAGATAAACAGAGGGAGGACAGCGAGTGTGTCTGTGTGTGTGTACAATTACAGTTCTCAGGAAAAATGATTGACTCAGAAAATTGAAGAGAGCACAGCAGAGCCAGGTAACGTGCATGCTATTTTATATGCTTCTAGACTCAGGATCTCGGTTATGTTTTCTCACAATTCTGTTTTGCCGTTCTGGGATATCTTGAAACAGCTTTAGTGGTACTGGTGAATTGTATTCCTGTTTAGCAAGATGAAGAAACATCTTCTGAAGCGAGATTAGATTACTCCTCTTTTTATATATACATAACAGTCTGTATTCTTCACTAACCAGCTGTGCATGCACACACACACAAATGCAAACACAATAGGCGTTTTGCAAATAGCACAGCTGGATGCCACCAAGGGAATGCAAAAGCAATGTCTAGCTGCCTCGCATGTTATCAGGCTCCTAAACAACTACATCATTTCTGCAACTGGCCACACATATATGTTTTTACTTGCTTCTGTGCAATTAAATAATATTTGCTACTGATTACAGACTTTTCCATTTTTGTTCTTCAGAAACATGCATAGGCAGACACAGGGAGAGATGTACAGGAGTGCAAGATGAATGTACATAAATAAAAAGCAGAGAATGGCAGCAGTGTTACTGGTTTCTGGGTATAAAAAAGTGGCTGTTCTCTGTACATCTACTTAAAACTGTATTTAGAATACTGTGTAGGAATTATTTTAAAGAAGGTCATTTTGTTGTTCTTGGACACATCAAGGACAGCTAAAATAATCACCATTTGTTCAAATAACATTTCAATGAGCAACTATTAGCAATGTATGCTGATATAAACATATATTATTTCAGCACATGTAAAGCCATGAAAAGTGTTGCAAAGAAAACTTGTAGAAATATAGTTGACACATTAGACCAAGCCTGTAACAACCTGGATATAGTTTACCTTTGTCCTTTTGCCACCTGCTAGTGAGTGGAAGAAGGAATCCTGCCTTCCATTAGGAAGACTTGCAAGACCCATTGTGCACCATCAGAAATGGTCCAGCAGCTGCATTTTGTGTCTCTAAGAGAAGTGATAATTTCCAGCAACAGAACACATAGCCCTTCTAAGAAGATGTACAGTGAATGCCTTCCACAAAGCTACCTTCATGACATCAGGTCAGATGGTGAATAGCCACATTCAATCTCAAAAAAACAAACCAAACAAAAAAATACATTGAAAAGAAGAGAAAAATATATAAAATAAGCAAACATAGTCTTATCTTTCATACACTTTGAGCAACCCTTGCTGAATTTTCACCTCTTCTGATGTGACCTACCACATAGGGAAAGCACAACACTTCATGGTGATGAACATACTTCACTGTTTCATAGCTTTCCTCCATCTTTAAACCTCATGCTTTCATGTTTCTCTTCAGAATTCACCAGTATGAGTTCTTTCCATCCCTAAGCTGAGGCATAAGAGCCTTCTCTGATGTTAAAGAAAACACAGATGGCCATTCAGTCCACTATTCAGTCTCCTTTCTCCTTTTCACCTTCTCAGTTGTGGCACCTACTGCTCCTTGTGTTGCATTTGTCCTTCATGTTTTTTTTCTCCAAACTGGATTTTACCTTCCTTGGTTCAGTGGCTGCTTTCTGAAGTTCATGTTTTAAACAGTTTTATGCTCTCTCCTCCTTTAATATACTTAAAATTAACTTCTCTGCAATTTTTAATCCTGTAAACTGTTTTGGTTTGGGTTTTTTTTTGGTTTGTTCTTTTTTTTTTTTTTTTTTCCTAAATCATCTTGCTTGATAGGCTTTCTTTGTTCCCACGCTAGTCATTCATCTTAGAAAACATTGTAACATAATCTTTACCTTCACTTGCTAAAATTCAGCTGCCTTTACCTTTCACCAGTTTTTATCGCAAATATCCTATATTCCCTAAGGTTGTAGATACCAAATTTGCTGGCAACAGTATTCACAGATGTAATACTGTTCCGACTGATAAATATCTCTAATACTGTCATTTTTCTTTGACTGTATTATCTGTGCAGGATATGACTTAAAGGTGATTTTTTTTTCTCCTGATGTGATCTGTAAAAATGATACCTCTTTCAAATACTTCCTCAAGACTCAACTCTGCCCTAAGGCCTACAAAATTTTAGCTGTTAATCATGTTGAGGGAAGTGATGGGCTGTAACAGTAATTGCCTTCCTTTTTTTTCTTTTTTCTTTTTTTTCCTAATTAAACCCTCCATTACTCTCTCTCTAACTTGAAGTGTAAAAAAAAAATCCCAATAACATATAATTAAGTTATATCAGTTCTTCCTTTTCTTTATTTACTTCAATACTGTAGTTGTATTTTTAACCTATCCATCTACCACATCTTTTAAGACTAAGCCTGATGGACCAAGGTTTGCTTTTTCCTTACTACTTGGTATGGCCAGCACAACCGTTCCCTAAACCTGAAAGAGGCTGTTGAATACTGCTGTCAAATAAAGGCAACATCTTTTCAGTAGCTCATTGCTGTGAATTAGGCTAAAAAATACTCTTTTTTTTTTTTTTTCTTTTGATGTTATGATAGCGGAAAAGAGGGAAGGGAAGGGAAAGAGCCTATCAGTTTTATTTCAGGCTAAAATACATGTCTAGTCATACTTGGGCTGGTTTTATCTGTTTAATCTGAATCATTTGACAAGACAAATTGTTTGGCTGATCTGCACAAGGGTTTGTAGAGGAATGAACTGAACTGCTGTCTGAGAATGGGATTAATTTCACCGAGAAATTCCAATATATATGTAAATTTTAACATACTCATTTCCACCATGTAAATGGAAACATGTACATAGAAACACGCAGTCTCCAATCTTCTGACAGCAACTTGTGGCTATCCTTCAAACTGTCCACAAATTTTTGACACTAACTTCCAGACCCATATATATCAGATGTAGTTTTGACCTAATATGGGAAGATATTCATGCAGCAATGCAAGAATCAGTAAAACGCTATCATGTTCAGTACATTCCTTCCTTCAGGCGTAGGTAGAGAGTACAAGAACACCACAACCAGCATGTTCCAACCACACCTACACATAGAGAAAATGAAAAAAAACTCAAACAACAACAACAAAAACCCATACCCTCCCTCTCCCCCACTTAGAACCCAATAAATTCTGAAATGTGATTATGCTCTCTAGTTAAGCAGGGGGCCCAGCAGGAGAAGAAGTAGTGAAACAACACCCTACACCCACTCCTGGGTTGCTGCTGAATTCATGAATATTGCAGAAACATTTTAGCTTGATGAAAAGGAGAGTGAAAAGATCAAATAAAAGCACTGAGTAGGAAAAATAGTTCTCTAAGCCATTCACAGTGGGAGGATAAAAAGACAGAGAAAGTGAAGACAGGTCCTTTTAGACTAGGGAAAGTTTGAGAATGGAATGACATGATTTTGCTCTGTCATTATTAAAATTAATTGTTTCAAAATAGCACATTTATACAGCTGTTTTTTGAGTCAGGCATGTAAAAAATTGGGCAAGCTATTCTTTAAATTACCTATTTCTGAACATTAAATCAATCCTATTTATTGTTCTTTATGTGGCAGGTGTAAGTGAGTGGATCTAAGAGTCAGGAGTGCCACCATCAGGACGACTGGCCAAATGGAAGCAATTTTTGTGAAGGTTGGTTACTCCCTGCTTTCCCAGCTTCAAGGCTTCCCTGTGAAAATGCTCTCCAAAATTCTCTTATCTAATCACACCTGAGCACTTAGACGAAGTTGATTGTTTAGGTATTTACAGGAGATGAAGATTTCTCTGAAACCTCACACTCTATTATTCTCCCAGTGTCCCAGTGTGGTAGCACATGTTTGTTTTTCGTTTGTTCGGTTTGGTTTATTTTTTAGGTTTCACATTTTTATGCTAGTACCCTGTGCTGTTTTGTTTTCTGTGTTGTCTTCCAACTCTTTCATGCAATGGCAACTAAACCACCAATCCTGGCTTCCCCTCTCTCCCTTTTTGTTTAGTCTTTGGAGAGCAGTTTCTTTGGCTTCATTTATCAATAATCAAGAGAATATTAATTCTTCCTTCATTTATCAATAATCAAGAGAATATTAGTTCTTCCTTCATTTAGTCTTGATGGAGATCAGAGATGAGCATTTTGAGAGCCACTTTGGCCTCAGAATTAACAATATAGTGCAAGATCTCAAAGATCATGGCAGTCTTGTTCTTCATATTTCATTCATGCTGCAACTTCTTGAACTCATAGGCATACAAACATGTTCATGTTCTTTCAGGGAACAAAAAATAGTCATCAAATAAGAGGTTTTCATTAAAAAGTTCATTAAAAGTGAAGCATACTGCAACAAGCTGAGTAACAAACTAAATCTTGCCTTGAGCAACAAGCAGAATTTATTTACTTTTTGTCCCTTTATCTTCTGACTCTCTCATGTCAGGCTGTGATGGATGAAGTGAAAAGTGTTTCTAAACCAAAATCTGAATTCTCAGCGAATTGCTGACAGCTGGTGTCATTCCAAATTAGAAATAGGCTATTAGTAGTGATCAGTTTATTCCATGAATTCAGTCTTTTTGATTGCTTGCAAATTATTTGTGGATTGGTTTTGATTTTTCATGTACATTTGTTTGCAACTGATTTTTGTTTGAGATATCTTGGTGTGGAGAAATGTTAATCATCTGGGAAATTTGTTTATCTTTCTATGTGTGCTTTGTAGTATTTTTTTACGTAATTCATCTTACTACTCTCATTTTAAGTAAAAGAGGTTCTTTTCTACTTAGCATTTATTCACTAACATATTTTTTGAGAATTTGTTTTGTGAAAAAATTAGATTATGACAGATATCTGCAATATGAACCATTCAACAAGTCCTTTTGAATAAATATACTAAGCTCTGCCTCTGTGAGAACATTCCTGCAAATGAAACCTGTCTATCACTTTATGACTGGGCAGTCTAAAAAGGTCATTGATCACAGCAAGCACCACAGCAAAAGCGCATTTTCTTTGCAAGAACATATAAAAATAACATTATGCTTCATTTGTGTAAATCTAATTCAATGATCTCTTTTGCTTTATCTGTTTCCTTCAGATTTGTCAGCTCGCTAGACACTACCTGACAGAATGAGCAAAAGAGATAAATTAAAGGATATGTAAAAAACAAAATGGTACACCTGCTTCTTGTTTATATCTTTCCTTCCTGATATGAAGTAGACTGTGTCTTTCTGCCTCCCCCCTCTTTTTTTTTTTCAACAGATAGAGATCATTTAAAGAAGCACACAAACAGAAAAAAATCTTCACTTATATATTTTTACAACTTGCTTATTATTCACTCCCTGTCTCCTCTTGGCTCTTTCTCTAAGGAACAGGATTCCCTCACATTTTATTTTCTAAATCTCATGTTTCTCATTTATGACCAAAAAATATCAGAAGGAAAGAAACACTGAACCAAATGGTGTTGTTCTATGCAGTTTAGATTATTATATACACACAAAGAATTTTGCTGTAGGGCCAGGAAAATGAACTTGATCATCTGGAAAATTTTGGCAGGTAGGAGGGACTTCCCTCTGCTTTCTGCCTGTTGCTTGAATCAATTATTTTCCCTGCTTATTGTAGGACCTTTTGTCCAACAGGGTCTTTAAAATGGATATACACTAGCTTTACTTCATATTTCTCACAGTACAGAATTCACATTCATTGATCCTGACTATGTTTGTTAGGAAAAATAGTTCCAGAATGTTTCCTCTCCAACCTTTATTTTTAGTAGATTATAAAGTTCAGGAATACTTTTGCTCTCTCTCTTTTTCCCTTCAGTTAGATCTAGAAGCTGCTCTCTCTATCTGGCTCACCAGTGGTAAAAGATGTCAGGAATCTCAGGAGACTTTTGTCTCATAGGAAGAGACAGATCTGTATCAAAAGTGAATTCTATTTAAAACGGACTTTAGTTTGTGGAGATCTCATAAGCACATCTCTAATCAAAATGGAGTAATTGCTGCACCAAAGCAGCATTCATACAGAATATCCATTTCAATGCAGCTGAGTTTGAGAGGGAAGATTAAAATGATTTCAGGAAAGGATATGCATGATTCAACACTGAGTAAAGGAATAATCTTTAGAGAACACAGAAAAGTGGCTTTTCCCAGAAGTATAATTTCTGCTACGTGCAAAAAGTATTAACATGAGAAAAGAGAATTGTGATAAGGTTCCATAATAGTGAAGCTACATTTGTTCCAATGCTCTTTGTGTGACGTCAGTATTTATTATCTTACTTGTTTGTATTCTATGTCAATACACATGCATCATTCTGGGGCTTCCGTGAATCACATTGCTCCTTCCATTTTTGGGGTGCCACAATGCTAGCTGGACTTGTGCTGCCTCCATTCAAGGCTGACAAATTCAGTTATGATAGTCACCCTCCTTTTTCAGCATATAAGCAAAATGTCTTTGCTAATTAAAAATTATCTGTCTTTCTTCAGTTACTTACAACACTGACGTAGTTTTCATCCCTGTGAAAAATGCACCACTTACAACCCCCCACTGATAAATAGTACTGTTATTTTCATTTTACAAATGCAGAATTGCAATAGACAGACAAAATCACTTCTCCAAGGTTATGAAGTGAGTCTATAGCAAAGCATGGAATTATCTGAGATTTCAAAGCTTCAGGCTAGCTCTATAACTATTAGACCAAACATTTGTCTTCTTTTCAAGAATATACTGTATCCTAAATAGAGAAGTGACACATATCCTTAGAGGAAAAAAAATTAATCCTAAAGCACACATTTCAAATCTGTATATAACATTATGCCTGCCACACAATTTTTCCCAGTACATTTCTGAAGCTTTATGAGTATCAAATATCAGGCAAGCTTAGATGCAGGTGCTAGTTTTTTGTTTTGTTTTTTTTTTTTTTTTTACTCCCAAATGAAAAACAAACACAGCAAGTCTTCTGCAAAGTAGAGAATTACCTGAATTTTCAAAGCTTTAGGCTAGCATTACAGCTATTGGACTAAATATTCATCTCCTATTCAAAGGCCTTCAGCATCCTGAATAGAGAAGTGATAATAAGCTGCTGCAAATTTGAAAGAAAGTAGGACTGTTGTTTGGTTACTTCACTGCACAGTAACTAGAAACATTAAAGCATGAATTTTTCATATATTTTGAACGGTGGTTGATGGGAGTTCGAAGTAGGTGCTATTCAGGTAGGAAAATCAAAAATAAGAAGGGAAAAGAATCTCACATAGTATTTATTTTTATTAATTCTCTGTTCTGTTAATCTCTGTTTAAAGAGGAGAAGGCAGCAGAAGTTCAGGTTATTACTGCTACACATAGGTGATAAAGGTTTTTAAACTGTAATACCATTAATACAGTAGCCTTTTTTTAATTTTTTTTTTCTAAACTTTGTAAGTATTTCAGTTTGCCAAAGCAGACTGGTTCTTAAAAATGTGGTTGAAATCTATTGCTGTCAATCTAAAATACAGTGTATAAAAAACTTATTTCCAACAGTTTTATAAATGGAAAGAGAATAGAACAACCAGGAGGCAACATATGCTTTAAAGCAGGGTGGTTACCATTTGCAACAGCCATGTAACACACCCTGTAACAGAACAGTTTTATGTCGTCTTTGATTTAATGAGAGAACTTGGGTCCTTCCTTTTAGCATGAGTGATATTATTGAAATAATGAAAGATCAGTAAGCTGGAAACAAGAAGATGAAGGTGGATAAAATGCACAGTTGTTTTTCAAACTCTAGGATGTCTGTAACATAAGTGGCTGTAATGTAAGTCTGGGCTTGGGCCTTCTCCTTTCTCAGATCTTTGACAGTCACATTTTTAATGTGATAGCCACCTTTGTGCATGAAGGTAAAATGTTTGCTTCACACATTTAGTTCACTATTATATTTATTGATGTTAATGCTTTAGTGAAATTCTTAACATTAAGTTAATGTAGATCTATATAAGAGTGTATCCTCTAAAACACAGAAGTGAAGGATGAGTGAGTAGGGTGGTTTTCCGGGATATTTATACTGACTGTTTCTGGCAAAAAGAATTACAAAGCCACCTTGGTATTCTTAGAAAACAAAAATGTTGACTTAAAAAACCCAGCAATTTGGCAGTAGTATTTGTTGCTAAAGTACCCTATTGATGGCTCTCTAGAGTGGCCCTTGCCACACACTACTCAATGAATACATAATTATTCACATCAGAATAAGATTTGCTTTACTGTTGTCCTGGTTTTGTTAAAACCAAGTTTCTCTTTTAGTGAATTTGCCTGTCAGCTAAAGCTTTCATATTAGCTGCATTTTCCTGGAAAGCCAGATACATGTTTTGGTAAACAAAGCAATGGAATGCAAAGTTATTGATAAGCATGGATGCACTTCTCGTGAGAGGGGCAACAAGAAACAGGTGACGAAGAAACTGACCAATGGAGTATAACATCCCCTTCACATGAATACTTCAGATAAAAGCGGGAGATCACAAGGATCTCGTCCCTTTTCTTTTTCCTTATGGCTGACATTAGGAGAGGACCTTGCGAGTTGTCCCTGCAAACTGAGGCCTAGTGACAGACTGAATCCAGCTCCGGTTGGCTGCGGAGTCCAATCCAGGAGTCCGGGTGCAGGCTCTGCAGTTACTGGGACTTTCAAGATTGGTTTTTGTATATTTTGTATTATTTTCTCTATTCTTATTAGTAACATTAGCAAAACATTCTTAATTTTTCCAACTCTCTTCTCTCTGTCCTTCTTTCCCTCCTGATCACCTGTCCTTAGTGGGAAGAGGATAGAAGGAGGGGCTGAAGGGGGATGTGGGGGGTGAGAGGAGGTTAACAATACATCTGCCAGGGTTTGATTGTCATCCTGCAATCAAAACCTCGACAACTGTCTTCTGCTGAAATTATCTATCAGGGAACTTCCCGAAAGACTATTACATAGGAAGTCAGTCTCCGTGATCAACATAGCCTTGTCTCACTTTATAATATATTAATCAAACTTGATTTTAGAAATGACAGGGAACCCCTCCCGGACAGCCACTGCACTGCAGAGCACTCCTTAGGGATATTGGAAAATGATGTTCAAGTCCCCGCTACATATTCAGTCAGGTGTATTGCTTTGAAATACTATCTTCCATATTGCAGCAAAGTGTTTTTACCACTGCTACTTGAGTACAGTGTTATTTGAGTATTCTTTTTTTGTCTACACGAGAGAAGTGGTATCTAGGAGGAGATGAATGGTTGACACCTTGTGCAGAAGGAGGCAGCCTGATGTCCAGAACTGCTGCCTGTGTTACACAGACTAACCATTGACTAACTGCTCAAGTGCCATGGAAAGCATCATGATGCTTCGTTTTTTCTTTTCTGTCTTAGAGGTTTCTTCCTACAGACCTCTAATTTGCCCTATGTACATGCCACATTTCTTAACACAGAACTGGATAGCAACCAAGAGTGATGCATTAGAATAGTGAGGAATCTTTGGAACTCCTTTCTTACAGAGCTTGCTTTACACGTTTAGTTCACAAGAAGAACAGAATACATGAACAGAATACATGCTTTTTTTTTTTTTTTCCCTCTTCAGTTCCATTCATTTCTAAATAGGTTGAGGCTGCTAAGAGATATGGATAACTATAAATATATAACTATAGAACTATATCCATAAAAACCATCTTAATGCCTTCTTTGCTATCAAACTTCAGGTTGTCACAGATAAATGTTATGGACCTTGAAGTTACAATCACTTGAGTAAACAACAAAAATTCATTTAACTTTGTTTTCTCTCTTGTGGTGTGTTTTTGATAATAAATTAAAAAAAAAAAAGAAAGAAACAAGGCTATTATTCAAGTGTGACTTTGTTTTTCAACTTCAGAAAGCATCCCTAAAGAGTTTCGGAAAGGGGCATCAATATTACAGTCTAAGACTAGCACTTTGCTATCACTTTTCTTTTTAGGTCTACAATGACTTAAAAGCAAAGCATGAGCTTCAAGTTGTAGCAGCCTATCAGAAATATTTGAATGAGGTTTTTCTGATACTCAGTTTTCAGCCACATCACAGTTAGTTAAAGCCTTCATCATTACTTCAGGTGAGATGATTCCTTCAACAAGTTCAATTCCTAAGCCTGTTGTAATGCATTGTGCATCTCCTGAGCCTCTTATTGAAAAAGCTATTTTCACTGAGGTAAAATGGGTTTTGTTAATAGCAAACTTTGCACAACTGCACTCAGATGGGTTATGCTATATATAATTGAAACTATATTCTTCCTTTCAGTTTTCCTCACAGTAACAGAGACATACCTCATCACTGTAATTAAGTCATTACAAACATACATTGATTATTCTGAAACCTGTGGTCTGATTTAAAATCCCAGCATTACTGTGCTTAAAAACATCAGTCTGACATATTACTATTACAGTATTGTACTCCAGCAAGATGGTAAACTATTCAGTATAGTGCTCTCAAGGGAATGGGGGAGGGAAGAGATATAAAACCAAAAACTTGGTACTGTATCCTTTAGTATTGATTTTAGTAAAATGGTTTACTGCATTTTGTAAAGGGCTAAAATATTCCCCTGCTTTGTTTTGCTGTGAGAATCTGACTTCCCTACTACTGAGGTTAAATCTCTAACACTCTTTAAATAGTGTTTGCAATCCTTTTCTAAAAAGTTCTTCCATGGGTTGACAGAAGATGAGAGATGCAAAATGCAGGGATGTGAATAGCTGACAACAAAATTAACAGTGGGTGCAATTTATAATATATATCATAGAACTATATTACTAGGATTTCTGTGTTTCATCTGAAGGTTTTGGCAGACTTTATCTTAACAGAAACTGCATGAGAGAAACTTTTATCTTTCTGATAATCAATGAACAAATCAATTATACTCCTTTTTATTTCCTTAAACCAGCCTTACTGATTTTGCAACATTATTTTCATTTTTCTTGGCAACAAGAGAAATTTATTTACTTTAAAATTCATCCTCTTATGAGAAGGTGGCCCAAAGCCTTAGCGCTAGGCAATGCTGCAGAGACAAAGCTTAAGGGTTAATGTTGTTCTTGCTATTCCTGTTCTATCTATTCAAAGTCTGACCCTCACTTCAGAGTCTTTGACTCATTCTGAAGCAGATGATTAGCTCTTGTATTGTGCTGTATGTATTAGCTCCGTAACTTCACAGTCTTACCCGTCAGTGACTCTTTATGTCTAACCTTATAGTATTTTAAAAACACCAAATCTATCACTCACATTTATTTGCTTTCAGTGTACCATGTAGAAAGGAAAACACGGTGTATTAATTACCAAAGAGCCCTCTGCACTCTCCAGTCACCATTATCTATTAGTAGCTGCTTGTCGATAGCACCCTTGTTTATCTGAACTTCAACAAGCGTTAATTTTTCTCTTTTTCAGATTTGGGAAAACTTCTGTTACATACGAGTGTAAATGTTCTTTAGGAGGATGTACTAGATCACCTGCTGGGAAACTGGTAATGTGTGATTTTGAAAGTGGGTAGATCTCTTGGTACTACTCAATGTCATCCTGTCATCATCCAGGGGAGAAAGAAGGCTGGCTGGTTGCATGGCTTCAGCTCTGTGATATAACTCTTGGCAAGAAGGCACACATCAGTGAGTCGTGTAGCTTTTAGACCTCCACTCACCGTAACAGTAGCTTGACTTGCCTCTTTTCCTCCTCTGTCTTCTGTTGGAACCTGTAATCGGAGGAATTGCTTGGGAACATGAGTTCCTTCTACAATCCTGGCCATTAGAAAGAGTTGACCATTTGATAAGCAGGTTCACATGTGTTAGGATCACAGGAAGGATATGGTCTACTAAAGCAGAAATCTGAGGATGTTCAGTCCCAAGGAGATTTCAGAGAAGGACAGAGGTGTCAGAGGTACAGCAGTCTTGGAAAATTTCAGGGCTAGGAAGCCCGTAACTGTGTGGGGCAATGTGGTCTCCACAGCTTTTTAGGGGGCTGTATCACTCTCTTGATAAAGAAGGTTTTCCTAACATCCAGCCTAAACATTACAAGCTAAAACTTGTGGCCATTGTGTCTCATTTTACCATCTGCAGCTACTAGGAAGCATTTGTCTTCATCCTATGCAGTTTCTATGAGTTAAATATTTGGGGCCAGTCTGTGCTCTCTGCAGACTTTTCATCAGGTTTCTCAGTGGTTTCACCAGCTTCTGATCAAATGTACATATAAATCTTACCACTATGATAATCTAGAGTCAGCAAATTGGAATAACAACATTAAAGGTAATTCATTGAACCACACCTGGTTATAATGCTGGCTTTGGTTTGCAACAAAGGGGAAGCATGGTGCTGGATTCTAAAATGAGTATTTCTAACCATACATTTTACAGGTCAGTAGAGGATGACCGATCTTTTTTATGCCTCTAAACACTCTTGTTATTATAACTTTTAATATACAATTCTATGGTGTGTGGTTAAAAAAAAAGAAACAAAAAAAGAAAAAAAAAAAGAAGCTAAATTCATTGCTTACCAGGTAGTTCCACAGAAGTAGTATAATTATATGATTTTAAAGCTGTGCATTATTGTGCCTAAATGCTAGGACAAAGATTGCTTAAAATGTTCTTTATAAAGAAATAGGGTTATTTTCTGTCTTTAGCTGAAGGACAGGCAAAGACACACAAACACCAAAAAATTTTAGTTTAATGTAACAAACAGTTAAGTGTGACCTTAATTCCAATAATATATTTAATTCATAGCAATATCTAAAGGACACTTGAATTTACCCCTTTGATCTGGAGTACTACTTTTTTTTTTTTCAGTACTTGATGACTATTTAAAAGTGTGATTCTAGTATTAACTTTCAATTTCTGACCTTTTAACTTATAGATCTCGCTATTTAGCATTCACTTGACATCTACAGTAATAAAATTAGAAATATAATGCTAACTTAAAAGTTGGTCAGTATTGGTCAATTCTACTCCATAGAGCTGCTTTTGTGAATTAGGATATACCATCTTTAACCAGATCATTTACAATTTTGGTACTATTCCACAGAACTGAAGACAGTGACATCTTTGTAGACACCAATAAAAAGAGCAGGAACAAGAGTCATCAGAGAACTGAACATCTAGCTTAAAAGAACTGGGATTGGTAAGATTTTAAGAATAATATTGACAATGTTCTTACATTAGAATGAATATTGAGAGAAGTTAATTTAATACAGTGGAATTACATCCATACAACTGAACACTACATCTTATCTCCAGACTTTCTGGAACTCTGGAACCTCATTCAGACAAACCTGGCTATTGCTTTCATCTTTGAAGGTAAATCAATTGAATACCACATAAATAACTCGAAGTTCTTACGGGAAGAAATAATAAACTTGTTCTTTAGCATGGATAGGGAAGTTCTACTTCAATTTTTGTAGAAGTGCAGTTAAAATTTGTAAAAATTTTGTAAAAAAAAATATTTCATCTAAATAAGCCACTACCACCATCTCCATATATGACCAAGCAAGCTGTTGGCCAGTGTTTTGCATCCTCCTGAGCAGTTGCAAAATATCCCGGTGGTGATGTACGTTTTAAGTCTGCTAAAGGCGTGTAGTTTCTGAAACTTATTGAAATTCTTTAGGTTAAACGGTGCTATATAAATCTAGTACACTTTAAAATATTTTTCTCTGTCAATGAATGCACACATATTGTCAGACATCAAGCAGAGATTGCACTGGGAATTTTGCAATACTGATGGAATATTGTCACTAGCATCATAGTGGTTACTGAATAATACACATATTAGGGAAGACAACTGAAACCAGAGGTGACCGCAAAGTGAAATTCCCATTGGTTCACTGCAACTCTTTCTGGGAACAGGAGAGATCCCATTATTTTGATCTGCACTGTCACTTGTAATACGAGTATACCCTTTAGTGAACCTTTCTAAAGCTGTTTATACTTACGGATTAAGATTCACAGTCTGCTTTCCTTTGCAGCCCATTTAGGGAGTATCTGCTGCATGTGCAAGTCTTTATGCTTTTTATTGAGCTATGCATTTCCATTTCTTTTTTTCTTAGCTGAACTAATCATGTGTCGACAGAAGCTACTATTGCAGTAGAAGAAACAGCCATGCTCTTTGTAAAGTTCAGCCATGGAAGTATGAAGAGGAAAGGAAAGATAAAAAAGGTTTTGCAAAGTATTTTCTAAACATTTCTTTACTTTATGAAAACTTCTGACTTCTTGAAAACTAAATAAATGTCAATACATTAATTCCTATCTTTGTGAAGAAAAATGCTAAACTTCACTCAACAAATCTGTCTTATTTTTCTTCTTTCCCCCATGAAAACAAAATACAATATCTATTCACCTTAAACAAGATGTGTCTATTCTCTTAGAAAGGTGCCTAAGGAAATCTCCAGTTCTTAATCTAGTTTTTCCTTTGTTTTTTCCATGGCAGATAGGCACCTTCAAAAATTATGAGAAAGTGTTTTAAACTCATATTTCAAAAGAGAAATGTTCAGTCGCTGTGGGGATGTGTGCAGGTAGCTGCAAGATTCTGCTTCCTGAAAGCCCTTCCACATTGCTGGCAAACTTTCCAATATTGTTATTTTTAGCAGAAATAAATCAGTTGATTTGATCTGAAGATCTCAGTTTACCATGGGTTCTTGTACCATAACTACAACAGCTATCCTCCTGTTAACTCCTTCACCGAGTGGAGGTGTTTTGTATGCAAGACCTTCATTCTGAAACCGTCTCCAAATACAAGAGCTGGATTCACATAATTCCTCTGCCTGAGACTTCTTAATCCTTTTTATCCCATCTGTCCAGAGAATCCTAATTATGCCAAGCTATAGCACAGAGGGAAGCATTCTGCTTTTATTTTTTTACTGAAGTTGTTCCATTTTATTTAGAAGAATTTAAGACTTGTCGGGCAAAGATTACCAGCATTAGCTTGGCTGTGTAACCAGTAAGAGTTGTCTTGATATCTAGTTCTTGTTTGAATGATACTTTATCTATTCACATACTGTCTACTTCATGTAAAAACATATGAAATTATTGCAAGTTAGATGTCTCTCAAGTGAAAACTTTATCATGAGGCAAGAGCTACATCTGAAAGCAGCACTGCATAATTCATGCAGATGACACAGGTGGCATTCAGATATTCCGGAATTCAGGATTATGCCAACCTCGGAGTGTTAATTCATTTACGTTATCTTTCTAGGTATCGTCGATTCATTATTTGCCTGTTAGACTGTGATTTATTATGAAGATACAAATAAAAAAAAAATCTGATGTAAACGTATACTAAGCCCTAAGAGGAACAGCACAGGACTTGCCTTCTCATACTCCTTTGGAGTTCCTGGGAAACAGCCTACCCGTTTTGTTTGTTTTTTCTTTTTGTCACTGGAGCTGCCTCTATTCTGGCTCACAATACTAGATCTGTAGAGAGTCCCTTGCGGTTATGAATCAGGAGTAAAACTCTGTAGTCATACTCTGACTGCATATTTTTAGGCAGGAATACATAAAACTGATTGGTTTGTATATAAACCTTTGAATTTATTTTACACAAAATGAGCTTTTACAGCTTTAACCACACAACTTATCTTTAATTTGATTTAAGGTTTTATATTTCGATAGTCACTGAAATGTATTGTGTTGTCTCAAAGTGGTACTAAATTCTGTGCTGTCATCACTGACGGGGCAGTCTTAATTTTATCCATCAGTAGTATGAAAAGAGAGAAAAACATTTAAAAAAATGGAGAAAGAATACTTTGCAGAGTTAAGGCTTCAAGAAGACAAAGGCAATTAGTTCAGTCAACAATTTGCAACCTGGAGGAGTGACAAGACAGTCACTGAATAGTGCATCAACACATGTATCTCATCTTTTATTGTGGCATTACCCTGCTGGTTTTACATTTTCAGAAGTGGACCTGCTACTAAAACTGATCATTATATGAAAATTAGGATGATTTAATAACAGTAGTTTGATTTCAAGGTTTTCCATGTAATTGGTTACCTTTTCTCTAAATCTTTATGCAATGCCAAATTGGCAGTGCTGTTTTCCCTTGTAGCATGGGTTTTTTTATTTCTTTTTGAGTGCCTTTACTTTCTCTGGAAATAGTGTTCTTGACAGTCATATCTTAAGATTTTGGAATCTATCTGTCTGTCTAACCGTCTAAATACAGTTAATGCAGAGGCACATCCTTTCCCGTCTATTTATGAGATAAATTACAGATTATTAGAAACTTTTTTTTTGGTGGGGTTTTATAGCTTTGATTTTTTTTTTTTTTTTTTTGACTTTTATGGGGAGTAGTAACAAAATTAACAAGAATTGACTTCCCGGTTCTCTTTCAAGTCTGTGAGTGTTTACACTGCCTCCAGTGGACCAAGGTCACCTCTCCTAAAATTTACCTTAGAATAAGAATTAGAGGCCACTCTTAGAACTAAGCTGAACACTTCCTTACTGAGGCTAATTGTGGCACCTTTATGATGTCCCCAGAAGTACTGTCAGAGAAAAAAATATTGTGATCATTGAAGGAACTGGGCCTTCAGGCAGCCACTGACAGCAGTGACACTGTACATAGGAGACAAGCGCAGTGAATTGAGGCAAGGGAATAAACTTTAAAGCAAATGGGTGTAAAAAATCTCACACGGTATACTTTTTTTGTAAGGTGGACACCTAACAGAGTATTTTTCATTTTCTTAAAGCAGGTGGGCTCTCTGCATAAACAGCAATGACAGTCGGAAACTCCCAGATCGTAATCCCAGTTTACACTCAAATTCCATCTGTTATCATCACAGGATACTCAGATTGCTTACCGTACTTAAAATCTCATTTACTAAAAGGGGCATGTCAGAAGGTTATTTAATGATGAGAATTTTACATCTGAATCAATTGCCTCTGGAGCAACATATTGAGGGAAGACATATTGAGAGATTATCATGTCACAGAGCAACAGCACACATTTTAAACTCATCAGTGGTCCAGGCAGTGCCTGGTGGCCCCTGGCTCCCCACATTTCCCAAGACAGTGTCGAACACCCTCCCCACTCCTTGGGAACTCTAGTTTCTCTCTAACACTGTCAGTCGGTGCAGCAGGAGGGAGGGAGGGCAGAGGCAGCATGCTTGGAGAATGCAAGTGATAGGCTGGTATCTACTTTTCTCCCCGACAATATTGCCTCTGCTGTGAGGGACGACCTACTGCAACCAGTCCCCATCAGGACTGCAAGGTTCTCTGGTTTGAAAAGCTGCCAAAATGGAGTGTTTGGTCTTGCCTGGATTCAGGCTATTGTTTTGCAATAGAAGTTAAAAATTGACCTTCAGCAAAGAGTTTTAGTGAAAAAATGGTGCAGCCTTTGAGTAGAAGGAGCCTTATAGTTTCTGTCTCAAGAACATCAGCTAACACACAGCCTGAGGTGTGCACCATTGACATTTTGCACCTTTATTCTTATTTCGCCCAGTCTTTTCTCATCTGCTGTTCCTGTTTGTATTGGCCTATGCCTAGGAAAGTGTTTTCATTATTGATAGGGGAATTCAGATGCCTTCTTCAGAGTGTAACAAGATTACAAGAGGAGTCACGAGACTGTTACCTCAGTTCATTGTTTGCATGAATTTAGACTTAGTAACAATGAAAATCTCTTTTCCCCGTTCACTTGCTGGATTCTTAAAGCTGTCAGCTTGTTCTGGTTCAAAACAGAATTTCAGTAAAACCCTCCTTGAAAGACTGCAAAAAATATTCCTAAGCCAACTTATTGTCATTAAACATTTAGTAAGAAGATTCAGTTTAAAACACTGTGAGTTGGCCACCACTTCATTTAATTAACATCGATTCTGAAAGCACAATACAAATGTTAGTGCTTTTTTTAATCACTCTTTCTTTATATTCCAGTTGCACTGATTCTAAAGCTTATATGATTATAATCACCATGCTCAAAGTAAAAGGATTTTCCTATGCCTTCCATTCCTTAAATTGTTTTTAGATTTCCCAAAGGGCACATACTGTGTAAGATTATGACGATAAAGATTTTGAGGCAATTATGCTTCTTTAGTTGGAAGCTGAAGTTAATGTTTTTGAAGGTTGCATTCCCAAGAGCCCTAGTAAAAACAGAAGCCATGATGCCCTCCTTTACATCTAAGTTGACCAACTGTCAAAAACAAGGCAGAAATGGTGACCTATCTTTGTGAACCACAAATCAATTTTTCACTTAATATATCTGCTTTCGGTTGACTAGAAGATGTCTATAACAGAACATTAACAAACACTGTAATTTGCCGGGGTCAGTCAGGTCTGTAGCTTTGTGACTCTGAGCCCTCTTAAATTATGCTATCGGTTTTCAAAACCTTATTAGATTTAACCCATTTCGGCGCCACTGGCTTCTCGGAATCACCAATACACCTCTAATCAGAAAACCGCAGAGAAGCCAATCTGCTGCTATCAGAAACCTCAATACAATTTTGTGTATTAATATTTCAGAAAGCATGTAGGAACACATGCTCCCTGCTGAGCATTACAACCAGGAAAGCTACAGTAACAGCAGAGACTGATGGCCGGTAAACCTCTCAGAGAAACCGACTGCTGTCTCTTGTCTGGCTGTGGGTTTGGTAGCTGAAGAAGAGAAAATGAAATGGATTATTTGGCTTGCGATTAATAAATTCCCATAACTGTCACGTGAGACAACACACAGAAGTTGTATCTCTTACAGGAATAGAAAGTACCTTAAACAGTGTCCAAGGGATTAAATTTTTGCAGCATCACCCTATGGCTGATGTTACAGACCCTTTGTTTTTACTTTGTCTTCCCATCTCTTGGTTTGTTCAGGCTAGAGGAGACCTCATTGTGGTCTACAGCTTCCTCTCAAGGGGAGGAGAAGGGTCAGGTGCCAAATTATTCTCTCTAGGGACCTATGACAGAAACCGAGGGAATGGCTAGGAGATGTGTCAGGGTAGGTTTAGGTTGGACATTAGGAAGAGGTTCTCCACTCAGAGGGTGGTGAGGCAGTCATGGCCCCAAGCCTGACAGTGTTCAAGAAGAGACTGGACAACACCCTTAGACACATGGTGTGAACTGTGGGTTGTCCTATGCAGGAACAAAAGTTGGACTTGATGAACCTTGTGGGTCCCTTCCAGCTTGAGACATTCTGTGATTCTATGATCTCTGGTGAAAAGATATGGTATTTCTGAAGTGCTTCTCAGACAGAAGAAGTTGAGTATCCTCAACATGCATCAGGCTGTTACTGCATGGAATATGCAAGCCACTGGAAAGAAGGAAAAAAAAACAAAAAAAAAACCACAAGTTTTTAGGGGTGAGAAACTAGACATCTCTTCTGTCTTCCCTTTGGAAGATGTTATGCAAACACAAGGGACGTGTACTGGACACCTGTTTGCTGGGGTGTGTTTGTTCACGGTAGCCCCCCTTGAGCACAGGTGTTGCCACGGGTGGATCAGGCCCAGGTGCGGCCGGGGTCACCTCCCGGAGAGCCGGACCCCGCCCAGGCGGGGCACGTGTGAGGCTCGTCCTACCCTTTGCGTTTGCGAGAAGCGGCGAACTTGAGGTGTCCGTTGTAGCAATGGCGCTTTCCTTTTCCCTCAGACGGTGAGTGGGTTTCGTGTCCCTCTGCCTTCCTGTGCTGGGCCGCGGCGTCAGGGCTTTGTGCCCTGTGGCTCCCCGCGGCCGTTAGCGGGGCCGTCGCTCTGGCGCCCGGGTGCTGCTGGTGCCGAGCGTGGCCGGCGAGGGGCGAAATCGTCCACTGGCGGCCGCGCCTGCACTGCGCTACAGAGCCTGTGGGAAGAGACGGGGAGGCGGGTGCGCCGGAGAAGCGCAGGTAGAAGCCGCCTCCCTCACGCGTGCCACCGGGAGGTGGGGGGATTTCAAACTTACTATTTTGTTGTTGTTTGTTTTCCCCACTCTGCAAGGGTTTTATGTTGCTAGAGGCAACTCCTGCCGGTGCGGGTCTGGGTTCGCTGCCGGGCGGGGAGAGCCGGCGGGCCCTGCCCGCACTTTGGGGAGTGATGTCGCTATTCCATCTGCTACGTCTGAACTTTTTAGCTCTGCTAATGAAAAGCAAAATGAGAGATACTGGTGATGTGTCACAGGAGGTCTTCCATCTTATGTATATTTAGGAGGAATAAAAAAAACCACCACCACCAAAACAAAAAAATCCCAGCCAACACAAAACAAAAATTAAATAATCAACAACAAAACCCACCGAAACCCATAAAATACTTCAGAAGTCTGTGTTTCACTAACTCCTGCAGTATTTGGTGAGGGTGTTTTCCCTGTGGAGCAGGTGTTTGAATTAACATACCAGTTTTTATTTGGCCCACCTGTAACTTGTTTGTAAATCAGCTCTCTGAAAGCTTGCAAAATAAGAAGCACATTTAAAAACTGTAAAAGTATTATTTCAGTGGAAAATACATATGTACATAGATAATTTGGAGGGCCTACTTAATGTTTTGCATGTATGTAATGTTTTTGTAAGTATGTAATGTACTGTTTTGCACTAGACTGTAGTAGTTAATAATTTGGGTTGCTGTTATGAAATCAGCTTGAGGAGCCCTTCAGGGCTGTTTCTTTCATCTCTTCAGGCTTTATAATTTATTTCCTTTAGACTAGTACGCAGAATGTGCTTTTATTCTTTGGGACTTTAGAAAATAAGCTATCAAAATGATATAACTGTGTTTTAGATGAAAGCCTGCCCATTGCACTTCATATGTTATTGGAGACAAACAGTCAAAAAATTACTAAAGCTACTATTTACTTTGTAATCTAAAAAATTAGCAGCTTATATCAGGAGTTGTCCTGACTTCTCTGAAACCAGATTTGGGATGACATAAAGTCAACAAAGCTTTACATTTATATATATATATATTTTTTTTTTTTTTTTTTTTTTCCCCTGCATATTGATGCTCATGATGTTTTAAAGGATTTGTCCTGGGCAGTTCAAAAATGCATGCAGTATTGGAAAAGCAAAAATTGATGGTGCTTGGTATTTCATATTCCTAAACTATCTGCTGGAGCACATGAAGTTCTACTGTATCTAAAACACCTTATTTATTTATTTATTTTTAATGCTCTTCTAGATCATCTAAATCACACTCTTCTTACCAGCATAAACTTCCTCCATGTTTTCATATTCTGTTTTACCACTGGCTTTGTGTCAGCGCAGTGTGGTGTACTTACTTAAATCTTTTCTACTTTGTGTGACATAGCACTATTAACAAGAGAGACAGATTTACCCTGATGTATTAGGATAGCTAGGAAGTTGAACAGTTCATACAGGATGTGAGACATCTCTAGTTTTCAGCCATATCTCTCAAAAGAATTCCATAACGGATTTTAAGCTATTACATAAAAGGTAGTAGTTGCACTTCTTTGCTTTCAAAAACAAGTGACTAAAACTATTGAGTGATCTCAACAGACAAAAAACCCCTTCAGAACTCAGTAAGCAGATCCATTTTGATCAACTGATAAGCATCATAATTTACTTTCTGGTCAGTATTTTCATCAGGAAAGAGCTTTCATTTTGCTTCTTTGAGGTAAGCACTGTCTTTGACCTTACCTGGTCGTTTGATAGTTCATGCACATTCTGTCTGCTATCAGAGCCCTACCGACAACTCCGAGTTTGTGTCAATCATTTTTTTTTTTTACATATACTGGAATGACATCCAAAATTAGATTATTTGAAAATGTATTCGTGCCGTCTAATTTCCTTTGTGGTTTTGGGAGGGGTTGACTGGTTTAATGACCCTGGAAAACTGTTAATGCCAAAGCATGTCATTAAGAAAGACGTGAAAGAAGATTAGGGACATTAGACAGCAAGGACCAATGTAAAGGTAGTCTACGGAGACCATGAACCTCACAGGTCAGAATATAGAGAGAATAAGTTATATGCCCTTCTCACCTGTGTGCGTGTAAGTGAAATGACTGCTGTTGACTCTGAGCAAAATATCTCTGCTCAAAGACCAAAGGATGCAAAGTGTAAATCTTTGCACATGTGGCATACTTATACTGAGTTTTGTTTTGTACTGCCCATGATTCAATTTTTATATTATAACTATTCATAATCTGAGAAAAAAAAATATAAGAATTAAACTTTTTGCAAAGTATTTTGAAGTTTGATAGTTTGATAGAAGCTGAAAGAGAAAGATTTTTAGGGCCTAGCTTTTAGTCTCAAAATGCAAAAGTAGTGCAAAACTTCTCATAAAGGGTGGTAGCACCAGGAAGAAAACAAACAAACAAACAAAAAACCAAAACAAACAAATAACACAAAAGACCAACCAAACAAACAAAAAAACAAAACTAAACCAAAACCCAGAACCAAAATCCAACAAGCAACAATAAAAAAAAAAAATCAACAACCCAACAACTGTGTCTGTTAGTAACTACCTTGACATTGTTTTGTCAGTTACAAGAAAAATGTTTATACATAAAGACAGGGAGTTTACCCAAGTAAATCTCCTAATTCAAGGGTAACAACCTGACTCTAGTGGTCCAATTTTTTACTTCAGAGACAAAAATAGTGGATAGAACATTTTTTAGGAACATTTGCTAAACAAAGAAACCAAGTTACTTTCTGTGAATACAATGAGAAAACTGAACAAATGGAACCTACTTTAACGTTTAGGAATTTGGAATTGTTTTTCCTATTGTTAGTATAAGATTTAAAAGTTAAAATTGCATCTACTAGTACCATCCTTCTGATGAGTTGAACAAGTAAGCTTTTGTGAAGGAAAAAAGAAAGTTAATCTTTAATTCCACAATTATTCCGCAGTTTTATGAAGATAGCCGTCTTAATGCTGATCTGAGAAGAGAGATAAAGCTGTCTTATAGTATTGTGATCTTTGTTCTCCAGAATGGTACTGGGGCAGGGGTGGTGGACTACAGCTTGTCTCTCAGCAAAGCTGAGCTGCCTTCTAATCTCTTATGCATAGATTTTTATGACAAGATTATGGAAATGCCCAGCTCATATAGTTGTCCAAGGCTGGATCATAGAAATTCTGAAGCGCATGAAGGACATTACTACCTATGATTATAATCATGGAACTCGTTTCTTGTGAGAATAATCCTAATATAAGCAAGTAGACAATTTTTTAATATTTTTGGTTTTTTAACCATCTAAGCACCCTGATCCTATTTTCTGTTGTGGGAATCTTGGCAAGAATATGAATTAAAAGATCAGAGAAATGATGAAATGTATGAACACTCTTGTACCCATTTTCTGGACAAGGCTCTACATGTCAAATTAATGTCTTGAGAGTAATAAATGTTTTTCTAATCTGATTGGTACAACTAAAATAATCTTTCTTACGGTGTATAAAGCCTGAAATTACATTTGGGCCTTTGGAGGCAACTGCGAGGTTGAAGTGGCCCCTGGTGAAAATGAGTTTGACACCACTGGTGTAGATTGTTGGGGGGGGACCCTCTAGGAAAGGTTTTCCACCCACTTTTTGTACAACTTAAAAGGTTTTGAAGTACCAAATACAAATATAGTTAACGAGAAAAAAGATTTAAATGTGAGAAAGATCAGCACACGTGCACACTTGTTTACGGAAGTGTTGAGGAAATATCCTCCTCTGACTGGGAGGGAGGTGGGGCTACAGATGTCGCCAGTGCTTATCTTGCAGCAATTTTGTATTTTCATATGCAAGAGTTATCCTGATTTGATAGCAAGCAAGAAATTAAACCACTTCTCAAAATAGTTTTGAAGCAGAAATCTTCATGCCGTGTAATAAAATATATTTTTCTCAATTAAGGAGGATGTTTGTACCACTTTTTTCCTACCTAAAGAAATTGGACCAGGAGAAATGCAGTTATACTGTGCCTCTATGAAGTGAACACACTGGTAGAAGTGCAGTCTCAAATGCATTTTCCAAGAAGTTTCAGAGACACTTGATTGTTGAAATTACTTTGGGTGTCAAAATTATGTTGGTGTATAGCTATTGGGACAGAAGTTAGGAGACTAGAGGATTAGTTAGCTGTAAACCTGCCATAATAGATTTGTTAGAACTAAAAGAGCTGAAAAAATCAGGAATGAGCCTAGCATTTTGGATTCTCACAAACTTTCCTATTGATAGTTAATAACTTGATTGTGCATTGCTGAATTCTTATTATTGGTGTCAACAGGTGCATCAACAGTCTGTGTATTTGGGAGCATGGAAACGCTCATGCATGATATAAATTTGTAGATACGCCTCTGATTTAATGTGTGTTACAAAAATAATGTGTGTGGAAACAATTGCTTTTCGTGAAGGGTCAAAAGGCTGGTGGGTTGTACCAGTGCTTTAATTAAACTTGTTTCTGAAGAAGGTATGTTTCTTTCTTTAAAACTAAAAAAATAAAGCGATTGCTTTGACATAATGCATTCAGGACTATACCTAGACATAAAATGATTTATTATTGCTTATGTAAGCAGGGTTAGTTACTCTTCAAAAATTATCTTTTATATGGTCTAGAAGTCATGAGTATTTCATATAGATATCTAATTTGTGTTGGTTTCTGTAAAAACAACATATTTTTGTTCCATTAAGGAAAAACAATTTCAGGTAGCAGAGAAGCATTCTTTTTTTTCAGAATTTTCAACAAACTGTTAAGAAAAAAAATTTGTGTGTTAGAAGGCTAGAATTGAGAATAAGTTTCTAAGTCTTCTTCTTATACTGTGTGCCTCAGTACCTAAAGCACTTCGGCTGGTTTTTGATCCTAAATCTTTCTTAAATTAAATTAAATTAAATTAAATTAAATTAAATTAAATTAAATTAAAAAAAAAAAAAAAAGTCAGTACTTTAGAGGCAGGTTGGGCCTTTTGAAAATTGTTAGACTGTAAATACCTACCTACATATTTCAATATGCTTCTATTGTTAACCCAAGGAGTATGCCAGAAGTTAGAACAGATGATTCTAGTTTTGTTGTTTTGTTTTTTTCCAAAAGCCCCCCATCCTTTCTCTCTATAGCTGGAAAGCCTTCAGACAGTGAAGAAATTGAGATTCTTGCTTTGTCATTTTATTGTACAAAACAGTTTCTTTATGATGTGGTACAACTTTTAGGATGTTGTAACAATTAATTTGCACTTGCAGTGCATAAGACACAGCAGTACTGTGTGTGGTAGGATGCTTTTTCAGCGCTGATTACATGACTAATTTTTCTTCTCATAGTCAGATATTTTCAATTGGATATACTGCTTAAGAGAGCTTGACCACTCCTCCCCTCCCTGCCTTGTAAAATAAAAAAAAACCCTCAAAATCTTTATAGATGTCTTTGCTAGCGTAGGTTCTCTTAGGTAAATAATGCAGGCAGCTGCTTATTATTATTTTAAAACTGATTTTTCCTGTTTATTCTTGCTAATGAACAAGAGCTTTGTCTTGTTGAGGCTTCTTGCATGTTGACTTCCATTCACATCAGGAAATTGAATTGCATGCAATACTCCAAAGAAATTGTTTGATATTATTCAGTATTACGTACTATAACAAAATTTAGTATCCAGCCAAAGTCTGAACAACTGCTAATGGTATCCTGTCAGAGTGAATCAGAGACTCAATACTGGACAGAACAGTAAGCGTTACTCACTTTTAACATTGCCAGCAGAAATAACAGAACAAATGGGAAGGTACAGCACTGTGAGTTATCTATGTAATTGGCACCACCTAAAGCTGACCTTTAGGTTTCCAAAGCATGGTGTATATCTTGGGTCCACAGCAAGAACAGAAATAATGAAATTGATAGGCTGGACTCATAATTGAAAAAAATATATTGTCCATTTTACATTGACACACAATTCTTTGAGATTCTGGAAGCTATCCAAAATCTGTTTTAGTATTTGCAGACAAATGGCTGACACTTTAATGATCAGCTACTTAAGGTCAACAATTTAAACCAGCGTGGTCTACCTATTCCAAATGAAATTTGATGTTTGAAAAGGGGTTTAGTGTTCAGCTATATGTGTAGCATCTGAAAATGGAAGTTGACCTCCTAGAAGGAACGTGTCTGCATATGTATCCATTGACATGCACATCCCATGAGGTTAATAGTGTCATAAAAGTTCATCAGTTGTATTAAATGCATTTATCATTCTCTAATAATGTACACAGTGGCATGTGCATTATTCAAGTTTTACTTTAGGAAAGGCAAGATGGTAATAAACTTTCTGTTTGCTGTGACATATTGAAAGACACATGGTGTGTATACCAAAATCATATATCAGATCTCGCTTTTCTAATTAATAAACATTGCGACAGAATTTTGCTCTAGGCATACTTTGGCTTTTACTTCCTCTGTTTTTAGAAGTATGTTCCAAATGCTAGTCTGTCATGTTGTATCATTCTTTATTTCGTAACTTAGTAATCACAACAGATTTTTGTAGGTGTACTGCCCACCAAAAAAACAACAACTTGGTCATACAGTTTATTTAAATGCAAAGAGCACATTGGCTGTGTTTAATATAATTCTCAGCATTACACATAAACTGAATCAATGCTTTATTATGCTCCAGTGGTGATATACAAAATAATACCTACAGCAGAATGAGGTATAGTTCACAGAATTTCATAGTGCTTTTAACAAGAATAAAGCTAAAGCTTAAGGGAATTAATTGCAACATTGGATGTGGAGCATTTTGGATTATCTTTCTTGATCATTTGATTGAAAAACAAAAAAAATGCTGCGCATGTTTTCTCAATGCAAGATCAGAATGATTACAGCTGAGTAAATGGCTTGTGTTTACACTGAATGAAACAATATGCTTAATTGCCCTTGCATGTGCTTATACTTTTCTTCCTGCTTGCCCCAGGTGTTTTAATGAATAGCTTAATATGAAAAATATGTGCAGAAAAACCTGATTTCTCTAAGAATTTTCTGTAATTGTTTTTGAAGTTATCAGTTGCAACATACAGTAATTCTTCAGAAATATTATAAAAAAGTTGGACCAGTTGTACTATAGATAATGAAGTGTCCAGTCCTAATAAAGTGGCACCCCCAATAAAGCAAAATCGGTCTTGTTCTTCTGAATCTGTGTTTTTTCCTTAGTTGCTGTCCCATCAACTCAGCTCAGAAATTAATGTTCCTCAGCTGTTCTGCTTGTAGGGCTAGAAGAAGCAGGTGAGCTGCATTAGGCTTTGTGGAAAGCACTTGCTTTAACCACAGTGAGTATTAGCCTTTTGTTTTCTGTTGTGGAACAGCACATTAGTTGTCTTAGTATTTGATGCGCTTAATTTTCATCCTGGTGCTGTGTGCTGAGAGAAGTAACCATGTCATTTTAACTGATGGCATTTAATTTAATTGCCCAAGTCAGGATCCTTATTGCACCCTGGAGCTGATGGTGTGTCAGGACCCTCACTCCTGCCTGTGTTGAAAATGGGAAGTGTTGACCTGGCTATTTGAAACTCACACAAATGCATAATGCTCTTATATGGTACAGTACCTTGTGGTGGTAACAGAGCTGTCTGGAAGTGAGCTTTGTGAAAGTATCCTTCCCAAAACGCTCAATCAGCTTGGTCAAAATGCAAATAAAATGCTGCAGTAGACAAACCTGCTTGTTTAGGCCAAGTTCTGTATGACCCCTTGTTTCACAGGGAGTTCTTTTCAAAGACCTTGTCCAGGTTAGGAGGGTACTGTACTGATGCAGTGAACCCATTTAGTTCATTAATTGCTCAGCTGACATGAGGCAGTAAACAGTTTCATGGGGAAGTGTGGGCCCCATCATTTCTGGTGGCTGTTTTTGTTCTGCTGGAGCAGGGTGGGTGGACTTGCAGCACAAGGCAGGAGGTGCAGTGCTCCTGAAAGTGCCTCCCTGTGACTGCCAGAAGGATTGTCTGGCTGCACCTTCAACGTTGTTTAAACAAAGGGTGTCTGCAGTAGGGGAACAAGTGGTGACACAGGCTTTACTAGCCCTGTTCAAAACCGTAAACTTGTGCAACTTTATGTGCCCTGGTGAGGCAAAGAAATGGGCAGGAGAATCCTACTACTATTTGTTATAAAGAATGGAGGAGTCACTAGGTGAAAAATTTGAAAACATAAGAACACCAGGGTTTGATTGGGAGGTGTTACTATCTTCATTCTTGTTAGAACTTTATTAATGAAATGAATTAAATCCCTATAGATAAATATACAAAGATAATGATAACAAATCTTCCTTTGATGTTTTTACAGTAGATCTTGATATTAAATATGATTTTTTTAATGATGTTATGTTGTCTGTTTAGCTTCTCAATACTAAAAGTGCTAAGGATTCATATGAAAAAAATATTCATTAAATTTCCCATAACCTCCTATCTTGTTCAGCTATTTACACCTATTCACAGTGGATGCAAAAGACTGTTCGATTGTAATTATCTCCTTGTGTGAAAGAGTGCTGGCGTTTTATCATTTACACTTTGCCTGGGTGTAAATTACACAGTCAGTCCCAGAACATCCTCTCAGGAGTGGATTACATGAAGAAAATTTGAGAATGAGGTCATCAAAGTAGTAAACTCAATTCATAATCTGAGTGCCAGTGTTCTGCTTTTGTTGAAAACGGTGTTTTGGTTTTGTTCTTTTTTTTTTTTGTTTTCCCACTGTCAGTGGAGGAGAAGTTGAAGATGAGGGCCTTGCTTGAACTGCATGAAGGGGATTAGAAAGAAAGAAAGGGTTATTCACTATCTCTTGGTTTGCATCAGGCACAGGCAGTTGACTCTGCAGTCATACGCCAGTCATGCTTTACGATTCATATCTCTTCACGCAGAGCTACCTGGGTGCTCCTCTGTCAACACTACAAGAAGCTGTAGTGAGATCCTGTATGTCATAGAAGGTAATGTGTTAGTCTCACTGAATACATCAAGCAGATCACAGGCTGAGAACAAGATGCTGCTGAATTACTTAATTATCACCTTTTTTTTTTGGTTCACCCAGTCCCTGTTATATAGTTCCACATTGCTAAAGGAATGCTTAGGGACAGACTGTACTAAGAAAAGTGTAGATGCTGTCCTATGTCAGTGTTGTAATTTCTGTTGGTTTGGTTTTTTTTTTTCTTTTCTCAGCTCACCTTGTGATAAATATTCTTCTTTACTACTGGAAGTACTTTTGGTCTCTTTTTCATATCCGATCTTGGATTTTGATTCAAACAGCTGTTAAAAAAAAAAAAAAATATGCGGAGGCTTGAACAACCAGTAAGTGTGTTGATAAAAATGTGTGAATAATTTTGTAATGTGTTCAATGGTGTGCCTTGGTCATACGTATAACTTGTTGCTGTTGTAAGCTCTTTGAATCAGAAAAAGCCCTCATGGATACACAAAATGGACTTCAGTATCATGGAGTAAAGCAACATGCTCATGAAGAGTGTGAGCAGTTCTACTTTTGGGAATAAGACTAAGGATGGAGCTATTTTAGCCTTCTGAGGAACTAGTTGCAAATTGAAGGGGTTAGCAGGTGGGATGAAAGTGATTCTGAAAACCAGCATATCTAGAGAAATAAAATTTTTAGAACAGTAAAGTTTTGATTAAAAAAAAAAAAAAAAAAAAAAAAACTATGAAGTTAGAAAGTTGATATATGAAGAATTCCCTGAGGAAGACATCTTCCTGGGAATAGGTCTTCAGTCTTTCACATATGCAAATGCCTCATGTTGTTGATCAGTATTTTAGGATTGATTAATAGCTGTGTTAATATTATTGTAGATCAGGAAAAAGTTTTCAGACGAGGACTTGAGTTTTGAGGTAAAGTTTGTAAGGCAGCACAGAGTTAAAGAAACCTGAAGTCTTTTCAAGCCATTTTACTGATCAAATTGTTTCTCCTGGATTTATAGGAGCTGGTTGGTTTTGTGCTTATGATGTTTGAATAACATGATAGGTCTCATAAAACGACATACTGAGATTACTTCAGATTACTGTGTTCGCAGGCAACTCGATTTTGGCGTCCAAATGTCAAAGATGTCTAGACTACCACCTTTTAAAAGATTCCAGAATTAATCATTATATCGATTTTGTCTTTAATGTTCTAGCTAGTTTTTTTGCTCCCTTTATGAAAAGCAGATGTACCCATTAGATGCTATATTTTTTCCTTGTTCTAAGAAACTTGTATGTTGTCTTACAGCAATACTTTATTACTCCAAAGTTCAAACCCTCACAAGGAGTTTTTGTATGTATATAGATACACTTCTCATCCAGGATAAGGAATAGGAACTCCTTGGTGTTGCAATGTGGCATTTCTGGCCACTGGAACTTGTTTCACTTCCCATATTAGCCCTTTACAATCAAATGGACATCTATACTATCAGTAGTCTCTATTGTTCTTTCTGTATACTCAGTATATAAGGGTCCTGGTTCTTGTGAAAGTAAATTCTGAACTTAGTTTTCTGAATCCCTGAGTTCAAGAACAGACTGTGATGCAGTTAGCAATTTGCTTTAACTATTATGTCTTGATTAACAGATTAACTAAAAGTTTGTTGTTTGGGTTTTGTTTGTTTGTGTTTTTTTTTTTCAAGATTGCAGAATACACACAGTTCAAAAACTTTATACAGGTACAGACAGACGACAGTGAAAAACAAAACTGTGTTTATTAAAATTTAGCTCAGTTTTTCCTCCCCGCTTTCTATGCATACAGTCGACATGTTGACAGATGTTTTACAGATGTTCCATAGACTAGTCACCTGACTTTTTGCAACCCTGTGATGTCAGATTGCACTCACAGAAAGGACTTGCAGTTTGGGGGATCCACGCTTTTTAATATATATGCTACATAGCTTTCATTTAAGGGAATTTACTTTCTCCCATTGCTTTTAACAATGCCTTAGTCTTTAATGTTATGATATATCAGTTTCAACTGTTCTTCATACTTTAGCAGTAGAAGCACTTGTATCCACTGGGGACTGGTAGATGTAGTTGTCACCTATCTCAGTAGGTTAACAACTTGGCAAGGCAAAAATGCATTACAAAGACAGTATGACACAAGGCATTGTTTTTAATTAGCCTGAATAATGTTCAATATGAGAGTAAAACCTTTCTGTGTATTTCCGACCTTTGTAATTATATATGAAGATGGACATTGCCAGTCACGCTTTATATATATATAACTATATATATTTAATATATATATTCCCTATAAATGGGACTAAGACAAATACTCTGTTACTGGCTGTCTTTTGAGACGTGATGTGTTAGTTGGTAACCAGGCATTTTGGGGTGGCACCAAGGCTGAGATTGACTGCTTTCCTGAGGGATATGACACTATGTTTACTAAAATAATTTCATTTTAAAGCCACTTTCAAATACCAGTTCCTTAGGTGATAAAAACAATGTTCTGGCTACCATGCTTAGGCTTAAAAGTTGAAACTCTTGCTGTCCTTTGATCATGTAAAACGCTAATCTTTTGAAGGTACATACTTACAAGCATTTTTCACATAAATACAACCTACGATATAATTGGCAATATAATTTTTATGTAAATGGTGGAGTATGATATTGAGAAGTATAGGGCATTCGGGCAAAAACAGTTTCTAAAATCGGAAAACATTTCACTCATGTAAGTCTCTAATTCATATAAGCTTGAATATATTAATTAACTGACCAGTAGTCCTTAATCCTCTATGCACAAATCAAAAGGAAAAAAAATCACCTCTTTAAAAATAAGTGAAAAGAAATGTTACTGCTTATTGTTGTTTATACATTAAAGAGTTTGTTGAAGGAGAAACACACAAAATACCCCATGGATAGACAACAGTACATTTTCTTCAGTTTCTTGGAACTGCTAACTTACTGCATATTCTATTTATCCATACTATAGAAAATAGGATCAGCAGACCATAATCTAAGTTTTGCCCTTTTATGTTTTGTCTGAGTTTTCTGTAACTTGGATGAGATAAACAAAAGTGAAATGTTTCCTAAACCAGTAACGAATCCTATTTGAGAAAAGGGCGACTTTCTAGGACACAGTCTGTTGAAAACTTCCCTTAGAGGGAGGCAGATTTCTGTGAGAAAATGGTAACTAAAACCACAGTGAAAACTAAAGCAAGTAAAAAGTAAGTCTTAGTTAAACAAAATAGAAACAACTCTTTTTAACTGTACAATTAATTAAGAATTAAATACCTTCAGTATAAGTGTCACAGAGGCACCCCAAAGTCAGTTTTAGGTGGACAAGTTCCAAAACAGACTTTATTCTGGCTGGAAAAGTGCAGCCAATAAACAACCGAAACAGGGTTTATACAATTAGTTAACCTGTATTCTATGTTGTCAGACTGCTTGGGTATCACTTGAGAAGATTATTGGGGTGCAGCAAAATAAGAATTATGAGGATCCACTGCGTGCGTGCACACACTCACAAGAAACAAACCAGAGCCCTCTGACTCCAGGGTACTCACAAGAAATAATCACTCACCTGGTTAGGCAAGGACTTATTCAAGGATATATACAGTAAATTACCACTCACCCAAACGAGGAGGTGAGGCGTTCTCAATCCCAGGAAGTCTCCTTTGATGGCGTCCCAGTCTAAGGGAGGGCTCCAGTTCACAGACCTGCTGCTCCGAGAAGACCACTTCTAAGGGGGCCCTCGGCAGGAGCCCCGTTTATAGTCTGGTCAGATCTGGCTGTGGACATTACAACATGGTCCAGAAGCTTCTCAGCTACTCTGGGCACCTCCTCTGTTAACGACCCTGTCAACTGACTAAGAGTCCCATTAAGGTGCAAAAAGAGCCATTAACTGCCCCATTGAAGGCTCCAGATCTCAGGGGGAATGTGCAATTGCCACAATAAGTATATATCATTAGATTGATGTAATAGAACAAGGCCGCCTCTTCACCTGGCTTTTCATTGGAACACACCTATTCTTGCGTTCTGTTTATGTACAAGCCCATTATTTTCACCATTCAGGAAACAGCAACATCTGCTCTGTGTGGAAGAACGTGGCTAATGTGTGGCCATATGTCTGTCTTCAAAGGTGGATGGAACTTCCTTTGTATTTGGCAGTGATTGTCAGTACCTAAAAAAAAAAAAAAAAAAAAAAAAGCATCAACTTCTGTAATAAATTATGTAATAGAGTTAACGTTGTATTGCTAGGTATTGAAAATCTATGTTAAATACAGATATTTTTATGAATCCAACATGTAACTGTGTTGTGGATGAGGCTTCTGAAATTCAGATATGCAGCAGTGGAACAGTTGCCTATATATTCTAATGAAAAGTGAATTTCCACACTGCAATATCCGCCTCTCTGAGACGGGACTGATACAAGTTTGAATATTAAAGATAGGATGAAGACTTAAACTTTTCCAAAGAAAAGTATTTTAGGTCTTAATATTCTTTAATAAGAACTCTGAGATTATTTATTTATGCAATACATGTCTAACTGAATTCTAAGGAAATTAATATTATTCAAACCATCACTATAATTTGCTGTATTTCTTATATTTGTTATACATTCCATGACTTAGAAGATTTTTATTTCATTCTGAAAACTTTGAAGTGTCATTAGGTAATTGCTTAAGGTAACAGTAAATATTTAGAACTACATGGCAGCAAATAAGTAAGTGGGAATACAAGGACTTTTTACTGAACTGGTTGTACTGAAGGCCCATCCAAACTCATCTGCTCTCAAAACTAAAGTTGAGACATACTATGCTGCTTCTTTGGCTAACTAGTGTAAAATGCCCAATAAATTTCATCAGGAGAAAATGTAAGCAGAAGTTTCTTTGACTAAAAGTACTATAGAAAACTGAAGATTTTGGTGCATAGGTGGGGCAGTGTAGTTCTCTAAATGAGCAATAAAATCATGTATTGAATTCATTTGTGAGCTTGTAAATGAATAAATTTTTCTTCCTAAATGTAAAGACATACCAAAATAAATATAAATAAAATGGAAAATATAGAATTTGCAGTGGGGGAAGATGCATTTGTTGTTCCTCAATAGATTATTATAGAAAAGACCTTTTGTAAATGCAAACTTAGGCAACAGCAACTATCAGTATTTTAGAGGCAAAGATACCTGTTTGTTTTTGGTTTTTTGGGTTTTTTTTCTACATTTGCAATACATTTTAGAAAGAATTCTTGAAACAGATTTAAATTATAGAAGCAGAAACTTTAGACACTCAACCTTAACAGCCATGTAGTGACACCAGGAGGAAAAAGTAAATCTTTATCTTCCAAAATCACTTTTATCCAAGCTGGCATCTTAGTTGCTAAAATGCTTTTTTCATGTTTTTATGATTAATGCATAAAATCAATAACAGGAACAAGCTGATACCTCTCATGTCTGTTCCTACACATTTCAAAATATTTTACATTTAACCTTAACTTGTTTTTCATATTCATGTACTACTTGGTTTTGTCCAAATTTTCATATTGTTTTATAGAATCATAGAATGGTTTGGGTTGAAAGGGACCTTAAAGATTATCTTATGTCCAATCCCCCTGCCATGAGCAGGGGCACCTTCCACTAGACCAGGTTACTCAAAGCCCCATCCAACCTGGCCTTGATGTCTTATCTTTTAAATTACTGATAATTGAAATTTTACCTTGAGTCTAGAAGTACCTTTATATTGCGTGCAACACACAAATTTACTTTCTGATACATATGTTACATATACCAGATACCCACTTCTGTAGTTTTTGTAGGAAAATTTCATATAGTTTATATGTTGAGTGTGATCTTGCTTTGCTTTCAATAGGAGAAATATGTTACTGTTGGATTTAAAGTATTGTAATGAAGTATGGCCATAAACAAATAAGAAAACCTTGAGTAGAGGAAGTATAGTGGTTTTATTTTTCACAGCAAGTTTTGACAAATCCAGTAGACTGAACTTGTGTATATGCTTGAATATCACTTTGTGCTGCAGTCATGCTTCCAAACTTGAATACCTCCACTGTTAAGAAGTCATATATATGAACATTGTATGTTGATATTCAAGTGACTTGGATATTTTGTAGGCTATGATATTGCTCAGGTGACATCAGTATGTCATTTCTCAACAAACAGGAATAGCATAATGGTGTTTCTCTAGCTGTCTTCATCTGAACACCAATATTGTTTAAGGAGTAGCAAAAATGCCTTCCTCTTGTAAACTGAAAACTTTCTATTAGAAGGTTCATGCTCCTTCCCTTTCAGCTTTTGTCATGTAAAATTTGTTGGTTAGAGAGAAACAGAGCACACCCTTCTGTTTCTACTGTCTGAGCAGGTAGAGTCCTCAAAGTGTTTTCTTGACTTTCATTCTTCAGATCTCACAGGGAAAGTAAGCTATTATTTTGTTTTAAGCTGTTGCTAGTGATGGATCTCATAATATGTGAATTAGAGAAGATTAAAACCTATCAGTAGGAGCTTACAGTGAAGCAGATGAACAGTTAGAGAGGAGCAAAGGTTGGGCAGTTTCCACTCTGTTTGGTGGTTGTGAGGGCCTAGAAACATTTTGTTGTGTTTTATTTCCTCCAGCATCATCCTGAAGTCTCTGCCCTTCCCTCCTCCAGGATCCTCTGGCACCTCATAGCCACTGGTAACTTCAGCCTTCTGCAAGGAGGAGCAGGGCAGAAAGGGCTTTGGGGGACAAGTAAGAACACTGAGTCAAATAGTATAATGTATAAATTAGTACATGAGATCTGGTGTAAAACACCAGACAAATCTTGGGTCTTGTGCACAGTTTAAAAATCTATTTCTACTATATGTATTTTTTTATAGTGATAGTTTTGGGGCACGATATCTTATGATCTGCAGTGTGCTTGCTTATTATTTTAAAAATAGTTTTACATTTGCACTGTAAATTGTATTTATTTAAATCCCTGCTTCTGGGTGCCCTGATTTCAATGTGAAACCTCTGTGAATGTTAAGACTGTCAAGTTTAAACCATTTTTAATTCAGAAGGTGATGTGTATAGTACACTTCTACAAAAGAAATGGCATATTTCATTAGATAGTTGCAGCTGACAAACATGATATGACTCAGATATTGCTGCTTTCCCCCATGTGCTTTATGAGGTGAGGCAAAGGTATTTTCAAGTTCTGTGAAGGAAGTCTAAAGGATTGGTAACAATAATAGCTTTATTTAAGCAGAGTGGTCAGTGATACAACCAGGTGTATTTTTTGTTTGAGTAATAAATTATTGAAAATCTAATTTAAAATAATTGAATAATTGCCTGAAGTTCTCATAATCATTTAGTATTAGCAAATAATCTCTGACAGCTTTGTTTTTCCGGCACTAATACTTCATTTAATACTTCATAAGCAGCTTCAAGTATGAAATTTCTGGTTTGCAAACTCAAGGTATTTGTATGTTAACAAAAAATGTCAACTTATACTACTATTTTGACCCTAACAGAGTACATGTACTTTTGGAATTGTATGAAAAGTCTAGTAATAGGATAAATAGCTAAATTAATATTTTCAGGATTGAAGTGAACTATTCCTTGCAGACTAAGAAATTGTTTTAATTTCTCTGCATTTCAAACAGTATAATTAGCGGCTCTCATGCTCTTTTGAGGGCTGCCTTTCTATATAACTGAGCCAAATAATTATTTTTAACTGTAAACCTACAGCTGAGACTTACCAGGCACCAAGCCAGCCTCACCTTCTGATTTCAAACACTCACTAATAGTTTTCTTATAAATAAGTATTGCAGGTAGAATTTAAACCAGTTTGCCTGCCCCAATCTCCGAACCAGTCAAGTGCTGGGGGGTGGGTTAACTTGACTGTCTGCATCAGGTGAAAAAGCACAATGAACAAAGCTAAACATCGCACGTATTTTGATGAAATAACAGCCCCAACGGTCTTACTCTGTCCATGAGAAGCTTCACATAAACATTGAACAAGAAAGGCAACAGAGTGGAATGATAAAAAACCTGCTTGCAAGAGCCCTCCAGACAGATGAGCAATTGTCCAACATCACCCTCTGAGACCTCCCAGAGAGGAGAGACCAGAGTCACTACACTGATTTTTGGCCATCCTTGCCAGTGTCTGCAGATGAGTCAACAAAACTTAATGGTTCATGTTAACACAGGTTGCTGACAAATCTACAATAATCAGCATGGAAACCTGACCTCTGTATTTTGCCAAGAGGAGATCATAGACCAATTAAGCCAATGTAGTCTTTGTACCTTACCTAGGCTGAGAGCCAGACCGAAAGGGGTCATGGAAGTCAAAGATGCCAGATGGCATAACAGCTGCTTAATGTAAACTTCTCAGTCACCTTTTTCACTACAGGCAGTTTAAACAGGGGATGACAATTGATAAAATCACCAATACTAAACATCTCAAATGCATGTGTGTAGCAGATTATTAGATGAATACTTGCATTTAGCTTTTCATGTACTGATGAGAAAAGTAGAGTTGGTAACACTTCTGATTGATTTTGTATCTGAAGAATAGTTTAATCCTGCCTCATTTTACCATACCTATCAGGATATGGTTCAAATGTCTGGAATTCTTCATATATTTATGTATTTCTTCACTCTACAAATGTCTTTTTTTTTTTTTTTTAATTTCCTGTTGAGTCACTAATCTTGAATCAGAACCACAGCGTCTTCCTTTATGACATGGTTAGTTGTATTAATCTGAATATCTGCTGAATATGCTCTAACTTTTGCAGTTCAGATGGATAAAACTAATCCATCTCTTTCTGCAAAAGTGGAAGACAAGTTGATGGATCATATCAATGATATATATGTAACTATTTTGCCAAATTAGTCATAGAATTACAGATAAAATTGTGTTTGAGAGTTTTTTAAAATGTTTATCCATCACAGATTTTCAAACACGGAGATGCTTACATTTGAAGAAAGAAATAGTCTAATTTATTCTTCTGTTACTGTGGAAAGTGAACTTCTTACAAATAGGTTCTGATGAGAGAATGTCTTTTGATGGTTACTGTGATAAATAAAGAAGAATTAGGTGCAATTGTGAAATTTAGTTCAATTTGGTGTACTGCAGTCCAACGTGTTCTGGTCTGGAAATGTCTGTGTATTGTTGGTAAATAAAGCTGTATTGTTGCACATGCCCCAGATATTTACAGATCTATCTGATAGATGCTTAAGGTCATGTCAGAAATAGGCACTTCAACTGTAATTTCTAAAGCTTAAACCTCTTTAAACCTTCTCAAAGAATAAATCCATTAGGCCTTGTGATCCTTAAGCCAAAATGAACACTGGCAAATAAGCACTGAATTCAACCTGAAATGTAGCAAGGGAAGAGCTTTTCCTAGCTCCTATAGAACAGCCTGTTGATTAGAAAACTTGCTGAAGATGCAGAAAGACAGGCTGTAGAATTTCCCCTATGTGAGAGAGAAGGGATTCACCAGATCCCTTAGCTATGCAGGCATCCGAACTGCACAGTCTAGTGGCTACTGGTCAGACCATCTTCCCTGCTCCTTCTCGTAAAAGGCCGCTGAGTAGAAAGAAATGTAAACTGGGGTTTGAGGAGTAAGAGTAAACTAGAGGAAGCCTGGTTCCGTAAGCATTGGCTCATTGAAGGCAGTCACAGTTTCAGGAATTACTTGTGAATGCTACAGTTAAATGATTACCTAAAATGTTCAAGTAGCATTAATAGTGCGGAACTGAAGACAGGAGGAGGTTCTAAGCCAAACTGAAGCCAGACTGATGGCTTTCTAAGGTGTTAAACTACTGAATAATAAAGACCTGTGAAGTTCTTTGAATTAAGTTCAGTTTCCTTACAGTTACTTCACTGTAGTGCGAGGATATGTTTTGGAAAAAGATGTAATGTGAAGTTTTCCAGTGAACAGCTTGCATAGAAATGAAGACACTGTCAGATGGTCTGCATACACTTCCCTATTCATGTGAGGCTCAGCATAGGTGATACTTATATACGGTTTCAGTAAAGAAAGCTCTACCCACTCAACCACATTTTTTTAACAGGTATTCTGCTCATTTCTAGGCATGAATTTACAGAACTTGTGATCAAAAGAACAAAAAGAATCCCAGATGGGAAAAGGAAGGAGAAGAAACCTGAAAGACGTTTACTTTCCTGTCCGGAGTGGTAAAAGAAGACACGAAAAAGTAGTGAGTGACTCACGCTCACTAGTATGTGGGGTTTTTTTCCCTTTAGACTTCCTTCTACATTAAACTGTAACCATTTGAAGACCTACAGGTATGTTCTTCCTTTTCTCCAGTTATCAGTGGCATCTTTGTGATAATAAAAGTGAAAAGAGTGATTCACCCTGATGTTGCAGAAAGCTTAAATACGTTCCTTTTGCTTTCCTTTCCTGTGGAGCTAATAGGGATCAGAAAAGGGCAAGAGATGACAGCTTTTGCACATGTGCATTTATGTTTTCAGCATTGCCTGTGTGTTCAAAAGAGAAATCACTGTGGGATTCTTTTTTTGTGTGGTGATCTTTTATGCATCAATTGAGAAAGGAAGTAATCACTTGGGAATAGCTACTTTATACAAGTTCAAAAGACTCCCAAAAGAGAAGAAAGTTCTGCTTCTCTATACAATACAGCAAATGCCAGAAAAGGTGGGTCATTCTCACTGCAAGGCATAGGACATGTGAGACCAGATTTAACCCTTGTGTAAATCCACTGACTGGAATTATCAGAGGACAAACCTAGGCAATTATCAATGGACAAAAAATAAAATATTAAGAGATCTCATTTGAATATGCATCAGTTTCATGTTAGTATGCACAAAAGCAAGGGAAGTCAGGCATTACGTACTAACTTTTGTCCCCAACCAAGTGCTGATTTGATGCGTTTCCTTTCTAAGCTTACAAACCAGATTTTATTGCATTCATCTAATCCATACAGAAGCTTTTCTTTATCTCCCTAGTTTACTCAGTTTGGTTTTACATGAGATCCACATAAGGGCTGCCCCAAAATTAAAAGAAGAATTGTGTCTGCATATGTAAGTCAGAATAGAAATCCAGGGACAGGGAAGAGGGAGAGTACAGGTATGTATCTGGAGGTGTTGTGTCCTAAGTAGTACATAAAAGTGTGAGGCCCTGTGGCTTTTGTTATAGACTCTGTTCTTGCAATAGGATTTTCAGAGCATGTAGTAGTGGCTTAATTAATATTTTGGTTGGATTTTTATCCAATCAAAGCACCAGGATTTTTATTGCTGATTCCAAAGTAAATAGAGGTTGCATAATGCAAAGTGGCATACCAGTACAGTATTGAAGAAAGTATATTTATAAGTACAGAAAGGGTTTAAAACAGAACATATGTGTGTATATTTCTGATTGTGTTCAGTCGAAGGATTCTTCTGTTATGAAGTCCTTGATTAAAAGTGATTCAAACCACAAGTAAAAGTGCTCAGTAATTACTTCCAGCATCTTCTCACTAGTCTTGTGTGTGATCTCAGATAATGTGAGACTTCACAAAGTCTAACTCTAGGAGGTCCCCACCACCTCTCCTTGTTTTGGCAGTAAACAAGATAAAAGTGTATTTAGCAGTAAGACTTGGGAGTCTGCCTTCAGACTTGTCAGATACCTGAGTATTTGTATGTCTGTAGCTTCTGATACAGCTTTGGCAACCAGATGGACTCATGTGCTACCAGCCTCACACCAGTCAAAAGGTTCTAGCAAAAGGATTATGTGTATTAGATTTTCTCCCTACTTTTTCTAGAGTAAAAGTGTGTGTTCTAGTTCTTTTCATCAGTCTTCTAGGAGTTTTGGCTTTTTCCTGCAGAAAGAGAGCACTCTATTTAGAATGTCTTTTATAAACAGAACAATGCCTGGTTTATAAAACAAGTACCTTCAAAATGCTGGAACTTTTTCCTAAGTGTTTTTTCCTAGCTGACAGTTTTCTAGAATTCAGCTGTGCTGTACAAGCTTTTGAAGATTTTCTTTTCCCTATATTAACACACGTAGTTCTGAATCTTCTTTCAAGGAATTAAATTACTCTATCACTTTAAATGTCTAGTTTGTTAAGTCTACCTACTGTAGTTGTTTTAATGAGTAGCGGTCAGTAGTTATAAATCTGATGCTGCTGAATGAGCATTAATTGTAGTGGATCACATTCTTTTTCATTTGAGTTGTTAGAAGGCTCTTCAAATTTATGCCTGACTCTAAATAATATTTACACTAGTTACCATTTACTTGTGTTTATTTTATACTTTTAAAGAAATGAACATGTTCAGGGAAAAAAGTAGTAAGCAAGGAAAGTTTGCTCAAGCAAGAAGGTTTTGAAGTATTGAATTTAAATAATAGATACAAGATTCTCTTGCCTATTTTTATTTGCTTTGTTGTGTTGTAGTATTTGCTCTGATGGCTTCATTAATTTTTTAATATAAAGATATAATGTATATTGTACCTGCCTCTCACTGTGTACTAATTACCAGCTTGCAATAAATTTGTCAAGATAGTTTGATAAAATTTTCAGCAGTTATTTTGATTTTTGCTATTATTGTTGTACAGTTTTTCTCAGCTGCAGAAATGCGAACATACTCCCCAGGGTTTCTAGGGAACCATTAGTCCTGTACTTCTGTATATGCAAAGGGTCTCCAAGAATAATTTTGAGTGTTTGCCATTTTCAGCCCAGCTGCTTGCAGAGCATCCACAGTGAGAGGAATGAAGCTAGTACTGCAATTTACAATAAGAACATTCCAAACTCCTTGAGGATTAAATGTAGACTTCCTTAATCCCTGGCTTTTACTCTGTAGTATGCAACACTGTTTTCATTAAGCAAATGCACTATAAATTCCTCCCCAAAAGTGGTATAGTGAGACTTGGGCTTTTTTAGTTGTTTTGGTAACTTGATCTTTACATATTGTCTTCAGACTTTAAACAAGAACATCATTATATTTCTTGCATGATTTTGGAAAGTTGCTTTCTGGTTTTAGACAAACTTCTTATAATTGACATCTTCCCACCTGTGGCTTGGTGGGTATCTGTAATAGAAACTTGTGTCAGCTGTGCCCTCATGATCAGATAGTAAACCAGCAGATTGCTAATCCTTTCTCATTTGTACTGCATTTCCTCCTACTTCTGTGATGATAAGGCTTATTTCTCTGGCTCAACAACCATCATTTAAAGAACTAAATGATTTCTCAGTATCACAATGCTCACTGGATGTGTTGTATGGGGTTTTCTTCCTCTTTTCACATGTGGGAAAATAAATGAAATTTAAGTAATTTACTTTGAGACTGCAAACTGCATTTGTTGCTTCTTGCTAAACACGCTAATGGAAAATTACTATTGCATTATTAGTATGTATAAAAACCTCGTTGAGATTGTTACTCTGTGCACAGAAATACCACATAGGCCAGTTACTGTGTGCTCAGAGACATTCATTTTTATAGTCAGTTGCTCGTATGATCGCAGTTGGTCACTGGAGATCATTCTGTGCTGCTCTGGGGCTGAGGTTGTTTACCAGGAGCAGTGGGAAAGTGCTAATCCTCCCTCAGAGCTCTCCATCTGCAGAACCAGATGACTGTTCATTTCAGAAATTTGTCCTGATATAGGGCAAAGAGCACATCTGCTTCATCACCCAAATGGCCCATTTTTATAAATGGATGCTTTCTTTTATAACTATCATGCACATATAAAAATATAGAAACAAACTCCACTGTAGTTTCAGTGATTGATTTCATTATTTTAATGGGTGATAATCCACATTATGGAATAACACTGATCTTTTAGGCTAAAGCTTTTAGAAATCACTTTATTAGAATATGCTATTTTGAACAATAAGAGAAAACAGAACAGTTACTACTTAACATATATAGATGTATTTCTTCTGAATACCTGAATTAACAGACACCTAGCAACAGTTTATTGTAAAACATATGCAAAGAAAGAGTTGTGTCTAGCAGATAATTTCCCTGACCCAAACAAGAGAACATTATAGGTAGAAGCTTTGTTTGAAAACTGCTGCCAAAAACACTGTCCCACTACCCTACACACTTCCAGTACTTCATGATCAAAAGCAACCGTTTTACCAGAAGTAACAGTAGAACAATTTTATGCATATAGATTTAGACTATGCAGTTTTCTTGTTAAGACAATAAAATTTTTAACAGTGGATAGCCATTGGATGAACATATTAAAATAGAATTGGTGTGAATTTATGAAAGAATTCTGGAAGATTTTTCCATCAGTTGGACAAATGTTACAGTACTGTGCAATTTTCATATTTTAGGAATCACAACCCTTGTCCTAGGCAGTAATATGAGCCTCTTAATTATAGCAGTGAGAAAGGCTACGTGGAAAACTGTTTTCTAGAACTGTGAAACTTTTCAACTTTCGAAGTTCTCCCTCATCTTTCTTAAGGACTGAAAAAAAAAAGGCTTAGCAAGTGTGTGTGATTGTGCATAGAAGTTGATTTTTATGGAGAAGAGGAATACAGAAGTGAAATAACATGAGACAAGCATTAAAAAAAAAAAAAACTATCAGACACACGAAGAGTGTGATACTCAAGTACCTGTGCTGCCATCCCAAGTCAAGCTCTTAAATTATTAACACCATTTCCCTTCTTTGCGGTGGATGTTGTGTCAAAGCTGACTGACTCAAACATTTCATTTTTCCAACAGCCACAGTTTCATTCAAGGGTTTTTTTTTAATTAGGAAATAAATGTTTCACTAACAAACCTCTAAGTGTGGACTCCGCAGTATCCATTCTACAGCACTGGTAAGGAATGAATAGCTTCTACGCAGGGCTCCCAGAACATATCAGACCCACCAGCACTCTGATTTTATTATATGTGGCACACAATAATGTAGAAATACAAAACATGATTAATATTTTATACCTTTCCTGGTATAAAATATTAATTTAGTTATTCATTCACCTTTAATGAGTTAAATTAGAATCACAGCTGAAATATTATTTAAAACATTATCCATGTTTACTTGTCTTATAACAGAAACACCTGTTAAAGATTCCGTATATCAAGTTGTAGACCACATTTTTCTTCAGATTACCCTCCTCCCTGCAGCCCTTCCGCCATGTTGCTGACATTTGTATCTTACATCTTGCATAGTCATATGCAAAATCATTAGTAGCAGGAAGAGCTATATGGAAGTGCAGTTGAGATTGTGGAAGACATCCCAGAACAAATTACCATTCCTATTCTTCCTATTTCAGTCTGGAGCAGATGCACAAAACTTCCTCTTTATCTAATTCTTGTACTCACATCTGACATACCCACTCCAAATAGCAAGGAGGTCTGGCTTCGTTCAGTAGATGCAACCGCAGTTTAGACTCAGGTAGTATTGCAGGATAGAAACACTAATTTTCCATCAGGCATAATCAAAGGAACATGGAAAGTGCAGAATGAAATTATCAATAAAATGAAGTGAGGAAAAACATAATAGGAAATGGGAGTCAAAAAGAATGAGGGGATGCCAGGTAATTGGCCAGGTAAATGGCATTAGAATGTGAAAGGATGTGAAAAAGAAAAGAGTAATCGATAAGACAAAGAAAGTGTATGTTAAGATATAAGACATCAAGTACAAGTGTTTAAACATTACTTGTACATTCTGTCAGATATATCTGAAGGGGAATGTTTTATGCAGTCATATTTTCAACTTTAAGACTTAGTAATTATGTAACCAGACTGCCTCAGAAAAGTGAATTAAAATACAGTATTTAAACTACTATGAGCCACTATCTCATCTGCCAGGTGTTAGGCATTTCATAGTAGCTTGAGGACTCTATTTATACGTGTTATATGGCTTTAAATATTGTACAGATGTGGATACGATCATGTGATTTTAAACGTGCACATTCAATGAGGCATCTGTGTTTTTCACAAATATCATAATTACATCAAAGAGGGAATTGTGAATGAATCCTTGGATCAGTGATTTTTAACATAAATACGCGGTAAATATTGTTCACACTGTGTTAAAGATGACTTGGGCTACATACAACGAGTGCTTAGAAGAGGTGTAATTTCCTGGGGTGTTCTGTTAAATATCTAATCAATACAGAAGATTCCATCTAAGTCTTGGCAATATAGAATGATTGGCTTTCATTTCACCTTTCTACTGCATTTTTTCAAAGAAAAGTGCAATTTATTCCACTGGAAAAAAATAGTAACCCCTCACCTACATATTCCTGCCACTTGTTGCCCGAGAAATGGCTTTCAATGTTGTATTTTAATTAAAAAGATTGAGTTGGATGCAATTCTATCTTAGATTTTTTTTTAGGGTACACCTCTACAATGTAATGTGTTTGTTGAAGAGAAATGAGCACCTTTATAAACCATTTCAAATAATAAAAATGCAAATCCATGTATCTTTCAGGAGTGATTCATAAGGCATTGCTATCATCTGACAGCCTCTGTTAGGCAGGGGTGGGATGAAGTAGTTACTTGTTTCCTCCCACCCAAAACAAGACCCTTCTCAAATGATGTTTTATGGTGGTATGTAGTAGAGGTAGTTGATCACACAGCTGGGCTGTTGCTTCACCAGAAAGGTGTATCCCTCCTGGATAAGAAAGGTGAATTTCTTTGTGATCCCTTCTCTTTGCCCTGTTCTGTGTTGCTCATTTACTCCTGCTTCGTACTGGAATGGAATGGACACCAGTACAGGTTATCAGTCTCATCAGAGAGCAAAGCAGCAGATTGAGGTGGTTTCCTTGACTCTTTCAGCAGTTAGTTGTGATCCTCTGGGTGAGATTCAATGTAACTGTGCCAGTGTAATTGCTGTGTAATTGCAGTGTTTATTAAATATGAACACAACATGGCTGGGTTTATACGTGAGAGCTTGACTTTACAGTGCCACAGACATACCCCTCATGCTGGGTTGCACTGTTCAAGCACAAGATGTTCGCTCCAGAGCTGATCTTTGGCCAATATACCTGTCTTTGTTCTGGGGAGAGAGGCATGGACTAAGCTACATGGGAAGTGTAGTTTCATTGGGTCTAAAAAATCCTGATTAGAAATTTTTTTCTGATGTGATGATGTGTGATGGTACGTTTATACTGACAAAGCCGTCATTACTGAGATGGGCCTTTTCAAGTGTAGTTTATGCAACAAGCAATGATTATGAAAATACATAGTTTTAAGAGTTTAAAAACATTAATGAATTATATATTTAAGTTTTTCTATAATTTACATTTGGGTCTGAATGTAGCCAGAGTATGTTTTTGAAAACCCGATTTCAAGCTGAAAAATGGCTATACTTGGATAATTAAATAAACATACAGTTTTTCTAAAATGCAAGCAGAAGAATGTGAGACTTTTTTTTTAGCTAAAATCACTGTAGCTCCAATGACAGAGCTATGGATCAAGTTTCTGTGGAATCTGTACCTAAAACCTATACCATTACCAATTCAAGATTATTGTATTTACACATCAGTTTCATTATTTTGAGCAGAGGTTAAAATTCCAAAACACCCATAGTATTTTTGTCGATTTAGTGTTTTTTTTAAACAAAGTCAGCACATACGTTTGAGAAGAGAGTTATTATTACTACTGTAAAATCATTTAGAATGCGTTTGCATGGCTTAATTGACCTTAAATAATGCAATTGCTTCCACTCCAGCTGACATGAGAGTGAAGGAAAAAGCAATGAGAATTACACAATCTTCCTATTAAATTTAAGCTGCCAAATGAAAGGAAAACTGACTTAGAATTTGTCTATCAATCACCTTCCTCTTTCCCCAATGACACAAGAATGCAAAAAGAACCTGAAAATGATTTGGTTAGTTCTCAGGAAGGAATTTCAAGGCATTTAACAATGGCTGGCTTTTTCTATGGCTTGTGGAGCTCTCCTTTATAAAGATTACAGTTCTGGCAATGTTTGCTTATTTTAAATTTATAATAAATTTTAAATTATTTTGTTCTGTTAGAGATAGCTACTCAGTGCATCTCACAGCAATGCTGAGTTTTGTTGAGATACCGAAGCAGCTTTGCTTGTTGATTTGGTTGTTGATCCATCCACAATGTGTAAAACAGTCCTTTTCACATCTCTGTACAAGATGCTTGTGTTTCCCTCTAACCTGCGATGACAACTCTGGTCTTCAGCTAAAATTCTTCTCAAGTACCTTGTTTGTAACCTTAATTTCTTCATGCTATTGGTTTTCACTTGGTGGATTTATGTAGTTGCTTTTGATATTTTAAACAGACATTACAATCATGTCCAGTATGTCCACTTGGTGGAAAAGAGCTTCTGGTTGGTAACTTCTGAACTGTCTTCCCTCAAATACCCCCACCATGTTTTGGGGTTTTGTTTGAAGGCACATATTTTCTGATTTAATGTCTGATAGTTAGGCTCTACAATTATATTTCAGAAACAAACAAAAAAACCAACCAAACAAAAAACCACACAGCTTTTATTTTAATTTTTTTGTTAGATTTAGCAAGTTCTGAGGATTGTTTTTCTAATTCTGAAGTTGTGCTTGCCTTGGAGCTACATTGCTTATGGTGATTCTAACAACATGGGTATAGTTAAACAACAATAACCCAAATATAAAAGAGTTACTGTGATGCATGTTACTAATATTTCTGTCACACAACTTCAGTATATGTAGAGTGAGCTAGGTTTTCTTCTTTCTTCCCTATTACAAGCTTACCTCTTCAGTTCAGCATAGTGTTTCTGGCTTGATGTAGTCTGAATATGAGTTTCTAGACTTATACTAATAATCACCTGATGACTTCTGGTTTTGTTTCCCCAGGAGTGTGCAGTATTTTTTTCATTGCTGTCTTCTGTGGTCTTGCAGGTGAATACTATCATTTATCGTATTTCCCTTTATCCAAAATCAGCTCCAATTTTGTAGCAGCAAGAGCTGCTGGAGGTTCTGCAGTAAAAAATACAGCTCCATTGCATGAAAAGTGTGGTAAAAGACTTAAATAGCTGATTGGAGTTGTTGGCAAAATCAGAAAGCTTCTTCAGATAGTGAAGCTTCTTTTCAGAGAAGCGTTCTTTTCTGCTTCTCTAGCTTTGTTAGAAACTCAGGACTGTATTGGGGCTTCAGAGCGTACTTAGTGGTTCACTTCAGGGTTCTTGTACCACAGTTCTCCATACCGGAGTCTCTGTGGGGCTGTGGAACAGCAGAAATCTGGTGGTCTTCCCTTTTCAGGAAGAAAAACACAGCATCTCAGCACATATATTAATTTTGCCCAAGCACATCTATTTATTTTTTCTCCAATTTTTTTTTTTTTTTTTGTCTTTCTAATTATTGTGAGTCTTCCGTCATCCTTTTGGTAACATTCCAGTAAATGTTAAAGAACAAAGATAAATTAATTGCTGATGCAAGCGTGACTTTAATTAAACTATTGAGCCAGGATATTTCATTCTGATTATTACTGAACTTACATTATCTCACATTTTGTTAGTTAACTGCATTTAAATATAAATTTTGATTCCACATAGCCTGTATTATTCTTAATCAAGATAATTTTGTCTTAAAATATGGTGATTTATTTCTGATAGTGAGAATATTGTGTTTACTCTAGATTATTTTAACATACTACTTGGACCAAGGAAAAGTATACTTTGATCTATTTACATGCTTTTTCCTTCTATAGATAATGTAAGGCCTTTTGGCACCATTTCTGGATGCTTAAGCAAATACCGTAAATCTATGGAAAGTGTATCTGTGAAGTACAAGTAAGCATTTTTTCCCAGAGGAAATATCTGTTGTTTGTTTTTTTTTTTTTTAAACATGAGGTTGAATTTATTCCAAATTCAAGTATTTGACAATTTCCTTATTGTATAAAAGGAAAACATTTTAAATACATTTAAATAAATGTTTTGTATCAGAAATTATGACCATTTCAGTTCAATATCTGAAAAGCAATTAATTTGACTTCTCATTTTAAAACAGCAGGTTTTGTTGGAAAATTGATCTAGCTTAAAAAGTGTTTGAACTCTCAAAGAGAGAGGTAAACCAGCTTCTTTCAACTAGATTGATATTTTTAGCATTTATTTAAAATTATTTGGAATTTTGCTTATTTTGGCTTTATTGTAAACCCACAACTCTAAAATTTGCATTTTAACCACAACATTTTTTCTGTCTTTTTTATCATAATGCTCCGTTCTATATATTGTAGTATTCTATGACATAATATAAATCAGTTCCCTAATCTGGTGACTGAATCAAGAGAGTCCATTCTTGTTATATTTAATGAAAGAAACCTTTACAAATTTTATATTGTGGTTGCCTGGGAAAATAAATTTGGATCAGTAAGGGCAGCTATTTGCTTCAATTCTTTAAAAAAACAAGTAGAATGCAGGCATCTCCCTTCCACTTGTGCATTTGAAAATACCAAAGATACTGAACATGTGGATGGTGCGCAGTGAATGGTAAGGATGGGTCAGTGCATTTGCTTTGTGCACTTGTTTCCCCGTGTTCAAATTGATATCAGCGGATATCAAAGCTCCAGAAGCCCTGAAGTGTGTCACTCCGGTTATATCCAGCCTAGCAAAATGAATCTTTTCAAACATGAATTTAAGATTAATCTATTTCAAGTACACTCGTGGGTTAGTGCAGCCTCTGAATCTTCTACAGCTGAGCAAAAAGTAATCTCTCTTAGGTTATTTCCACCTGGAATTCAACAAGGCATTCATGGAGTTGAAACATCTATTAATGCTTTATGCTATTTGGAGTTTACTTCTAAATTATTTGATAAATATTGAGAATATTTTTGCTACGTAGTTTGCCTTTTTGAATTTTGGACAGAGTATGCTCATACCATCAGACTAACTCAGCATAATCCATCTTATAGATTGATGGAAACCATTCAGTTTGACACCCGGTTGTCATGCTCGGGTTGGTCATTAACCACCTTTACTTCCTTTATGGTACATGGTAGAGCGAAAATTAGCCAGTCAGGAAGCCTGCATAGCTTGCAATACACTTTTGTGGGATGAAACAATGACCTCTTCTTGTTCAGTCGAAGTAATCAGTGTGACCAAAACCAGTGTATCATAAAAAGTAAATAAGGTTAATGAAGTAATTGTCATATTAACAATTACTACATATAATATAAACTCAACTGAGAAACCATGTCATCAATTGATAATGCATAATTAAGAATTGAGTGTCAATGAATTGAAATAGTGTGGGCATGATTCCAGTTCAAGAAACAGATAGCTCTTAAAAACCTCAAACCAAAAATGACTGTATCTTTCCTACGCTTGCTCAGTAAATTGAAGTAAATATTTAAGAACATCTACTGAGTGAGAATCTCCAAGTAGTGTTTAGTCATCCATACATCAAGAGCAACCTGGACCTTCTGATGGACTGACCTAGTACCCAACTTTCTGAATGGCTGTGCCAATAGGTTTCTAAATGCTTTTTTGTTTTCCTAAGAGTAAGAGCAAACATTTGCTCCTAGAGTGCTTTTGAGTACACTACTTTGTATGCCTAGTCCGCTGTGTCTTAATCCTTAGCCTGGCCCACTACGGTGTAGCACCCAGGTCAGATATATGAAATCGGCCTTCTCTAGGATATTGACAACTTTGATGGATTTACATTGTAGACATTGCTCTTGTTTAAACTAGACTAGTATCTTGTCATCCTAGGGCATTTTTACAGCAAATGGAGAAAAATAAGTGCTGCTTAAGACATAGATCATCTCATCCTGAGGTAGATGTCTGAAGCAGGTCACATACATCACAAAAAGTGCCTGTTTATCCTCAATAATTTTAAAGAAAGCTCAGGGTGATTAGCTCAAAAACAGATGTCTCGAATGCAACTGTCTAAAATCAGGTGAGATAAATCTAAATATCCATAGGCAGCTATACTCTCCCTTAATGGCTTTAGATTAACAGACTCTTTTGGCAGATGCATAATCACTTTCAAAATATTTATTACCCTGGTAAGAACTTCAACTAGAGAGAGGGGCATGCATACTTTTTCTGCTTTAAATGTTTAGCTTCTACTTTTACAATGCTAACTGCACTGGGCTGGTGTTTCCAAATATCACGTTGTTTTACATAAGATTCAAGTCTTCCAGTAAACCAGCTTTTAAAATATGCTTTCGCTCCTTTTAAAGTAATCTCTTAATAATGATCTTATCCCATCAGCAGTAATTCTGTGAAGATATTGAAAATCTTTTTTTTTTTTTTTCCTTTTGTGCAGGAGCTTTTTTTTCATATATGTGAAATGATGAATAAAATTCTCCCTCAAATCTAGGGGTTTGGGCAACCTACTATTAGAAATTCAGGTTCTTGCTAACTCACAATGAAAAGAATAAAAATAAGTTAGAGTTTTTCCCGCTGAGAAATATCTCTAGTGTTAGTGATGAAAGGATTGTTCTCAGGGAACTGCAGAACAATTGTCTTGCAACATTTGTTTAAATTAAGTCTATTTCATTGGCCTTTTGCACCTCAAAAGGACCTCTCAGATTACGGCGGTTTGAATTCTTGTCATACTGTGATAAATTCATGTGGTCTCATTTTCGCAAGCACTGAACAGACGCTGCTCACGTTGAAATTCATGAGAGCTGTGTGAAAGAGTGCTTTGCAACTGCAGAGCAAAAAGTTGCAGTGTGATCATATTATACCTGCACAAGTTAGTGTGATTTGAATTCTTTTTCTAAAAGTCTGTACACTAAAATGCCCCAGGTTAATGGTAATGCCTGAGGATGTTGTGAGATGCCTCTCTAAGCACAATTATGCACCCAAATGGTACATAGTCTTTTGAGGAGCAGAAGTCCATATGAGCATTCACAGTGATAGTATTCATACTTGTGGTGCTCTATGTGGTGCCCCACGTCTCAAGGAACGCCTTGTCTGTCCATAAGTAGCTTTCTTGTTAAGTTCAGACTGAAAAGTATATCAGTGATGAGAAAAAATGATAAATGTTTGCATGATGTTCAAATATATTTATGTATAAATGTACCATAATTATATAGTAAAGACTTGTGGGTCAGTAATTTCACGCTTTTTGTAGAATAGCTGCTGCTGCGATTAGTAGCCAACACTGTCACTTTCATTGTGTATCGTCTTGAAATGTCTTCAAAAGATCCAATACTCACTAGCTTTTGTTTTTAATATTATTGCTATTTTTCAGTAACAGTTTACACCAGACTTTTGCTCCTGCATGTATATACAACTATGTAATTGAAGTATTGGCTTGCTGAAAATGACACAATATAACACATTTAATTAACACCATTGTAAACATTCAGAATTACACGTGCCTTAGTTCCTTCTTCCCACATCTCTTTCACTGCTTCCCAGGACGGTATGAGGAATAGGAAGAAAAAATACCCCACAACTCTTACCTTGGATATTTGAAAGTTTTCCTCCTGTTTACACACAGTACTTACATAGCCATTTAAATTTCTCCATAAATTACAAAGTGACATAGATTGTCTGATGAAATCTTTGCAAACATGACAGTAATGTATGTAGCACTTTATGTGGTTTGAGAAGAGCAGTATATCTGTGAGGAAAAATGTTGGTTTCTAGTGAGAAAGATATGCTGTGATATGGTATAAAGATTTTCTGGAAAATAGACTTCTCTGTTGTATTTACAAGAAGAAAAGTGTTATTTTGGTTTTGTTTGCTCTATTAATCTTATATACTATACTTAGCCTGTCAAAATCTCCTTTTAGAGGTATCTCTGTGACCGGTGAAATATGACACATGAACCAGGAAAATCAGACACATGTGTGCTGAGTTATTTTGTGGTAATGGTGGTTCTTTTGTAAGTTCAGCTAATACAGCTTCACAGGTCAGCTGAGGGTTATAATTGAGTTAGATCATGTCCTTGTGGCTTTGAAACAGCAGATCATCCAGTGAAGTGTTAACAGCTATAACACATGTAATGCACTAAAACCAGTCACGAGTAACTGTAGTTTCAGCTATTTTGAGTAGTGTTTGATCTATAAAGGTGCAGCTAGTTGTTAGATACACTTAAATAGTTACATTTAAACTAAATATAAGTATTTATGGGATTTTTATAGGTAAGTAGATGTCTTTACACATGTGATAACCTCAGATAGTATGGGTTTAATCAATATATGGTAAAGCTTTACATATTCTGAATAGAGATGGTAGAATTTATTGCAGATTCAGGGAAAAAAAAAAAAAAAGAGTCATGTTTTGGCAAGCAAGGGATTATATTTAATTTAGGCCATGGATGGAAAATACAATGTTTTAATGAATGCAACATGAGATCAGGGAAAGGCTTCTCGCTTTCCACAGAAGCAGCTCAGTTTCTCATTTGGGATGTTCTCTTGAGGACATAACAAGAGGTTTCCAGTGGAAATAAGCTGTGAGCCTTGTTGGAGAATTTTCCCCTCAGTTTTTAGGACCAGTCTAATGGATTTTTATGGGCTACTTCCATTTGTTCTCACAGGTAGGTTTTACTGGTTCTTCCTAGGGAAGCACTGCAACGAATTTCCCTCACAGTGGTGTAGCGAAGATGCAGTGCAGATTGCCTAGCGATGAGAACTTTACCTTGAAAAGCAGCAATTGCAGCATTAGTGCTCCAGGCTGGAAGCGCTCATTCATGATGCTACCAAAGAAGGAGAGCTGGATTGTTACTGTGATGTGCAGCACATCTGCTGCCAAAGAGATACCTGCCCTGCAGGCAGCGGGCACGCATAATGTCACAGTGTACTTCCAGACTGGGATTGCAGCCACCGGTTTTGTGCAGCTTCCCTGAGGCAGGAGCTGCCAAGGTTGACAAAACGGCCACATGAGCCTGTCCCAGAAGGTGATGGTGCTGGCAGTTCTACCTCAGGGCCCACAGGACCTCCAGGCCACCAGTGTGGTCTCCAGCACCCACCTCGGCAGGTCAGCTTGCTGTCACAGGGATGCCATGGCTGCCAGCACAACCTAATATCTCAGTCTTCCACTTCAGACAAAGCCCCACTTACCTAGCTGTGATGGAAACAGAAGTTAAATCATTGCAAGAAACAAAAGGGTGGTTATCACTCCTGCTTTGAGGCACAGCTTGGTCTGGGTTTGTACACTGGAGCTGCATTGCTCTAGGCAGGAGGTCTTGCTGGGCTTTGTATGCTGAGCTTTGGGGCTGATGTGAAAAAGTAGCTGCTGTGAGGCCTGCCCTGGAGGTAGAATTGTCTGGTAGCAGAGATGAAAGTTGTCACTACTCTTTGCTCACAGTCAAGCATCCTGCCCTGAGGGTAGAGGTACGCAGTGTCACTTCCACATGACAGTAATTCCTGGAGGCTGTGCTGCGTGGCTGCCCTGCCAAACCATCTTGCAATGAAAACTGTTTTACACCGTACGAGTTTTCAGGAGTACAGTAGGAAATATTCAGCAAAGGAAGACGTTCTTGGTTCTGTTGTATCGTGTAGGTGTATGCAGACATGCCTCTACACACCAGCTACCAATTTTCAAAAATTCTGGAGAGAAAAAAAAACAGCAAACAAGTGTTCCCCTCATCCCATCTCATCTTGAAAATATTTGTTGTCTATGTGTTTATCAGGACACTATGCTTATTTGTAGACTCAGCCTGTCTTGTGTAATGTGACCTTTGTTCTGTTACATGTGTAACTTTACTGAAAGAAATGACAAGTTTGAATGAGTAATGTTTATTTCTCACTGTATTCCTCACTCTGGTTCTCTTTTGGTTTTGTGACCGTGTGTAAGCAGACTTCTGGGGCTGAGGAGAATTAGTTTGTCTTTATTAGATGGTCTACGTTTCACAAAAGAAAGCTTGTGAGGGCATGAGTGCTGCTTTTAAGGTGGAGGAGAGCATAAGATTTCATCACCTCTCAATGCATCTGTACCATAAGGGTGCAAAAATCCTTGTGTTCCAACTTTGTTTTATTGGCATACCATTTTTCTGGGCAGAAGTGTTCAGATGACCTAATTAATTGGTAGTTTGCTTTCATGAACTGAAGGAAAGTAAACCATTAAGAAATTAAATGTAGGCATGAGTTATTTAACTTATTAATTATTTTATTTACTTTAGTTTCAGTATTATAAATTGATTCAATCAACTGGAGATATGGACTAGATTTTTAAAAAATTGTTTATTGTGTTGTTTTGTCTGTTTCACTTACATTATGTCAATGAAGTTTTAACGAACGAAGTAACACTAATCTGGGTCAGAATGTTTGCTTTGAGTGTGTATTTTTTAACTTGGAATCTATGCCTTATACTTTTGATCCATGGCAGTGCAATACTGTGCCATGTAGTTTGAAATGGGTCAATAACATTTAGATCAGAGTTACAAAATCTTTTCTATCATCTCCTTGCTGAAGTCCAAGGAAAATTGTAGTGATCATCTAAGTCTATTAACAAAAGAAAACAGTTAAAAGTAGGGTGAATTGTTTGTGCTTTATATATGCAAGTGTACTATAAGGATTGATTTCGACAGATTAGGGAAGATATTCACAGATGCAAGTATTTTTTTGATATTTATTTTTCATTGGTTACTAACAGAGAAACAAATCTCTGTTGTAACAAAGGGAATTAATATTTGAAAGTGATTTAATTGTATTTGAAAAATTTTCTCAGGCTTGACTTTGAAGTATGACTAAGAAAGCTATAGTTCAATTGATGGTTCATGTATTGCAAGCCAAACAATTAATTGAAGTAGTAGGCCATCCAAGAGAAATTATAAAGACAGATATATAAGAAATATAGGGTCATTTAGGAATGTAGAAGGTATTAGTGGCAATGTAAAGAAGAAGTAATTAATACATTTAATTATAAAGCACATATCATGTGCTTTATGTGACAGCAGTCTTGAAACAGTTCCAGTAAGATGACTTGCTGTAGTGCTGTAGGACACTGGGTCCCGATTGTCATAGGACCGAGCAGAATTTGGCTGAACTACTCAGTACTAGAGTTGTGTAGAGATCTTACTTCCGTTTGAAATACTCATGTTAGTGGGATATTTTTGCATGTAATAATTTAAAATGTAAGTAGTGCTATTTCAGAGACAAGAAGGAAAATGTGAGATGGGCATTTAAGTAGGGGTTGTTCTACTGGAGAGAACTGAGTTCTCATGAAAAACATAGGGTCTTTCACAGGCCTTATATGACTTAGTAAAACTGTGGTAAATGATTCTTTAGATTTTGTTCATGGCTTTAGCACAAGCTGAAATAGTGTTTGAAAAACAAGATCACCCACCAAATTGACTGCTTTGTGTATGGGCAAGCATAGTTAGTTGTGGGGGGGTTTGTTTGTTTGTCTTTGATTTTGTTTTTGTTTCTTTTATACTCTCTACTTCCACCTGCTGAAAATGTTTCAGTATCCAATCTAATCAGCTCTTTACTCCTCTTCAGACCAGCTGTAGGAAATCAAATGGAGATAATAGTATGAGTTGAGTTCAGGAAGTTTCAAATGTGATCAAAATCACTGTTTGACTACATTTTACGTCAATGCCTACAGTAGTAAGTTTCTAAAATACAGGAAATTACACTCTTGAAAATTAAGTGTTCAAGAGATGTATCTCAATTAAAAAAAAATAATCTTTTTAAACTAGTGCTGCGGTGCTGCTCTGCATCTGTGAGTATATTACAGCATTCTCTCCGTGCATGTTAAAATGATACATAATTGTTGCCTAGTCAGTAAGGGAGCATGAGACTTAGTTACTATGTAGGAAAATATTGTATTTGCTACTGAATGTTTAATACTTTTCTTCTTGGTTGTGAAACTAATTGGCTTAGTTTTAACTGAAACTTGAAATTCCTGTGTAAATTCAGGACTCCATTATAATGAATTACTGAGAAAGAAAAAAAAGTTGAATACTGTGAGACTTGTGATAAGGTTTCAGTGCCTGTAAGCTAAATTTCTAGAGAAATATTTCATAATTTAGATTGTTAATTTATATGAAAACGCTTTAAAAGCTTTTTGTATAAGTGATTTCGGCATGAAAGTAAATATTGATACCAAAGTCTGTTTCAAGATTTAGCTGAAACTGTTGTTGAAGCTGTTATTCAGATTTGTTGTATCATAGGACTAAAATGTGGATGAAAGATGTTTAATCTCCTGTATATTTATGTAGATTTCACTAAACCACAAGTGTCATCAGATGCTTTGCAGCATGCACGTCTAAAAGGAAATGCCAGATATGGACATACATTTACAATTTGATTTTTCTTGTAAAAGTAGCTTTCTTTGTTAGCCTTTGCTAATAGAGAATTGATCCAGTTTTTGATATGAGGCATCACCCAAGTGTTACATGTTGTCAAGATGTCGTTTTGCTGCTATATTATTATAGAGTACTGCCTACCCATTAATACTGGCTTTTGCCTTGGCTTTTCAGGAGAGAGTACTGCATATAGAATATAAGGATATACATTGAAATTCAATGAAAAAGATGTCTGGACTTGTATTTTTGTGTGTTCATAAAGCCTGTGAGTAAGTCTGGTGAAATGATGCAAGAGAGCTCTGACAAGTTATGATCAATAACACCATATCAACCAAATTGCTATGGAAGCTATTGTGATATTTAAGTGTTCAATTGGCTAATTCAAAACCAAGAAGTGGGCTAGAATGAGAGTCTTTGTAATCTCCTTAAGGTGATAATTGTATTTCCTAATGATACCTTAGGCGGACAAGAGCAATCCCACCATGATGTTTTCCTGGCTCCGTTGCTTGTGTGTCGTGGTATCATTATCATGACAGGAAGAAGCAAAAGGCTGCTGTGCTCGCCTTGTGTTTACTGAAGATACTTCTGCTGTTCAGCTGTGTTGAAGCTGATTTTTAGGACTTAAGCTACTCCTTTTATCTGTAGAAACATGAAATACTGTCTTATAGTGTGGAGGCACTTCTCTGACATGCTTCCAGTATGTTTATAAATCAAGGAGACTTTGTGTTCAGAGTGGTGCATGGTAAGTCCAGTGTGTGATTTATAGGTAAATGGCTCAGATGCTGACCTAGTGAAATCATTGTGAATCTCTCTACACGTTTCTTTATGTTTTAACACAGTGAAAATATGATCAGTGTGTTGCATCCCTAGTGCTGACAGCAACGTTAGTAAGGATCAGGGCTTCTGGATTTTTTAACCTTTGCAGTGTTCTGTCTTATCCCAGTAACATGTTAAAACATTGGAAATGTATTCATTAAGCAAAATTTCATTGCCTTGTAAATATGCATGTTGATGGTTTGTTTTAAAATGTTACAATATTCATAAAAATACTTGAAATGTATTTATTGGTTTGGAGAAGTGGATTTTCGAAGCTCCTGAAGTGGATATTAGTAAAATTTGTTCAGGCACTGAAAAATCATAAGGCAAGGTAGAAAACATGGCTTTGGAATTGACTGTAAAGTTCACTTGGTCTTTGAGAAAATTATGAGGTACACATAGGGCAATGTAAGTATTGTCTCACAATTCTTAAGATCTATTCTGTAAAGCATTCTGCAGGATATTGACAGCTGATCTGTCATCTCGTCTATGTATCCCTCCTCAATTACCTCTCAGCACAGAATTTTTCCTTTAGCATATTTCCCAGTTCATTGCCAATTTCAACTAGCTCAAAAAAAGAATTTCCATAATTTTTCTCCAAATAAAATTTCTGATTGAGTACCACTCTAAGTTTTCTTGGTATTTCATCTAAATTTCCGTTCTCTCCAATTCATCTAATGTTGCAGAATTTTACGCTTCTACTACTGTCCTAATCTTATAATCTTTCAGTCTCTTAGGTGTGTCTGCATACATCTACAACTTTTTTATAGTCCTTTTTATAATGTGTTCAGTATTTATTGTTCATACTTCATAAGGAGCACTTCCCACACTTAACAGTTGTGAAGATCTTGCTGCAGCTTTTATTTAGGTTCTATCCAGATTGTATAATTTCCTTTAGTCACCACTATTCATTGCCCATTATTTCTTTCTCTGCACCCCTAAGATAAAATACTAACCTATAACTTCTAGCCTCTGTTTGTGCAAAATCCTTTTGGATCCCATTGTTCGAAGACAAGAAATGTGGTTTAACAGAGCACAGTGAAGAGAATTAAACCTTTTTTTTTTAATTGAAAATTTGTATTAATTAAACAAATGATTAAAACAACTCCAGTTTAATTACTGGAGTTGTTTGCTACATGCTTGTAACTGTTTCGAAAATTCTTGCAGACATAGTTTTTAGACAAAAGCGTACTTTATACTGTGCAGTTTTATTTAGTGTTACGTTCAGGTAAAATGAGGCAGGCATTTGATGCTGCTGATGCAACTGAGATACAAACGTTGGTGTGCTAAAACTGCTGGGAACTGGTTTAGTCCTTTCAAATAGTAAAGCAGAGAAGGCTCTTAGCTTCTTGGTCCCAGTACTTAGTTACACGGCTCATCTGTATAACTCATTTTCTTTACTTGTATGGCTTTCAGTCACATATCTGGAACATATTACTTCTTAAAGGAATAAATTATGAGCACATATTGTGCAATATGCTTTGTATTTTAATTAAAAATGATAAATGACGTATCTGCGTTCTGATCTGCCACATTAGATTGAAAATGAAGGGCTGTGTTAAGGTGTTCTGTGAGACAGAACTAAATGATACCATAGAAAATTCTGCATATATTATTTCAAATTTGATTTGTAATGTGGAGGGGGTATTATTTTTAATTTCTGTGAGAGAAAGTAAAGAGATTTTGCGCGCCCTAAATCTTTCCTCTCCATCCTCTTATCATCAGTGTTTGCATTCACGAGGAAGAGACTTTCTATCACCTGTTGATCAGAGTGAACTGCTTTTAAACAAATGATCCCAGCTGGGTTCACAGAGATTTTAGCACTCAGTGTATTGAGGTAACACCAAGCTGTCGTTGCTGGCCTAACCCACAGCCACAGAGCAGAGAACAAAGACATTTTTTTGATTTAGCTGTCTTTAAAATATCATCTTGAGGAACTCCAGTGTGATTAGCTGAAACATTGTAATACATAGTTATTAATACCTGTTTAAAAGTTAGGAAAACTTATATTTGAAAAACTTGCTAATTACTTTTTTAATTTGAGAAAATATCTAAGGAAATAGTTGTTTATCCATCTATTTTCTGTGTTTTGCTTGAAATAATTCGTTGCTTATAATGCCATCTTCCTGTTCTAATTACCTTTGATAAAGGCTTGCTTGTTTATCCTAATCCTAAGCACCATCTTATATGAAGAATAATAACAGGAACCAATTAGCATGAAAGAAACAGATCTTGCTCTGTGTGTGTGTTTGCTTTGTGAAAATGTTTCTGGTGATTCTAAGCAACTGAATGAAAGGAAGACAAATGCAAAGCTATTTTACAAAACGACTGGCCTGCTACAGTAAATAAAGAAATAAACACACACCACTTACCGGAATGATCTCCTTGTTGTCAGAAGGTTTGCTCAGTGGTTTGGTGGTAGTGGCAGGCTAAGCCTTGTGTACAGTGTCCCATTTGCAATAACACGTCTGGTTGCTCTTGCAAGTAGTTTTTCCTGGAATGGATTGCATGGCAATTCTGCACACGCTAATGAAATTTGAAAGATGTTTTGGATAAATAACGAGTGAATAAAGACTTTAGATATGTCTACTTCTCATTGTAGTTCCTCTTAGAAAACACAGTACAACAGCAATCATCTTAGCTGTCTCTAGAGCAGTGGGTCAGCTCTGTGTGTGGCTGGACAATCTGCACCACCACCATCTCTCAACATTTTTCTTTTGTTTAAAAGTAATACTAATAGTCCACAAATATATCTTCAAATGAACTTTATTTCTTTCTTCCAGTTATGTCAGTACTGTCAAACCACTCTAAAAATTCTCAAACACAGGAATTTTTCAAAATCTGTTCCCATTTCATTGTTTGAAAAAAAAGAAGCAGAAACACTAGAAACACTATAGCAAGTGCCAATACTTACTTCAGAATCAGGAAAAAAGGTTCTAGAAACTTACATTATTTTGCAGTTTTAAAAATAATGCTGTTGGATGACCATTAAAAGTTAGTAAACACTGAATGTTCCTCCATCAATTTAAAATGCTGAACTCCTGCAATCAGCCATTCAAAGAGTATATGGCCAAGATGGTGGCCACTTATTATGATGTTTAGCTAATGGACTATAGCTTTTATGACTAATCATTAGTTTAAGGATTTAGCTACATGGAGAGCGCGAGTACAAAATCCTTCTTTAATCTTCTTTCTTTCACCAAAATTGTGATCCCTGTGGGGTATTAAGATAACATAGTGATTTTTATAATGGCTTTGTGAACGTCAGCTTTAGTAGTATGAGTTAGGCAAATCTGCTTTCTAGTCTTCAGTATAGTAAATTAGATATTTACAACTGATTAAGAAAAAGCTGTTCACTGCATGCTGGCCTTTGTTAGTGACTTAACTGTATGTATACTGTATATACAAAAGAAAACCTTTCCTATTAAAAAAAATATTCTTATGTAATAGTTAGCACGCTTCTCATGTCTCTATAAATGTAAAAAATGGCTTTGAGTTTTTATAATTTCTGGCTGCTCTTCTATGGTGATTATTGTATTTTCTGTAGTGTGTCTTTTTTTTTTTTTTTTTTTTTTTTACCAATTTAGTATTTACATGTGGCCCTTTTGGCAGTTAAATGGCAGGACAATTCAGGTAATAGTCTCAGTTATGACAAATCTGAATTTTCTAGCATGGTGTGGTTATAATCTGGGTAACATTGTCTCCGATCCTGGAAAAGACTGGTTTTTTTCCTAGTGTAGAGACAGTTACTGGAGTAGTAGATATGTTAATCGTTATGTACATATGTAAGCTAAATCAGAGCAAAGTAAAATTCACTGGTTAAACTTGTCTTGATTTTTTTTTTTTTAATTATACTGTTTTTGCCTGCTCTTTGTTACTGTTTGTACAGTTTGGTTTCAGTCATTCAGATGCTTGGAGGCAGGAGTAAGTCTTATATATCTTATACAAGTATAAACATGTTATCGTTTATTTTCTACAAGCTTGACAGTGTAATCATAACTTCTGTGACTGAAGCACAAAAAGATTTAAAATGTCTTATTTTCAATTAGAAATCACAGAGTAAATACATTTTGCAAAGGAATTAATAATTTAAAATATAGGAAAATATTGTCACTATTAATATGAACGTGAAAAACAAAAAGTATGAGTTTAAAGAAATCATGAGCCACAAATTATTTGTTCTTTTTATTTAGTGCATTTCAGTCATTACAGAAGCTGTACGATGGTGACACCAGTAGTAACAGAAGTCTTAAATATTTAGACATACATGTCTGAGAAACAAGCTGGTAAACATTGTGTAGACTATTCTGGATTAAGAAAAGGAGGAACAAAAAGTGACCTGTGCAAAAGCATAGTTAATCCTGCGGTAAACCGTAGTGAAGCCTCATGGGCTCAGGTGTTGGTAATTTCTTTCTTCTGAAGGTCACTGTTGCATAGAACACACAAAATTCCTCTATTAGCATTGGAAATACTTGTGGTAGTCATTCTAATTTAGTTGTCAAATACATTCCTGATTCTTTTATTGTAATTTACTGTCACTTTGCTGTATTTCATGAGAGTAAGGTCCTGAGAACCTGTGTTTGCAGTTGACTTTTTCTTGTTTGTAAGCATAAACTCTGTAATGAAGTATTTGATGAATTTAAGTTTATACGGCATTTGTTAATAAACCTTGCACTGAATAGATTAACTCTATCCTAAATAAGTGGAAACGTTTGGATAACACAAAAGTGAGCAAACCAAACTTTGTATTTAAGTTGCTTAATTGATATGCAGATGCAGAGTAATACTTTAAATGCTTTGAAAGTCTATCCTGAGCTCATGAAGGCTTCTAGCATGCCTGGATGCCTTTGTTAATAGCCATGGCATGGAGAACAAAGAACAGTTCAATAATGCTGTTTTGGATAATGGTATAGTTCAGTCAAAAATTAGACTTTTCTATTGCATTGGCAGAGACTGCAACTCTTCTCACGCAGCTGTTCCCAGATATGTGATATGCATGTTTTTACACTGTTGGACTGCAGCAGCAGTGCCTGGAAAGCAGTTGAAGAAAGATGGTTGAATGACCAGAAGTATGGCTGAGCTTTTATTGTATATATTACATGGTGTCACCATGAAATATAAAGCTATTCTTAAAGTTAAAAAAAAAAAAAAAAGTAATTGAAGTTCACCGGCCTAAAAGTGTTAAGCTTTCAAAGAAATAGATTGTTTACTATGCAAAAGTCAGATGGTTCACAGCTCCAGCATGGCAAACTTTAGTACTGTGCAGGAGAATGGGCTGCAATGACTTTATGCATTCACATTTGTAAAAAGAAGTGTGAGGGACAGGGAAAATTGTTGCCTTGTTCAAAGTCCTACTATTGTAACAATCTCAAGGAATTTTTGAGCATAATACATTTGTTATTGAGAAAGAAATATCAAAGAATTTAGATTGGTTTGTAACAGAGCTGAACATATTCACACATTTTGTTGAGTATGTATTTTGCACATGGTATAATTTGGAATGGAATTATAGGGTGAAGTGCGAGTTGTGGAAAAAAAAAAAGAATTATAATGATTTGAACATGCTGTAACTTTTTCTGAGGGTGGAAAGCAATAGAAGTATCAAACTGAACAACAAAACAAGGAATCTGTTACATAGAGAACTGTTAAAAGAAACCTTCAAGTTATATTCTTGTACACAAATGACAAAGTTGCAGAATGCATATTTGGCAGAAGAAAAAAGGAAATCTCAGGTAAATTGAGTAAATTGAAGTGTAAAACAGTTATATATAGTTTTCAGGCTATTAACAGTAAGAAATGCTATATGAGAACCTTAGAAAGAACATAAATATGACTATAGGGGGTCTCTCTTTGTAAATGTTTCCAAGAGCAAGGATTGGTATGATTGAAAAAGCATTTCATGACAAAGAAAATGAAACAAACAGTGTTTAGGGTTACATATACATAGTTGTTGAAACTAGGTGCGTAAAATATAAGACCAAGCTTGACCTGTGAATATATATTTTGATCTTATGTACTGCAAACAGTTCTTTTAGACTACATTCAGGCACAGCATAGAATAGCTTGTGTTTGATGGAAGTGTATTTTTTTAGACAGATGTCTAGTTTTCATTTGAAGATATTGAGAGGCAGAAAATGAATGACTTTTCTTGGTAGTTTTTTCCTAATGATTAGTTTGGATTTGTCTGGCCTCATCTTCCAACTACTGAGTTGTGTCAAGCTTCTTTTTTGTAGAGACTCATATTTTCCCCTTTGGAAATGCTCGTATACTGCTTGTCAAGTCACCTTTTAAATTTTCTTTGATGAACTGAGCAGACTGACATCTCTGAACATTTTTACAAGCAACAGTGAAAACCACTTTTTTACCTCCCTCTGAATGGTTTAAAATTGTTCAGTATAATGCCTGTCCTCCACATCACTTACCATGCTACCATTTTTGAGCTCATTATCCATAATTTTTCACTTTCTCAATGATTGATACGTTGCATAACTTAATCCCTAAGTTTAACTTCCAAGGAATCACACTTATATTTATATTTGACTAATGACTTTTGAAAACTGCATTGGACATTTATCTGCTAATCTGTTGTAAATTCAAATTAATGTAGGCTCTGGCAATGTTGTATAGTGCTGATAGTTTGTTGTTTTGTTTTTGTTTTGTTTTGTTTTGTTTTGTTTTGTTTTGTTTTGTTTTTTTCCCAGGCAATATATGCTAGTGAATCAATTTCTTGCAAAGGCGTTTGTTCTTTTATATCATTATCTGGGGAATCTAAATATGTTATTTTATCAAAACAAAAAGCTGGTTTTGTTTAAAATGATCTATACTGTTTAAAACACATTAAATGTAGTTTAACACTTTTTTTTTTTTCCTGTGATTGATGGTGCACCAGTTGCCCCATATTTTCCTTAAAGATGCTTCCTGCCATTTAAAACCATAACTTGAACACTCTGTCTCTAGAATATCCCCATCATGTGAGAGTTATGCAAAGTTAGTGTCTCCAAATTGGGAAACTCCTCAGGTGACTCACTTATGTGTGAGGCTTGCTAGTCTAAAAGAAGTTCTTGATCCATAGTCATAGTATCTCTAATTCTCTTTTTTAAAAAATAGTAAATGAAAGCTATTTCATGACAGGCATTAATGATGTTTTGTTATTAGTCACCTGAGGCTTCCAGTGTACTCATCATTTGAAATCCTCAGTAATGTTTTTTTCTTTTGCATTACAGGCTGGAACTTAAAATATAGGTTATTTATTCTCCAGCTTTCTTCTATGTTCTGTAACACAGTTCTGATCTGTATTTTTCTGTTGTGTATGTTTTCAAGGTCTGTGATTCTTCATTATCCATGAATTTAAAAAAAAAATAAAAAGAAGGAAAAAAAACCAATTGTATTTTTAATGTGAGTTTTCTATACTATGTTCATTCTAAACATATTTCTAACAGTATTTTAACATTTCAGTCTTTGTCATCCAAGAATTTCAAGTAATACCAACTCTGTCCCATCTATTTTCAGCAGTACATATTTATGGTATTTTTTTAATTTGGGCCAGATTATAACTATAGCTATGAAATTTACTTTTTCTTCCTGTCCTTTCTCCTTTTCAGCTGTTGTGAATTGTCTTATGGTGTTTTGACTTGCATTCAGCCTAGTAGAATAGTTTCTCTGTCTGTGGATGTTGATACAGCCCTTCCTCTGCAGATCACAGAATCAGCATCTGGAGCTCCACAACAAGAAGATTGTTAGTATATCTTTTTTTTTTTTTTTCATTCTTTATGCTTGTTGGAGCGCAAGGATTTTCAAAATTATTTCTTTTGTGCTCTCTGAAGAGTCACTGACTTACCAATTGTTGTATTTCCGTATTATCTGACATCACCTGCACTTTTTTGTCAGTATCCTGGACGTAGCAGAAAATGTCATGGTTACAATGAATCTTGGGTGCACATTTTGAGCTTTAAGAATACAACAACCACTATATTGATTCAGACTATAGACTCATCTCTTCTAATAGTTTATCTCTTCAACTGTGTCCAATATACAAATACAGAAGGAGCAAACCAGAGCAGAGTGATCCTTTCCTCACATGTCCAACCAGTGGCATTAGCAGTTTCCTGGGGAATTGCATTCTACATTGTGCTTTATAGCCACTACTGGATTTAGCATGTCTTTGCTGTTCTGATCAGTATTGTATTCCTTTTTAATCTTAACAGTTCGCAGTTAAGATTGTATGACTTCTTCAGATTGCTAAAAAAAACCAAAAAAACCAAACAAGGTAGAGATATGCTTTCTACTCCTTGTTAGTATTTATTTTTTGGTTTAGTAGAGTTTAATAGGAAAGCTGATATGACCTTTCTTACTAATGCTGTTAATAACAAATTCAACAAGCTGTATTTTGAATTAGCACATTTATTTATTTGTGCTTGGTGTTTTTTCGTTGTTATGGGGTTTTTTTGGTTGTTTTGTTTTGTGTGTTTGGGTTTTATTTATTTATTTAATTATTTTTAATTGTTTCAATGCAGTGGATGAGTAGAAGGAGGCTGTTGATTCCACTGAGACTTATGTAACCTTTAGGATGTGTAAGATCTTAGAGATGCCAAGGGGAAATAGAACTCATGTACCCACAAAAATAAATGCTTTTGTAATTATCTTTCTGACCTAGAAAAGCAGAACAAATGTAGTGTACCCTTCCAGCGTCCTCACTTACTTAGTGACCCTTTCAATGTTGTATGGAAGAGTTACTGAGGAAGCAAAAAAATAGGTGCTTAAGGAGGTAAGAGGGCAAACGGCTCTCACAGAGAAATCTCTTGTTGCAATTTTGGCCTCAAACCTCATCCTCTTTCATGCTTGGAATTGCAAGCAATAAAAAGAGGCAATAAAGGAGTTTACTCAAAGAGATCTTCCAGCAGTTTGAGATTTTGACCAGTTGCTTCACAATGATGAGAACAGTCCTACTTAAGATTAACCGAAATTGCCCTCAACTCATCAAAGATATAATCAGAACTGCAGTTGTGATGGTACTAAATCTTCCCAGGCTGCACAACTAGTGTGAATGGTCCTTTGGGGCCATTAAACAGTCATGGGATGAGAAAAGTGGACAGGAATTTGAAAGACAGTCCAAGCAGTTCTGTCGGTGCCTTTTGGTACAGCTGCTCTGGGTACTGGTGCTCTATAGAGCTGTACAAGCAGTTCACACCTGTCAGTAGTTGACTTTTGCTGGCCTGTCACTCGGAAGTTTTGCTGTTCTTTGCCTTCATGAACTGTCCTTAACTTCATTTTGAAAAGAGACTGTATTCCTTTGCCTGAAAGTAGACAGATGCTCATAAATTAAGGCTGTTGGTAGCACTCTGTTTATCATTAGAGTCCTGGAAAAATTAATCAATAATGATTTCATCAGCAAAATTGCCTTACAAACTAATTCCAGTTACACTGTTAAACTTTACCCAAGATCAGGAATGTGTTGAAGCCTGGAAATGAAAAATTGTGTTCTCAGAGCTACTTATACCAGCTTTCATTTCTCTTCTATAGCTCTTGGTAGCTACAGCACTAATTTCATCCCTTGCTTTCTCAGATTCCAATCCCAAACCCAGTGTTCGTTGAGGTGGAGGAGTAAAAACTAAACTAAAAATAACTAAGGCACTTTCATCTCCTGATGTCAGCTGTCAGCTTTACTCTGTGAACCTGACAGGATTTAGCAGTGGCTCAGGCTGTGCAACCCCAGTCTTTCTGAACCTGAATGTTAACCTCTGTTCTAACTCTAGCCCTTATCTTTTAATACACACTTGGCATCTACTGTTAGCACCTAAATTGAAAATAAGATATTCAAATCACCTAGTGCTTAATAAATTAGTCTCTATAGCTCCTATTTTCTTTCTTTTTTAATCTTCAACTACAGCGACACCACCAGCTGAGAATCTGTTGTGTCCAAGCTCTGGTTTTTAAGTTAGCAACATTGTTTTGTTTTATTTTGAAACCACAGTTCGTAATGTCTACTGCTAACACTGTGTGTTTGCTTCCGATTAACAGTGTTAGGGAATTTCCTGTTGGTTTAGTCTCCCTTGTTCCTACATCCTCCAAACTGAACTTCTTTTGATAATGAAAAGCCTTCCCAAGCTAAGGAGATACTTTGGTGGTTGCAGATTGCATTGAAAAGATGGCATTTTACTGGGTTCTATCAGTTTATTATTCATGTGTGCTACTGTGCCATCTGTATGTTGAGCTGACTTTTCTTGCAGAATGTCTGTTTTTGTAAGAGTTTTGAGTGAATAGCTGATTTTTTTCCTGTGATGCTTTAAATTTAAAACAAAAAAAAAAAAAAAGAAGAGATAATCCAAAGTGTCTTTTACTGGCTTGCAAACTGTTTACTAGCTGTTGCTCTAAGTGCAGGGTTTTTACAGGCACTCACAGATCAGCCACGTCCCACTATATCCATAGGTGCAAGTCCTGCCCTTGATGTACCTTGATGTCTTTTGGGTCTCTAACCCACTATGTTTGTGGCATATACAAAGCACTGCATATGTGGATAATCATATCTTGATTACTTTGTTTTTCTCAAAGCTAGTTAAAATACTTACTCAAATGATGTTCAAGTAAATGTCAGTATGCAGAGAAAAATAAGTCAAAATAAAGCATAAAAATATATTTCAGTTTTGTGGAGATGGATTTGAATGGGAAAATTGATAAGATCCAAAAGAACTGGGTATAACCAATATTATCCAATAACAAAATTACATTGTGAAGAATGCTGTGCTTTTAATTTGTTGTAAACATGCGATTTATAGAGGGAAAAATAAGTTAGAAAATGCCACTGTTGCTAGACTCTACGCTTTTGGGAAAATAACCTAGATTTATACATGTCTGCTTTTAAGATGTATATAATTTGATTTTTATTAGTCATAAAACAGGATGCTTGTTTTCTCCGAGACAAAAATGTTATGTCAATCATTTTGTCTGCAAAACAGGTTAAGAAGATATCTGAAATGTTAGTTTACTGAAAGTGTTGCAAAAATGTTTTGAAAATGTCAATGCTAAGTTACAATGAAGAAATAGTAGTTTCGCAAAATGAAGTAGCATTACATTTTTTAATGAGTGCGGCACAGTGAAGAAATGTCAATTTAGCATAAAGAATTATCACTTCAACTTTGTAGACTTGAAAGGAATTAAAAATCCTACTTTTGCGAGAAAAACAAACTTTATTTTTTTCCCCAAGGTTTTTTTCAGTTGTATTCTTTAAAAGGTATGAGAAAAAGTATTTGCAGAACCAATGGTATGTAAAATAATGCTAAAATAGTTATTTTCTTACTAGAATTATATTTAAGTTGAAATATTAATGTTTTTTGGCAGACATGTCTGTTTTAATTGAACAGGATCTCCTCTTCCTCTTAAAAATATTGACAGAAAAAAGCAATGTTTGATTTCTGGTTGGAATTTGGGATTTTCTTTAATTTCGTGATTATCTATCACACGCTTCATCTGTTTCCTCCAGAATGAGAGTAGAGATGAAGAGAAAAAAAAACATTCCTTGGCAATAATATGTTGTTAGATTTTGCTTTTGTATTGCATGTAACATGTGAGTATGTTTAAAACAACAACTAATACTGCTGGAGTACACTTTTAGAATATAGCTACATCAGATTTAAAATATTTGCAAAACTGAGTCCAAAATATGCAAAGATAGATAACTCATTCTGGAGGTCCATGAATTCTACTAGCAAACTCATAACTGCAGTACAAAGGATTGAAGTGTTTTAATAAAAATAAAAACTATCAAGCAAAGAGAGAGCAGTTTGATAGCAAGACCACTTCAATTCTAAAATAGAATTTAGGAAAGTGATTTTAGGTATTTCTTTTTCTAAAACTCTTGACTGGCTCTAACCTCTGTATACATCTGCAGACATTAAAAAGAACACTTCAGATAAATACCCATCCTTATGAGGAATGTTGAACTTGAAAGCAATATTTCCTCATTTTTTATTCTATTGTTATCTAGTTTTGCTAACACTAAAACCATGAAGTGTTCCTTTTCAAAGCAGAAAAAAAATCCGCACAAACTTCTTGCGATGCAAAAGGAAGAATATGAAGAAGAGACAATTCATCCAATAATAATGACCTAAAAAGGTATTGTAATTGCATATGTGCAAGGTAGACAGAACAAACAAAAAAATACCCAATCATAAGTTAAAAATCAACAGCCACAACAGATGGTAATCCTCACCAGTTTTCGGTTATCCACACAGAACTTCTGGTATCTCTTTAAACTTTCTTTTTAGTGGTTTAGACAAAATTTTTTCTGCTGGCAGAAATCTATCTCTTGCATGTGTTGAGTACAGTTCCTGTACTTTTGCCTAACATGGATAATATAAAGAAGGAGATTGTTTTCTCTTCCTGCTTGTGAAGAAAATATGGCATGCCACCATCTACCAGCAAACTGAGGCTGTGAGAATACGTCTCCTAGATTATCAGAGCTGGCTAAACTCTTCATGCATGTAACTTTCACTAATGAAATATTTGCTAATATACAGCAGTAATCTGGGAATATATATTCAAGGTTATTTGCAAAATAGGTTAGTTTCTGACCTGAGTAAGAATATAGTTTTGGTGTGAAATTGTAGTGCAGTAACTTGACACAGCATATATACTTGCAAATTAGATATGCTTATGATTATCAGAGTAAATTTGCTGGTGATTTTCCAACTAGAGAGGAAACTTCGTGGTACTGAACTGAGAATATAGTTAAGGAGCTTGCTCATTTTGTTCCCAGGGACTATGGCTTGCCTACTTTGAAGCCAAGCATCATGGTATTCGCGATTGTCATGGACAACCTAGTTTGCTCTTTTCTGCAGGTTTGATCAAAAAGAAAGCAATTATGCAAAATAAAACCATAACAAATACATCATTCTGTTCTTGGAAGTGTCTTGGTTAACTTGGAAAAACAGGTTATAGGGAAAATGGGTTACACTGTGAAGCCTGACCCATCTGGAAGTAGAAGTGTGGCATGATTTGCTGGATAAATCTCCTTAAAAAGAAAGTAATTTTATGCCACTGAGGCTGGGGTAAATCGGCAGTGGGATATCAGCTATCTGTTCTTTGCACACTGAAAGTCACTGTTTTACTTGCTGTTGAGGGAAAAGATCCCAAAAGATTGGAAGAAGGAGGAATATAAGAGACATAAGGGAGAAGAAGAGCACGTCAGGTCCAGGTCTCAGAAAATCTGGCGTGCAATTTAAAATACACTTCTATATGGCAGTATTAATTCAGAAATGCTGGCATTGACCAAATCCAGATAAAATATGGAGATAAAAGCTGAAAACACATTTCATAGTTCAGTTTGGCTGTGTTATGTTAAGAGCCATGACATCAGAGTCAAGAATGGCCTGGGGGCTTAATGATACAGACCTGTATTTAGAAGTTAAAGCTCCTCCATTCACACCTGTACAGGTACTTTGTGAAGCCATGATGACAGGATAATTCAGGTGGGAAGGCACCGCAGGAGGTCTCTGCTCCAATCTGCTGCTCACAGCTGGATCAGCTCTGGGGTCAGACTGGATTCGTCTGAGCTTTATCTGCTTGGTCTTGAAAAGTCCCCAGGACAGAGACTGCACAGCTACACTTTGTGACTGCCCAATAGTAATCTTACTGCAGAATAAAACTGGAAAGTATATTTGGAGTGCCAGGTGTTTATCTGACACCAGCGGTCTGCATTGGAGAGGAAAGGAAACAGGTAAATATTCTATATGGAAGTATTAAATACAGTGTTGCAAGTAGAAATTTGAACCCAAGAGATGTGTTTGAAATATCGTAGACCTGCAGATTCTGAGCAACATGGAAGTGGTGAGAATGCCTGACCTTCCAAAGATTTACCATGCACTATTTGCAAATGTCTTCATTTGGTTTGGTGTCAGAAGAGTGCCAAGAAAATAAAGGTGTATTCACTGTCTATCATGCCCACAGGTTAATTTTGAATTTGATAACATTGACTCACAGCTCAGTCCAGTATATCAGTCATCATGAAACTGAGGACCTAGGACATAACTAGTAAAATACAATCTTAACCTCTTTTCTTGTGATTTTGACTTGTGGAGTTTCAAGTTCTGTGGACACTGTTTTCCCAATAAGGAAAACGGATTGTGAGACGTTTATTATTAGAAAACAGTAGCATTGTGGCTGTACTTGAGTCAGTTATGGATATGCTCAATGCAAAACAAGACAAAATATGCTGCTTGGCATAGAAAAAATCTTATTTTCAGAACCTGATCAGAATATTAACTGGGGGTATCTACTGTTCTGTGAAGATGAGTCTCTCGGTAGAAGTTTGAGATGGCCAAGCACTGTGTTTTCAGAAATGAATGTGAATAGATGAATGCAGATAGTAACCTGCAGAGCTTTATTCAGAGACAGTCTTGCAACAGTAAATACTGAGATTAGTCCAGTTTGGGTTTCTGAATGGACACCTTCAGGTCTGCATATACTCACACATATTTCAGTATTGCCAAAATGATCCAAAATTGAACCAGGAGACTTGAATATACTTTGAATGAAGGGTTAAAGCACCATAATTACAGGTAGTGCATGTGCACATGTATACCTGTCTGTAATTATACACAAAGAAACACACACATGGTTACAATTAAAAGATGCAGTCTGCATTTTGAATTCTACTTTCCTGCTTCCTTCCTAGGATAGGACAGTCTAGGACAATTAGCTCTCAGTAGTCACGAGTATGCATGGATGAAAATGCTATTTAAATAAAAGAAGAGCTGATGCTTAAGGCAGTAGATTTTAACTAGCAGTCTCAAATTGTCACCTTTGCTAATAGATTTCATATAACCTTGAGCAAACAGTACTTATCCTAGGTGAACAGTGCTTAACTTTTCATACAGTCCTCCTAGTGAAATTTAACTGGACAGCTTTCATGAGCAGTAGGAAGAACATTGTCAGAGATGAGGTTAAACAATTGCTCACAGATAAAAAAAAACATGCTAATATTTGATAATTTTGTCTTTATGTTACGTATCTGTGCCTTGCCATCTGCAAAGTGTGGAAAACCACCTTTTTCTTTGTTTTGCATGATTAGACTCCAGTCCTGCTACTAATATCTGCTGAATATATCCCTACACAATTGGAAGACCTGTTGAAGTCAAGAAGTACTGACAGGGTCAGGTGTTAATACGTGTGACCTTAGAAAATGTATTTGGGAGAGTGACTACTTAATATGTATGTAAAGACAGACACTTTTCCATTGGAATTGCAATATCTCTATTTACAATTTTAATACAGGTGACACTTCAGCTCTCTCCTGTGCAATATAATGAAATTACAAAGCACAAGATTTGTTAAAGAAAAGTTGGAGCAAAATGCATCTAAGCTTGTCCTTGCAACTAGATTAAGTGTTGTAACCTGTTGAAGGAATATTTCCATCCCCTGAAGAAAGAGGTGATTCACAAGGGTCTGCAGTAGTCATGCTAGGAAGAAAATTGTGTGGAATCTGTTTTATGTTTTATAGGAGATCCCTTGGATGTTATCTTTGAAATTTTGTCCCAGAGTTAATATGAAAATCTGTTAAATTTGCATCTCAATTGAAGCCTTCTAGGATATGATAACACTTAACAGGAGGAAAGAGTAGGTTTTTGCAAAAACGTTTTATTGTTCTTTTGATGAATGGAAATATATATTTTCTTGACACCCTAGAACTTTATCGGAAAAAAAAAAAAATTGTTTGGGAAAACTGTTTCTTAAAGGGACGTGCAATGATTTTTTGGGTTCAGAGCAGTAGTCAATTTTCTTATTTCCCTGAGGAGGACGATTTGATGAAGTAGTTCTCGGAGGCAGTTGTAAACGTATTTTGTTTAAGACACTACTCATTCTTTCCAAGTTTCCTAAAGCGTGCCTTTTTGACCTGTATACTTGTTCTTTCCTTCATTTGGATCTTGAAGAGATTTGTAATGTACAGAGTACATTTCAGTGGCAGGAAAAGGTGTCAGCTTCCAGATGAAGAAACATAGTACTACTTCATCATATTAAGTTGGGTAAGCACCCAGCTCTTACGGAGGTATAGCTTGCACCATGAAGTAGAAATGAGATATTTGTGATCATGCTAAAGTGAAACTCCAGAAAATACACATGGTGCATAAGAATTAATAATTTCTGTGTAAATGTTTGATTCTTCTTGTTTCATAAGGAGAGAATAAAGAGGAAAAAAAAAAAAAATTTTTTTCAGACCTTCTTCAGGTCTGAGAATGAACACTAGAAATAGAGGGTAGGAAAACAGAATGTTAATTAGTTACTTAAAGCAATTATTAGCTTAAGAAAAATCTAATTGTTAAAAACCCATCAAGTGTTAGTATAATATAAATGACGAGAATAAAGGTCAAGAATAGGATTCAAAGAATTCACCATGGTAGAGTGGATCATCACTGAATTCATTGTTCTAAATTTGGCAAATGTAACATTTACTTTTCTTGTACATAATATAAAAGTATCTAGTAAATTAAATACTCTAGTGTAACACTGAAAACCCTGACACTGTTGCAGCACTGGAAGATGCAAAAGGGAAATATATTATGAAAAAAAGACTAGATGTTTGTTACAGAATAACAGATATGTGTTAATGAAGACAAATTGTATATTATAAGATTTTCAATTTGATAGTGTCCTTATAATATTTTTCACTACTTAGGAGAATGTGCTACAGGCTTAGAACAAGTAATTAGATTTTTTAGATTTATTTCCAGTCCAATGTTTTCCCAGGGCTGTGCATTACTTTATAATGCATCACTTTGCCCTATAACTCTTATTGTGGGTAGATGTAATTATTTTAGTCTGGTCTGGCGTTGGGGTACCAGCATTCTCTGTCTTGTGTCTTTTCTGTTACTATGTAATATAACATTACGTTACAGACTTTTGATCAAAGTGACTTTTGGTAACTTGTGTCAGCCTTCATGCTGTGTGTTTCGACATCTTTGACTATGTAATTGCTTTCACTCCTGAGACTTTTTCTGCAAAATATTTGAATCTGTTATTTTACGTACTACAACTATTGCTACATTGGTGATATTTGTAGCACCTTCCATAAGCTGCATTAAAAAAAATCTTAACGTGGATAAGAATAACAGAAGCAATGTGGACATTACCACAGTGTCTGCTGCATCGGAAATGGTATTTGCCTGTCTAAAGGTCAGTTGAGGAGAGTCCCAAGGGGATCTCTATGCGACAAGAAAAACAAATTCGGTAAAAAAATTCATTGTGAAATAAATCAGCCTGTGAGAGTTTTTCAAACCTCGTACTCAGTTGATGCAATTATGGCCTTTAATGCTGTCTATAAAAAGGAATGAGTTTGAAGCTTCATTTGGCGTAAATAATTAAAAGTGACTTTTATAGGCACTGCCCCTGCAAGCCCAAAGATAGGGTTAAGCAGTTTGTGAGCTACAAAGAGTGCTCTGGTAATCAGTTTATGGGGCGGGGGGGGGGGGAGGGGGAAGTTATTATTAGCAATACAAATGCACATATGAAATGAACTCTATTTCACCATTACTTAGGTTAAGGATATTATTTTAAGTTCATTTCTATGTACCTGGCTGTGTATGTTGAATTGTTTCTAATTTATCATCTTTTGAAGAACTACTTTTTTTAATCATTTGTTGACTTTTCAGCATAGTAAGAGCCATTAAGTGCAATAAGAGGTCTTTTGTTCCTGCTTTCTTAGTTCCCTAAGGAATAATATTACTACCACGAGGTTAATGCATCTAATGTATGTCGTCTCTAATAGTATACCTTGAAACTTCCAGTAGGTAAATCCTGACATTATTCAGTCAAACTGTACAATTCCTAGTATATCAGTTTGATAGGAACTTCACCCCAGGTGACTATTAAAGGGAAGACTGAGTTCAGCATTAGCATATTGACTTTCAAGGTGCTTAACTTTGCCTGCTGAATAAATCTCTGATTTACTGACCCATATGTACCATGGCAGATTTCTGTATTCTTTGCTTGGAATAAACTTCTTACCTCAGTAAGACTTTTACAAAACCTTTGAGTTTTTTTATTCACCTGTATTCATTAAAGGCTTTAATGTCATAATATTTAGCATTTTTTGTGGCTATGTCTTTGCCTTTGAATCTCCCAGAAAGGCAATATGAATCCATCAGAATCATATCATGTTCTGTTTTCCTTAACATTTTTTTCTATATCACACAGGAACATGTCACTTTAATGTTATATGGTAGCCCTTTGGGGAATCGACATTCAAGCACTATTTTCTTACAGTTATTCTTGTATTTCATTCACATTTCCCAAAATCCATTGTATATCTCCAAGAAACCACAGTAGACCTGTACTATTAGATATATACACAAGGCTTCAACCAGGCTTTCCTTCTAAGTAACAGAGAAAGAAATTGGTTTTATTGAGTTTAAAGATAAAAGAAATCCTTGTGGTTTGTAAGCATTATGCAAGATTAAGATCAATTTTTTCCTGTGTTTCCACAGGGTACATTAATTTCTTGTGCTGTGCTGTATGATCTGTAGTTTTGAGAAGCAAGGATAGAATTATTTAGAATTAGCCAGAAACTCACACATAGATGAGAAATGACACATTGAAACCTCATGATTCTTTTCAGAGAGAGCTGAAAGTTAGTTGTTTTCTTCAGCAGATTCTGGGTTTGCATATCATTTTCCTATCTCTTTTATCTTTTTCAACTAAATAAATTTTTTTAAAACCCCATTACCAAATTACAGTATCACTTTCTGCTGCTGTGCAGGTGGCAAACTCCTCCTTGGCTATGCTTCACCAGAGGACAAAGCAATAGCATCGTTCTGTTCTGAAAGAGATTTTTAAAAATGACATAAAGTTCAAACTTCTTGACATTTCTGTTAGAATACACAGTATTTTCTAGTTGAACATAAATAACACAAGTACCATGAACTATAGATTTTACTTTACAAGCTACATGCAGAGAGTGTATTGTAGTTTGCATCTTATGTCAAAAAGGGCCTGTTGATCTTTTAAAAACGATGGTGCTGGTTAGTTTAACACTTCATAGGATGAGTTGGATTCTCATAGATTATTAATATATCTTCTTGCTGACAAGTTCAACAAGAAGTACTGAAGTCAGGAGTGTTCACTAGCCTGGAAGTAACATGTTAAAGGTTATATCCATTATAGCACACTGCGTCAAAAGGCTGAAAATTTTCAAATGGCAACTAACAGTGCATAAGAGTATGCCAAAATTAATTAGGGCAAAGTATACTGGTTATGGCTCACTGTAAATGGCATTGCTGGATAAGTTTAAACAATCATAGAGATAAAGGTGGTGAAACACAATCTGTCACTTAACACTTTATTATTACCAAATTACTGTTACTCAACCTTGATCTGGGCTGGAAGAGTGTCTATTCTGTAAATCTCCTTCTAGAAAGTTCATCTAATAAAAGAAGTTTGTAAAAATTAAAGCATTTTCTGAGGCCTTTGAAAGATAATAAAGTGTTCTGAAGTTAGACCATGGAGAAAGGACCCAAAATTATATAATAAATATTATTTGACAAGAACAATCATTAGTATAGTAGTATAGTGTTTAAATTTGACATAGAATTTTGGAAAACAATTTTTTTTTTTTAACTCAAAGTGCATATGTGTGGAAAAAAATAATTGAATTTCCATCGTTTGGAATAGGTGATAGTCTGATAGTATTTGAGTAGCATGTATTTTTGATTTACTGTATAGAAGGGTTTAAATTAAAAACTCAGCCTCTCACAGTAAGAGGTAGGATTTTCAGCTCTCTCTGAGGTTTCCTCAGTTTAGAGCTCAGGTGTAGGGAAGCAAAGGTGTTTATAAATCAAACACATTGAAACTTGTAGTTCTCCCTTTATGTGTTCTCTTCCCCATCAGAGCGTAGGCTGGCTTAACACTGTTCCAGTATAGTTCTGTTGCCAAGAGCCATCCATCTATAGGCTGGGTCTTCAAGTGTCATCGCCACAGGTGAGCACAGCCAGTGTCCCAAGGTTCTTTCTACAAACAAGGCAGCATTTAAATGTTCCTAAACAAAGTTCCTGCCTCTATTCAGATTGTTTTCTTCAAGCTTGGCTTTAGTGTTGGTAAACAAAGTGCTTTAAAAATGTGTGAGATTATTAACTATGCAGGGATTTTTTCCCCTGTAATTTTGTGGTGACTTTAAGGCCAGCTAGTGTGAAACTGATGTTTAATGTTTTTGGTTTTATCAAGAAGAGTCAATTTGACTTTTATCTGAAATCTCAGAGTATATTTTCAGCATCAAAAATTATGGAGAGGTAAGCTGCAGTCACCAGTGCAAAACTCTTCCTAACTCTAGTGCAACAAAATTCTGGTTTGACAGCTTCTGCTGATAACATAGCATTTAGAATAGTGGTTTGAGTGCTTCAGTCTGATGAGGCTATTGCACGTAAAAAATTATATCACATGAACAAGATGTTCTAGCAGAAGTTCTAAAACTTCACATTGTATGTGCCTTTCTATTAATGAAATGAAAAATAAGCTAAGAATAATAACATCCTAAACATAATATGATTTAAAGAAAATGGAATGTATGAATAATGCACAGAATTCTTAAGTAGTCTAGCGTTAGTGTTGGAAAAAAGTTATTTATTGATACTTAGATTTTCAACAAATTCAACAAGAAACCATCAACAACAAATTATCTTGCAATGGGGATATTTACATATGACAACAATGTTTGAAAATGAAAATAAAGAAGATTGTAATGGGCATTTTTTTATTAACATACTGTTAATGTTTACAGCTGGTCTTATAAAGTTGTAATGAAAAAAATCACCTATTAATATTTAAAGTAGCCTTAAGTATGTATTTTTCCAAGCTCAAGCATTGCACAGATAATTCAAGCTTATTTTTTTAATCTCATCTCTGTTACTTTGTTAATGTTTTACATTTATACTTGAATTTACTTTCTGAATTAGTTTGTATATGCACCTAATAAGTGATACTGCAGGAACAAGTTTTTCATTCTGCCACTTCGATTCGTCTAAATGAGATTAAGTGTAAAAGTATTAGGACCCTAATTATTACTTTAATTCTCTCGTGTCCTTAATCAAGCAAAATATTCATTGTCTTCAGTTTGAATGTGACCTTTAAGCGCTAGTATAGTAAGGCAGCTACATGAAAGAAAGGGTATAACTGGAGTATTCCCAGAAGATAATTTCCAAAACCTGATCTATAATCCTTCTTTTTGCCATATCTGAAGGTTTTCAGAACATTTATTCTGTTTGTTTGCCTTTTTCTTTCTGCTGTATCACTAGACAATTTTAGTATGACACTGTGGCAAGTATTTTAGTTTTAGTCATAATTTCAGACAGCTCTCTCATTTTTATAAATTGTAATTTACATCATATTCTGACTAAAAATATTCAGTGTGTTGAAATTTACAAAAGGAAGTTACTCTATCCTGTTTGCTTAGAAACCAGGAATATGTTTTGTTTACTCTCTTTGAGCCAGTTGGAGGAGAAAATAATAGCAGTTGTGTGTAGTTTATCTTCCTTAGGAATAGATTATTCTGAAGTGGGGGCTGAGTGGAATTTATCTCCAAAGGGATGTTACCTGTTTTCTATAGAACTCTTAAAATACAAGGAAATGGAACTGTGTGTTGACCTCAAAGTCATGTTGATCCCAAAGCAACATTGATAACATGCATGAAATACATTAAAGGTGGTAATCCAACCTGCTCTTGAAGTCCTCAGTAACTTCCCCAGATAAATCTCTTCTATTCTTAGACAATTGAAATATGTTTTTAAAATTAGAAGTGGAAATCTTGTTTGTTTTGTGGTTTTTTTTTTTTTTTTCCATTCGTTATCTAATCGAAATCTTCTTAAGATCCTCAGCTCTTTAACCACTCACCATCAACACTGAAAGCATATTTTCCTTTCTTTTGTGGCCTTTTTATATTTTTGAGTATCATTATCTTCCCTATTGCAATTGTATCTTCCTGTGAATAACTCCAGCTCATGCAATCTTATAAGGGAGATCTTGTAGATTTTCTAGACCTCTGGTGATTTCTGATGCTTTTCATGGATTCCGTCCATTTTGTTTGTATCAGTCTTGAAGTGCAATGCCTAAAATGGAATGCAGTAAGGAGCTGAGAAAAGTGGAAGGAAATACTTTCATACATTCTGAAGACTTTATGCCTATACATTCAGATAAACGTTTTTTGTGTTTTTCACTACAGCATGTCTTGTATGTAATCCATTATATATCACAGGTAATTTCTCTTAGACACTTGTTTTTTACCCTGTGTCTGTGCAGCTGTTTATTCCGACCCTAACAGTCTAATTCTTCTGGCCTACCTGCAATTCTCTGTTAATCCTTGCATTTCGTTTGTCAGATAATTTCTCTGATTTGGCATAATGTGGAAACAAATTTTCTAAAAATCTTTTAGAAAATTCCTGAGGATAAAGTAATGTGACAAGATTTCTGAAAGCTTAAGAAAATTCCAAGCATAAAGTATCATAGAAATAAATTTATCTGTGTGCGGAGATTTGTGCTAGGAGATTGGATGTTCTGCTCTATTCATGATGGGAGGTCAACCTTCCTTGACCTGCTACTGCAGATACAGTACTGGAGTTGCGCAGATGGATTACTTTTGCTTAGCTGTGTATGTCTGAAAAATCTACTTTATTCCGCTCTCTGTAAATACTTGTTTAGCACTTAAACTGTACTTTTACCCTTCAAAAAGATGGGCACCTGGTGGGAAAACAGCTCAAAGCCATTGCAAAATCAATCTCAGTTGACCTATTTCTACAAGAATTTCACTGGAGCAGGGGGGAAAATTGGTGTATGTTAATAATCTCTAATTATCCTTCCTTATCATCATCAAAGACCCAAAAACTTCCTAACTATCCTTTCCTTGTCCGGTCCTCTGAAACAGTTTTGTATTTTTAATTTCTTTCTAATGATTAGTATAATGACATTTTTATTACTAGTAGTAATGATTCTCTATAAAATGTGACAGGAAAAATATGTTGTTCATTCCAGTATATTTGCATTTAAAGAAGTTTTCCGAAGGGCAAGTGAAACCAAAATTATTATGTGTTAAAACTAGTGATTATAGGTTAAGCTGGTGCTGTGAACATGCAGTACAAGAAATACATCTGGATTTTTAAAAAATCAAGAAACTTAATTTAATATGATGTTAATTTTGCCTCAATGAAGTGCACTTTTCACAATTATGTGTAGATGCTCTGGAATTTCCAAGCTCCTCTCTGTTAAGGAACAACCATGCACCTAAGTTTACAGTTTTTCTGGCTCTTGTAAAGACTGCATTTATAATAAAATACAGATTATTACACATCTAACATCTGTGGTTTTCATCTGTTTCTGTTCAAATTTAAAATATTCCACACAAGAAATACAAGTATGTAATATCTAATATTTATTAATGAGGTTTGTTAGAGAAATAGTTCCAAAGTTTCAGTTAAACCCTAGTTCATTTATTTCCTGTACGTACTTAGTGTGTTTATTCAGATCTTTAAAAAATATTCTCAATATTCAAAATAAGAACTCGTGTTTGAGGGCAAGTATTTAGTGCTCAGAAGTTTGAGTTCCAACTCTTGCGGGGTCAAGATTGTTTAAATATTGTGAAAGTACTTTTAGTTTATTTTTAGTGGGCTAGAGGCAGTGAATAATTATTGTTATGGAAAAACTTCTAAACATAGATAACACAGCTGAGAGAACACATATTCTTATTCATTTCTGAAACGTGCTAAAACTTGGCCAGTGAATTTCCTCTGTGTAGCTAGTTCAATATTTATTTTTATTTTCTGTAATAGGTGAGTGAACTTGACTCAGTTAATGCATTTTCCACACTAGCTAATTTGGGAAGCCATTGGAGCTTCAGAATGTGAAATTTGGTGTGTTAACTGGCATAACCCATCAAGTATAAGGAAGAGCAGTAGTATCTTCACTGTTACTGTCGATAAAGTATTCAAAGGCTGTCACTTTCTGAGCAAAGAATATCTATATTTAGATATTGTGCAATTCTATCAATTTAAGATAGCTGCAAGTTTTATACTTCGCTGCATGAGTGCAGAAGTCATGAAGGCTTCTGTAGAACTGAGGCTCCTTCTTATCTGCTGCATTGTCCATCCAGTTACACTGAATTCAGAGGTATTAAGAATAATGAATTGTGATATAAATATAGAGATAGTAAAAATTATACTACATTTAAGAATAAGCGTTCCTAAGGAGTTGTAACAAGCAGAAACTCAGGTAGCTGATTTCAATGGGAAGTTATTTCCTGTAATTAATTTAGTAGTATTAGGATTTGAGACTAACTTAACTGTGATTAGAAGAAATAATTGAATGGTTAGGAATTAGATTTTGGTTTTTTTTTTTTTTGTTTTTTTTTTTTTTTTAAATCTGTATGGTTTATTTAGATTGTCAACAGTGGAGATAAAACAAATGGTTTTCTACAGAAATTGTTTGTTGTCTAATTTAAAACCAATGGAAGCTTGCTGTCTTAAAAATCTGGAGATCTACGGAAACGTATTACATGGATAAATTCTTAGATTTAGTAACAAATGTGGAGGGGACACAGGTAAAGAGAGACTTAGTAGACATTTATTTATATTTACAGAAGATGTTATTTTAAGAAGGTCTGATTGAGTTTTAAAATTTCATTTGGTTTAATAATTTCTCATTTTATATTGCTTGGAAGTTAACATAAAAACCCTGATATTTTCTAGTTCAAACTACAAATATATGCATATATATTTAGACAGTATACTAGGAAAAAAAACCCCTGCTATTAAGTTGTATTTGAATCACAAAATTTAAATCTGTATAATGAAAATTATTTTTAGATGGATAGTATTAACAATGTAGATTGTGGAGATGCATATATTATTTCCATTATATACTGTATATGGAGGGGAAAGGAATAGTATAGAATATGTTTCTGTTTAAATATCAGTGTCTCATTTGTGAAGTTTGGCTTAAGCATAAAATCAGTAGCTTGCTAACTGAAACAAAATAACTTCAATAGACATTGCTTCTTTTTTTCATAAGGAATTTATATTGATGAAAGTATTTCTTTAACTTAAGATTTTAGCAAGATCATATATTTCCATACAACCACATAAACCTGAAATTAAGTATATCTATAATGTAAAGATATCATCTGCATAAAGAAGAAAGCACCTGCTTCCAATTTTAAAGCAGAGATAGCAGTAGCTCAGTGAAACAAGATTTAATTAATTAACACCAGCTAAGCAACGGCAAGCTAGAATGTTAATGTTTGCAAGATCCTTCACATCTTTACATCCCAGATCAAAAAGCATTCAAAGCAGAATAATTGTGATGTTCTTGTCTCATTAAAATACAATCTCTAACTAGCATTTGAAACTATGCTAGTTTTTTTTTTAATCTGATTTAGCACCTGTGAAGCATTTTAGAACACTTATTGTCCCATTGGATCTTCCTGTCGGTGAGCCCTTGCGTGTTGTGTGGCTGCCCTGATGAGGATAGTTTTTAAATAAGTAAATCCATCAACATAAAAAAATGGTTTCTTCAAGGTTGCTAAATATGTTGCTGCTGACACAGAACCCTAAGGAATTTGCAATGGAATATTGAAACCAGGTAGCCTGTATGTCACTGTATTCAGCCAGAGTAGTAAAGAATAAAATTACTATTCATAATGCAAGCACTTTATCACTGTTCTTGCAAAAAAACTGCCATGAACTTTGAGACCTTGAAAACTAATATGCCAGAAACAATAGTGCAGAGATGGGAAGTTAGAAAAGGTAATTATTGAGCTGTTTTTAAATAAAAGCCCTTCTGGGTCCCTGTATCTAGAAATATAAATAGAGAAGAGAGTTTGCTAGCTGGAAAGCTATCAGAAAAATGTATTTTAAGTCAAATCATTTTAAACAAGAGGGAATATAATCTGGGTTTTCACAGAATCTGTTGAGTTTTATAAGCAGTATGAAGACTTTTGTTAAAATAAATAAAAATGCAGAGCTATTTTAGATAAACACTTCCCTTACCCCAGGGGAAGTTTTGTATTCACTGAAACTGGGACTGGAGAGGAGAGAATGAGAGATGGTAGAAGGGTAAGGAGAAGATGGGATCAGCAGGAAAGGTTTTTTTGGCTGGCAGTAATCTGATCAACACTCTTTGGTCCGAAGACTTATAAAAGCAAAGTTATACAACTAGAGGCATAAGAAACAACTGGGAGCATTTTGGTTTGAGATTAATGTCCTCCAGTTAGAGGACCTTCTCATCTTCCCTGATGCCCATTTTTCTCCTGATTGTTTTGCAGCTGTTCCCATTTTCCCAATTCTTACATCTACTGCGTACTCTCAGGCAGTATTTTCCTATTTCTTATTTTTCTTGAGGAAGGGAATATCCAGGACACAGAAGCTGTATGGAATGGAGTTAATTTTAGAGGCAGATTTGAATGGAGAAGGGAAGTGTATTTACTTTCTGTGTAAAAGAAGACTGGTTTTGTGTAGAAGTTTCACTGTCTTTTGCCCTGGTCCAGGGAATCCCAGGAAAGTGACTGTGTTTCCAACAAGGGTTTTTCTGTTTCCTTAGTTGGTTTAGTTTTGTCTGGACATGTCCCTTATAGTAACAACGGTTCATGATAGGGGTTAATAATCTATTTTATTTTCTGCAGATTTCTACACTATAGCACATGCATACAAGCCATATTTTCTTCCACTGTAGATTGAAGATGTGTATGTAGGTATGTGTGGGACACAAAACAAGAAGCATTATCAGGAAGCCAGGTATTAAGACATACCTTGATGGTTTAAATCTGTAGTGTTTTTATATTTGATGTATTTGCAAGCTGGAGGAGTATTTCAGTTTTCCGCATTAAAGCACTCTGGCTAATACAAATGTCTGGGATAACTGAATATTTTCATCCCTGCTATTGCCTTCTGCTGCTTTCAAGTCTCTTTTGTTCTATTAGGAAGCATTGTCTTGGTGCCTCTGATTTGTAACTTTGTGAATTCTGAAAATTGTAAGATTTTATTAGAAAAATACATAAAATCAGATCTATAGCATTGCTTAGACCTGATTAAAGTCTACCTTGCTATCCTGTTGGCCTTAGGGACCATAGTGTGGATGGAAATCTTGACACATGGAAATACTGGTGAACATTAAGACAGAAATTAGAACAGGAAAAGATTTTTTTAAGAAATGTGCAAATCCTACTGTGAAAGTTACCTTGCAACCAGGACTTCAAAAAGCTTTTCAAATGGATATAGCTTCTGCTGTTGCATGTTGGCAATCTAAATGTGTAAAGAGGTAAGTGTGGAAGTTGTGATCAGATCACCATTATTGTGTATCTTCATATATTTATTAGTCTTACTGTTTTCAAACTCTACTCAGGAAGAAAAAAAGAGTTCCTTGTTCTACTTCAGAATATATATTCTTATTGCATTACATTTCAAGTACAAAGCATGCAAGCACACCACCATGCCAAAAAGTATTTGTTATTTATGTCAGAAGCAAGAAAAAAAATAACCACTTTGATCAATTTGCTGCCTTGAAATGCCCTCTAATTTAACCATCAGGAATGAAGAATGTTTGTGTCAAGTAATGCTTGTGCATCATAATAAAAATGGAGGCACTGACTTTCAGCAGATTAGAGAGTATGTTATCACACAAATATTTGTATTCTTTTTAGTTAAGTTGTATTTGAGAAGTGTGTGTCTGTGTCTGAATGTTGAGATATCTTTATAACCTCTTCAATAAAGCTTTAAATTAGAACTGCTGGAATACAGTCAATATTTTAATGAAGAGACTGATTGTTCGGTAAGATTGGTGGGCCTAGCAGGAGAGTGTGGAGACTGTAATTGACAGTTGTCTCAAATATATGCTACAGCAACTGTCAAGTCAATTAAAATATGTAGCAATATTTAATAAAATTGCACTTAGGCATCTTTTCTTCAGCTGCTCTCTCATAAATAGATGTAATCTCAGATATTTTAATGAATAAACTAATGCTTTAAATATATATGTACATATATATATATATGCTTTTTAGGTTTAATTTGCTTTGCTTTAAGCTGTTCTGTTTCTAACAAATACCCAATTATCTCAACTCTTGATGGACATGGCTCAAAAGTGGATAGGACTTGTGGGTGCTGATGCTTATCCAGTGGCTTAATAACAGTCAGAACAGGAACACAATCACAGTGTATTCACCCTTCATCCCCTTCCCTCTGTGTTGTATAGTGTGCTGTCTTTTCAAATTTGCTGTGAGTTATAGTGTTAAGGTGGTAACAAAGCATGTTGTGTTGACAAATCTGCTTAACCACTGAGGAACAGTAACAGTGTTTTTGCTTTCTGCAGCAGATTTACTGCTTTCTTCCCTCTCACCCTGTCAAATAATGTTTTGTATCATCTAAAAAGAGGCAGAATTGAATGTGTGTCTTAGCTAATTCATCTGAAAATATACCACCATACCTGATAGATCCTAACGATTTGCTTTCTACTGAGATCAGACATATATGTCTGAATGCACATTCAGAAGTATCAGACACCTCAGGCAGGGCTGATCTCATCTAACCTTAGCCACAGAAAGTCATGCAATCATCCAGGTGGTTCTAGGCTTCCTGCCTTAGGTGTGAGGATGCTCAGTTATCCCCAAATATAATCTTAAAACCTGCTCTGCTGAGTCTTCATGTATAACTTCTACCCACCCAAGGAAATGTGAGACATCCCACCGTGCAAAGCAATTCCTCCGGTAGGTACTACACACCTGCTTTTGGGTAGCTTGTTCCCATGGGTGAGCTTTCTGAATACACATGGGACAATATTTGGGTGTAGTCTCTTGTGAAATTACAAAAAAAAAAAAAAAAACAGTTTTCTGATTTGTTTGTTTCCTTTTGTTTGAGGTTCAAAGATTGACTTCAATGGCTATGAGATAATGAGCGTTGTGTTTGCTATGCATGGTTTAGGACAACTTCTTAGTAATTCTGATGACCTCTTGGGACAATCTCTGGTACTTTTACTGGTCCGCCACACAAAATCTGTTGTGTGAAGTCTTGCACTGATCATGTTATCCTGTTAGCCTGATGTAATCCACCTTGCAAGGGAGAAAAGATATCATCAAATAGACTGATGGAATTCATTTGCACTTGAATTACAATCTTTTTCTAAAAAACTTGTTAAACAAAAAAGTGATCAACAGTCACCTTTTTGAAAGAAAGTAATGAATTTCGGACCTGTTAAAAAAACGGTAAGAATGCTAAGTAAAAGAAAACCATGTAAAGCCAAAATGAGACTCCAAAAATACAGGGTAGAAAAAAAAATATTTTTTGGCACAGGGGAGATCACACTTTTCGTTTAGCACTATACTTACTCTCTTTTTTATATAACACTATTCTAGGGGAGATAACTGAGGTACCTTTTTGGATAATAGACAGGACTGAGACTGTGATTACTAAGCAAAGTGCATTTAATGCTATGTAGCAGTAAACCTACAGTGGAATTTTTATGCTGTTTAGATTTGCTCTGGTTTAATAAATAGAAAATAGTATTTGTTTCAAATGTATGTATGTTCATGTATACCTTAATTCCTCTCCTTAAGTCCATAATTCCTCTGCTTTAGATGGAGAAAGAATTAAATTGGGTAAATCTAAACTTTTCAGAAATATTTTCTACTGCATGTCAAATCTTGTAACTTACCCTACCTTTCTGTCCTGGTTTTGTTAAAAAACAGGTTTCTCTTTTAGTGAATTTGCCTGTCAGCTAAACCCTTCATACTAGCTGCATTTTCCTGGAGAACCAGACACATGTTTTGGTAAACCTAGCAATGGAATGCAAACTTATCAATAAGCACGGATGGACATCTCGCGAGAGGGGCAATGAGAAACTGGTGACCAAGAAACTGACCAACTGTGTATAACATTCCGTTCATGTGAATACTTCATATAAAAGTGGGAAATCACAAGGATCTCGTCCCTTTTCTCTTTTCTTTTTCCCTTCTGCTTATGGCTGACATTAGGAGAGGACCTTGCTGGTCGTCCCTGCGAACTGAGGCCTAGTGGCAGACTGAATCTAGCTCCAGTTGGCTGCAGAGTCTAATCCAGGACTTTGGGTGCAGGTTCTGCAGTTACTGAGACTTTAGTAGCATTAGTAGCATTAGTAAAACATCTTTAGTTTTTTTCAACTCTCTTCTCTCTGTCCTTCTTTTCTTCCCGATCACCTGTCCTTAGTGGGAAGGGGGAGAAGGAGGGACAAAAAGAGAGAAGTGGGAGGGAGAGGAGGTTAACAATACATCTGCCAGGGTTTTATTGTCACCCCCGATCTTAACCCTCAACACTTTCCCATGTCCAGTTCTTTCTACTGAAATTTTCTCTTTGTGTAATCATTCATGGTAGAGAAATTCATGTATAGTTTAAGAAGGATCAGTCTCAAGAAAAGTGCATTGCTTTGGTATTGCAAGATACGGATTTACAAAGAAAAAGCTTCTAAATTTACTATATACTCTCTAAAATACATATTTTTTGGTGTTTGCCACATGGAAGCTGTTGTTCAACATAAAATATACATGAGTAGTACTTTTTTATAGATAAAAATCATGGCCTACCAGCTTCCATCAAATAACTTGGAAAAATGCAATCATAATTAACTTATGTACATAGTCATTGTATCTATTTTATTGCCACTTTAAATAGAGATCGAATATAATCAAACAATGAGAGAAAATGTAGCTGCATTCAAATGGCCTGAATTCTAGTAGTATTCCTGAACCTGCTGTTTCCTAATTGTATCTTGATAGCTCCCATTTTATCTCAGCAGTTTATTTAGAGTGTCTGGATTGCTTTTTAGAGGCTCTCAGGAAGTCTTGACCTTTCTCTATTGACCAGATACAGGAATTTACTGCAGTATTTCCCAGGGTTTAAAAAACAGGAATGCTGCGTTCAGCTGTGTATGTGTTTTTACAGGTTATCTTGCATATCACATCCTTTTGACTGATACTTATAAATTATGCAGATATGTCTGACTTAATTAAGAGAATTAACCATTCTAAGGGTGCTAAGATTACTTTATCCTGTACCTACAGTTTAAAATTTGTCTCTATTCAGACCTCTTCAGAGTGCTGTTTGCTACTCAGCTATAATTTTATCCTTCTAGCTATTGTTGGTCTGTAAAGCAGTTGTACCTTGTGATAGGTCTGCAAAGCGCATAGGATGAAGTGATTCTGTCAGGAGGTGTCTAAAGGAAAGTTACTGGTAGAAAACCTTTGTTTCGAGAGTGGAATCAGTATAGCAGTTGCTAAAGTCATGGTGGGCTACAGTTCCATACAGATGTTGTATATGTATATGCCTAAATATAGTACTTCTGGAATTTTGTCCAGGCTTTGTCTAGGGAAAAGGAGTGTTATTCACAGTAAGACTAATAAGAATTTTGCTTGTAGGCTTATGATACTGTATTTAAAGAAGCAGTTGCTCTCTTCAGAGAAGCATGTTCGCTGCAGTTGTATCCATACTTGAACGGGTGAGAGTAGGGATGGCTCAGCTCTATGACGACTGAGATCAGGTTGAGTTAGAATTTGGTAGGTTAGAGAAGCTGATGAAAAATTACATTGCAGCTGGTTGGAAATGTCCTAGGCCCAGGGATCAGCAGGTAGTTTCATTAGAGAATATCAAGAAGATGAAGAATGGAATTAGCAGTGTAACAGGTTGTAAAGGTAATAGACATAACTGTCAGTGTATTCAGTCTTTCTGAGGACTATTTATTTTCTGGTTACAATATTTCCTCTGATTTCTGTTTGATGTTATTCGCAATACAGTTTGTGTTTAAAATGATTTTGTCCAAACAAAAATGCTATTGTGGAAGCTGGTAATTTTGACTAATTCCTGAGGGGCACAAGGTTTCTGAAGAAGGCATTTCAGAATTATTCAGAGATCTCATATAAACTATATTGTAATTATTATGAGAATCTAATTTTTTTACCATGATTTAGAAAACTTCTCACTGTTGGAGTTTTAGCCATTGGTCATGTATGGCGCATTCTTGTTTTTCACTTTATCTTTCTTACATGTTTGAGCTCAACAAAGATGAATGGCATGAGAAAAGATGAATATTGAGACATCAGCTCTCTTGATGCTGAGTATCTGTTTCTAATTTAATTCACTGAGCCTTTTAAATTCATCAGTACCTTTTCTGCTAATGCACATGTATCAGGAGAGCATCTGGTGTTTATGAACATCTTCGTAATTTGGAGTTTTACCTTATGCTTATGTGCATTCTTTTGTTCAGATGTTTCATTAAACCACAGTTAGTAAGTAAAATGCTTGTTTTGCTTGCTAGTGCTGTGTTTATCTGTGTATAGGAACACGAACTATCTGGATTTAATCTGCATACAGGAAGCACTCTACCTATAGTAGCAGTGCTTACTTCTCTGCAGTCTGCTTAAATTCCCTGAATACTTCACAAAGGAATGCAAGTGTATTCTGTATTTAAATATTTCATTTTAGTAACTAGGGACAATATTAAATAATCAGATTGTATGTATTAATTGCTATTTAATATTACTTTTGTAAATTTTCACTTGTTTTAAAATGGAAATGTCAGATAAGAATAGTCTGATTTAAAACATCTCAAAGCATAAATACCTTTTTGTATCAAATGTAGTTGCCTGGTACAAAACATAAACCACTTTTCTTGTATTAGTCAAGGGAAAGAATATTGAGATTTTGAGCCACATTCATAACAAATCCTACCTGCCACTTTTCATGTTTAAAGTCCTTGAAACATGCCTGAATATTCCTTGAACTGTGCTAACATTCTGGGTAAGCAAACCTTGTGATTATGATCTACAATACTTTCATCCACAAATCAGAATGCGCATTACAAAAAGCAATCAGTAATACTTCATGCAGATATGTTTTTTTAATAAAACTTTAGTTAAACATATGAAAGAAAATAGTAATGATTAGGGGGTGATATGGTTTACAGAAAGGACAAGGTATTCTCCTTGAAGTTTTTCAAACCTGCAGGTTGCTTGAAAACCACGGATTTTTTGGGAGTTACTTGAATTATCCAAAATGCTTCAGCTAATAAAACCATCCACTAAAACTTTTTTATTTTTTCCTTCAAAATTCACACCTGCAAATATATTTGAATCTTTATAAATGTATGAAACCCCCAGGGAAGTAGTGAAATCACCATCCCTGGAGGTGTTTAAAAGGCATTTAGACAAGGTTCTTAGGGACATGGTTTAGTGCTAGAGTAAGGTTCTGGTTGGACTCAATGATCCTGAGGGTCTCTTCCAACTGAAATGATTCTATGAAAAATGCAGGATAGTTTTAACTACCCAGCTTGACATACTGGTTATTATTCCTAACACAGTTTGTATATAAAGTGTTTTGTCAAAACAGGAGATATTCATGTGGAAGGGAGTCAGGGGTGCAAAATTATTGAAGAAAAAATTTTAGAATTATTTAGAATAAATAAGTATTAAAATATGTAATGCAGTAAAAGCAATAGCTGTATGAGAATTAATCACCATGCATTGTGTTCCCATGTCTGTCCAAATAACAAAATCACAGTACTGAATTACAGTGAGCCTTATTATTCACTTGAGTAGTAGTACATGAGTAACATTTTCCATGCATAAAGGAAGCAGACTTCAGTTCATTGTCTGATGTGTGAATCTGAGAGAAGACAGACAACTGAAAAAGTTCTTAAAATTGCTTTTCAATAACTATGTTTTCAGAAACATACTATTCCACTTTCTCTTTTTGAACCTAGTTCAGAAACATTTTAATTACATGGAATTCCCATACATGAGAAAGAAGCTTCTTGCTTGTTTTAAGTACAACTTGGGACTAAACTTGAAATCATATTTTCTTTAATAGCTCAGTGTTATTCTTAACTTGCATGTGGCATCCATTTTCCTTTGGGGAAATAATGTTGAAAATGTTATTGATGGAGTGTGGATCTGAAAACAAGCTTATATTAAACTAATGTATTGACACAGGCATGCAGAAGAAAGCATGGCTTTTTCATCCTTAGGAGCTGCTGCAAAAAATTTTAACAGTGACAATGTGACTTAGACACCAGCATCCCTTAAGCAATATTCTGAGTTATTCTGATGAATTTCAGGTTTTCTTGCTTAAATTCTTTCCATTACAGTTTGATTTGGGTCTAGAAGTATTGCCAAAGTGAGTGAGTGAGTGCTTTTTGATCAAGATATTCCTCAGAAAAAGCAGTCCCTAGCGTAAGTTCCTCATTGCATTTTCAGATTCACATATACATATGTATTTATGTATCACGTTGGAAAGGTTAGACGAAATTACTTGTTTCCTTGTGACTGCTTATTTCAGCCTCTTTTTTTTTTTTTTTCCAAGTGGTTTCACACAGATTTGTGGATTCAACACCAAAATCATTCTTATAAGTACTTATTTTCTGCAGAGTGAGGGAAAACAGGAATGGTTAACTTCCAGAGAAGGTTGTGGGAATGTTCATGTTTAGGAAGTGCAGAGACTTGCTCTGAGTCAAAAAGAGTAAGGGCTGGTAAAGCTATCAGTTTAGAAAATGCAGTTTAGTCACAGATTATTTTCCTAAAGAATACAGAGAAACAGTGCATGAACTTTATTCAGAACACTGAATTTAATCCAGAAACATCATCATCTCATGGCCTGTTCTGATGTTATCGTGACATGATGAAAACATAAAAACAGTTCTTGGCTTGATTCACTAATAAAACAAGCTATGTTGCCATCTACATTTTATCAAGTAATCCAGTGCTGTATGTCTACATGGATGAGACTCTAAAATCATACAAAGATTACAATGGATTCACTACTACTAAGTATGTTTCCTTTGCAAATATTGATGTAATTGGAAATTTCAGAAACCATAACACAAGTATTCAATTCTGTATCTCATCCTGTCCCCAAATAATATGGCTAAGCTTGTTTTTACAGCTCAGATATTTAGATTGCCTACCAAAAGCAAAGTTAGTTAAATTAAGGGTTAAAAAGTTTTTCTCTATTAATTATAAACAGTAATGCACAATTTAGAATTATTTTGGAAATGTACATGTATAGACAAAGGACTTTTTGTTTAATAAAATTATTAATAGGGCTTTGCAGATAGTACACTCAGAGCTATTAAATAATTGAATTTATATGCCAAATAAATACCAGGTTGCCATGACACTATAGATAATTCAAAGAAACTATTGGTACTGAAACTGCTGCTATTAAGAATGTGCACTCTAAATAGAGATTGCATTACTGTTTTCCAGATGACAACAATGAATTTTTAGAACCTTTTTAATTAGTTTTTTTGACACTTTCTACAGTGAAATGTCAAATACAAGTAAATTAAATATAACAAAACAAGTTAAAAATGTGTATGCACACAAACACTAATAAGGAAGAGCAAGGTTATAACAAGCTATGACTAGAACTTAGAAAGCACTAAAGGGCAGACTCGTAAATTGTCTTAGTAAAAGACTGTTTTCTTTTTTTACTTCTGCGAAGTAAAAACTCAGACCGAGAAGCCATACTTCTAGAAAAAGAGTGACTGTGGAAGCTCCCCAAAGACCTGAAACTGAAGAAATCAAAGATCTATATTTTTAACTCTATATATCTCTTGGCTTAGAAATCAAATAATTTAGACGCTCTTTAATGTTGGGTTGGAAATTACTAAAAGGCAACGAAGCAAGAAAATACTTTATATTTTAACCCAAACAAAGTATTTCTCCAGAACCAATTTTAAATGGTATGTTTTTAAAACCATAAGGAAGGTAGTTTTGTTTATTCTGAAGGTCAGACCTCTGATGAGAGAGTGTTGGTCTTCCACAATGTGCTTTCATTTACAACACTTTCCAACAAAATACTTCTCAGCTGAGGGCTTCCCAAGTGTTGTGTACCTGTGTAGGTTCAGACAGACTTAATTTCACTGATGAAACTGTAAGATGTGTGGTCTTGGGAATGTCAGAATTGATCCAGAGGCGACCCTCAGCTCAAGGAATACTTTCCCATAGCAAACATCTTACCCATTATTGTTGCTAAATTTTCATCTCAGCATTTTCCTTTCAAACTTCCTCAAGAGGGGTGACTTGTGCTGCATACACGGGCATTTCTGCTGTGACAACTGTGAAGGGAACACCGCTGAGCAATGCCACAAATCCTTCTCACAGGCTGCAGATTCTTGTGGCAGATTTAAAAAATGTGAACTTTTCTTCACTCGTCTCTCTGGCTAAAATGTGAATGACCATGTGTGTATATTGCCATGTTACAATACACAACAATGGTGCTGTAATCTAAAGGCTGTTATCAGAGATCAGGACTGTTGAGGAGTAGCACACTTTTTGCGGCTGCCAGTTCTCAGATGACATGTGTTGGTCGCGTGTTTATAAGGGTGGTCTGTTGTACATGGTTTGCCTGTGGAAAAGGGTTGTGGCTCAAGCACAGCACCTCATGTAGCATCACAGCAAATCTTAGTGAAAGACTTCACAAGGGGGGAATGGAATTCCTTTTTAAAACCAAGATGATGTGACTCATTGTCCTCACTCACATGCTACTGAGCACTAGCACATGTGTCTCCACATGCCCTCTCTGGAAGTGAGGTGCCCAGATGCTTACCATACCCAGGCAGCCTGTCCAGTGCAGTTCTGTTCACAGGATGCTGGGGAACATGAGGGTCTTAATGCCAAACCTTGCCCACCTGCAGGTCTGCGAGACTTTCTGTGTCCCCTCTTAGAGCCCACTGGCATGACTCTCCTTCGTGAGAGCTGCCAGGATTTCCTTGCTGACTCCCTCCTGGGTATCTGGAGAAGTAGCACATGAGGTGTGTGTGATGTTCAGGACTTATTGACCAGCTGACACAAGTGCTATGAGCTCCCGCTGCTCTGACAGCCCTTCACTGTGGTCTCTCCTTCTGCAGCTTCCACACCCACACAGCCCCATCACCACTGTTCTAATGTTTTAATCTATTAGCATCTCTGTAAGAAAGTAAATTTCCTTGCTGCTGAATGCCATGTAGCTATGGCTTTCTAGTTAGGAGCTACATTTTGCTGGTGTATTTGCAAACCTCACCTACATAGTTTGTTAGCTCTTAGGTCAGTTACACGTCAGCTCAGCTGAAGCAGACGACCTGTGTTGGAAAGCACTCCTGACAACATGCTTCATGCAGGTTGAACAGGTCTAGCATTTTGCCTGGACTGGTGTCTTACTCGTATGCTGTCTATGCTTCTTGTAGTGTCTTAAGATTGATACCAGATGACCAACATGGCCTATGGTTCTTTGCAGAAGGGCTTACCTGTTGTGGGGAGCAATGACCGCCTGGATTGTTTGCAGTTGTAATTTGAGGAAGATGGGGGTGCACAAGCATGAGACTTTCCTGGGATAGACCAGCTCAGGTAAGCACAGATGAAGTGCAGAAATGTATTTTAGCTATAGATTAGCTTCATCTTTTCCTTCAGAGTCTTATTTTTTGTTCTTTGTATAATTGTATCCAGGTTTTGCTCCTGAATCCTGAACCTTTCTTTTGTCTTACTATTTGACGAAGGAGACTGGAAGGCTCTTAGAAGGACCCTTCTGAAATAAAGCTGAATTTCTTCTCACTGTGTAAAGAGGCTAGAGGATGATCTCTCATTTAGCACCACTTCTTGGCATTTTTATGCAAGTTTCTAGCAGCCTTGACCTTCAGCAGTTTTCTCTAACTTCCTCAAGTTGGATGCTAGAACTAAAAGCTTCTTGCTCTGAAGTTGTTTCTTTCTTTAGTGGCAGCTTAATAGCAACTTTCAACAGAGCCTGCTGTTATGAGTGTGTCTCCTTGGAGAGGTTCATTTTGGACAGGCAAATCACAACAGCTACAGCTGAAATCTTTGAAATCTTTGTGCTCTGACTGATAGTTAATCTAAAAGGAGAGTTTTAATTTTGGTTGTTGTTTTTGTGCTTTTTTTGTTCTTGTTTGCTTGTTTGTTTGTTTGTTTTGTGTGTGTGTGTGGGGGGTTGTTGTTGTTGTTGTTGTTTGGTTGGTTTTGTTTTTTTTTTTTTTTTAAGATCTATCCCTAAAAGATGTGTGCTTATTCATTGTCCTAGACACAAGGGAATGCAGTCAAGATGCAAGGGATATGACTTAATTAGGCTTCAGCTGTACTAACTCAGCTGGGAAGTATCCAGCACTAATTCAAACAGGACAGGTCATGACTCTTCCCTGGTAGAAGCCTGGTTTGTTTCCTGATTAATGTTATTGTCCACCTGTTGGAGAAATGGACTGATACCAAAAGCTTTGCATAGCACCTGGGTGCTAGCACTTTAGTTGCCGATGCAGCTGCTCTGTGTGTCAGGGTGGAGGGGGTGGGAGGGAAGAGCATTATTATGGTGCTGTGGGGATTAGACTTACCTTGTCTTGAGAAGTTAGAAAAAGAAACAAAAAAACCCTAATGTTATTTCTTAAAAACAGTTACTTGTCTTTGCTTTATTAGAATGCTTAGCAATATTTCTCAGCATCTAAAAATAAGAGCCAGTCTATGCCAACTTTGCTGTAGGGAGATTAAACCATAACTGAAACTAAAACCAAGGTCCTGATCATATTTCTTTAGTAGCCTCAGGCCTGTAAGCAGAAAATAGATATCTCCTTACATGGTCTACTTTTTCCCTCGATGTAGCACAGCAAGTAACTGCTAGGTATTTGTTTCCCTGAAATAAATAGTTATTCTGTTCCTGTGGTTTCTGCACCCCGTAGCTACTTCTGTCTGAACATTTCTCTTAAATGAAGTAATTTCAGCAGTGGCTAGTGTGCTTGGAGTATGTACTGTTAACTAATACAAAATACATGAAAATGCTGGGTTTACCTTTTGAAAAAAATATTACAGGTTTTGTGGGGGTAAGAGGGAGTTGGAGCAGATAGTAGCTGTGAAAGAGATCTGCTACAGTTTACGGTAGGTTTGCTAGATGAAATAGAAATTTCAGGCACAATTGAACACTCACCAGCCTTCATAGGATTTAGGCATTTTATATTGGCTTGAATAATATATCTGCTTTTTATGTATTTATGGAGAAAAACTTATTCTTACAAGAAATAGTCAAAAGGACAAGCGATGCTTTCTATTGAAACCAGGTTTCAGGTTACGTAATAAATAAAGTCGGTTGTCTCATTAAGTTCATGGAAGTAACTCAGTGGAGTTCCTATAATTAGAATGTTTACTTCCAACAGAACTTTAGTTTAGGAAATATTTTGGTTCATTAAAGATAACATCTGGTCAGCTCTAAGGAGTTTTTGTTATTTCAAAAGTGGTTTTATAGAAGACTTCACTAACACAGATATTTCCATTGGCAACTGGCTCTAAACAGAGGATAATAGATTTATCTATCAAGGGAAATGGCATATGTATTCAATCTCTTGCCCACCCAAATTATAAGGATTTCATGTAAATACGGAAACAACGGAGTATAACAAAATACTTCAAGCTTGTTTAATGGTCTTTCTCTGCTTTTTCAACTCCAGGCTCAGGAGAGTTTTGTATATTTATCATAGCTTCTAACCCTGATCCAGATTTTACCAACTCAGTGTACAATTGGTTCTGCTAAAAGTCCTATCAGCTGTTCTCTTATACATATACTGTCTTTCTGAGGACATTGTTTCATTTTATTCCTTTGTTTGTGCTAAAATGCCCAAGATAATATAACTAGTCTCACACAGAATCTTGTCACATACCTGCATATACCAGTTGCTGGAACACTTAGCTTGGTAACTGGAGAGATAGGTACATCACATTCAATTTCAAATCTGTTTCATCCATTGAGATTTAGCTTTCCATTCAGTGATCTCTGTGATTTTAAAGGTAGCTCACCTCAAGAATCTCAAATTAGCTGTAAATTATGTAGTTTTCACTGATCCTAAAGACTGACATGCTATTGAGAAATGTAATTTCTTGTTGTATACTTTTGTCTTTTTGCTGGATGTTAGTTTCAGCAGCAGTTTGATTCTTGTCATGACATAGGTTTGGAGTTTTTTTCCCTTTTGTTTTTGAAGGATTTCTTTAGCCCAACACAAGTGTAATTCAGTCTTCCGCTAGTTTTCATTGTCGCCTAGATTTTTTTCACTTAATGTCACTGTATTTGTGTTATAGCAGAAAGGATTCTATTTTATGTCTAATAGTAGAATATTTTTATTAAGTAGAATAATTTGTATATATACTTTTAAGATCCAGAGAGACACATTTGGGCAAAAATAGTATGATAATGTTATTCATATAGCAAAGTAACTCATTTAAAATGGAGGAAATGCCAAAATGGAGATTTTCTCAGGCAAGCTTAATTGGCTTTTCCACATCTGTTATCTTCTTTAGTTAGGTGATCACTCTCTATTTTTCACTGTCAGAGTCACTGCACAGGACGCACTGCATTATGGAATGTGCAGATATTCACGGTTTTGTTGTTTCATCCTGGAGAAAAAAAGGCTGATGTTGATATAAAAGTCAGGAGCTACAGCTTTGTATGGATCGTGGATCCCACCCTCTTGGGGATCAGAGAGTTGCATTAGGAGCGAAGGGACTCGGTGGGGAGCCTGGAGTGCTGTCAGTGGGGCCTCACCTGTGGGGCTGGGTGCACACATGAGCTTGTCTGTCTAAGAGAATGGCATCTGTTTCACCTACTTCAATGTGTTTCAGGGTTGACGAAATGACACTTGCCTCTAGGGAACAGCAAGCAAGCAACTTCAGTAGAGAATTTCTAAGCAAGTTAATGCTGCACTCATTTTAGAGGTGTCGGAGTGACACACTAAGAATTTAGATTGAAAATTTGGGGTACAGAAGTTGTTAAGTCAGAGAATAGAACTGTCCGGACTAAGTGATTTTGCATGCTTAAAGAACTGCCCTCTCTGTCTTCCAGTGTAATTGTAAAGAGTCAGTAGCTTGACCAAATCTCTGCCTCTCAACGTAAGCACCCTGAAAAATGAACTAATGCATACTTATGGTAACTTTGAATCATCTACTTACCCAGTGTTAAGCATCAAATTTGTGGGATGATGTCCAGTTTTCTGATGTAGCACTTGACTGCATGACTTGCCCTTAGGGAACTCATGATGGCTGTCAGCAATCACCTCATTGTTTTCCATGTGCTTTACTGTAGTTTCCAGGAGGATCTGCTCTATGATCTTGCTGGGCACAGAGGTGAGACTGACTGGCCTGTAGCTTCCTGGTTCCCACTTTTCTCTCTTTTTAAAAATAGGGGTTATGTTTCCCCTTTTCCAGTCAGTGGGACCTTCACTGGTCTGCCACAACTTCTCAAAAAAGATGCACATTGGCTTAGCAACTTCATCCACCAGTTCCTTCAGGACCCATGGATGAATCTCATCAGGGCCCATGGACTTCAGGTTCCTTAAATGGTCTCGAACCTGATCTTTCCTACAGTGGGTGGTCCTTCAATCTCCCACTCCCTGTCTTTACCTTCTTTATTAGTATCTCAGGAAGAAGCAGCGTGTTTTTCCACAGAGACCAAAATCTATTTCTTACATAAAAGAGGAATGGTGCAACTCTGGAACACCTTTGAAATTCCAAACTCTGGAACAGGCATTCGCTGCCTGTGGTAAATCGTTCTTACTGTCTTTTGTCTGTTGATATTCTTGACCTTGTCCTGATTCTGCTTTTCACTCCCTTCCTGTGTTCCTGTCAACTTTGCCTTATGATTCCAGTCACAGCCTTCCCCTATTACATCTGTTCCTTACATTTACATTAATATTTTAAAAAATGTATACCCTTCTGGTTTTGCAATGAAGTAAAATTAATAAAATTCAATAGAAATTGATAAGATTTTTCATTGCCATTTTCTGCTTTACTGATAATTTCTCAAAGCAAAATTCAGATGATGTTTTCCAGTTATGATCCATATTTATCAATTGCCATACTAGAAATATTGCTTTGTGAGTTTTACAGTCTTAGCACACTGATACTCAATGTGCCTCTTTCTACTCTTCTAGGAGCTAACTTTAAAAAACGCAACCATGAAAAAACATAGTAAAGATATGCTAGTAACGTTTCAAAGAGTACCTTACTCAACTTGTCCATTTTAATATAGATGAGAAACTATTGTTTAATTCTGATGTTTACTGAATGGTATCTGGTGATTAAGGCTACCTGGAAAAATTAGTTTATTGTTAAGTCCACAACAAAACAAAAGTTGTGTAATTTTGCTATGTGGGTTTCAAACATCCCTCTTTCATTAAACATGATACATCGTACAGGAGTGTGTTGTAGGTATCTCTTTGCACACTTCCTGCATCAGAATACCCGACATTCTCCCACTGAAAGAAAACAGCAAAAAGCCCTTAGTTCGGTTCAGTAGAGGGCAAAAGGCAAATAGTCTTCTTTCTTTTTCCTCTTTTTCCAGGATGGTTTTGATATCTCGTGTCTCAGACAGAGTGGACTCACTATTCTTTGAGAAGCATAAACACAGCAATTGACCTGAGATATTTGGAATTATACTTAGGTATGTGAAAAGGATGATTTTCTTCCTACACCTACTGTTCTTAAGTAAACATGGAAATTGCAGATGTTTGTAGTCTGTTTTTAAGTTCACACTTGTATAATGTATGCTCCTATGCTCCTTTCAATAAATATATATAGTACTAATTAGTTTGAAGAAAGACTTCTGTCTTTAAATATTAATTAAAATGAAGGTCAAATATACATGGCTTCTGGCTTTTTAAAATTACAGATTCACGTTTTCCTAATAGGTATTAAGTCATAATGAGAAAATCAAGAACTTGTTTAGATGCATAATTTTCTCATGTGGTGTATGTGTGTGGAAAAAGTAGAACACTATATAATCCCGAATGCAAACATTCTAATTGAAGATTGTTGAATGACAGCACGAAGGAAATAAAGAGCAAAGGTATGTGCTCTTTATTTTTTCTATTTTGCTAAGACTTAGAGAACAACCTAGAATTACTAGAAATTCTTGCCTTCAGTCAGATTGCCAGCCCTCAAAGCCTCTCATGAAGTGGGCCATGTCACCATTTTTCGCTTTACCCTGAAAGAAGTAAGCAAAGATGATTTTCTGGAGGAGGTGCATAAATTCCTCCTGCTTCCAACTTCAGGTTGTGTGAGTTCTTTTCTGCAGCTGTTTTTCTTACCCCAAGCAGATCAGCAGTTTACTGCTTATAGTTGCAGACCATATGCATTTGCCCTATAAGGGAGGATGAGTAAAAGCTGTTGATGCTAGTTTTTGGGTTTTTTTTCAGTCTTTTTTATTCTCATATGAACTTTGAAATTATGCCAATAGTATACAATAGGTTATTGCATGCTTGTCAGACAAGTTACTATACTAATTTGTGGAACTGCTCTAAGCAGGATTATCAAAATAAGACTCAGGACTCTTTACTAACTAAACGTTTGCTATGACTACTGTTTTTTTAACATTAACCAAAAATCAGGATTAATATGCTAAGAACGTGCATTCAGTTTTGGTGAGATGAATCCTGGTGTCTGCTTCAGAAGGTTCATTGCCTTCTTATGAGTAGCTTTTCAGTCGTTTGAAGTATTAGAAATTGTTTTCTTCCCTTTAGAAACACATTTTGCTGCTGAATTGTGTTACACAGAAGTGAGTCGTTTTATGTAAATGACTATTCTGCATGGTGGAGATAAAAATAAATATATAAATAAATGAACAGTTTGAGGCATCTGTGACAATTTCTTAATGAAACAATGAAAATAATTAAACTGAAAAATTTGAGAAAAGTAATACACGCTCACCTTTAATACTTTAGATTTAAATGTAAACTTCTACTCTAAAAGGCAAGCATAGATTTCACACCTTCGCAGTTTTGAATCACCTTTTTTGCTTTTAAGTATATCAATTGTTTCAGTTAAATAGTTTGATTTCCTGATTTCTATTTAAATAAACACAATTGCACAGCAGAATGTAATTCCTGAGCAATCCATGCCAATGGAAGCTAACTTACCATGCAAAAGTTGTATTGAAAGGTTGTCACCTTAAAGAAAACTCGTGCGGTTTTGTTTAAGTAAAAAGTTCCATCTTCTTCCTCCTGAATACAGTTCTGTGGGACTTTCTTCAAAGGCAGACTTGAAGCTTCTGGTTTCTGAAAAGATAGAAGTGCCTACTCTGATACTTCAGGCCTCTGAGTCTTGAGGGAAAGTACCTGACTTTTTCAAGGCTTTACATGACAGGATTGAGCATTTAACTCTGTATTTTCAAAAATGTTGAGGTGTGTAGAGAGTGTTTGTAAGGACACCCAAGTTGTCTCGGAAAGCAGCCCAGAGACTTGGATCTAATAGTAAGATAGAAATGCAGAAGTGTGCTGCGTGAACAAGTTGGCCCTGATAATGAGCAGAGACCGTTAGTTCAGGCACAGTGTTCTACTGGCAAAACACCTTTATATCAAGAAGCTGAGATGAGCTGTTGGTGTACTCCTCTGCTGTGGCATTTTACTCTTTAAAATAGAGTCAACTCATTATGGGCTCTCCTATGCTAAACACAGAGGTGTGTTGCATCTAAGCATCCAAATCCTTTAGGACTTTTGCTTTTATCCTTTTTCTTGAGAGTTGCCTCATCCACTTTTTCTTCATCAGTCTTTCTGCTGCTGATGTTTCATTAGCAGAAACTTTCCCTTGTTAATTTTCATGTAGGAAGGAATGCCCTTTAAATTAAGAGTGAGGTAGGCAACTAGAAACCTACAGCAGATTCTGTTTCTGCACATTTGTAGGTGTGTTTTTCTGTACTCGTAAGAAATTCCCATACATACACACAATCTAGTCCAGAATATGTCTCATAGTTGTGTTAGGAGATTAATTTTTCTTGTTTTCTTTCTGATTTTCTCTCAAGCCATGAAATAAGATCTCAAGAGAAGCTTTCTCCACAGCAAATTACTGTCTACCTTTAATCCTGCAATGTGTAATTGAAAACTAAAAATGTGATCAATAAGTTCTCAACAGGTTCAGATAAATACAGCAGGATTACTTTTCTCCTTCTCTTCCTGAATTTGATTCAAATTCTTTCAATACTTTCTTTCTGAAATAAAAATATATTTGGAAGAGTTCAGTTTTCAGGCCTGATATTTTACACAGATAAAAGCATCTGAAGGTAGAAGATTTGCGTAACCAAAAAGCTATATTTTAAGATCTCTACCTATTATCTTTCAAGAGTAGAATAAGTAGTCCTGATGTTGTCATTGATTCTGTCTTAGAAGCATGTATATAATTTTTTATTAATTCAATGTAAAATTTAAATTTTCTTATTCAGTTCAAGGCAGAAATAAGAATTGGCTTCCATTCTCACCCCTGCTACCCATGCTTCCTGTTCATTGTCTTTTCCTTATACAACCTACATTAATGTAATAAAGTCATATACGTAGTTGATAACACATGCTTTTTGCTTATTTCCATTCCTTTATCTCTTCCACTGCATACAAACTCATTTAAATATCTCTTTTGCAATATAACCAATCTTCAAAATCATGTTGTTACTCCTGTGTAAACCTTGTGAAGATTAAAAACTGTAAGATCGGCCTTTTAATTCCTTGGCCACCTCCAAGATTAACCGAAGAATTAAAATATCCATTTTCAAAAATGCTAAAAAATTCCTTGTAAATAGATAAGTACAGTTTGCCTGTAAAGTTATACCCTCTGTCAGTCCATCGAGAGAAACTGAAGCAGGGTTTAGGAATAATAATTACAGCTGATGTATTTATTATTCTGACCTAATATAATGACTGTACTTGTTTAGAAGCAGTAACTCTTCTGAGAGGTTTTATTTTGTGAACCAAAACATGAGGGAAAAAAATAAAATCAGCTTGTCTTTCAAATAAAAATAGGCTGTTAAAAAGGTAAGAATTCTCATCTGAAAACCTACAAACCTGAGTCAGAGGGACCTATGAGATCCTGTTACACATGCAGAACTTGGCACTAACCGGTATCACTGGGATAGTTACTGGAGAAAAAAAGAGTAGAATCCATATGAATAAAGCCTTAGGCTGGAACAAACACTGCAAAGTCACCTGGGGGTCCTGGTGGACAACAGGATGACCATGAGCCAGCACTGTGCCCTTGTGGCCAGGAAGGCCAATGGCATCCTCGGGTGTATTACGAGGCGGGTGGTTAGTAGATCGAGAGAGGTCCTCCTTCCCCTCTACTCCACCCTGGTGAGACCCCATCTGGAATATTGTGTCCAGTTCTGGGCCCCTCAGTTCAAGAAGGACAGGGAACTGCTGGAGAGGGTCCAGCGTAGGGCAACAAAGATGATTAAGGGAGTGGAGCATCTCCCTTATGAAGAAAGGCTGAGGGAGCTTGGTCTCTTTAGTTTGGAGGAGACTGAGGGGTGACCTCATCAATGTTTATAAATATATAAAGGGTGAGTGCCATGAGGATAGAGCCAGGCTCTTCTCAGTGACAAACAATGATAGGACAAGGGGTAATGGGATCAAGCTGGAACACAAGAGGTTCCACTTAAATTTGAGAAAGAACTTCTTCTCAGTGAGGGTGACAGACCACTGGAACAGTTTGCCCGAGGAGGTTGTGGAGTCTCCTACTCTGGAGACATTCAAAACTCGCCTGGACATGTTCCTGTGCGACCTCACCTAGGTGTTCCTGCTCCAGCAGGGGGATTGGACTAGATGATCTTTTGAGGTCCCTTTCAATCCCAAACACACTGTGATACTTCGGAACTGTTCCACACTCTAAGAAGGAAAAATGTTTTCTTTCTTCTGTTCTTCCTTTCTGTTAAAGTTGTGAGGGCAGTTTGGTAAGGCCTGTTAGGGTTCTTAGCAGCATGGTGATTTTTCTGGTATTGATGTGCTGATAGCATCTAGGTTTGGGGACATGTGTACTCAACACATAATCACTTAAAGGTTCCTAAATCTGGGTTGACTTTACTTTGTGCTCTGATGAAGATAAACAATCCCTATAGGAGCACCACTAGTCAGGTTAGTCTTCTGTCTTTGTTTGTTTGTTAAAAATCCCTTTATTCTTCATGTGTGTACACAAAAGCAATCACACAGTAGTAGTCCTTTCACAGTGTCATGTTCACAATGGAAAACGGCTGAAGTCAGGTGAGAACAACATCTCCTTTGTCTTTTTTTATAACAGTTTATGAAATATAGTTAGTAGTGGAGACCATCATCTTGTGTTTTAAAGGCTAATTAGAACAGGGCTGACTTACGACTGTTGTTGTTTATCCTTTTGTGTTTTATTTCAAATTGTGTGCAAGGAAATAAGAGAGGACTGGGACATAAAAAGGACTGTTCCATGGCAATCCAACTACCATCTCTGGCAATTAATCGCAAGAGCCTGGTGGAAGTGAGCAGCCCTAGGAAGGTCATGGGAAATGTAGGCTCTCTGGCAGGTGTAGCACCTACACAAGGGATGTTTGTCCAGCCATGCTGAGCAGACTCAAGTTAGCTTGTGGAGATATGAAAATTGCAATCAAGATAAAAATGTGCATCTAGCTGTTAAATACGAGAAACTGCAGCATAGGTATTTTGACAAATAATTAAAAGAAGAATACATTTTGGAAATGTTGCTTGGGAGGATTTATCTTCACAGTTAATGAGAATTTTCTTCCTACTTCTGTTTTTAATGTTAAATATAAATAGCGAAAAGCATAAAAGGGCACATGAAAACATGTTGTGATGTAACTGTCTTTCCTATTATGATTAAAGGTTCCAAAGTTGCATGATTTTCACTGTCTTTTTTTTTCCAGTTTGTTTTTGTTTTCATTCCTCCACTTAAGCTCTGAGTGTTATCAAGGAATAATAGTAACTGCAAGCTTTCCACCACCCTGATCCTGTTCCTACATACCATTTACTGTTTCAGCAGCTTTTATTTATTTTTTTTTTTAAAACAAACCAAAAACCACCAACAAAAAACCCAAACACCCTTAATTTCTCAAGAAGGATCTTTGCCTTGCTTACACTTCTCCAAAACTAACACCAATGGGAACTGAACTGAATTTTTTACTTCTGCAGAATGTCATGCAAATGATGCTAACTACTAGTTATTCTTACTGAGCAGATTCAGGTTGGCCTACTTTGAGCTAACTCTTTCACTAAGAGATATGCTTACATAGCATTGGTTCCATTAGTATTAGTGTGAAAATAACGGTGCTATGATAAGTAAAGCTATAAATGCTGGCCTAATAATTGTATGCTGCCATCCAGTTTACGGGTTTTATGGAAACTGCAGTAGAAAGTTATGAAGAATTATGCAGGTATTTAATTGCACAATCTTTTAAATTATGCAGTCCATGAACACAGATTTTTCCAATGCCTCATACCGCAGCAGTTAATTTTATATCTCCATAGTACTGGAAAACAAAGATATTCTTTTAACAAGTCTCTTGAAATATGTTTTGATATCAGCCAAGTTCTGAAGTATTCTGGTTTTTTCTTGAATGTTTCTTTCATAACTAATTTCTCAAATAGTTACACGCAAAGTTACCCTCAGTTTTAACTTCCAAACAAATCTAAGCTTCTTACTAGCAGAAATTAAATGTGTTTTGTTTGTGGAGAGAGTGAGCGAGCAAAGAAGGAGTTGCTTAGTAGGTATGATATATGATATCGTGATATTGAGGGTGCATCTCTGTGACTCTCTAAACACCAGGCAGCTCCTTGGATTGGCACTCCAGGATTAGATTATTGCACAATACACCTGCAAAGGGGAGCTCCCTAGTTCACATATGTATCTCACAGGCTTGAGCTAAGTGCATGCTTCTCTTTTACATTTAGTGATCATAGCCCAACAGGATAGTAAGCCCAGGAAGGCACAGATACCACGATTCGATGGCTGGGATTTTTTTTTTTTTTTGTATTGGGAGTTCCCATGCAATCGGAGAATGAACAAAACATCTGCCTGTCCACTGGCTTTTATAATGGTGAAAGAAAGTGATGTAAGTTTAAGCCAGCTGTGGTACAGAACAATTCCTCCAGCATCATTTGGAAGGTTTCTGCTGTGAGATACCATCCTCTGATCTATAATGACACTCATGAAAAAAATCAGAAAGCTTTTCTTTCCAGCACTGATACTTAGATGACAAGTGTTTGTAGCTCATAGATTACCAAATGTGGACTTCGGTTTAAGAAAAAAAAAAATGATACCTGTTTTTAGGCATGAAGTATAGATTCTAATGTATTTGAGAAGAAAATTTTATATTTGTTTGCTTTTCTGAAAATGCTATCTGTGCTTGATTTGTTATGGATTTTGTGGTTAGTCGATTCTGCAAAGCCAATTCCCATAGAAACATAGAAAGGGGCAAAGAGTCAGTCTAGGACTGAGCTTGTGCACCTTTATGAGAAAGAAAATGACCTTTAAAAAGGAAAATATGCATTAAAGCCTGTTTTGCTGTGTAAACTGGATAAATTTTTGTTGTATTTTAGGGTCAGGTATAGGGTTAGGGTTGGCATATATTTTGGATACAGTACTAATATTTTTCACATCCAAGAAGGGGCTAAAAATAATTGTATTTTCAACATGTGTCAGTGAGAAGTGAAAGAGGAGGGGCACACAGACTGGAGTAGTTTTTATATATGTGTGTGTATATATATATTTAATTTCCCAAGAAAATGTAATTACATTACATGAATTCTCCTAAGAATCCGTTCCTCTGTTTCTCCCACCTTATCAATTATGCACACAAGTGCCTGCAGTATGTATACTTTTTGTGCTGAGAAAGTGACCCAGAGGATATCTATATTTTCTTCTGGAAAAGAAGTTAAAAACAGACCAGTGTAGTTTACCTCAAGATGTTTTCATACTTCGCTGAGATTGGATAATGATTTACTCAGTTGTAGGTGATGGGCAAGAGAAATCATTGAAAATAAACTCAATCTTGAAGGAACACAATGACAAGAAGCAACAAAAAAGAGAAAGTTACAGAATAACGATGCTTAAATGGAGTGTCGTCCGCTTTAGAAGCTATGGCCAGCCCTTCTCCAACACACATTTTCAACCACAATCCACAGAGGAAGAAGGAAAATCCTTTCAGTTTTGTTCTGAATTCATTAAACTGTAATCTCAGGATAATATACTCACATCTCAGTCTGTGGTTTTGTGGGTGAAATAATCTTCACCAGGATATCACTTCCGTGTTGTTTCTTCATTCTAGAAAGATGGACCAGGATTTTTAAAAAGCTGAGGTTAGAAAAATGCCATCAAGTGAAAAAACAACAGATGTCTCATCATTCCATGGGAACCTTATTGTCATTCATTCTACATGTCTTCTTGATGTAATTTAACATAAATAATTCAGAATAAGTAAAATAGAGTATGAAAAATGTCATTTCACAGAGATAAGTTTCTAAAGTAGTTGAAGTGGTGTCAGGATTTTAATAGCTGAATTAAATGTTTACTGCAAGTATATGGATGTTTCATCTGAAGATAAAAACACATTGATGTGTTTAACATTTGTATGTATAAGCATAAACACACAACTCACCTTCCAACACATAAACAGAAATATGTAACAACTGTATTCTAAGATGCTGAGTCAATACCGTGTTATACATGAATGAACAAGTCTTACTGCCTTCAGGGTATCCTATTTAATTTAAGTGACTTTTGTAGGCAATGATGCAACATGCATTAGAGAATCAGAACAAAATCTGGATCAGAAACCAAGCAAATTGACAGTATTTTTACTAATTAATATTAAGGGATATTGAAAGTGCTAGAAATTATAGTAGACTCTAAGAGAAAAGGAAGGAAAAGTAATCACATTCTAGAGAAATAGCTTATTTTATGTTATTAGTTGAAAGAAATTAAATTATTCACTGATATTTAAGGTGTTAGACTTCAATTAAAGTTTCATTTATTCATGCCTTTTAAATTATAATAAATGGTTAATGACTAAAAATTTTCATAAGGATGTTAGTAACTAATGATGTAACTGGTACGCATAAAAGATTTTAGCTGAATCTAGCAAGAAACTTTGACATTATCATTTCCCTTTTCTTTCAGACTTCTTTCAAGAGAAGTGTTACATACTTGCATACAGTTTAAAAGTTTATCAGTCACATTTTAAAATAATAAAAAAAGTTTGTTCACTGGACTAGAAATAGCAGTCTTCGCTTACAACAAACCGAGATTCATATTAAGAGATAGGCTAGACTTCAATTATACTTTCTGATTTTATAGATAATATCTACAGTTATCTATGTTGGTGGTTAAAATGTTTACATTGATTTGTATATATATTGGTTTTGGTGGCAGTTTTGATCTTGTTTTTGTTTCTTTTGTGTGTAGTGGGGTTTGCTTGTTTGTTTTGTTTGTTTTCTTTCTTGGCGAGATACTGAAATACCTCTTGAAGGGTTGAAGACCACATTCGTTTATCTTCTATTATCTTCCCCTACAAAAGACAGTAATTTAAATCCCAGTATTAGTAATTCTGCCGTTAATTTTATGGACTCTTTACATGGCTGTTGTTTCTCTCAAATCTGCTAGACTGTTGGCTAGAAAATAGTACAAAATGTGCTTCCTAATAAGTCAGTTATGTCTAGATCCACTTGGATCCAAGGAAAATGTAGGTGAATGGTTGGGTGTGGACTTTAGGGACCAAATCTTGGTCTTTGGACTTCAGCTGCCTTGACTTAGGTACCCAAGTCTTTTAATGAGACTTATTGTTTCTGTACCTCTTATTTGGGAAGGAAGAATAACTGTTTCTGTACCTCTATTGGCGGGTAAATAGCCAAGGAGTGTTCTTCCACTTTCTTACAAACAACTTTCTATGTGTTACCTTCACTATTCACAGCAGTGGAAGGCAAGGACAGGGTAAACTCAATGTTTTTATCAATAAGTCTTTACAAATACAGAACCTTTTAAATCTTTATGTCTGCTGAGATCAGACAGATTGTAATAATCTTGTTCTATAACCCATCCTTTGTGACAGCGTGTATCCTACATACTGTCCCATCTGATTTCTCTGAGCAGCCTAAACAGAGGCGACACATCAGCTGTTCACCAGACAAGGTATATGGGAGGATAAAACACCCTGGTTGTTGTCTATAGCATTGCCTCTGAAGAGGGAGAGTTCCTATACACTGCATCTTGCTCTCAAAAAGAAGGAGCTAAGACACGCCTGTTGGCCACAGACTACATTAGAGTACTTTTCTTGTGTATATCTTAAGCAGGTTAAAAACGTAAATATGATTTGATAGTTCTCAAAACATTTACAGTGTGAAACAGTTATAAAGCTATTTTTGAGATATTCCTGAGATATTCCTGAATATGCCATACTAAGTTTCCCTTAGTGATGTTTGATTTAACTAGATGTGTATTTTATATTAATTTAATCTTTATTTCTTTAGCTCAGGCTAAAAACTTTCAAAAAGGAGAAACAATTCCCTTTCTTTTGGAAATTGGGTTAACTGCACTGAAATACATGATACAGGATATAAAATCTGGAAAGAAAACAAAAACATTCCCATATAATGTCTAAAAAAAATCTTCATGCAGGGTTCCATTTTCCTAGTTATTCCTTCACTAAAAAGGAATAGCTATGTTAGAACTCTTTAACACACTTCGCAGTTTCAATAGATCAAATTGAATAGGTCTCTTTTTACCGGATTAGCACTGCACGGGTATTGAAATCATATTCCTTGTGAACTGAAATTTCATCTTTGTTAACAAAGGGGACTGGCAGAGCTTTTTAGAAGTTAGCACCATTATTACAAAGCCTCTTCCTATCTTAGCATTAAACTTCTAGAGCCAATTATGACATGACGCTGTTTTGTCAATGCTTAAAACAAATATTTGAACATAACTGTAACTTAAGGATATGATAGCTCTTCATTAATACTTTATCTTTCCTTTTAACCATACCCTAAAAATGAATTCTTAAGGACACAAGAAGGTGCTTTTTTGGTGTTGCTTTAAAGATATTTCTTGTATCAGAGAAGTCACTGGCTCTGAATAATGATTCTAACATAAAGTGGCATAGCTTTCATTAATTTCGAAAGTCTAGTTCCGACTATTGTCAGCTTCTGTGCCACCAGACAGTAGCTTCGTAGGAATATTAAGTAAGAGTGGCTGAAAGTGTGCAAGAGTCACAGGGGTATGCACATGGCTCTGACTTACAAAGAAACAGATCATAAACATTCCTGAAAAGGATTTGAAAAGAACATGATAAAAACTAGTAAGAGGGCAAATCCAAAATCTGAAGGCTAATGAAGGAAAATAAAGTTGACTTTTCTTACTAATTCGGACAACTTTGCCATATGTACCGTTGGTATACTTGGGAGATGAACATTTGTGAGTTGGCCTCTTTTACTGCAAAATCAATGATTAAAGAAATTGAACAGTTATTAGTAAATGTAATTTCTGTTCAGATTTTTTGCTAGACCACTATTTTGTATTCTCCAGGAACTTCCAAAGTGTTTGATTTTTCCATTTCCTGATGTCTTATAATTTATTCATTTGATGCTAGATCAGTCTTGTACCATGAAAGATGAAAAAGGAGCAAATTTGGTCAAAGCAAAACCTGAAGTATCGAGGCTTGTATAAGACTTTGTACATTGAAAATATGATTTCTGCAGCAAGTGGGATAACACCAGGAGGAAATAGGATCTCCCAGACTATTACTGGAGGCAAAGCATGTTCCTTGTTCAATATTTGACCTGTAAATTTTTGCAGCTCCAATTGCAATGGTAAACATGAAATACAAATTGGAAGAAGTGTCAGAATATAGCTGACAGCCTTTAAGAAATATTACTTATTTGAGAGCATTTGATGAACACAGGTTCAGCATGAAGTTTGTGTCCCCGAAAAGTGACATGACATCCCATAAAATACAGTTAACCTTATTGCTCAACTGCATCTGAGATTGTCTGAATGGAATTAAAACCTAAAGCTGAAGCTTGCTTAATCTGCATGTAGTGGCTAGTAGAGCTAAAAGTGTGAGCCCATGATATATTCCATCTCTTCATCAGTAAGGTTATGTAGAGATTTTTCAGAAGTAATTTAAAACCTTCACCTCAGATTGTGTGATTATACAAAGCGGAACATTTGTTAAATAGATATATTTTAAGTAAGTTACTTGATAGCCTCATTTCTTTCCAATGAAATTCAGCACTTTTGCCTTCTGGTTATTGAAACTCTTCAGAGAAAGTAGGACTTATTTGGTAGCAATCAGGGGCCTGGATGGCATGGCATTGCTTCCCTGGTTTGATAGGTGCCAGATTAATAGATAGTTGATTTTTTTTTTTTTTTCTTTTTTCTTTCCCAGAATGTCTCCAATTAGAATATGTCTGAAAAGTAGTTTAGAATAAAATCTTCAAACAGAGATCAGGGCTACAGTCAGCAAAATTGTTTTGAAGGGTAGCACTGTGACTTGAAGGACGGGCACAAACTGAGGAGATTTGAAAGGTCACAGGAGAGAGAAGGGGCTCACGGGTAAAAGGGACAGAACAAAAGGATGAACTGAGGAGGTGAAGAGGACAATAGCTCTGCAGAATGTAATACATAGTGAAAACTGAATCCATAAAAGATGGAAAGCAACACTGAAATAATAAAGATATACTACCTGTGCACTACAAAGTCTGATGAAAAAGTAAAGGGGAGATTCTTTCAAAAAAAGGCTATTTGAAGACAAAGGGAGGGTATAGAGAAAATTTCTATAGTTCATGATCAGTGAGGTTAGAAAGCATGGGAGGAAAAAATAAAAGGGAAGTCTGTGAAGTAATATAATTGACAAGGTTGACAGCCTCCTTTCCAAACTGAAGATTATAATGAGCATGTGGAGTTATATATTTTTAACTCTGTTGAAAAAATGTAGTACTTGAGAAGGCCACACATATTAGTGAGCTTATTTGCAATACCACTGTCTGTGGAGAATTTTAGAAGGGAAACTAAGCAGGAAAACTAAAGCAAAAGATCTTTGCTTCATAAGAACATAACTCTTACAAAAAAGTTATGTGGCTGATTTTTAAAATTTGTCAGTGTTAGTTAAATTGATAAAAATGCTAAATGACACACACATAGTGAAAAATAGTCATCCCCAGTACTTGCATAGAATGTCCTCATAAAAAGGGAGAAGTAGGCACATAAAATAAATACACTAAAGTAAAAAATGTGATGGCTATAAATCCATTTTTTTTTAAATGTTGTTTAACACTGAAATAACAATTGCCAGTAAGCAGTCAGATTTTTATTTTGTCTGTGGCTTTGTCCAGTGATGGTCTTGGGAAATATTAAAAGTAGCTGTGATCTTATTTATTGTAGGCAGTCAACGTTAGTGCATGTTGTGTCATAAAGATACAGAATATTTCCTTTTTTTGGTATCATGCACTGAGGCCAGTTAAATGCACTGAGGCCGGTTAAAATGCATTTGCAAATTTTGGATATGGTGAAAGTGAGAGTGTAAGGATGGAGCCAAGCTCTTGTTAGTGGTGCTCAGTGACAAGAAGTAATGGGCACAAGCTGAAACACAGGAGGCTCTGTGTGATCTGAACCCTGATACTGGCAGTGCCACTAGGATTTGTTTACATATAAAGGTGGTGTACTCTGTATAATTTCTTACTGGAATTAGCCTAGGAAAATGCATCAGCAAAGACTTGTGTTCTTAGGGAGGGTTAACTTTGCAAACCATTGATCAGGAAACCTGTGATTTTATATTCAATGAATGAGGATAGAATTTACTATCCAAAATGTGTTTATACCAGCAGCATCTGTTTAATCAGTCTTACACCAGTTGAATATGTTTGGTATTAAGTGACATTGATATGTAATACTCATGATTACACCACTTCATTTTTTAATTTTCAGAAATTTAGGTTGACGTATACCTTTTTTACCTCATTGCCTCCGAAGTCACAATGGAACCTGAATTCACAGATGATTCTGTATATTTGTTTGAGGGTTTTTCAGGCAAAGGTGGTCTCTTAAACTAGCACATATGTGATGACAAAGTACTATTCACTCTTGACCCTTCTACTTGATTTTTTTTTTTCTCTTTACAAGGTGTCTAAACTCATAACTGGTCTTAAAAATGGCTTGCTGACTTCAGCTTCTTATAGGCAATACCAGAATACAAAGTGAAATCTTTCTTTGAGCCTTCCTAGTCGTCAGTTTTCACTCCTTTTTTACTTACTTTATTTCCATCCACATCCCTAGAGTACCCAATTTTGATGGAAAATGTTCCTCATCTCTAGACTCTGAATTGCAGGAATCTCAATCATATTGCTGTTGATGGTTTAGCCTTAATGATTATAAATATTTAACAGTGGGTGCCATTAGACTAATTAGTGGTATACTCTCTAATCATTTCACATGTGGGCTCTTATAAAGTTTTCCTGTTTAATAATTGACACTTAAAATCTGTTAAAAAAAAAAAAAAAATTCTGTTCTACAAATAACATCCTACTATTGTACTCTCAGTTGGACCATCTACCAGTATAACAGTGAGATTTGAGAGAGACAACTTTAAATGCAGAATTCATCTTCTTCAGTAGCCAGCTGAAAGTACAGATGTTAAAACTCAGAAATATGTCTACAAACTATGTCTGAGAGTTGCACAGTTCATAGACTGTTATTTGCCAGCTGCTAACACTGCTGAATGAAGGCATAGGCCTACTCAGGCTATCACAGACCTATGGCTGAGCGTGGGCCAGCCAGCAAATACACTTTCCTGCTATGCTGTAAACTATTAATTTCTCGATTTGATGATAGCTGCAACTACAGCGAAATGTTTTGCTGATATATAGGATTTTTACGGATATTATTAGCTTGTGTAATGAAGCAGCTGTTGATATGAAAACTTTGATACAGAAGTAGGACAAAGTGACCTGAAAGTAAGATGATTTGTCTGGCCAAATAAACATATGCTGATCAGGATTTCTCTGTGTTTACACATTTTCTATGCATTTCACTGTGTCTCCACACAGCACATGTAGAAACTAACAGAAATCAGTCAGTAATTAGCGAAATCAGTGTGTAGACAGCATAGCGCTAACACTGCGCAAGATGGTCATCTCCATTTCCGCACCAAGAGCCATCCATCAGGATCTTGTCTGAAGCCACTAGCTTTTTCTAAACGATTCAGTGTTGGTTTGTTTTTGTTTTTGTTTTTTTTTGTTTTGTTTTGTTTTAATTATTATTTATTTGTGTAAATAGAATAACCTTGTTCGAGATCTACCTTTTGTGCTGCATGCAATATCTGCATGGGGCTTAAAAATGCCAGCTAGAAAGTAATCAGTTGTTTGCTTCTCCATGTTTGGCTTTTGAAATCATTGCTGACCTTTTATAACTGAATTCAAGCGGTTCTTTGTATACCCTATTTACTAAGTTTCAGCACCTCACTTTTATTTGATGAGATAAAGCAAGCAAACATAATTTACCCTGTTATGAGTTAGTGAAAGCCAGCTGGGATTCTCAGAGAAACTCTGTGGAAGGGGAGGGAGATTTGCAAGGTCGTAACAGGAGAGCAGACAGCGTCTGTAGTCAGAAATGATTATAATATATCACATCATAGGCATTTTGGAGAGATCCAGAATACTTCTTGAATTTCATGTGTGAGTATTTGGAACACAAATTTCCACAACAGCTTTTTTAAGATTTCAGTCTTTTAAGAATCTCTTTACTATGTCTGATCATAGATTTTTCATGCCTTTTTTATCTTCATTGCCTAATAATGTACTTTATTAAGACATGAAGACCTTATGAAATTGGAGCTGAATGTGTCATTACAGCATGGTTTTCTCAGGTGGCCATTTCAGTTATCGCCAAATAGGAAGTAATCAGATGTTATATATGTTGTGTACCCTATAACTTTCTGTCAAAGGGATGGAGACCCTGTGCTCAAGAGGAAGTACCTTCTTGGGAAGAGACAAGTGGTAGAATTAACTTCCACATAAAATAGGGATGGTTTCCTATTCGGTTCAATTGTATGCATTGAAATAAAGGCTGGGAAAATAAAAAGAAAATAAACAATAACCTGTTAAAACCCTTCTGTAAAAGCATCTTTTCCAACTAGCAGGCTTTCTTATGAATGTAAAAGTTAACAAAAAGCAAACAAACCACAAAAAACCCACAACAACAAACACACATACACACACACCAATCCAAACCAATCCAAAACCACCAAAGAAACAAGAGCAAACAAATAAATCCACAAATACTAACAAAAAAAAAAAAAAAAAACAAAAAAACAATAGGCCTTGAGAATGAGTACTTTAAAAGAAACTAAGAAATGACACCCCTCTTTTTCCTGTGGACGTCTCTTTGACAGAATATTTCCATTAATAACATAGAATCATTCTGTGAATATTACGTTTACACACTTGTGAACCTCATAACCATTCAATTAATGGTACGAGTGTATTTGAGCAACAAAAAAAAGAAACACAATGAAAAATAATGAACCCACCATTATGCAGATGGAAGTAGATCCAAGTCTTCTCCTGTTACCAGGGTTGATGAGGCATGAAAAAGAAAGAAGCCACCATGAGATATATTGTGAGATCTCATGCTTAGTTTTCAGGGCTGACAGATGAAAATATCCTTAACAGATATATTGAATTCTTAACATGCTGACTAGATTACTAGTCACCCTCCACTATCATATCATGACTGAAAGTTTAATCTAGGTGTTGTATTATTTTATCAAGTATTTTTCCAGTTTAATTTCACACAAAAAGAAATCCTCAAAATTTTGACAAAACTGCGTTAGAATAAAGCAACTAAAAATTCTATAGAAGTGGCAAAGAACATTTTTTAAATTATGCTTCTATGAGTAGGAAAAATCAACAGTAGAGAGCTGATGAAAGAAAAAAGGGAAAAACCAAACCAAACAAAATTAAATAACAAACATTAATATTACTGAAAGTTACAAATTTCAGAAGTACCTACTTTTTACTAGGCAACATAATTCTCATTTCAAAGCCCTTAAGGAGCATAAACCACATGGATTTTCAATATCACTTAGGGCTCAGTTACACAAAGAAGTTGCTTCAGGGCCATATGTTACCAAGCCTCAGCTGCTATGCAGTAATTGCCTTCACTTTGCAATAATTGTGATTTAGTCTATAGCAAATGCATGATGTTCTGAGACAATTTGGCCCACAGTTAAAATGCCAAAGGGACTTCACACACAGTGCAGGCAACAATTGCCAGTGTCAGTGGTGTCCAGTAACTTCTCTGCATGTCCTGTTTATCTATACTAAGCGTATTTCTAAAGAATACCAGGTACCAGATAGAACTTTTTAAAGCCAGACTCATAAATACTCTTCATAGTATCAATACATAAATAATTGCTTTTTTGAAAGAGGGATTTAAAATCGGATTTCTTTATTTATTGCAAAATTTCATTAATGTTTCATTTTAACTCCAATATTTTACTCAGTATGTGGGAAAAGGAGAAAATCCTTATGTGAGAATACAAATACTGTGCAAACAATGTTGTATTTGTATTTAATGTGGAAGATAGATTTTAATGCAATGCAACATAAGTTGTTTAAATCCATATTATTAAGGACAGTCTTGATAGAAATATTGAAGGACAAATGTACAAACTTTAAAACTTCCCAAAAATTTATTGAATTTACATGTCCCATTGTATAAGCTGGAGAAAGAAACAAAAAAACTTAGACTACCTCAGGGGGAAAAAAAAGTCAAGTACATTATAAATTACCAAAAAGAAAAGTCTTTTTTTCCATACGGCTTTCATCAGTTGTTTTTTTTTTTTTTAAATAAAAAAATTTAAAAAAAAAAGCAAAGCCATCAATATTCAGGTTCTATAATGATTTATCTAAAGATTCATGCTACAATAGATATGTTTGACTGTGGAAAATAGTGTTAATACTGAAATGGGAAGCTCAAGAATCATCAAAACCATTGGGGAAACCAGTAGCATTGAAATAGGTTGTCCTGTTCCAATATAGGAAATTTGTGTGGATCTTTTATCATGTGATTTTACAAGGTTAATCTTTTCAATATGTAATAGCTATCTCACATTAGAAATATTTTTATTTTATTTTCTGCATTCTAAGCATGACTTTTTTGCATCTTCCAGTTTCCATGTTCTCTCTAATTTAATGTCTGAGAAATCACATCAGTGAACACAATGATGAGAGGTGTTGTGTAATATTCTTTCTAATCCTCATTCTGATCCTTGAATAATGGTAAAATGTATTCCAGAAAGGCAAGTAATCAGGGTAAAAAGCCTTAAAGCATCCATCTTCATGCATAAGAAAGTCTTTGGGAATGGGGTTTGCACGTTGTTAACTTGCCAGTATCAGTCAGGGAAGCAATACAAGAGCTTGGGCTTCGGTTTAGACATTACTGCTCCGGTGATTTTGATATGTGGGATTTTGTGTGGGCTGGGTTTTGAATGTCTCCCCAGCTGCAGCAAAAGAGTTCAGTCAGAATTGAAACACGTCTTTGCACAAGTCAGAAAAACAATTTTTAGATCGTCTGTTTCTCACATTTAGTTATATAAGGAGTTAGAAAGTCAAAGTGTGTCTTTAAATCCCTGTTTAAAATGAAATGGGAACTGCCCTTGCACAGCCCCACCTTGTCAGTTTGAGTCCTTGGGAGCTGCAACTACAGAGTGTAATTGGTGCTGCCAGTGCTGCTCTACTTGCTTGTGTTCTCTTCAGCACCGTTTAGTGTGACACAGGATGTAGGCGGAGGTCCTGTTCTAGACCAAAATTGGATTCAGCCCAGTTTTTACATGTTTCTGGACACAATGAAACCTTAATTTTGTTTTGGTTCTCATTGCACTTCTGCAGGAAATTTATTATATCAGCCCATCAGTAGCTGCTTTAGTCTGTTAATGTTCCAGTATGCTTCTAATTAACAATGATGTGTTTGACTTCATGATTTCACATTGAATTGCAAACTGGCATTTAGAAGTAGGAGAAAAATCAAAAACCATAATCCCAAAGCAATTGCTTTTTGTGCTCCAGGAAAAAGTAAACAAAGACTTGGGTCACTTATAAAGCAATTTTTGTCCAGAACTGCATCTGTGACTGTATTTGTAAAATCTTGGGTGCTCCCTAGTATTGGATTCTGGCCCAAGTGTTGCCATGGTGCTGCATGTGTGACAGACTGGATAGCTCATTTCCTCTTCTCTTACTACTAAGGTGGGAAATACTGATCTCTTTTGTAGATCACCTAGATAGTTGTTGTCAAAAAGTTTTTATTAGGACTAGTAACAGTAATTTTCACAGTCTATTTACTTACAAAGAATGTCTTAGAATCATCCACTTACAGCACAGCAGGTAAGCTATGAAAAAATGTAGATGAGCAATTACAAAATTGTGACAGGATGAGGCAATGGGTACGAATTGAAAAAGAGGATATTCCATCTGAACATCAAGAAACACTTTTGACTGTGAGGGTGATCGAACACAAACACAGATGGCCCAGAGAGGCTTTGGAGTCTCCTTCCTTGGAAGTATTCAAAAGACATCTGGACATGGTCCTGGGCAACCAGCTTTAGGTGGTCCTGCTTGAGCAGAGGGGTTGGACAAGATGCTCTTCAGAGGTCTCTTCCAACCTCAGCTATTCTGTGAATCTGTGAATTACGTCAAATATGTTTGAGAATAAACTTCTTACTTTTTGAGATAAAGAAGCAAGAAACCTGTGTAGCTAGAGGTTTATTTGAGCATAGCATTTGAAAGAACAAAAATGTTTGCTTTGTTATTTTAAGTCTTTCATGACATAAGCACAGTATTACGTCAATGCTATGCTAATTCTCTTTGACCTTATCTTTTGTAAGAACAGAAGGGATTCATATTTTGTTGTTCACCATAATAAAAGTATTATTTTACTTATTTCCACATTACCCCTATTACTTCTGACCGATTTGAGAAAAATATTTAGAAACTAGAACAATTTTTTAGTGTTTTGAGCAGTGCAAAATCAAATTTATGTAATTAATTTCATATTTATTTTTTTTTACTGTTTTCCAGACTACTAATGGTTCTTTCAAGTCTTTGAAAAACATACAATTTATTAACATTCTTTCTACAAGGCAGATCCAAATGTGGGACACTATTTCAGTAATTGTATAATTAGCAGTGGCATTAGTACTCTTTTCAAGTTTAAAATGTTAATGTTCTCTGCATACGGCTTCATTTTATTGCTTGAGAATGAGAAGTATAAGTTTCCACACATATTAATGTGGGATGCTGTGTTTCTATTTTGCACATACAGGAAGAGATAGGAAATGTGTCCATGATTAGGATGTCTGGGTGCTTTGTTGAACAGTTGTTAAGGTGAAGTAACTATATATACATTCTTATTAGAAGTATTTTTGTTGCAACGTTTTAGTCAGAACTTTGCTTAAGCTTTCTTCCTTAGAGTTAGTGGAAGCTGTCTGGCTGCTTGAAGATTTTGACTGCCTCCTGTAGTGACAAGACTTCAAAGCAGTCTGAGAGAAAAATCAACATTAAATCCTTTGTGTTGGGGGACCATTGAACCTGAACACTGTGCAATGTGAGTTAATGGAAGGGGGTAGGAATTGTCCAGTTTTCATTAGTGCAGTCAAGGACAAGGAGAGCACACCATGACTTGATGAAATAAGGTGTCTTAATGAGAGTAGCATGTACTCCTGTCTGTTTAGGGAATCTGTATCTATCAGCCTTGCTGTTGGACAATTAAGTTGGACAATTACTGCTGCTAAGTTTAGAAATACAACCTTATTCAAAGCTAAGCCAGAGATAACAAATGCCCTGAAATTCTTAAAACAACAGTAAAGTCCCTTAGGTTTGTAGCTCTCTGCTTTTGCTTTTAAAACAGATGGAAAGCCATGCCCTGCATTTTTTGTGGAGATGGGCTGATTGTCTGGCCATGGAAGCCAGAGGTGTTTCAGTGCCACTGGTTCCTAGGAGCAGAGCAGAAGACATTGCATGGCAACTGTATCTGTAAAATTTCTTCTTTCACATCAGGACACGATTTACAGAATGGTTGGGGCTGGAAGTGACCACTGGAGATCATCTAGCTCAAGAGAGTAGTTTAAAGTGGTAGTGCATTGGTAATTTAAATGACTGCTGCTGCACAAAAGCAGAAGTTATATTCCCCTATGCATGTATTATTATAAAAAGGAGTTGGTTCCTATGGTAGCTATAAATCAGTTTTTCACATTGTGAGCTGATCATCTGCTCCAGGAAGTTAGTATGTGATGGACTATGGGGAAAAAACAATTTACTGGTCAGTTGAAATTATAGTGCAAGTGCACACAGCTGCAAGTTTCCTTGTTCAGACTTGAAACCCATCTGCACTGGCAATTACAGACTGACCTCTTGCAATCTTCAGGTGTGCCAGCCCTGCAAACTTAATACACAAACATGGCATCTGTTTGGGACATGAGTTAGTACTTGTAACGTTGAAAAAAACGTATGTAACTCATGGAGATATGGCTGCTCAGCCTAGATGGTCCTATGTTATGGAATAAAATTACTCAACAAGATCTCCACTAATTTCTGAATTTCTGCATTGTGCCCTGTTCTGCTCTGTTTTAGAGAACAAAGTATCAGTGAGAAATAGCGCACTATAAATTCAAATCCAGCTTTCTGAACATTAAATTTTACTATGCAAGGAAAAGATTGGTTGATTTTGAGTTGCTGTTGTTTGTTTGTTTGTTTTTAATGGGTTTTTATATCATCTACAAAATACCTACATGGACAAGACAGGTGCAAGGAAGGCAAAAAAAGTCTGTGGTTAAGTAATAATATATAGAAAAATACGGAGCAAAGTGTTCAAGTGTTTTGCCTCAACAGCTCGAGTCAGCAGTGTCAATAGAAAAGGATATATATTCTAGGAGTTAAAATGTATAATGGAAATTAGAAACTAAGTGAAAGCTTGAGGAGCAACTAGCTAATATTAAAAAGAACATTGATCAGTATATCCAAAGCAAGAAACCTTTTGCTTCTGTTGAAGAGTTATGGAAGTAATTATAGATGATGAAACCATTACAGGAGAATACTTGATTCATTTACTCAATTGAAAACAAACATTCTTCCTCATTCTCTTAAAGAATAACAACAACAACAACAGCAGTGAAGAGCTACTAATAACGAAAGGTAGATTTTTAAAATTTGGTTTACACTCTCCAAGCTCTAAAGGAAAGTAGGTGTATAACAGCTTTTGGTACCTGGATCATTCAGATCACAGTGACAAGAATGAAGTCACTGGTGTGACACATACAAAGATGTCTGGGATTAAATTTGCAGTATAGAACCAAATACAGGAGAAATACAGAAAGAGATTACAATTATTGAAAGAGAGTGAAAAACCATTCTTTTCAAGACTCAGATATTAAAACATGAATGTAGTTGAGGAGGGAAAATAGGTGTAATGTGAGGGATAAAAGCAATTCCTGTCAGTTTAATAAGAGGAATATTCTCCCAAGGGGAAATAATGATCCCCCTATTACTTAGCACTTTTGTAACTGGGTTGCATTACACATGCTGAAATACACAGCACTTAAGGGAACAATTCTGCACTGTCAGGCCATTAATTTGTTACTCTTAATAAACCTCTTTTGTATTCTGCCTATAAAATGTACAGATGCTTGTCCTTCTTGATAGCCTAAGCACTTCTGTTGTGTGCAGTACTCACATGCGCGCACAGATCTGCTTGCATAATTTATTTAACCATGTACAAAAATGAGCCACAAGTGTTCACAGTGAGAGAGTTAATCAATAAGTTTCAGAATATATCACTGTGAAACGGATGCTGTGTTTGTTGACTTTAAGACCATCTAAGATGTCATTACCTTGATTTTTTCAAAGATAATATCTGAAGAACAGACTCACTTAGATAATTTACTGCACATAATTTGAATTTGTTTGAATGGTGTTGGCATCGGTGATCAAATAATGATGTGCTTATCTTATTTCAGATGATTTTAGTTTATTGTATATTTCTTTTGGGGCTTAAAATCTAGTTTAAATAAGTTGTTTTCACTAAATGAGATTATGTCAACTTCATAATCCTAAAGAAGATGCAAATATTTCTGAGGAATTCTCATGTTTTTCTTTTATTGAATTAACTGCATTTAATCTTTTTTCAACTGGCTAGCACAGAAGAATAAGATTTCAGGACTGACTGCTATTAACCAAGTTCTTTACTTTCTCAGAAGAAAAGGAATTTCTTTTTTAAAATAGTTAACAGTAAGAACCCAAAGATGTAATGAAGATGCTAGACTTCTGCAATTATAATCAGGGGGAAAAAAGGGTAAGCATGTCTGCACAGCTAAGAACCAGATAAAGATTACAGAACAGTTTGTAAGTTATACAGTTAATCAAATGGACTTAGGCTTTTCTTCCAGAATTAATAATATTTAGGGGGAAAAAAAACCCAAAACATTTACATGTGTAGGTTACTGACCTGATACTTGAACTCACCAGTTGGTTCAAAGTTAGACACAGTGTCACGGTTTAAGGCAAGGCGGCAATAAACCGTGGCAGACGCTCCCTGTTATCCCCTCATCTCCCACCACCGCTTTCCTTTAGATCAGAAAGATTATAGGAAAGATAAGAGGAAAGGAAGAGAGACTTAGACTTCAAGTTGGAGAGTTTAAAGGGATTTTACTAATACTACTAATAAATAGAGACTATATATATACAAAATATACAAAACCAATCTTGAATACTCAATGTGGAATTGGCATAACTCCAGCAGCAGCAGCTGGGTGTGTGGAGCTGGTGGCTCCAGCAGGTGCAGGTCAGGCCCCTGAAGTCATGGGTGGGACTTCACAGCAAACCAGAACCTGGTTGCAGGGATGCAGGGCCTGAGGCCTGTAGATCACAGGCAGACAGACAGGGTCCTCTCTAGATGGCGGCCATGGTCAAAGAGAGAGTGACCCTCGTGATGACCCTCTTATATAGGGGGTATGACGATTATGGGATGGAAGACTTCTATTGATCAGTTTTAGCCACCTGTTCCATCCACCCCTCCTCAAACATGCCCCTTCACAACGGATGATGGGAAAACTTATCAGTCTTTCTTCGCTACCGTAGTAATAAATCTAAACATGAGCTTCTTCAGCATTGTGTGGGTCTTCTTATCAGCACCGAGTACAGCATCCTAGGAAAAAATATGCAGGCTAAAACTCAGAAAAGCATAGCCATCTAGAAGAACTTAGCTAAAAGAAAAAACACTAAAAGAGAACCAGTCTTGTTTTTAACAAAACCAGGACACACATAAATGTGCGTAGTTTGAATTTTTGCTATCTGGAGCTGTTCCATTTATTTTAGTTCAGATTTTTAAAAGCTCTTTCTTAATTTTATGAAAATGTTTTTAGAATCAGTTAACAATTGGACTTTTACCAACATTACATTTTCTTTCTCTTCCATAGAATCATAGACTGTTCTGAGTTGGAAAGGATCCACAAGAATCAATGTGTCCTCCTCTTCTTCTCAGAGGCAAAACCTGCCACGCAAAGGGAATGCAGACTCATGTTTTGTGGATGCTTTTACTTTGGTAATTCAAGACTGAAAATAAATAGTAGTTCATTACATGACAGGAAGGAAAGAGAAGGGGAATGGGGAAGGAAGATCTATAGATTTTTTGACCTTGGCTTCTTTCTAGTCATTATTGTATTGTCAGTCGTGTTTTTTAGTAAGCGTATTAAGCAGTGGAAGTCTGAAGACAATGTTACTGAAAGGCAGAACCTCTCTGTTTGCTTGCATGAGTGTATGCATAGAAAAAGTACTTGAAATCATATTTATATTTATTGTATTTTATACACCAGATGAATGACTGCTCAAATTACTTATTGATCATTACTAGAAACTTGCACAGTTAATTACATAATATACTGAAATCCATGTATTTCTGCTTAATTAGTCATGTACTCGCAAGAAGAGATGTTTGTGCATGTTAAACTGGTAGAATACATAAAATAGGAATCAAACTTCTACCAAAGGACAGATTTTAATACTAATCTAGACAGCAATGTCAGCAAAAGTCATTCATATAGAAAGCAAGCCAAATTTTCTCTCTTTGTCAATGGCAAATGCAAAATATAGTTCCAATTTCTTTTTAAAAAACTCATAGAGGATTATTTAGTGAAATGGAACCTCTAAAGAAATCTCTTACTATATTGATGATTATATTATTCCTTACTCTGTTGTCCTTTGTGAAACTCTTATTTTCTGTAATCCTACGCACAGTACTATTACACTCTATGTAAGGATCCATTATGCTACATTTTATAACAGTGGAATTGCTCGTTTTGAGGTAAGCAGCAAAAATATGACAGGGGAGAATGGAAGAGGTTACTTTCTATCCTGGGTGCCAGAACTGGCTCATGGGGGCTAGAATATATTTTATGCAATGAAATATGCTGGTTTGAATTGTTTTTATGCATATTTATGCAATTTATTTTTATTATTTTATGCCTCCTACTAGGAGGCTGCCAGACTGTCTGGAGCAGGCAATGCAAGGAAGTCTAGGATTTAGGATTGCTTCTTGAAGGGAAAAAAAGAGTTTAACTGTTAGCAATGGAGAAGCCTGCCATGCCTATGTATGGCAAAGCAGTAGAATGCTTGATACAATACTTGATGTATGCAGTAGGCTGGAGTAAGGAGCATTTTTTCCAGGCGTGTAAGCAACTGGAATCATAAAGGAAAATGTCATATTGCGAAGACTACATGCTATTTGCTCATTTTATTTCTTGGTCTTATATTCTGTTTTGATCGAAATTTGATTTCAAGAAAATGGTTGCTACCCAGCTAAGGGCAAAAATGTGTCTGGGCTGGAATACCATAGTATCTTGTTTTCTTTCATGCAGAGTAGTCAGAGATGATTAATACTTGCATAGTCAGAAGTGTCCACTGTAAGTAGGTACCATAAATGACAGTGTTAAGCAGCATCTTCTAACCTGCTGACCTGAGCCTGGTTACTATCATACTGCATTTTGAGAGATCTGAACAGTATTTCCTGATGGCTTGTGAACCTTTAGCTATCTGTAAAATTACACTTGAGAATAACTTCAAAATCCCTGTCTGAACCTGTGACCTAGTATTTTGTGACTCAATGCAACTTAAACTCTGGTCTTTTAAGTCAGTAAGTTCCATTTTTAAAATAGTATAGGTATTTGAAGCTTAATAAAAGGTATCTGGAATGTGAGTGAAAAGGAGGAAAAATAACAGTGGTAGATGGAATCTGTCTGAAATCTTTATAGATATTTAGAAAACCTGTACGACAGTGTACAACTTAGTACTGAGAGAACTACACAACAAACTTCTGTACTAATACCTTGTCTACTTATTTTAGGTCAGGAAACATTAGGACCTAAAAGGGCATTAAAAAATCATTCAAGAATGATGACATAGCTAAAAAATGAAAAATGTGAGGAACAAGTTGTCTGTTGAAACCTTTTTAAGAGGTAAGTATTGTTTCTTTTGTTCAGTTGAGGAGCATCCTTCTCCTTTGACAACAGAGTAGATATTGTCCATCTGCTGAGAATACCTGTTGGATGATGCATCTGAAACATTATACATGGGAGAGCAGCCTATCTGTGCTTCCTGGGAGAGGGTGGTTTACGATAGAAATTCCTGAAAATGTGATTCCTGTCAACATGCCAAGAAGCAGCTTCTGGGAGCCCTGGCAGTTTTTTGGTGAAAACTCTGGAGAGGATTAAAAGGTGTGATTTAATTTTTTGTCTAATTTTTTTATGAATAACCATTTTAAGAACTTTATCTTCTGCATCCGAAACACATGGGTCCTCTAGACCTGAATCCTAGCAGTTTATTGAAATGTTAGCTGAATCTCATTCTAATCAGTGATTTAAATATAGTTTATGTGTTGTAATTGTTAGACAATATGACATAAAATTTTCTTATAATAAAAGACATTGTGCACCAGCCATTTGAATTATTTCTAAATGTTTCTCTGCCACTCATGAAAGCTATGCTCTTATTAAAATACCGCCTTCTTAGTCAGAAAAAAAGTTAATGAAAGTAAAGTCATTGTGGAGGACATTCTCAGAAACAAAAGAAAAAACCAGAGGGGAAATGCCAGGGAAGGAGAATGCATTTTGCTGCATTTAGTCAGTTCCATTTTAAAATGCCACTAGTGTTTGGCATTTAGCCATTTGTTAGAGAAAACAGATTCCCAGCCTTAAAGTCCTAATGATGTACTAGAGATTAGAAAGGGAAATTATAATTAATTTTGTGTAAAGTCCAAAGGCGAAATGCACTTGAGTTAGAAAAAAACCCCATAAAAATAATTGTCCTATTTCAACTACTGGCATTCTTCAGAGTGATGATGGGGACATATACAGGAAGATGAACTAATGAGCTGCTGTTTTCTAATCAAAGCAGAAAAATGTAGTGGCAAAATGACAGGCATCCCATCTCAATGTCATTTACAAAATGACTAAAATAGCCTATTGCTTACTCAATGAAAAAAAGGATAGTTTATTGCTAATGAATATTTTTGTTGTCATTTTTCTTAATTGGTTAAATGTATGTGTTTAGTTTGGTGTATTTTATGTAAAAACAACAGATCTACCATATTTCTTAGAGTTTGTTGATTAGTCAAAGAAGGCAAGTATAGATAGATGCTGTCTCTTTTTACAGACTTTTTCATTTGGGAAGCTCTTCCAAGTCTACATGTGTATACCTGTTTCTACCTATCTGTCTGTCTTAATTAATAATATATACGTAACATAATTAAGAGTAAAAAGTTTTGTGCAGCAGTGAAAGATGACAGTTTCTGAAGAAACAACAAAAAAAAAAAACCACAACCAAACAAACAAAAAACCAAACAAACAAAAAAAAAATTAAAAAAAAAAAAGAAAAACCACAAGAAATATAGATTTAATCCAATATGGAAAAATGGTCTTCCAAGATGATATACCTGAAAACTACCAAATTTTTCAAAAGTATGAGTGAAGAGAAACAAAAATGGAGAAGAACGATCCAATGTAATAACAGAACATAGAATGGAAGGCCTATTCAACGAGGAAGACATTGTTACAGAAAAAGAGATGCCGAACAAAGAAATATGTTGAATACTTTTGAAAAAATTGCAAAGTAACCTTGACTCCGTAGATCTACTTCAAGTTTAAGCCATTCTCCAATAAATCCTCTGACTTATCTGTTTTTTATGTAATGTAATCTGCTCCTATATTTCATAAGGTAGTTTTTGGATAAGCAAGACTGATGAGTAGCACAAACTTGAAATTCTGGGAAGGAGCATCTCTTAAGGCATTTTGGATATTTAACCAGATAGCATTTGTTTCACTTACTAGTATTTTATAAAGAAAACAATACCTTTGTGTTCTGATTTTTCTGAGACTTGTACCTGAACTTAGCAATAGCAACAATATCCACTATAAATCATGCTGTAGTAGCATTTTCAAGAGAAGAAACAGCCCTTGAAGGTTTGACATTAAATTTGTCTAAGTTTCAAATAAGCATAGCAACACTAGCCTTTAAAAGTGTTGAAGTAGTCTTAGAAGTTATGTGAAGTAGTCTTAGAAGTTATGCCAAGGATATTTTTCTTTACCTATGTAAAAGTATCAGGTTCTCTGTCTTCCATGAGTCAGGTTTCCCAAAGCATACTCTCCCCTTCACCTCTTCCCAACCTATAACCAGTCAGGTTTCCCTTTATCACTTGACACATACAAGTATCATTACCCACTTATTTCAGACTTGAACCTAGTTTTAAAGAACAGTTGTTGTCAAAGGCTTCTAGTGTTGCCTTGTTTTATTCTTAGATATTTCTTCAGACATTTTATTTTTTGTTGTCTATGAGACACATCCTTTCTGTTCAAGTTTCTCTCCTTCAGTTTGCCCTGCTAATGCTGCTTCCTCTTTTTTTCTGCTTCTGATCCTGCTTTCTGTTTTGGTTGGTTTGGTTTGGTGGTGTTTGTTTGTTTTTTACCAGTCCCAATGCCTCTGTCTTAGCCACCACCACCCCTCAAGGGTCTGTGCTTCTGTGTATCCTGACTATGTATCTGTAAAACAGTAGCTAGTTCCCTCTGTGTGTGAGAGATAAAAAGAAAGGGCAGCTGGTGACTACATATGTGCCTTCAGTACCCATTCGGTACCTTGTTGAATTTTTAATCCAGTGCAAATCCAGTGCAAATACTGATTTGTGACATATTGCAACTCTCAAGTCAGGTTAAGGAGATCAAACTAACTATACCTTCAGTAAGGAATCACTGGACTATTAATTTCACCCTTAGTTTGATAACCCCACACTAACAAGTAATCTAGAAGAATGATGTTTTGGATAAATCCATAACAATGACATTTCAAACAGAACTGTTGTGTCTTTCTTTTAAAGGTAATGACAGTTTTTTAGACAAGTTGTTTGTAATTAGTGGGAGAACCTGCATCTTGATCTTGGCTCTTGCATTGCTCCAGTAGCATAGTGTTAAACTGTAATTGGGAAGATGGGATGTCTCCTCCAAGCTTGGCTTGGTTCAGCTAAAGTCTTAGGACTCAGTAATGTACTAGTTTAGACGCACAATGAAATTTCATAACTTACAAGAGCTTTCAGAATTTTGTTCATGACTCTCGTTCGTGCTCAGACTTCAGCAGCTGGAAGATTGGAGGGAAGTTTGTGACATATTGCCAAATATTTCCAGCCTTTTTTTTTTTTTTTCTTTCTGGCCAACTTTGTTTTCTGAAATGAACCTTCATTTTGCTGTTTGATTGTTCTTGTTATTTGCTCTGCAAATTTCACTTAGATGTTTTAGTTTTACTGCTATGTTGTACTTTTTTTTTCCAATGGAGCAGGCACTTAAAGTCTAGTCAATTTTTAGTCTCCAAAAAAAGTTAGTGTATCTGAATGATTTTTGGAATTGCAATTTACCTTCAAAGAACACAAAGGCACAGGGTGGGAGGAAAATAGCTGTCTGCACTGTATTCATATTTAATAAGAATTTGGTATTCCATTCATAGGGTAAAACAATTCAGACTGCACATTTTGGAAGCTATCATCTTGGTTTCAAAGGTAGATTTACTTTTTGCTTATATACAAATGTCTAAATTAAAGTATTGAGCAGAAGAGCAAATATGCATAGACTGAAGATTACATACCTGGTATGGCTGATTGTTTTACCCAGAAGCAAATGGCTTTTTGCTCCTGTATTTGCCTACACAATTTTATTACAGAGATTGTAGGTGCCTTTCAAATATATACTCATGCATGTATGGTTTGTATGAAAGTAAGTAAGAAGATTAGTAATAGTAACATAACGTTGACCTCTTACATAGAAGTGATTCGCCCCAACCCCAAGCAACTAACACTAAAACAGCTATTTTGGAACAAAATTGCTGACAATACTTCTTTGAGAGCCATCGTATGCTGTTCAGATAGTAACAGCCAAATGCAGTGGAAAAGTCAAGCATTTCATACGGGTTAGTGAAGCAGCAGAACTACAAATCTGCTAAATGGACCTCACTAAAAGTGTTATAAGAAAAATAGGAGGAAGATGACCAGAAAGAACAGTTATCTGCACAGTGATAGAAATCACTCACAGAAAACAATAAAATTGAGCCGATCTGGCATGGGAACATGTGTGGTGTCTGGCCAAGTAGCTGGAGGCAGGGCTGTTATGAAGAAAGACCCAGTCTGGCAAAAATAGCTTAGGCAAACCACAGGTGCTTATGGGACAGCTTAGCCAGGGTGAAACCAACACTCACAGTGGCTTTGAGGAGTGTCTGTTCATCAGTGGCCAGCCTGGAGTGGCCAGACTCTGACATTCAGCAGTCAGATGTTTTGAATTAGAAAAAAAAACAGAAGTGGAACACATTTTTATGTTAATGTTGTTTAACTGTTTTTTCTTGTATGCCATCCTTATGTGTTGCAGAGGTGCTTGTCCTTGGGCTAGGTGGTCATACAAATTGTCTGGTCTTCAAACTTGTCTTCACTGTCCAAGCCACAACTTGCAATTTGAGATGGCATATCTGCTGCTTCCTAAGCCCTCTGCAGCTCTGTGCTGCCTCCCTGGTCCTGACTGTTCCATGCATCTCCAGCGAGCAGATTTGTCCTGGCTCCAGTAACCACACTGTTTGTTTAGGGAAAGACACCAAAAACATTCTGAAGAATTGAGTGATGTCATTACTGATGAGTGAGGAACTTTATGACCAGGCACTGGCCCTCTCCTTATTGTTGTGGAAGATGCAAAGGCTGCAGCATGGGGGAGAGTTCCCTCACCTGCTGTTATTGCTGTGCTTCCTTTTGCAAATTTTATGAAGAAATAAATGCGATATTTTTATTTGCTTTTACTTTCAGATCCATCTTCCTTAAGTGTTTTTCAGCTTCGTTGCTTGGGAGTTGGGGAAAATGATTGTACTTGTTGCTTTTAGGCCTGGTAACTTAGTCCTGTTTTATAGCAAAACCTCTAGTTTTCAGTATGTTCCCCAGGATCCAACAGTGGCCCCAGCCAGCCTCCAAGGTCTGTATCTCCCACTAAACCTCCCAATTGATCTTCTGCCCCATTTCCAATAGCAACCCTAACACTGGGATTGGGGAAGCTGTGGAGTCCATACTCTGCCTCATAGCTGCTCTGAAAGATACTGCAAGACACTAACTTCTCAAGGACCAGTGGATTTCATACACTGGAGTCCTTCTTGGTGACAATCCTAGGCAGTTATAATCCACAAGGGCAGATACAACTGTTAGTCAGATTATAGAAACTGATGATTCTTAGCTACTTTTTTTTGTTTGTTTCTTTATCGGAGACCTGCTGACTTACCTACTCAGCTCCCAAGCCAATATTCAGACATTAGTCCAGCCCAGGGAGAGATATACTGAGGGATATCGTAATGTGCAGTGCAATGTTTATTGAATGGCACAAGATTTATGTGCCCTGGATATTGAACTAATTTGTACAAAATCCATGCACATATATACAAGGTGAGAGAAATCAGTTATTTGTAACACTACAGTAATGTTTCGGTTTAAAGTTTCACATTGAATTTTTATCAGTCTTGTACATTTTGAGGCAGACAGATACAACAAACTGTAGAAACTGAAATAAAATTTTTCAAGTTAGCCAAATTCTGTCAGCTAACACCTGAAAAGAATGACACCTATATAGTGAAAAAGCCAATCATGTTTATATTGACACACTGAGATGGAAGAACACTGAAATCATTTTTTCATGTCTATTTTTGTTTTTTCCTGTAGACAAACTTTGCAACATATCAGAAAATGAAGATTTTAATTAAAATTGATAATACTGAGCCAGCTGCTGCTAGTGGCCTTACTTATAGACAGTAGAGCGTTCAGGAGCAGCAGTACAGAAAATCAGGTTGGGAGACTGTAAACTGGTGGTAAATTAGAATGGCACACACTGGAATGGTGAATTCAGAATGCCAATATAATTAGGAAAGTTTATTTAAAATAGATTTTCCTGTCAGTCCGTTCCTTGCTGTGAATATGCATTTTCAGATATATCTACTTAGAAAAAATATTGACTAGTTTTATTTAAAAGTTGACTTAGAAGCAAATATGCATATCAGGATATGTGTAATTATGCCCACAAAAATATATATACTGAGCTATTTTATGTCAATAATACTTAATGCGTATTAACCTGTCTCTAGCCATGTAGATCCTTGAGATAGCAGTGTTTCTAGTTTTGGCTTTTTGTTTCGTCACTTAATTCCTACTGTGGAATGAACAATGCCACACTGAATCCTGTATGTATTAATAATTTGACCTAAGAACAAGACTTCAAATTCAACTCATGCTCTGAGGGTAGATGTCAGTGATATCCTTCTAGATTTAGGGAAACAAAAGGAAGAAAACTGCCTTTCTTTATAAAACAATAAGCCTGAGAAACTGAGTTTCAACAGCTTAGATTGACATGAAGACTTGGATAAACCTTATTAAAAGTAAACAAATACTACCTGGATAAGTGTGCATAGTTTTACAGTTAACTGAGAAAAGTAATATGATTACCGGTAGTAGCTCTTGGAATTGTAGTTGGAAAAAAAAAGTTGGAACTGTATTAAATAAGTTACTTCATCAGTGTGCTTGAGGAGCTACACAAATGATTGAAGGGATATACTGGACAAGGCTTGACAAAGTTCTCACTTTTTTGTCAAAACATAGAAGACCTAAGTCCATCTCTGTCTCATAATATGGGACTATTTTTCCAGATAGACTGCATGTAGTTGTTACATTTTTCATTGAAAAGATGGACATCAAATCTCTCTAAAACAAATAGAAATATCTTTGTATCTCAGTTTCTCTATAACAAATATCTCTAAATTTAGATTCCTTGATACAGTTTTTGGTACACAGCTTTGTCAACGTACCAAAAACTACATTGGCTTTTAACCCTATGTGTTTTTACTCAGAAATAAAATCTAGCCATACTTTCACTCTTAAACTTTTCAAGGTGATTACTGAAGTCTAAGTACTAAATAGTTTTATTCTTTCTTACTTCCATTTTACCAGAATTTGGTAAGTTGCAGCATGAAAAAAAAGTTAATATATTGTCATATGTTGTAGTTCCTGAATGATACAATGTTGTCATGGATATTCATTCCATAAATGTTTTGTTAAGATGTTACCCACATATATTTATTTCCTTTACTACTAGTAAAAATTATGCTACTTTGTTTTTTAATAAGGGTAACTAGTCATTCAATTTCAACAAAGTAGAAGAAAATACATATAAAGAAAAACAGTTTCTGCTTTATTTGGGTTGTCCTCCAAAAATGTTCAACACAGCAAACAGTGTTAACTAAAAGAGGGCCCTCAGGCTTTCAAACAAGCAAGACTTTAAAAAGAAAATTAACAGTTACATTTTATTTAAATTTTATTTCCTTTAGTATAAATTATTATTACTTGTTCATCCTGTTAAAAATATGTTAGCATATTTACTTAAAAAGTTCAAATGTTTTTGTGTTTATTCTAAAGGAATGTGTAATTATAATTTTATGCTATGGAAATACATGCATTCTTCCAAAGTGCAAGGATTTCTAATGGTTTTCTAGGATTTCTAATGGTTTTCTAGTCCTTGTGCTGAATTCAGTAGTTTTTATTGTTGTTGTTGTTGGGAGCATTTTTTCCCTAGTTTTCCTGTGGGTTTTATTTTGCTTAATATTCCCACAAATACAAATGCAGCCAAGGTACCGCATGCTTTCTCTTCGATTACCTAAATATTTTGCTGTCCATCTGCCTCCTGTGTTAAGAATGTATTCCAGTCCTGTAATCATCTGGCTTTCTTCTGAACCAGCTCTGACTTAACAGCAGCTTTCTGTGTCAGCGGTGTTAGATCTGGACACTGGTTTCTGGGAGGACTTTCACACTGTCAAAGTGGTACTTTCGTTTTTCTGTTCCAGCCTCAGTCTCTCCCACTTGTATGCCCAAAAGAACCATTGGCCTCAGATCATATTATTCTGCTGAAAGCTTTATGCCCTGACAATTCTTAGGAGACATCCAGTGACCTTAGCTTTTTTATTTTTTTTCTTGCTTCCTCACTTTCATTAGAGCATTCATTAGGTAATTATAATTTACGCAAGTTGGCTTTACAAGGCTATTGTATTTTTTTGTATCTGTCATTTATTATTAGCATCACATTTCTTACTGATGTGAATTTGTGTATTCTTTTAGTTCAGTGCTAGAATTCAGAAAGAGAGAACGCAGAAATCCCTTCCTGTGGATCACTAAAAACTCTTCTACTTAGCAACAAGTCATCAAAAAAAAAAAAAAAAAAAAAAAAATTGGAGAGCCCTGCAGTCAGTATTTAATGGAAATGTTGGATGCTATATTGATTTTGTATTTTTCTGGAAATTCCATCAAAACTTTATGTAGTGATTTAAACACATTGTCAATTGCATAAATGTGACTATCTTAATTAATTTTCTACTTTCTATCTGTAGAAAACAGATTGGTTTGCTAAGATTTATTTAAGTCTTCTCACATAAACAGGAATTAATTATATTACCACTTCTAATTCTTAAATTCTTTATTATTTGGGTTTTGTAGCATGCATTTTTTTTTTGAGACTAATAAGCCTGTAATTACATACCTCATCCTGTTTATCTTTTTATGTGCGCATTATCAGCGCATTAGCTTTCTATCAGTTACCTAGTTCTTCCTCAGCATTACAAGACTTAATGGAAAAGAACATTAGTGGTTGAAAGTGGTTCTCAAAGAACTCTCAGATGCAAGTTTTCTATACTTACTGACTGGAAATTACTTAACTGTTTAACTGATACATTCTGTAGAATGAAAAGCACTTCAGCATTACTTTAACCTAATTTATTTTTCCAGACGCAAACCAAATCTGTTATCTATTAATAACCTGTTATCTATTAATTGCCAGTCATTTGCCAGTATCTGTTTGTTTATTAACAGATTTTGTGTTTAGTAGTTTTTGTTGTTGACCTGCATGAACACAAATATTTTTTACTCTTCAAAACTATCATTTTTTATTCAGATAAAGGAAAGCTTTTCCAGCTTCAGATAGGGAAACTTAGGTCATCTACTATCAGCGCTAGTTGTCCATCAATGACCATCACAGAATGAAGTGTCCAAGTCATTCTAGAAGAAAATAAAGAGAATTTTAAAATCCAACAAAGTTGGGTTTTTTTTATTTCCTGAGCTCTTTTGCCTGCAGGGAAGATCACCTAGTAACTAATTTATATTACAAGTTCTGATTGCTAAAAAGGAGCAATTAAATACTCTCAGTCTTGAAATCTCAACAATGATTAGAGACCTCTGAGTCATTTTTTTTTTTCATTTCAATGCATATTTTCATATTAGAAGTGACTGCCTTTTATCCTGTCCAGAAAACTCAAGACAAAACTTTCTGCTGAAACCGCCATCATGCACTGACTCTCTGACATGGGGTAGGCATAGTTATCAGGCACTTTTTTTCTATGGCATTTCATGTCACATCTTTCAAACTGACATTCAGGAGTCTGAGAGTCTGCTGTTTATGATGAGAAACACAATCATGAAGGCAGACTACCAAATACATTAATTTTCCCCCTTTCACAAAAGGCCAAGGCAAATGTCAGCCATCTGAAGAAGTAATGGTGTACAGAGACCTGGCTGGACACAGCGGCAAGGAAACATCAGTCAACATCAAATGCTATTTGTAGAACTTGAATAGATTCACCGATGTGGGATGAATACACACAAAAATTCTGAATATTTTGAAGTTTGAGGAATTGGAGAATCTGAAGGTTTATCTGAACTTCATCATTTAGCCCCTTCTATGGTGAGTTAAATCCATAACCTTGTCCAAGACACATTCAGACTGCAGGATGAGCTCCTGTTTCCTGTGTCTTGATAATGCAATTTATCTCTTGAGAGAAAAGTTTTCTGCATTTACGAAGGTATTCTCTGAATGCTAACAGATGTGAACATAAGTGTGCATAGTTTTACAGTTTATGTCAATAAACAGTGGAATGGGAACTTCTCCAATACTTCTCTGATTAACTTTGGTATCAGACTAGATTGGCTAGCTATAAAGTTTATCACAGGTTTTGAAAGTTATTTGGGTTTTTTTTGTTTGTTTGTTTGTTTGTTTGTTGTTGTTGTTGTTTTGTTTGGTTTTGTTGTTGTTTTGTTTGTTGGTTTGGTTTTGTTGTTGTTGTTTTGTTTGGTTGATTGGTTTAGGTTTTTTTGTGGTTTTTTTGTTTGTTTTTTAACTTGTAGACAGTCTTGAAGGTCACTTTCAGTAAGAAATCAGTTCAGTTTCAGTCCTTGTGGTGTATCAGAAGGACTTTTTTGTGTGATTCATACTTTTGTCTTCCAGCAATGACTAAAAGAACTGGCTTAATTTAATTTAAATGAAATTTTAATTCCATTGGGACAGATATGTAAGTTAATTTAAACATTTAAAAATGCCTAATGTCATTCCTTCCTTTTGGCTCTTGTTATACCTTTACAATGCTTGCCTAATAACTCAAGTCAGAATATAATATTTTTATTTTAAAAAGACTTAAATACTTGAAAAATTGTAATGTTTACTGACAACCATGTCTGCTAGCAACTCATAGTGAGATCTTAAAGGCTTGCAGAACGAATGGCTACAATAACCTAAACAAAGGCAAGAATATGAAATTTATTTTAACATTTTCTCAGCCATACGGCCCCCACTGAAATGTGAGCTTGCCTTCCGAACGAAGCCAAAACAAGAAATATTCTGAGTACAGTTATCTTTCATGATTTGCACTATCAACTAATTGTGCTATCAGTTAGTTAGTATTGCATGGATCCTAAATAACCAGAAGGTCTACTAAGTTGCAGAGCACTCCAGTGAAAGTTAAGACAATAAAATACAATGTTGCCAGTTATTTACAACAAAACCCAAATGACTCCTTGTACCATTAATGTTGCCATATGATAGGGTTGGTTGTTTTTAAGGGCAGGAAGTATAAAAATATATGTTCCTTATGAATTGAGACCTCCACAGTGATTTGTTAAGTGTTTTAGGCAGAGTGAACTTTACTAGCACCTGTTCTGTAAGAGCAATTTTATAGAAAAGACCCTGTGATTAAGTAAGGTTCCTACTAATTTTAAGTAGTTTCTTTCAGTAGAATAAAGAATAATTTGTGACAGCAAGGATGTGTATTGTACATTAAATTCATGTAGTATTTAATTCAATCAATGGAGTAATTCATAACTGAAAAACATCCTGTTTGTTGTGGACACTTCAGGAAAGAATATAGCTAAAGTACCAACTAGCAGAAGCTCTGTCATATTAGTTTAATGAAGAATAATGCTAAACAGATTTTCAGAATTCAGTTGTAGAAGTGTAAATCATAGAATGATTTGAAAAACTTGCAGAGTACTACAACATAAAAAGCAACATATTTGTCTTATTTGAAGGTGAAGATCTAAATCCCTCCTTTCTCTTTTTGTTTCTTCTTAATTTGTTTTGACTTTTGCATAATGTTCTGTAGTATTGTGCTGACTTCGAAGTAAAAAGGAACAAGTCTGCACCTTGTCAGAGCTGGTTGATAAAAGAGTATGTGTCAATGAGAATGATGTTGTGTTACTAGGTGAGATCCTTTTTTCTACTTCTTTTTTTTTTTCTTTTAGTCTATAGAATCCAGAAAAAGATGCACTAAGGTCCCATTCCTTCTCATATGCTTGTACATGGAGTGAGGGGCAGAGGGCAGGTGAATAGCTTAGTGCAACTTTCAGGATAAACTGCAGTTGCAGAAAAGCCAAGACAGGTTCACTACCTGGAAGAGTGGAAAACAGTATGGCTGCAACTGCAAATTTGAGACAGAATATTCAAGTAAATTCCCCCTTCATGGAGAAGCTCTGATATTTGTTATACTTCTAAAGACTATCAAAGATGGTGACGTATCGTGCAGGTGAACTTCAAAGACAACACAGATTACACAGTGTTTCTAAGTGGACAGTTTGACCATATAATCTGCTGGATGTTTTTCCTCTAGTAAGAGGAGATGAATAATAAGTTACATAACTAATAACCATGGTAACTCAGGAAAACTTACTCCATGAATATTGAATTCTTCTACTTTACTGTATTTAGAGGTATTTGACAAATTGTTATAAAAGATCATGAATTTTATTCTTCTTTTGGTGTTCTGTTCCCTGTATGAACAGTTAATGGACTAGAGGGAGTTTTTGATGCTATGCATCAAGTGCTCTCTTTGTTACCATTCATAAAATGCCATGATATTTTCCATGTACAAGTATTTTGGTTCACATGAACCAGTTTGGCAGTTTGCTAACTTGCACATTGAGTTTTACTACACAGAATCTCAGGTTTTCTCCAGGGTGAGTCCTGCTTTAGAATATGCGTTTAGAAAACAATCTCTTTCCCTCTCCCTAAATTTAAGAAAGGAATAAGAGATTGTATTACAGATTTATTCTCTCTCTCAATCTCTCTCTTCCACACATATATACATATATATATATATATAAAAACATACATGTGGAGGTATATATTGATATGTGTTTATGTATGTCCCCATCTGTAAATAACGCAATAGTCCGTAGTTTTTTTGTGTACTTCTAGTAAACCCTTTCTAAAACTAGATCTATTTCATTTTCTTAAAGGCCTCACAAATGGTCTGCGGTGATTCATCCTCCTAACACAGGCACAATACGAGCTTTCCCTTCCTTTACTTGACCTGAAGCTATGCCTTCCCCGATCTAAGATAGTTAATCATTTCTTACTTTTCCTTGTACATAGTGGGTTTCATTTCCTTGTATCATAATCCCTTCCTGAATTCCTATGAATATTTATTCAATATTTCATTATCTTGTATATAATCAAAGTGTCAGTACATTTGGATGCTGAATGCTGAGGTACACAAAGATGCACTCCCTGTGGGAATGGTGGAAATCCTATTTCTCTCTGAAATGTTTATTCAAAATATTTTCTGAAACACGAGCAGAATGAAAGAATTATAATTCCATAATGATACAACACATTGTTGAGAATGGTTACAAAAGGCCTAAATGTCAGAAGATTCTTCTTTTCCACAGTCTTACAGATGAAACTCCAGCCCCACTGATGCTTGCCGCTTCTGTCCCTATGCAAAGAAGCCCTGCAACTGTTTAAACATGGATTTGTTTGTTTGTTTTTCCTTTTCCAAAGATCCATTTGCTGTGGTCTTATCCCCAGTAAAAATACAAATTGATACTATATTTTTGAAGGAAAATGGTCATTGTTATGGTTTGTTTAATAATCACTGCTAAGTAGAAAACAAATAATAATAATAAAGAATCTGATTTGTGTCACACAAGACACAGGAGCATTAGTCAAGGTAATTGTAGAAATTCATTCCAAAATCCATTAATCATCTTTTGTTGCTACACATTAGCAAGATATCTACACATGGATAAAAAGGCAACATTTGCTTGTGGTGTTCCAAACTGCAAGATGTTAATAATTTATCTTTCTTTATGAGGAAAAAATGGAATAATTGAATAGCTAAGTGGACTTACTGAAATTCTGACTGAAGAGAAGTAAATGAGCTTCAAATTAGGTCCCAAGGTACATAGCTATCCAAACCATAAAATATGAAAACCAGGTTTTTGATCAAAAGTAAGCCTTCTTCCCCGCTCCCCCACCCCACTGCCCCATGAAGTATGACATGGCACCATATAATTGCACAGGAAATTAAAACTCTTTCCACAGGTTAAATAATAGATGAGATATAGGCTTGAAATAATTGTTTTTATTGAGCTCTGCCGTTCTCTAGCACAGCATGCAAGCTGTGGCTCACAACTTGCACCTCTGTCAACTCAGAGATGGATTAGCAAAAACAATACAGGGTTCCATTTGGAGACCACAGGAAACAAACAGGTGCCAAAAGCACAAGTCACTCTTTTTTTTTTTTTCTTTTCTTTCTTTTTTTTCTTTATGATTGTTTTAAATCACCTAACTTCATATATGGAAACTGCTTTGTAAAGTTGCTGTTCACAGGCAGCAAGTTCCTTCCCTCACTGCTGCTGCTGCAGGTCAGTATCTTCTGGAAGCTCCTGCCTCTTTTCACACCAAACAGTTCTTTCTGCTCCTCTTGCAAAGGGCACCATTTTTAGGTCCTAAATGTCCTGACATGGCACTGAGTGAACTTAGTGAGGTATAGATGTAAAATAGATGCAAAAGATAACTTCAAGCAGAAAATAGCCCCAAGTATAGAACTGTTGAGCTGTCACCCTGAACCTGGGCAGGCTGACTTCATATCAAACTGACAAATACTGTATAACCAAACATAGACATACTTGAAACCAAGAACTATGATTGAACCTGGGGCCTTTGTCATCTCTACAGTTTTATGTGTTTCTAGAAACACAATGGTGGTGAATTTATACCAGCCATATTAATTTAGCTTCTCAGGTACTGTGATGTTTGAGTTGCCTATATGTCTTCTTTTTCTGTTGGCTTGTAACATTGTTCTGAGTGATTCTTGAGTAGGAGCAACAAGAAGAGCTGGCTCTACATGTAAAAGTAATTGGGACTTTTAGTTCCTTAAGTTGTCTAGAAAAAGAATAGACAAAAATTATAGAATGAAGTTCACGTACTTTTTAGGAAGGAATGCCCAAAATTGCTGTTTTCTTTTTCAGAAATGGTAATATTTGAAGGTTTTTCACTTGTGTCTTTATTTTTGTTTTACAATACTTTTATTTTCTGATTTGCAAGTAGAAGCTACTGGAAAGAGGATGTTACTTCAGAAACAGAGAAAAGAAAACTGGGCATACCTTGTGAGCAGGATGCTGGCAAAAAACCTTCTACAGGGAAGCATTTAAACACATTTTGCATACTTGGGGGCAAAGAAATGGGTTCAATTCTTTGGTTGTTCATTGTGTTGCATTTTTGACTTAATGTCATTTTTGCGTGGTGCTTGTTAGAGGTGTCTGTCAGCAGGATTCTGTTTTTCTTGCCTTTTTGGTAAAGATGCAAGATAATATGCATATACAATTAGAAAGCTCAATCAATAATTGTTCAGTGTCTTAGGAATTAATATTTGTTGTGGCCCTCGAAAGGTCATATGAGGAGCTTGCATCCTTCATATGTCTGTAACATGCTTGTAACCTCTCAAGTACACATATTAAAACTTTCTAAAAACTTGTAAATTTGCTTTTAGACATATTTGGTATTTATTTAACAATGTTAAATTTGTCAGAATGAAAACAGCTGATACTTTCTACAAATAATATGGAAGGTTATAATACAGTAAAAATAGTTATCTGTGGCAATTTTTGGGGGCTACAGGATTTCTCAGTGAGGAGAATTTATTGAGGTAGAAGATTGCCATACATCTCAGTTGATTAAAGTGTTCAGGAAGTATGAATAGAGAACAATTTCTTTTAGGCAAGCTATAGATGAGCAAACAATCAGGGGGCCAATTTGCAAACTCTGGATCACTCCTCTTCCTGGAGCTGCAAGTCCAGAATTATGATTCGAAGTGCGAAAGTAGAAACAATTGGAACATATCAATTTAGGATATACCTGTGCTGCAGTCACAGCAATTAAACATTACACTAAATCACTGGCTTGCATCAAGCAGTAAAGAGCTCAGTAGTTTACCCTGTTTCTGGGACCAGATAGGTAAATTATTAGACAACTCTGATAAGGAGGAGAGTTGGCAATCTCTGTAAGAATTTGGGACTTTTCAAATCTAAAAGCAAGCAAGGCTTCAAGCAAAGCTACAGGAAAAAAATATGTATAGAAATTAGCTTACTGGTTTTCACTAGTATTTAACCTGTTTTTCTTCTAATGCTGATGCTTCCAAAACAGGTGTTTCTTTTCTAATCACAGCAGTCATTGTTTCCAGAAGTGAGACCTTAGTGCTAGTACTGGAATCTTTCAGTCTAGAGGCATACAGGGAGAAGATAATTTTGTGAATCTGGTGTAAGCTTTTTAATGCATGAGTATCTGGAAAAATCTGTGAAGATCTACAAGACCTATACTTATTTCCAAATTCAGGGTGAATGCGGCAGACCCTGAGTTAAATCTTCTAAACTAACATGGAGTGCTGGTTTTTAGTGCTTGATACCACCATTCTTCAGCTGGCCAACAGTTATTTCCTATCTAAAGATAACATGTCTCAATTATTTTTTTTTTTAATCTTAGTAAAGTGGGACATGGTATAATTTTATTTCAGATCAGTCTTATCTGCATTCAGGCAGAGCTCTGAGAATTTCTTCATGCTGTGTTAGTGTGTTTCAGTATATTGTAATAGCATCTTAATGAATGTACACCCCAGAATGACTTTTCAAGAAGAATAACATTAATAATTTGTAAGCTTAAATCGTAAAAAAGACTATGCAAAGTAGGGTGTCTTTGATTTTTCTCAACATAGACTTCTGAAAGTGTGATGGTGTCTTGTGTCACCAGGACATTAAGGCCGAAAAGCACAGGGATTTCTTCCCTCAGAAAAATCTCAAAGCAACTGATAAGGTTTTCTAAGCTGTGCACTCTAAGAATGCGGTGGATATGTATATTCAGTCAGGACTGACACATCTGAATGAGTATCCAACATCAGTTGAGTCATCAGTTGAGTGGTGCCTGTCAATTCTCAGGAGGTGCAAATGTCAACCTAGTGAAGTAGTTTGAGGAGGCTGAAGTCAACTGCAATTATCTGCAGCTGACACCAAGGGCAGGTACTTCCTGTGCAGATTTTTACTGTGGGAATTTGAGGATGAATCTTCTATCTTGACATCTTTTGTAGAGTACTCTGTATTTCTAGTGGTGTGGACCACCCATGACTTAAATAATTTTGACTGAGATTCATGGGACTTGGTACACAAATGAATTGTCTTATGTTAATGACCTCACTTCTATTCTGAAACCAGTTCAGGGATCATGACATTAAATCAGTGTTTGGACATAGTCTGTTGTTTCTTAAGCAATTTCTTTTGCTCAGCTTTTGCCAATTTATGAAACAGTAAATACAGATTTTTAAATTTCTTTTTGATTTAAACAGTGATCATGCAACTGGATGGAAGTGTACTTTCAGTCATTTGAGGAGCTATGAAAGGATAATGGATGATGAAAAGACCAAGCCTTTTGTGTCCCAGGCAATGCAGACATCTTGACATAGCTGAATATTGACATCTCAGATGCTGTTACATGACAGGTAAGGTACAGCACAGGCTCTGTCCACTGAACTCTCATAACGTAGCCAGGGTCAGGTGACAGAAATGATGGGCCGTGTAATCACAGAAGAAGGAGCTGCCTAGGAGGTGCCTTTGTTTGTAATATAGAAGTTTGCTGCTCAGAAGTTGGATCAGAGCTGTTACTTACGTAACTTATTTTATGACCAGATACAGACCAAAATATGAGAGTCAACCTTAATTTAGTACCATAGGTGCTGTCAGTGCATCAGGTTGGAGACTGGGAGGCAGGGCATAAGGTCATGAACTGCACGCTAGTGGAAGACAGCCATAAATATAATGTATATGAAGCCATGTTTTTATGGTCTTCTTTAGAGACCTCTCTAAAGAAGCTCAGCTTCGAACTGGACGAGTGCTCTCTTGCTTGCCACTGGGAGGCAACTCTGAAGATGAGGAATGGGAACTTCTGATAAATACTCAGAGGTCAACTATCCTATAAATGACTTTATTTTTGTAGAAAGTTCTGTAACATACACCTTTCTTTGACTGTGATTCCCGCCTCTTCTGTTCTGCAACTTTTCTGTAATGACATTTCTTCTCTGATTCATAGGGTCAACATTAAAAAAAGTGTTGAAAAGATCACACACATGTATTTAAAAGAGGAGAAGATATAATAGCAAGTATAACTAGAAATAGTTATTCTTTGAAATTCCAACAACAAAAGTCCTGCCTTTATGGTAGTGTATGCTGTACTGATACAAAATTAAACTATGTCCATCAAGGAGGTCTTAAAACCCCCTCAGAATGAATATTTCTAAAGCATTTATTTGTTAATACAGAGATCCTGACCTAAACTTCCCCTGCAAATACTGGTATGTTATGTATAATGAAGTAAAAGGAGATAATCATGATGCAAAGACTGCCAAAAGAATAAGTATTGGGTTCTGAATGAGACAGTTCACATAAATATAATTTTTTTAAAAGCGTAAAAATGCATAATAATTAAAGTTAATATATACTCTGAACTTGAAAAACAGTGATGGAGTTGTCAGCACTGCTTACCTTCAGGCTGACAAGCTTTTAAAGGTGCATGGGAGTGCCTAGAAATTCAACTGGTAATTTGACTTTCACTGATAACTCAACCACCATTTGGACCAAAGAGATTTGATGATGTAGACCCACATTCTGCATCTGTAATTCTGGGGTAACGCCCATGGTTGAGTGACGCTGCTGTAGATTTACCCTTTTTAATTGTAAGTGAAATTTTCCTGGCAGGTGCAGGTGATGATGATTCTCTTTTCTCTACTTCTCTTTTCAACATAAGTAGCATAGAACAAGTTTAAAAACAAAACAGACAACAACAACAAAACAAATGAAAACAACATTGAACAAAGAAAACCAACCAACCAAACAGAAAACTACCACCACTGACAAAAAAGAACTAATATGAAGTATGTATAGATGCTATTTTAAATTATGTTAAACAAGAATTTGGCAAAAGATATGTATAAGAGAAAGATGTTTAAGTTCAAATAGCTGGAAACCTAGAAATCTAATTTGGCTCAATCCAGGCTATAAATAAAGTTGAGGTTGTATCACAGTTACAGGAATTAAATGTTGGAGCAAACTCTGTAGAATGTGTGGCAGATTCCTTGTTGACCGATAGGTTTAAATCTTTAAAAGTCTGGATATTGTTTTTACCAGGGGTGTTGTAAGTCATTCAAAAGCTCTGCTTTAAATGTAAGAATCAACTGACAAAATTGTACAGCTTTTATTCAAAATGAGGCAAATCTCTGTGGGTGTTTTTTTTTGGGGGTTGTGGATGCTACAAGTGTTTCAAGTGCTGATGGAATAATTTTTGTAGATGCCATTCTGCTTAGAAGAGAAATACATTTTCTGAGAGAAGGATTTGCAGCATTTTGTGAAAACATGAGTTTTAGGTTTAACATGTTGCCGTAAGCATTTTCATCTATATCCAAATGGCATTTGTTGGGAGTTTTGTGTCCTAACTCCATCAGGCAGGAGTACGTAGCTGAGCAGCAAGTAGAAGTATTTAATTTGTAGCATTGTACAATAAGCTATTTTTTTCCAGTCCAAGTTTTGAGTGTTTGAGTTTAGTATAGGTGTATACATCTACTACCAGCATATGTACACCACAGCAGTATAACTAATGTATTGATATTTATATTAAAAGTGAAAATCAGAGGGTAGTCTACATTCTTGATATATGCCTTTGGATTAAGTTGGTTAATTGCTGCTACTAGAAACACACTTTAGACTTAGATGAATTTTCAGAAGCAGCATTATAATTTTCTTTCCTGTGAGTTATTAGCAAAGCAGTGTCTGTGTGGAACTTGAGCACTGTGTGCACGAGATAGATACTTTATCCTGTGCTAATGATATACTTTTTTTATGACCATCCACCTCTTTCCCTTTTTGTTTTGGGAGTTGATGTTTCCATAGCCAGTATTCTAAGACCATAAAACATTGCAGGCCATTGTCGGCAGCTGCCTGGTGCTATTTTCGAATGTGTAGGTGGACAGAGGCAAAGGACAAATGGGGGCTTTCATGGTTAAGCAGGTGCTGCTGATTAGGATAAGGTCTAAAATTCTGGCGTTATCCCAGTTATTTTAATATAGTTCTAAAAGGGGTGGAGCTAGTCCTGTATATATTTTGTAACTGTTTCCCTGGAGACAATCTGTGTGAGCTGGCTAAATTCTCATAAACACATACTAATAAATAAATAAATCAATTCATAATTAATGGGACTGACTGATTTTGGCCTGGCTGCCACATGTGCAGTTCCTCTGAAGTGATGATTTACAGTTCTTACAGACTGTGAGTGTTTGTTTTGGGGGCTCTTCAAGTGAGACTGAATACTGTAAATGATTTATAATACTGTGGCTGTGATTATTTACTGACAATCCAAATGCACCAAGTAAGGATTACAACATGGTTCATATTACACAGACTGATAAGTTTTAAAATGAGAGATTATTTGGGATCAATACTGCCAAGTTTATTATTATTCATATCTCCCTGGTAGCTGATACTGCTGTACTCGCATTATAATTATTATTGTCTTGCAATAAAAATAAAATAGTTACTTATAACATGCCTTTTCTAGTCTATAACACCTGGTTGTTTGTACCTACAGATAACAAGAAATTATGTGACTCTGATTCTCCTTCCATGTGTACCTTTACAAATCAGGCGTCCACCAAAGAAAACACAGCCACCATGGTACAGATCAAGTATGTGTGGGAGGAAGGAAAGCAGGTAAATAGTGACTGAGCACCTATTAGTAGTGGTGCAGGTAGCACAATGTCACCCAAAATAAAACTAGGTACCGTTACATGTTTTGTAAGTGTGGTATGAGTTATATAGTAATTACAGGTTGCAAGTGGGAATCAGCATATCTAATGCAATGAAGTCTTAACCAATACATGAATCACAGTATTGCTAATTGTTCCCTCACATTTTAAAATTAAAAAGCAAACAGTTAAGAAAAGGGTAAGGATGTTGAGTGTAAGAGACTGGAACAGGTTACCACTAACTCAACTCTGCAAATTGCAAAAGCTTCTTTTTGTAAAACTGTGTAAATCTTGAGTGTTTACTTGGTTGACTTTGCTTCCTCTCATGCTTACATCTTTTACATTTACTAATTTGGGAATTAAATAAAGAAATAGGATAATGTCTCAATCAATAGTTTGTGTAGTCTGCCACCTTCATTTCCTGCCCTGTAGAAACAGCCTTGACCTTCATTGCCAGGGTTTGGATTGAAAGTATCCCCAGTTTGATGAAGTCTATGGCTTTACACATGGTAAATCATCCTTCTGAAAAACGGAATTTTTTTAATGTGAGAGGTTTCTATTAGGTTGTCTTTTCACGGGACTATCTGTGCACACATTTACACCTACAAAAGCTCAGCTCTGTATAAATGATGTATAGTGAGTGGTATTTTCATTGATTAAGACAAATGCCTGACTTTAGTTACAATAGCATGGTAGCCCAAGGGTATTTTTATAATCAGCTTGGGGGAGTGAGGGAGCTACACGATGTGATAACTATTCAGATATTAGCTTAAGCTCAAGCACTTGAAATCATTATTAAGAGTAAGACCCTTACTATTGCCACTGATTATAAAAAGTAAAAAGAAGACACCACCTTCATCAGTAATTCTTCTGTGTGCCGCTGTTCCACACGTGCAAAATGGAAGTACTGTATCCATATAACAAATTTAAACACACTTAAAATTGTTCTGTGTTTTCTCTGTGATGAAATGAATGAACAAGTGATACTCATAATACCAATTTTAACTATGTTGTTATGAAAGTAAGGAAGAATTTTGTTACTAGCCTCTTTGACAGTTTTGTTTGTACTGAAGTCTGTGCCTCAGGACATGATTACAGATTTCCATTCCACTCAAGTTTTATGAATTAAACAAAACAGAGCAGAAATAAAGCAAAATAAAACCTTGATAGATTAATAAAGCTTGTAAAACTGTAAATCACCAAGGACAGAATGGTAACTCTTTAAACTTACTGTGCACATTCTGTTATATTTAGATTTAAAGTGATTTTTTTCATCTCCCCACTTCTGTTAATATACATTTATCAAAACATGGAAGAAAAAACAATCAAGCTGTATTTCATGTTTGTTAGAAACACACTAATTTATATTGAAAGCAGAGGTTCTGTTCCGTCTAGAATGGCTGCCTATTCATTGAATCTCTATCACTAGGCAGGCATGTCAAGCAACTTTGTTCTTCAATTATAAGTGAATCATTTTTTTTTACAACATGATAGCAGACCAGAAGGTTTCTATGGTGGAGCACTTGCTGAAATAGGGAGCAAGATCTACTGTCAATAATATTAACACTCTAGCTAGAATAGTTTTTTTTAATGCATCTTCTACTACTTTCAATATATAAATTGATTAATGAATAAAAAGGCATAATATATTATGTTTTTCTTGATATTTCAATATAGCATGTCCATTAACCATAATCAAAATCTTTGTGACTGTTATATCTTTTAACTATACACACAACAAGGAATCATATATGCATTGTTGTGTTTTCTATACTAGAGTTATAGTTGCTAGCAGTGTCTTTGGAACTTCTTTTTTCAGTTTATGATGGTAATATAGTTCAGTTTCACTGTTTTGGTTATTACTGTGATTTTAAACAACTTGACTTCTAAATAAGTCGAACATATTTTTAAAATTTTTTCCTTGCGGTTTATCTTGGATCGTTGCTGAGGCACTTCTACTTTGTCAATAGTGAAAGCTGTAGTTATCTGATTAGCTTATTCTTGCAGACCTGTTCTGAAAACAAGCTCAAGTAATTTTTTCAAGATTTAAAAAAAAAAAGTCTAACACTTTTGCTAAGTGCATGTTATTTTTACTGATTATTCAAAAATGTTAATCTTAATTTTCTGGGAAATTTATTATGCAGAAATTAATCTACAAGTGTGTGAAAGCTGGTATTTTAAAGTAGTAGGCTTGCTTTCAGATCCAGTGAGTGTAAAATCTTAGCATTTCCCGAGGCTTTATGTTTGAACCATTGTAAAACAAAATGGTGAGGTTACCAAGATTGTTTTTCCTCTGTTTTTTTGTGCCAAGCTGTGGAAAACCTTGATGTCTTAATTTTTTTAGCAGAAAATAATAAATCAGTCAAAAAAAGTTTACAGATGAGTCCAGGTCTCCTCATAAAAGTCCACAATATAACTTTACTGGATAGTAAAAATCATGGACTCGACAGAGGTAGCATTTTATGACATGTGATAATTTCCTCTCTCCCTGTCAGCCTATCATGTCATGCACTACCAGCAATAAATCTTCTCTTATCCTCTCCTGTAAAAGAAAATAATCTTATCACCTTTTCCTCTTTTAATATTTCTTCTGTTCCAATAGTCCTAACCACCTCTTATCTCAGGTATTTCCCAATTAACATATCTCTTTAATCTCGAAGACAGTGTCTTCTGCTTTAGAGTGTTATTTTATTTTCAGACATGGAGAAGAATGCATATTGCTGAAAGACTGGATATATGAGCTTGTCTACTAAATCACATTGTCTTTTTGAAGCACTGTCATGCCCAGTTACTACTTACTTCACATTCTTACTTAGTTCAGTACTGCAAAAATTTCAGAGCAATGTTTTGTTTAGTTTAGGGTTTCCTAGTGGCAATCAGTTTTGTCATTGATAATTCACTGATAATGAGGAAATTATTACATATTCTGAGATTAATGGGTAAAAGAAGACGATATTGATTAGAAGATGATCTAAACTATCATCCCGGCTCTGGACATTGTTCACTGTAAGCTGATTTGTTACTACTTCCTATTCTCAGCTTGACTTATGGCTTTTTAATTGCATTAATCAAAAAATTTAATTCAATTTATCTAGATAAGGTATTTCATATTACAGACATTATATTCAGTTAGAGGATCATTTTAGAGCGAGTGGAAGAATAAGATTTTTATTTAATTGTGAGCATGAGAAAGTATGGTTGATACATTACCTCTCCTACAACTGGATCCAAAACTGAAAATTTTGGTCATGTATCATTTCAGGTTAATTTCAAGCTTAGAAAGCTTAGTCATATGTTACTGCCGAGAATATAAAAGTAAGGGTTTCATGAGTTCCTAGAAACCTGTGAGAAGGGTGTACTGCCTGCTTAGGCAAGCACACTGTGATTAATACATCTTATTTCTACTTTCAGAACCTGTTTGGCAATGTTCATCCTCAAATAGTCTTTAAAAAAATCCCCTAGACTTTCAAAAGACTGAGTACAAAGGTGATTACATTGATAATTGCACAAAACTGTGTGCAGTGAGAAAAAAGTTGGGAGAAAATGCTGACTTATCATGACAGAGGGGGGTTACTCCTGGGGGCACATAGTAATGTGGTCTGTGACTTGATCTGTACAACATATGTGAAGGGAGTTACCAGCAAAGCTACAGATCAGACTCTGCATATTATACTTTATATTCTAAACACAAGATGTTTTGCTGTGATGAGTCCTGTTACTGAGTGATAGGGCAATAAAATGGCAGATGAAATTCAGAATTGATAAATCCAAAGCAATATTCTTGTGAAATAGTAGTTTTAAGTTCACAAGCGGTGGTGAGCTCTAAATTTTGCTGTTGTGATCCAAAATGAAATGGCAGTTTGTTTGACAGCTCTGTGAAACCATCGGCTCAGAAGCAAACAGAATTTTAAGAACATTAGCTGAGGAATAGATGCTGAAACAGAAACCATCCCAACAGTTCCGCTACATTGACTACGAGAGTACAACACTTGAATACTGGGCATTGCTCTGGAGCCCCCATTCTGAAATGTTAAAGTTAAAAGTTTACAGAAAGAATTATGAGGATTATCAAAGTGTGGAGTTGCTTTCACACAAGGAGATCTTACTTGGACTAACACTATTCATCCTGGAAAAAAAGAAAGTCAATCAAGGTAGGGTATGATATATGTTTCTAAAGCATGAGTGTTAAGAAAAGAGTGAGGACGCAGAGGTCACAATCCAAGTACTAAGCATATCGAATGAAACAGCAGATTTAATACAAAAAACATGCTTAAAAAACCAACAAATTTGTTTAGAACAGATAAAAGGAAGTATTTATTCACACCGGAGTGAAATTAAATTACATAAGTGATTCTGAATGCCAAAACTTCAGACGTGTTCAAAGAAAACCTCAACTAATTCACAAAGGAAAGTAATATCACCATCTTTGACACAGAAATGTTGCTGCACATGCTTTTGAAAGGTGGTGAGGTTTTCTGAAATAACTATTACTAGTCTTTTTCTTTCTTTTTTACACCTACTTTAGGCATTGATGCTGGCCAGTCAGAGGTAGGATACAAGGTCATGTGGACCTTGTAAAACAAGGTGGACAATGTGGACCTTGTAAAACAAGGTGGACAATGTGGACCTTGTAAAACAAGGTGGACAATGTGAACCTTCTAAAACAAAGGAATATATATGTAATTAGAGCAGGGAACACTGTCATCCTTGATATATCTAACTTTTCGTGTGCACTTTATGTCATCTTTCTACCACAACTGTCCATAATACGATTTCAGAAAAGACACAAAACTGAGATCCATTTTCTGCTGATAAAGATGAGTAATGCTGCTTTCAGGATGAGAAACCAGCTAACTGGAGAACAGATCTGAAATAGTTTCATTGACCATCTCTTACCCAATTTTGGCAGGCGATTGATTTTTTTCTTCTTCTATTTCACTCTAACTTTTACTGACTTTTATTATTTTTTTTTTTTTTAAAGATTACTGACTTGTGTCCTAATACTGGATTATACTGTAGTCTCAGGAGCCAAAGAAGTCAATGGCTGATGAAGGTGTCCAGAGCTGCTTAAAAGTTACTCAAAAAATGGCAAAATTATATCCACAGGGAGAAATAAATATCATTTTTGCCCTAAGACATTTCATAGGATTTTTCTGCATTCAATTGTCTTATATGTTGAAATTTGTGGACTATGATTTTTTCAGTCTTACATGACAAAACAAGTTTTTGTTTCATAGTTAAATCTTGTTCAGAGGCATTTCTTTGAACTGAGTATCTGAATTAGAACTTAAACATCCTTTTTATTAGTTGAAAATGTCAATTCTCAGTTCTTAGAGAGAAAGCACATTTGGTAGCAAATGTTAATAGGCAGGAGCAGGTCTTGTATTTTGTAGCTACACTGCATTTCTTTGTATCAAAATGTTATGGAGCTCAAAGATGTTGCCTGCCAAAACTCCTGGAGTTAGTATTCCTTAGTTGTCCTTTACTTTGATGGATACATGTTGGGAAGTCTATAAATAAATAATTGAGGTTTTTGCAAGGTTCATTTACTGTTAAGTCCAATATATGCCTTGCCAGAATGTTTGAGTGGTAGGTTGTTTTCACTCTGAGTTATTCTCAGCTACTTAAACATATTGAGAGGAACTTTCTCTCCACTGCTGTCCTCAAGCATAACACTTCTGTTCTGCACCTCAAAGAACAATAAATGGCAACAAAAGGTATCTTTTGTGCAAAATACTTAAACTATTCTTGATGCATTATTTACATAGGCTAACCTTCCCAAATCAAAGTATCGAAGCATTTAGTGGTGCACTCTAAAATTTGTATGAACTGTTACCTTTGCTTAATATTTTTAGCTTAAGAGGTTTATAAACACAAATTGCTGATGAGGTGAAATTTGAGATGTTTATTCTTCAAGATGCTCGAATTCCTTACAGACCACAGTTTTGATTTTGCTACCAAGGGTCACGCTTAAAAGGTTGTAAATGTGATTAACACAGAAATGAGCAATCATGTTAATTCACTCATTTAAAACTTCTTCAGCAAAAGACATAGTTTTCAGCAGGAAGATGAACCAGGAAAATTTATACAGTGAGCCTAACTGCTGTCATCTTCTTAAACCTTTCAGTTCAATAACTGATGAAAGTTCACTCTTGGTTTTGGTGAATTTTATTATCCATTTTTTTCTGGTAGAATGACTTCAAATGATTAGTGGAGGACTTCAGCCTTTTTGGTTGACAAGAGCTGGACCCTGTCTCTTCATCTCCTATTATTAGTAGTTTGTGTGTCCCCTTTTTGTCACTGACTGTCAGTCAAATCTTTTGACAACTCCGAAGACTACAGATCACTTTATATATCTACAGATCTAAGAGGAATATATATATATATATATTCAATACATTGTTTTTACTTTTAATTTCATTATTTTACCTTTAATCTTTCAAGCTCACAGTGAGCAGTGCCACACAGGCACAAGCTACATAACTCTAATTTTCTCATAAAATTTTTCACAGCAGCAACACGTTTTTCATTTGTTCTTAAAACAGTTTGTGTCAGTATATGTATACCTTCTCTATTACAGAAGCAAAAGCTGAAATAAGTTTTGCATTAAAGCTTATTCTTTCAGGGCTGTTAAAGGAGGCATATTCGATTGAGGTGAAATGCTGTGAAAAAGCACTTTGGGGGCATCTGTTGACTCCACCTACTGCTTGCTGAAGGTACACGATGCAGGGTTTCCTTCTTTTCCCTTCACAGCTCTTAATATAATGTAACCAATAGTGTTGGCTGGTGCAACAAAGTAGGAGGAGAGCAGTGAACGTGACTCCATCCACTCTTTGGTTATTGTTTCTTTGCCAGGAGGAGCAGGGAATAGAAAAGACTTCGAAAACCCCACAATAATAAGTCTGCATTGTGGGGCAACCATGAAAACAAGATACAGTTCTCTCGTCTCTTGATGTTGTAATCCTGTCAGCTTTCATTCACTCTTTTAGTGTTGTAGCTCTTTATGTTCGTATATGCCTACATGTATTTAAATAAACTGTTAATGTTCTGTCTTGAAGGACTTCTTCCCAAGTGCAATTTTTACTTATTTTTGTATTGTAAAATTTACACTTTAATTGAGACTGCTAAGAGAAATGCTGCAGTGTCTCTTAGGTGAATAAATAATTATTCATAGGAACAAATTCATTTCTCAGCTACTAAAGCTGAATAGCCCCTATCTGTGTGTTCTGCTGTTGTTTAAATAATGCTCATTTCAGATAAACTCTTTGATTGCAAATGCTTTAGAATGTGCCCAAGTTGTTAAAATACATTTTCACTTGAGTACAAACTTTCTAAGAATAATCACTTCTGAAGAAAGAAAAGATGATACATGGAAACCACAAAAGAGTGAAAAATGACAGTAAATATACCTATCCTATGATTTCCTCATTTATGCCATCAGTTAGTTAGCTTTATTTTATGGTAGAATATGATTTGCTGTCAGTGTAATCCTGTCACCATAACCGTAGCTGAGCAACCACCTGAGCAGAGCAGAAAACAGGGTAATCCTTATGGAGTCCATGTTCAGCATCTCACATATAGTAGTTCTTGTTCCTGGAGTGCACTTAAAACCAGACTGGTGTTATGGCTGGACTGTGCTTTCCTCGAACTTTTCTTTCTTCTGGGGACTATGTGTTTCTTTTTAGTGTTAAAACATTTTTATAATCAAGTTTTAGGATTAAATAACATAGGATTCAGATATTGCCTTCATTTTTTACATTTTTACCAGCATTTTAAGACTCTGTACTACTCCTACAGAGTATAAAAGTACTCTTTTCCTCTCCAACATCTTCTGGTTTAAGTGCACAATGTTGCCCTGTGCCTTACTGTGTTGAGTAAACTCTGAACCACCGTTGTTAACATTCTCCCTGAACAAAAGAGCAGCCTTGATAAGTGTTCGTGCTCATCTGAATTTGCACACCAGCGTTCTTCAAACTGAAAAGTCATTTGACCAGGCTGCGCATTCCTGATAAACACAGCAAATCTTAACAATGTAATATGTCACGGGCAAATATTGTGTAGCTGGAAACAAACAAATGAGCAAACAAAAACCATCCAAGCAACTCAACCCCTCCTTACTTCACCCAAAAGCTTGTCTATGACAGAAAGAAATTATTTGAAAAAGGTGAGTCAATATTTCCTCCAGCCTTCTCAAAAAAAAAAAAAAAAAAGCACAAGATAATTAATTCAGGCATTTAGTGATGGTCATAGAAAAATGACACCTAGTATATGAGAGAGGTATACCTAAAAAATATATAAACCAAGGAAAAAAAACCCTATAGTCAATTAGTTTTTCCTGTGACTAAAGATTATTATATATTAGTATAAATACCAAGGTTAGTAATAAAAATTAGAGGATTTTTATGACTCTGGTGTAGTACAGTGGAGTTGTCTGTTCCTATTGGCACATCTAAACATGATGAAGAAAAGAACACCATGTATGCAGCAGGAAGGGAGAGGGAAACCTGTAATTATTCTTCATCCTTCATACGCTCAGCCTGCTGACCTTGTAAGTCTTTAATGGATATTTCAAGTGACTCTGCCTTCTCCCCAGAACAGATATGTTATCTCAAGGTGCTTCCCCATGTTTATACTTGTGCAGTGTAATTCTGTGTTGTTCTTTCTTTGGATTTTGACTCTTTCTACAAGGTATGATCAACAGGTCCAGCCCTAAATGTTCTTGTGACATATATGACAGAAAGGTGAAAAACAGCTAGTGATATTTTTGTGGAGCTGCTAAGAAGGAAGGCATGGCATTAAATCTGTGTTCAACATCAAGAATCCTCTAAATTTTGGCATAAATTGCATCTTTAGTAGTGACATAAACATGAAATCATAATGATTAGTACCTATTCTATAATTTTATTTTTTTGCCTAAAGCCTGGAGTTAAATTTGATGCCGTTATTAGAGATTTGTGCAATACAATACAAGAAAAAGTTATATAATCAAGTGTTAACTAAAGTATATACTCTAGCAAACAGATAAATTGGCTGCTGAAATTTTGGAAATACTAGAAAACTTAAAACAATTGTCCTCCTATTACAAAAAAAAAAAAAAAAAATCAATTTAGCTCTATATTGCATAAGATCTTCAATTTCAAGAAAAAAAATTCTCAACCTTTGGGCATTTTTCTCCTGCTATGTATTTGACTAAATGGGAAAACAAAGTGATTGATAAAATCTAGTTATTCTTTAACACTTAAAAAAGGCTCTGAACACATGTATTAATCTCTACAGTGCTTTAATCATTATTTTAAGGTGGGCTATGATGAAATGAAAGTGAGTATTCAGTTTGGTCTGCCCCTGCAGATCCAAGAAATACTATTACCAATCTCCATTCATTTTAAGAAGAAATGAAAAAAAAAGCTGATTTAGGACTCAGATTTGATCTACAGGGGAAAAAAGAAAAAAAAAATATATACAGTAGATTAGTTTTTTTTTTTTTTTAATACCAGATGCTTTATTGCAGAAGGATGTAAATAAATTAATAAATATACCATTTTTTCAGAGTCGCTGATTACAAGTAAGTGAAAAGTAGATGTTGGAGACACATGTAAAAATTATTCCTTGTGAGTCACTATAGAGGAGTACAATAAAATCTTTTAATATGCATACTTTCTGTGAAACTCAGAGCAGACATCACTTCAAACAGATTTTCTTAAATTGTAAGAAAGTCCTCTTCATTCCATAATCCTTAGGGGGGTAAAAAGTCCCCTAAAAAGCCCAGAAAATTCTAATATATCAAACTGTTCATTTCTTAGCTCAGTTTTTCGGATAATTTAATGCCTTTGAAAATTGCCCAGAGGTTTTGACTGACAACATGGCATTAAACTGCATTTTAAGTGCCAACAGAAGATGAGACAACACCATTACCTTGAATTAAAGAGCAAGAAGAGTGTTCTACTGGGAGCATTATGGGAAATAATTCACAAGTGCTCTTCATGAAATTAGCTTTTTACCTCAATTCTAGAATAAATGATAAAATTGTCTACAGAATCTGTCCTAAATCAGTAGTAGAAAGGTGCCCCTCCAAAATCTCAGTAACTGTCTAGGGTAATCTTCAACACCTGGGTGCTGTTAAAGTTTGTACTGATGGTTATAATGTGGAATTCTCTAACCCAGAGCTTATTGCTGCTTATCTAACATGGGCTTAAAGTGAGGTGACATAGTAATGAGTTGATACAAATTACTTTTACAACTTCCACACTGCTTCTAGGCAGAGCCATGCAATCTAATGAAAGCTATTGTCTGCTTTTTTGAGAAAATCTTAATGTGTTCCATTTGACTGAATACAGCTGTTTGTTAAAATATTAGAAGAAAATGTGTCAGTAGTTTCTATTCTCTACCTTCTCTTACTTACTCTGATTAGACAAAATTACTTACCTGGATTTACCAAAATAATGATGTTTATTTTGTGACTGAAAGCAAAACAGACTTCTGGATGATGCATGAACACTTGTTATTATAACACAGACTAACTATTAGCATAATTTGCAGCTCTGTATGTTAGCTAAAGACAATGGATGTGGCTTTACTTATGGCACATCAATTAATAGTTAAAGAGTGTACCTGCAGACACTTTGTACTTCTTGACACAGCAAAGCACAGTTATGACTATGTACTTGATTCCTCCTTCATTTGAATCTGTGGGAAAGAAGGTTGGAATGATGCTGTTCTGAAAGCAGATGCTGTACATGACAAGCCCTTTAGACTGTCTTTTTTGCAAAAAGAATTTGACAGACATATGGAAGGAGTCACTGTGAAAGAAGCACAAGATACTCTTTCAAATTTGCGGACTTATAAAATTTAATATTTGTGCTAGACTTGAGTGAATAATTCTCACAGAATGATTTATCCAGTGTATTCAGCTGCTCTTTCTTCTTTTGGAGCAGGCTGTATTTTCCCACAAAATTATTGTTATTTGTTGATTCTTTGAATGTTGTTTAAACTTGTGTGAGTTGATCCCAAGAATGTTTCCTCTGCTATTTCATACTTTTCAGACTGTACTAAGTATTTGAGCACATAAAACACAAGAAGAGGCTGTGCTGAAGATGGTACTGACTGCACATGCAAGCCCTTCCAGTCTAGGATCTTCTGATCATCAGGTAATAATTTCACATCTAGTAGAATTATCAAAGCGTGATCTCAAGTGCCCAAGATATATTTTTTCTTGGTAATTTTGGGATTGTTGGTGAACACAGATCCTTTTTCATTTCTTACCAGCTAATATATTCCAGCCCTGAATTCATTGCTCAACGTTTCGGGATATTCATTCAATGCTGCTGTCTTAGCTTTATTTGTGTTGTTTATTTAATCTGTTTATTTATGTATTTCATCATTTGGATAACCTCTTCCATCGCTGTCAATAAGTGTTTTAGAAAGGAATCTATCAGCTTCTCCGAGCTGGTATTCCTATCAATAGGATAAACATGTCAGTAACCTACTATGATAACCTGTCTGATCAGTATCTATGAAGTTAAATTACAGATTTGGCTGTTGAAGAGTATTGATTGCGTGTGTAACTTCCTCACCCTCCCAGGTTGTTCCTTACACAAGCCTTTGGAATAAAAAAAAACTTTTTATAAAATCAGGGAAAGATTAGGATTGACAAAAATCAGTCCATCAATGTTATACATGTGGGAAAGACAAGACATCTATTAAAACTTCACTGAAATTGAAATGTTTTTGTGAAGCATTTTGTACATTTCAGAATATTACAGAAAAAGCCATGGAGTATCTTTTTTTCTTAAATTCAGTGTTTGTTTCCTTTTCGAAGTAACATTTTGTTGAGGATTTTTTTCATTTCTAAGTTTCTGGTTTAATACTTGCAGAATAAGGCCATCTTTTGAAAATGGGATTTCTAGAATCCCTCTTACAAGACCTCCATTCCACCACGTTAAAAAAACCAAACAAACCAAACAAACAAAAACCAAAACAAAACAAAAGAACAACCAATAAACCCTGACAAACACGTTTTTGTTGGTTGATATCTATTGCTAGTTGTTTGGAAATTTTATTTCCAATGTGTCCTTCTTAAGGCTTGATTTGAAATAGAATCCTAAATTCTAGGACTATCTAAGTTTGGTCATAATTACCTGAGTAAAAGGTAGATTATGTAGATACAAATGAGCCTGATGTGTAATCTGTTGAGTCTGTCAAATACTTACAAGTTTGTACAGGGTGAAGCCTAACCAAAAGCACAGCTTCGATCACATCTGCTCAGCTCTGACTGGATTAATCCAGGGGGAGCTGGAAAAAGCAAAGGAACAATAGATAAATGAAGTTATAATGAGCTGTGGCCCCACCCTGGGAAGAGCGGAGGAGGTGGAGCTGCTATATGCAGGGGCTATCCAGGACCTGACTGATGGGTTGACTGGTTTTTAGTGCCTTGTTCCCTGGGTGGGTGATGCTGGGGTAGCCTTGATTTGTGTGAATGTCAAGTGTCTGAGAGTCCTAGAACCAAAATCTTGGAATAGACATTGCTATTCGTACATTATACCTACTCAGCTTAGTAAATAACTTCTACATTTCGACATTTGGTGGTGAGAGCATGACAAACATGTATCAACACAGCTTTATAGCAGCTGGTAACCTGTGCTGATTTATGCTAGCTTTACTTTTACAGCTGATCTTAAGAACCAGTAAGTGATACTGGGTGTATACTGACTCATTTCTTTGATGGTACAGAAGATTGAAACTTAATAATAATAGCTTGAAATACCACAGTTAATTTTAGTTCAAAGACTTTCTTTTTTTCTTTTTAAATCTGGTAGTTGATGGTCTTTTTCCTCTTCAAAGGAGGAGAAAATAAGCAACTCCTTTTTTAGAATGAAATAATGAAACAAGAAAATGGCTCACAGGAAGAGTTTTGAAGACCCTTTTATCTGAATTGATACTGACTCTTATAAAACTCTTAACAAAACTGTCCTTCAGAAAAGAAAGAGAAAAAATCCCCAAAACAAAATAAAAAAAAAAAAAAAATGTTTTTCACTCTTTCACTCTTGAATAGTTCACAGGAAGATACAAAAGTATTTTTTCCCAGTTCTTTTTTTTTTTTTTTTTTTTTCTGTACATGGCATATGTGCCTTTTAGCTCTTTAATTTCCTTCCACAACATCTTTTTCCCTCTCTGCAATTTAATGACTCCCAATTTCCTTTGTCATACCATCTGGTTCACTCCATGCCTGTGAGACATAATTTCTTTCAAATACATGGTAAGTAACAACACCATGCCTAAATTTTTAACTGTATGTAGCATTTTGCAGAACCAATTGTTCAATAGTTATATCTCTAGAAAATACAGTGACTCTCTCCCAAAGAGAACAACAGCTAATGAAATAGAGGAATAGTGTAACTCAGTTATTTTTACTACCTGAAGTGCTTTCAAAAGTTTGATATTTATGTATTGGTATTAGCAGCAAAAAAAAATGAGGATCAGGTATCACTGATTAAATTCTCACAATTTATGTGTAAGAAACTTTCCAGATCCTATATTCCTTGTTTCTGACCTCCTATGACCATCACTCAGCCAAGAAGTGAGAACTTTCTTTCAACACTTTTTTTGAGACATGCTGTTACACCTGTTGAGGCAGTTTTGTGCTTGTTTACTCTGTTTCGTATTTCTGCTTTATCCTCTAAAATAATTTACTAATTTTCCCAAAGCAGTAGTTGAACACCTCCATATCCTTGGGTTTAGCTGATTTCTGAAATTACGGTATTGGGGGATGAGGAGAAGGACAGCATCTTGTGTCAGAGTTGTCCAATAGTTATTGCCTCAGTGCCTTACTGCATAAAGAAGCTTAATGTTTCTTTACGTCTGTCCTAAATGACAAGTGACTGTTAACACCCACCACTGTCAGCAATTCATAACAATTTCCATAACCTATCCATAGTATTAAATATTTAATCAGGATTGTAATAAATAAGTTATGCACGCAAGTCAAAGTACAGTCACTCACACCTACACTGCGAAATAGAGAACGAATAGACTTTTAGAAAAACTCTGTGTTAAAGGGAAAACTAGGAAAATTAAGAATTCAAAGGCAATTCAAAATGACCTGAAATGGAGATATAATGAATCATAATAAGAGACTTCTTAATTGAAAACTGATTCTTTTTTCACATTTTCATTACACCTGAAAACTTTGCATTGCCTTCAGACCAACATTTTTCTGCTTCAATCACTAGGCATTAGACAACTCATTTACTTACAGTTTCCAGACAGCATATTAATGATCACTTGAGACGATTTGTTCATACTCATCATACTCTATTTTTCTTTTACCATTATACACTTCTGTTTTCCTTTGCCCTGTCTGAAAAATCTATTTAATTCCTTCCAATCTACAGACTTAAAAAGTTTCAAATTGGGTATGACCTCCTCAAATGTAGGATTTCTGTATATTACAGTAGGAAGTCAGAAGGATGACTTGTCAGCCTTGTTTTGCATGAAGCATTAAGTTGTATTTGCCTCTGGGAAGCGAAGAAGGTGGGAAAGGAGGTGAACGTTGCAGGTCCTACTGACCCGGAAGAGGACTAGTCAGCCTTGGAACTGGAAACACTGGCCTGACATGCATTCAAAAAGGATCTGAAACTTTGGCCTGAAATCAGTGTAGTGTTAAGAATACAGAATCATGTTCAAGGTTATAAAAACAAACAAACAAAAAACCAACCAAACAAACAAAAGAAACCATCACCACAAAGGTTTTGATCTGGACTTCGAATCCAAAGCTCATAGTCTCCATGGGGCAGCAGCAGCCTGTTTGGATTTATATCAGCCTGCCTTGGTTGCACATCTACCTCCTGTATTTAATCTTAAGTTTCTGACCACCATTTAATCTTAAGTTACTGTCCACTTAAAGCTGGTTGTCAACAAAGGGCCAGAAGTGGTACAGATGGCCTCAAGGAATAAAGTTACATTTATTTATAGGCAGCCTAGTCAATACTAGCCCTTTCTTGAAACCTGCAGTGGACACTCTGATCATTACTTTCATGATGTCTCATCTGTCAACTAATCTGACAAATCATTTTTATTGATTTGGAACAAAATGTTCCTGAACACTACTTTGTCATAGCACGTAACCACTTGTTTAACTGCATAATGTATAGCCACTGAGATGGCTGCCTGACCACAGGTTTAGATTTGAGACTTTACAAAAGCTTCCACATAACCTTAAAAGATGTCTTAATGCTGGGAGCCTTGCTTTAGCATATTTTTAAGTGATATCAGAATTGGATAATACATACACCAACTGCACAAGATGAGGGAATGAGCAGATTTCTAGTCTCTGGTTTTCACTGAGCAAGTGTAGTCAGAAAATATTTAACCTTTCTGGATTTCGTGCCTAACTTTGGATGCACATAACATTCTGGTAAATGGGGCCCATGTGCACTACCTTTGGTTGTTATTCAGTATATGCACCTAATGAGTTCACTGTTCAAATTCAGCATGTATCTTGTGAATGTTATGTCTTCTTACTGATGCTGGTTACTGAAAACAAACATCAATTTCTGAAAAGCCATATAGAAGAAGAAATAATCAAGGGGATTTTGTATCTGCATGTAGTTAAATATATGTGACTCATGGTAATGAATTAGAAGGTAATCATAGTAGTCTTTTGAAATGACAGAATGACATTTCAGTATGTCATGTATTTACAAAAACAAAGAAAGCAAACCAACAAAGAAAGCATATTTAGTAATAAATTAGCATATATGTGTATATATATGTATATTCCTGAAGTTTGGAGTGTTACATAACAAATAATGTTGCTTACACACAAAAAAAATATTTTTCTTTTTGTGGGAAATATTGGCTGCTATCTTCTTTTCAAGCAGAGCTTGAGTTTCTCATTTGAAAGTGGGATTGATATCTCTGTTTCTTACATTGCTGAGTAGCAACTTGGCACAACCTCTGCCATTTATAGAAGAGTGTTTTCTATTGCTTCTGAAAGTAACATTAGCAAAAGGTCAGCTTTGAAATTCTGTCATATCCCTGTTCCTGTAACTATCACCCACACAGGCTGCAAACCCCACACTTAACCGTGCACAGATCCGTTCTGGCAACTAGTCCTAGGTGACTAATATGTCAAAGCAGAAGCTCTTGGCCTGTGTTTTTCTCTCCCACCTCTTACAGTGCTGGTCTACTGACAGACCTTTTGAGAACACTAGCCAGTGGTAAAGGGACCTCAAAAGACATTTCAAAGTTGAAATGACAGAAATTAATCAAATAAGTTATTTAACAGGTTTGAAAGAAAGATGGCTAAGTGTGAAAGTCCTGTTCTCAAAAGCTGGTGAGTGGAAACTGTCATTCCTCTTTGCCTCAAATGTGTATTTAAGAGGAACTTGAAAGACCACTATCAAAATACTATCAGCTTTTAACTGTTTTTAATATTACACTGATGAACTTCCTATGGCACCTTCCTGGTCTTTGAAGAAATTTGTAAATTAAGCTTTATCTTTACAGTTGTATCAGACTCTTTCTAAAGTACTTAGAGAGAGACTGATTTTGACCATCTTTTGGGAAAGCCGAAGATAACACTTCCTCAGAGGACTTGCTTTTCGTCATTAAATATTTAGAAGACAAAGGGTGATCTAAATCTCCAACAAACTCATGTCACAGCTTTATTTTGAGTCAGACTTCTACCATCAATAGCATTAAAGGGTATTTGCAGATCCTTAAAGTTGTAGGTCTAATTAGCCAAGTTAAATTAAAATACGAATCTCTGTGGGATAATAGATTATTAGATTATCTTTTCAGTATTGACAACTATGCTTACCTCTTGAAGGATTTTACTCTAAGCAACTCACTTAACTCTTGTTATCCTGTACCCTCTGGGTTTGAGAACTAAAGATGATTAGAGCTGATGAATCCTGATAATGAAAGAATAGCAGAGGCTATGAGTTTCTGATTAAGTAAAAGATTTGTTGTAGCACAACTGCTTTCAGTTGTCTACATTACAAGCAGGATAAGGAAAGGAGAAAAAACTGTATATGTTTTGACGTGGGTGGAAAATTTTGGTACTTGCGATTGCATAGTGTTTTCTAAAAGAATAAAAGTAGGGAGATCTAGATGGATAAGCATCAGGAAAAAAAAAAAAAAAAAAGGTAAAACCAGAAGAAAGAAAAGCTAATTTTCATGAGCAAATAACACTCCTTGCTCAGTAACAGGAAGAAGCAATTTCTGGGATTTCTGTACCAGTGGATTTGTTGGATTTCTTCCGTCTCTGCCTAACAGAAAGAAAACAAGCAAGCAAAAAAGAAATTTTGATAGGGCTAGTTTATCTCACCAGGAGGAAAATAGATTCAAGATAATTTCCTTTATATAAATGGCAATATTTCATCCATTATGAAAATTATACTCAAGACAAAGGAAGGTTAGATTTTAGACACTCTATTTTATGTGACCACAAATTTTTGTTTCATAAACTGTCCAAGAGTGTGACCCTACACAGACTCAAAAAATGTGTGTACCTTTTTTTGGATTTCACATTGCTGTATCTTATAATCAAGTTCTAGCTTCCTTGAATTACCTGTACAAGTACTTTTTGACATCATAACTTCCACATAATCTTAATTCCTTTATATTGTCTTCAGCTTCTCAGAAAATCTTTGATGTTCAACTTAAAACTCATTTATATTTGGATTTCATAAAAGGATTAGAGATACGTTAACAACAATTAGGGCTCCAGGAGAAAAAGTCATTACGTTAATGCTCTATGACCAATATATGTATTTATGTTAATAAAATCAACAGGATAGAATAAAAAATTAGTCTTTGTGAGAAAGAACAATGAATCTGTCAACTTTAAACATAATGAAGCAACTCTGAAGCCATTGCAATTTGATAGCTGCATACACTATAGTGTACTTTCCAGAATGTGCCCAATTTTTTTTTAACCTCATTGTTTTTCTGAGTACCAACCCTTATAATAAAATGCCAAAATGATTACTTGTGCTGCATTTATACTTTTCACAGGAATATAATTATGTCTTGGATTTTTACTGGGTATTGTAGAAAAAAAGGAATTCTCAACAAAAAATGGCCCTTCATCTTACATGAGAATATTTTGAAAATTTGTTTTTATTGTTTAAACAACTCAAAAGGCAGAAAATTAAATACTGCAGTCGCTCTGTTATTATTTGCCAGTCCTCCAAATCATATTTCAGTTTTACATACATTCATGAGTAGGAAGTGAAGAGTGACCCAAGGACAAGAATAATTATGTTCTCTAAGTTCCAAAATGAGACAGAAAAATCTTGTCTCCACTTATGTAAGTTGTTGCTTTAAAATAAGAGAAAACATTTACAGATGACTCTACACTTGATGTAAAGAATGAGTGGAATTTATTTAAACTTTTTTAGTGTTGAAATTAGTGTGATTATTTCGTTCATCAGTTTGCCATAATAGGTGAAATAACTCTTTTTTAATATGCATAAATACCTTAGCTGTGAACTTATCTGACAGTAGTGCAACTACCTGGAAAAGTTATAATTTCCTGTTAGAAACCAAAAACTATGTAGTGCCTTGTGTCAGTGTAAGTACTGAATTGCAAGTATAACATTTATAGTAGGACAGTAGCAAACGTCATTCTTTAGTTCACACAATAGTCTATTTTGAGGCAGTTACACAACTGGCACTATTCTGCTCTTTACCTTGAAGCCATTATCATGTCATTTTTGGTTTATTATATTTAGCATATATCAAGGTAGATAAAGCAGCAACTATTTGAATTTGATATGCATCCTTCTGTGTGTTATAACTGCTGTGAAGCTGAAAAAAAAAAAACTAGATTAGTAAGATTTCAAAACATTAGAAGTTAGGTTGTTTTACTGTTTTCTTTTTTTTAGTGTTTCATCAAAACTCTTTGCAAATTCTTTCACTGCCTGAGGGAGATACTTAAAAGATCACTTTAAAAATAAGGTTAAAATGAGTCAAACTTTTTTGTTTGTTTATTTGTTTCTGTGGATTGATGGAGAAGGTATTGCTTTTTGAAATTTTGAAAATGTGACTATTGCAATGCATGACATTGCTAGTATAGACTTGTTCAGGGCTTCGTGCTATAGTGACTGCTCATGCCTAAGTTAATGTGTTAGCAACATTCCTGTTGAAATCAGTAGATGTAATCAGAGAATTTAAAATTATGTACACATGCTAAAACTTTGAAGAATTGCGTATCTGTTCAACTTGTGAACATCATTATTTTTGTCAGTAGACACACCTTTAGAAAGGGAAAATTGTCTGAAACTCAGTATTTGATGAATACTCAATGTCTTCTGACTGCAGAAACATTCATATCACACACATTCTCACATTCAAATTTATGCGGAATAAAGCACGCTATGCCTCTGCTGACAGGACAGAGAACAAGATTTTTTAAAATACGATCTTGCTTATCTTCATATATTTTAATGTTAGATTAGCTAAGAGCTGTTGGACCATGAGAACATTTGAAGTTGTAGGAATACTCATGGATCTTAAACAAGATCTGCTCATGTCTGTTTTCTGTTCATGCACACATCTTTCAGTGTGTGTCTGCTTAGTCTTTTAGTACTCTGGAATTAATTCATTGGCATCCTGTGCTCAAGAGCAAATGTATTTTGATGTCTGAGTAATAATATCTGAAGCTCCTTGTTTATTGTGTTGATCTGTGTGGCTGACTTTAAAATATGCTTCCATAGGACCTCTTAGGACTTTGCGCTTAGAAAGTGGAATCAGTGGGAAAAATAAATCATTGAGATGTAAGAATGAGGGTGACAAGGAATCATTTATAGAGTATTCAACAGGACAGCTTCTCTTAATTGAGTCTGTCTACACTGGAAGATCATGATTTCCATGATGACATTTGGGACTGAGGAATAAACTGGAACAGGATAGTGCAGTGCCAGCTGCCCCCCTGGGGTGGGGTTTAAGCATAGCCTAACGTGGGGAGACACCAGAAAGTCTGCAGACTGGATGTGTAAAGCAAGCAACGCCTTCAGCATAAGCTAAGTAATGTCTGGGAGTTGTTGCAATGTAGGAATCCCTGTCTTAAGCCTCATTCGCACCATTCGCTGCACCAAATCCATTCTTAGCCCGGGCAATGACAGGACTTTTCCGCTCCTCTTTGAATGTTCCTCTGTGTGTGCAAACGTGCCTTTCCATGTATCAGAAACTCTCCCTTTTCCTTCAGTGTTTGGTCCATGTGTGGTAAAACCCTCCTCAGGAGTGTTTGTGAACTTTCCTTTTTTTATGCTGGAGACATCGTGATAAAGGCTGTGTTCTCTCAGTTGGGTGCATTCTCTGTAGCCTGGCTTTACCCTCTGGTCAGAGTTAACATGTATATTGGAGAGCATCCATATTCTGGGAAGGGTGTAAAAAAAAAAAGACTACACCACCTGCTGTAGTCATGTCATGCTGTTTAATGTCAGTAGTAGTAAATAAGAGGGGTTTTTCCCTTTTGTTTCTTCTTTTACTTGGTGTGAGGGCATGAAGGGAGTTTATTGTTTGGTTTCTGGAGTGCTTTTTAGTTTGTTTCCATGACACAGGTTTTTGTATTGCTGTTCTTAGAGTGTCTTTGCTGAAGACAGAAAATCCTTTTTTCACTTTTCATCCTATTTGCCCACAGAGCTGATAGTGGTGGTTTTTATGCTGTTTTACTGCTGCACTGCATTACATTTATCATTAAGGAGGCTGCATGAGGCCAGATATCTAATTAATTACATTAGAAGGGCACAGGTTGAGGGAGAAAGGGAATACAGTTTCTGATGAGGTCAGGTTGGTGATTACATCTAATGCTCTTCAGGCAGCCTTGTGCTAATCCACAGAAGCAAATCCCAGATACCTATGGGAGAAAGGCAAGTGGAGTCTTCTGATGGTACATATCTGTGATGTTCACTAAAATAACGCTGTGCTTTTTTTTTTCTTACTTTTTTAGAAGACCATGCCTGTCTACTCAGGAAACTGCAAAATACTAGTACTTTCATGTAATATTATGGCTAGTAAGTACACTTTCTGTGTCTGAAATTCCACTCCAGGTTGCCAGGAACTTGTTCAGACAACGTTGTGTTGTGTTGTGCAGAAAATTTCAGGCTTTTAAGATAAAAAAGGGTGATGTTTTCCTGGTAATTTGCATTTGTAGCTTGCTGCCTGCTTGTGCTTTGGAAATTACTATCGTGTGGCTCAGTCTTAATGAGAAATGATGTTGATAAAAGCTTCGCTGGAGAAAGGGAATAATAAAAAAAAATGTAAAAGTTATATTAAAAAAGCTTTTTAAATATATCTGTATTGGTCCTCAGCAAAACAAACAAAAAAACCCAAACAGATTTTCTAGGATTTGTTTTACAAAATGATTTCAGACTTTTTTACCTTTATGAAATTGAAGAAATTTTAACAATGTTATTGTACATATCAAAAGTGTTCACTGATCTTTTTCTTTTATTCCCTATCTTATTCACATTTTACTTGTTTTTGTGTTTTGTTTTGGGTTTTTTTAATCATATTACCAAGTGATCAAAACCCACATTCTGTATAATGTTTTCTCTGGTATTTGTGTGTGTGCATGGGCTGTTTGTAAGGAGTAGGGCATGTGGCAAGGCAGACCATGAGGGCACCACTGAGGGCAGCAAGAGTGACCTGACTTTCACCTATGAACAGTCACTGTGGCAGGATTCCTACAGTGTCATGCAAAGGGCATGTTTGGTGGTGGCAGAGTTGGGGGGATGCAGGAGGCTTCATTTTCACCAGGCAAATGATAGAGGAAAGAAGGAGCACTAATTACAATTTTCAACAACTGGTAAGAGACTAACATGCAGTATGTAAAAATTCAAGTCAGAATAGAGTCTAGTTCCTACTCACCCTTCGTGAAAACAGGCAGACCTGGTCTACAACTTGATGGGTATGGTTTGGCTTGCACCACGAAAACAAGGTAGCAATTATTTAGCATCTCTGCCACTGTGGTGCTGGGAAACTTCCTGCTCTGTTGCAGTCAGTGGAGGTGGAAGAGGTTAAAGGAGTCTGAATCATTAATGTACTGCCTGGACATACTTCCAGCAAACCAAAGAGATTCTGATGCCAGGTCCATTCTTCAAAAGGAATCATTAGTCTCAGTATTGATATTTTTATGATCGTTACCCATGTTGACATGAAATTAAGTTGTACTCGCATCCTGTTCAGCTCTTTGTGGTTTGGGAGCTGGAGTCTGGTTAGGCATGTGTTTCCTGTCTTAAAAATGTGGTCCTTTTTCTTGTGTTCCTGTTAAAAATTCCATTATCCTGATTGCAGCTCTACGGCACTTGAATTCTGACCCAGCTCAGGCAGTGCCATAGTCACTACGTTATTTTTTGTGCCTTATCTCACAAAATTTGTACACTTTTTTTTTTTTTTCTTTTTCTGAGCTGTGTCCGTATTTTGGAAGCAATGCAACAGGCAGGTGGAAGGGAGGAGTTTCCTTCCCTTCAGATAAGCTATTCAAGGTACTACCAAAGTGTTGTAGATTATTGCAGTGGAAATCAAACCAGACATATAAACAAAGCATAGTGCCCAGCAGACAGTGGAGATGACAGGAGTGACTTACAGAAATAGGATGAGGTGCTCTAAAAATTGCTAGATGGACCACCAAAGCACTTCAGTGTGGGAAGGTAGGTACAAGAACATAGCTGCAGTTTCATTTTCTCAAGCAGAAAAATTATTTATAGGTAAGGTAGGAGTTAAACATCTGTATTTCATCCCATTAACCAGGCTGTGTTGTCTTTGCACAGATGTTTTAACATTTATGCTACCAGCTTTCTCTGGAACGAATTGTATGTGTTGTCTGGTTTTGGTGATTTACAAATTACTGAAGACAACCTTGGCCATATTGTTTTGGAAAATGGTGTGAGTACCTGTGACAACTTGGAAGTACCTCAACTAACAGTGTATGAGTTGTTTGCTGTTGGGCACTCTGTATAGGACAGAAACCAATGGCCATTCTGAATGGGAAGATTTTTTTACTTCCTTATATGTTAAGTTGAAGCAGTCAGGAGCTGGTGGTTTGCTGCTTTCTCCTGCATACTTCAGCTGCAATATGGACACAGAAACTCTATAGCAAACTTGAGACTTCATTGCAAAGCTATGGGGCGGCAATGAAAAAGATGCAGGGAATCACTGATGTCCTAGGTCAATGGAGCAGCAAGAAGGAATTTGTCAGAAAGAACTGTGAGGAGAACCTGTGAAGTGAGCAACCAACTCTTCAAGCTATGAGAGAAAGCAAAAATATTTTAAAATCCCTGCACCTCAGCCTGGGAGAAAAGTATTTTGTAGCCCCAACCTGTTTTTCCCTGAATGTATGGACAATCCTGGACATACTCAGCTCTGCTTCTTACCTTACACGCTTTGTGTTCTCCACAACTGTATTTAAATAGGAACAAACAAACCCCTCTGGTTTGTTTTCTCTTTTAGTAAACAAAGGAAAGGTTACCATAATTAGCTTATTCTGATGTGCTGCCATATGACAGTATATGTATAAAAATGAATGGTATGTTGCAGTATTTGTGTAGGGGGAAGAATTTAACAGGCACTCATAGAGAACAGATCTTTCAGCTCTTTTTATCAGCTCATATCTACTTTTCTGAGTTACAGGACATGCTGCTTAAACAAAAATGACCTCTAAACATTGTCATGACTAATAACGCTATTACAACTTTTCTGTTTTAAAGGTTATTGAGCTGAGAACTTCTAGACATTTCACTTTGTATTTTCATATGTTGTTCAGTCTATGTAAAGTCAAGAGGAGGTTTAATTTAGAACAGAAAGCAAGAGGTACTGGTATGATTATTAACTAAACAAAACTACAAGGCTTGAACAATAGGCAAGGAAAAAAATATTAGATGTTTATTCTGAGTTTAACAGAGGAAAATATGAAGAAAACAGGTGACGGAAAGAAAGACTTTGCAGACACAAAGTATGAATAAAAGATACTCTATTCTAGCACCAGAGGGGTAGAAAGCTAGACCAGGCAGTTGAGAAGATCTAGATACTTCTTTTGCATTCAGAGAAAAGGAGTCTTTAATGAGTTCTGTTTCACAAACCTTACTGATGCAAGCTAGGTCAACTTAAGAGGTTATCACCTCCAGCTGTCCATCACGTCTACTGAGTGACACTCAAAAGTCCCCAAACTGGCTGAAGAGCAGTGGGTCTTGTCCTAAGGTGCTGCAATTCAAAATCTAGCACATTAATGCAAACCATCATTGATTTTAGTCTCTGTTAATATATTGATCTATGAACTACCATGGCCAAGAGCTCTGATTCATGATCGCTGTGGGCTTTGCAGATTTTAGGGGCAGAAGTCAATTCAGCCATCTTAGCTGAGAGGAAGAAGAGGCCATGAGAGGTAAAATTGGCTTATCTGACCAGCCAGAGTCATGACAGTCATAGTCCCTGTATGTGTGCAAAAGTGCTTTGCTTATCCTCCTGGGAGGATTTCCAATGATGGTTCCTGTAATACATGGGACGGCGAAAGTGACTGGCTTGCCTTGGAACAGCACATTGTTTTAAAGCCAGTGTGACATCAGCTTTCAGTAGCTCACTCGCTAAATCAGCCCCGTGTATGCAAATTCATTCAACACCTGTTTTTCCATTTCTCTTCCATCCAATTCTGTTTCATTACCTTCCAGATACATTGCAGGCATCTTGGTGAGTGTTGCAGCCGCTATGTCACATGTAAAAAACTACATTTGGTTAATTAAATGATGTTCCTTGCATTGCCAGTTGATGAGCTCCTGTTTTCAGGCTTGGACTGGCATAGCATTCTTGGTGATAAACCATACTAGATAAAAGGCAGAGTGAGGTCTCAAAATAATAACTGACCACTTCATTCCAGACTTAGGTGTCCTGAACATGTTTCATATGATATATGCAACTAGCACTTCAGTACTTACAAGTTTTTTTGTTTTATGAGTGTTTGTGGGCTTTAATAAAACCCAGTGTTATGTATGGTTGTGCATCACACTTTAACATTCACAAAGAAATCCTAAAGTTGATATTCCAATGTTGATGATAATATACTGCCTTCTCCATATAATAAATTTAAATGGATGGGGTGGCATATATCTTTTTGTAAGGAATAATTTTAAGTAAAAAAGACACCTGATTTGAACTGCTGAAATATTAGCAAAACAATTCACCTTTTACTTTTCAGTTTGGTTTTTCAAGTATGAATTTTAGTAGATAACTGTGAATCGAAAAAAGTAAATGCTTACCTTACTGTAATACTGACATTGTAAGATTTTTGTTTGCTGCTTTGATACAAAGTTGCATTACAGGTGACATGAAAGTAGGAGGAGGAATATCACTTTTAACATTTTATTACATAAAAAATGGACTAAAAATGCTGTTAGTATATCACTATCTGTTTACAATATAAAACAATATTTGCTTCACCCACGTGTACTATTCCTGGGAGTCTGAAGGGGTTTATTGCTGATACCTTTAGAAATATTTGGGAAGTGGATACGAGAACAAACATACATTCATCTTGAAGTAAATGAAATAATTTGGTAAGAATGTTCTCTTTAGCCTCTCTAGGCCATGAGAGTCCTTTGCGAGGCTTCAATTTGCATGCGCATCATCATGACACTGTCACGGTCTTCAAAGGGAAACTGTGACAAAACCACTTACAATCTAGCAATGAATTTTGGCACATAGAAGCAAGTCGATGTACTCAGAATTATAATTGCAACTTATGTGAGTTAACATTCTATAAATTGAAAAAAACTTTGGATAAAAAAAATTATTTTTTATCCAAAGGTCAAAGGGAGTTGTTCTTGTTTTCATCTGTTCCCCCAGTTCCTCTACAACTCCTAATGTTGTAGAGGAAATATTTATTGAAATGACTTGCCTTTCATTTTCTGATTGCCTTTTGTTATTTCATTACTCTAAGATTTTTGTTCGTCTCAGTAACCAGACCACAGTGACAAAGGGCAAGCTGTTTCACACCTTTGCTCTTACTATTGATTTTTCCAAATACACTTTCCAGTTGCTATCTATCACAACAACTATGTCTTTGCAACAAATTAGGAAAAAAAAAAAAAAAAAAAGAAAAAGAAAGAAAAAGAAATCTACTTAGAACATGTTAGATATTTCATAATGTGGAAAAATTGAAGAAACACTGAACTAATAGGACCATATTTAGTGAAAAAGTCACTCTCAGGTCACAGAGATGGTTTCTTGCATGCAGAGAAACATTTACAGTTTTTGCCCTGCATGACATGTGACTTTTTATCAGAAGTATTGCTACAGTTGCAATTAAATTGGACCTATGTGAGCATATATTTATTTCAGAACTCATATGGTGAAAATCTCTTGTCTTTCTTGATTATGAAAGATGATCATGAAAAGCCCTGCAAGGCTCAGAACTCAGAGACACATAATAAAAAGAAACTTTAACATATTAGCTTTTACTTTTTGATGGCATGATGTTAGTGAAGACTGGGCTTTTTAAAGGGGTGAGGGTTTTCTAATGAGAAGTTTCTCCTGTAGATTTTGAAATTAATAGTCTGCATTTTTTATTTTCCTTTTTTAATATAAGAAAGAACATAATAATATCACAAGTAGGGTATAATTAATTGTGGCACAATACTTTCAATTTTACTTTTTCAAATCAGACATAAAGCCAAGAAAATCCATTCTCTGTCAATGTTGTGTAAGTATGCACATATCTTTTTGAATTTAAGGTAAAATAGCTTCAATTACTTCAGAGAAAGAGCATGTATGTGTAGACTTCTATCAGAATGGCCAAAATACAGTAAATCTACCTCTGAATAATTCATTTGTGTAATTACACCCTTGGGCTTCTTAAATTATAGCAGAGATTCATTCAGAAACTGTTCCTAGCTTAGAATCAAGAGGTACAATTTTTTATTCCCATGAGAAATTCTGATCTATAGTCCAGAAAACAGGATGAAGAAATTTCTTGGGGAAACTTGAAGAGAAAGAGGGAATTCACAAAATCTGGGAAACGTATGTTGCGTATTTGCTTTTGTAAGAATTCTTGGGGTTCTGCAGATAAATATGATTATAACGTTAATAAAATACATATCAGGAAACATACATCTTCTATCTTCTGATGGAAAATATGGTTTCAACTGAAGTGTTTGCATGCCAAATAAAAATGTCTATGCTTTTTTCTTTTTTCTTTTTTCTTTTTTCTTTTTTCTTTTTTCTTTTTTCTTTTTTCTTTTTTCTTTTTTCTTTTTTCTTTTTTCTTTTTTCTTTTTTCTTTTTTCTTTTTTCTTTTTTCTTTTTTCTTTTTTCTTTTTTCTTTTTTCTTCTTTTTTTTTTTTTTTTAATATGGAAATACATTTTCCTTCTGCTAATGGATTTTGGTAGAAAGCACAAATTTCAACAGATTTGTTATGGAACGTGTTGAAGGAGATCTACAATATTTTCTGTTTTCAGCAGACGGTGTAAAGTAATTGGGTGTAGAAGCAGTATGTTTTGCTCCTCAGGTGCAGTGCAAGTGTTCTTTTTTAGCTTTGTCAGGTAGCCTTTTATTCACTGTTTTGCTTCTTAGTTTTTGTGGCGATCACTCAACATAAATTCATGTAAAATTGGATTTATATAGATTAATATAAAAATTAGATTTAGAACTCAGAAGACCTAAGGAAGATTTTAAAGTTAGTGAAGGAATAATGTGAGGTATTTGGGTTTGAGATCTCTTTAGGTAAACTCTTCTAATTCATCTTTTGAACGTTTATCTGTAACAAAACACAGGTATTTTTGGTTTACATATAGCTAATAGGAACATGATAGAATACATTACTCTGGCTTCAATGTATACAACTTCTACGCTATTGAATGAAATGTAAGCTAGTGTGCCCTGTGGCTAAATTTGCCATGATGTCTCCAGATAGCCCTGGTGGTCCATGAAAGAGTTGAACATTTATGTATATATTCATGTTCTACTTTCACAAACACGCTTTTCTACCCCAACTATAAAGGCAGAAGGCTATTTTGCTATTCTGTTTCCTTTTTAATTCATCCAGCAGAACAGTTTACTTTATTAATTATTCATTATAGGGAAATCAACCATGATTTTAAAGCTTAAAAAAAAAAAAAAAAAAAGTAGGAAAAATGTAATGTTAACTAACTTCTGAGCAGAAGGTTCAGGGCCTATCAAATCAAACTTTATACAGTAAATTAACTCTCAAAACGTAAAATTTCTTCAGACGGAAAGGGCAATGATGAATTGTTTTAAGTGAGACTAGAAGACCAAGGTCTTCTAATAAAAAGTCCTGACCCATGAATGTTTAACAATCTACTGATCTCAACTGAGCAGAAAGATTGCCAAATTTAAAATGCCCTGACCAGATGATTGAGTCTTATTTCCAGCATATACACATGGTGGAAATAACTCTATTAGCATTCATATATATCAAAACTTCTATGTTTTACAAGGCTCTTCTTTAAGGATCTGGAGCAAAGCTGTTATCATGAAATGCTTTTAAGAAGCACATTAGCACTATTGCAAAATGGGTGCAACAAAACTATTGAGGTTCAATAAGAAGGAAAGGACATATTTAATTATTGTACAGCAAATGCATTTTACACCACTTGGATAGGAAGATGGTATATAGTTGACTCGTTTTGCTACTACAGAATAACAAAATTGCAAATAAATGGAATAGATTACAACATTTTTAAAAGGAAGGAACTTACTGAAAAGTAATACAAAATTCAGCTGGTGGTTGATAATATAAAGGTACATTTACATGTGAAAGTTAAGTATATATATTTAGTTGCTTCAAGTGAAGTCTGATGAAATGAAATGTAATGAAAAGAACCCAGACTCAGTGGGTTTTTTTTTGTAGCCAGAAGGTCTTCTATACTGACATTTGAAATAGATTTAGACTTTTGTAAGCTGTATAACAATAACCTGTAAAGATGCTGTACTAGCGTAATTTCAGTTAATCACGAACTTATGCAAGTAACTGTTTATGAAGAGCTCACTTCCAAAATCAAAGTATGCTGGACCTTTAGTGGTCTTATTTTTATTACAGAAATAGTAGCTCTCTGTGTTCCTTTAACTATGCAGCTGAAACAGAACATATTGTGGGAGATGGTATGACTGAGGCGAGTCAGTCTACAGAAGTAGCATCATACACATCCTGTTATCCCTTCTTAAAAATAATGTTAGAGCTTATTTTCTTTCAGCTTACTTTCTTAATAATTGGAAGTAACAGAACCAATACAATATTGCATAGAAACTAATTGTTGTTGCACTACAACAGTACAAATTGCCCATGGAGAAAGACAGCTGCAGTAATAGCTAGATTATTGCATGTAAAGTAGCATGTTGAGAAAAGAAAATTTGAAACAACACAAAGATTAGAGTATTTTGAACGGCACTTCATGGGGGAAATCCACTAAAGAATTCTTCAGCAGATGTCGAAAACAAAAGTGATGGAAAAGAAATGCTCTGTACTACTTAAACATCTGTAAAGGATAAACAGCATGCAAGCAAGTAATATAATCATTTTCCCCAGTGATCTAGAAAATGTTTGAGTATTTTAATTTTAAATATGAGGGTATGCACATTATCTAAATTAAATCCTTCAATACAGTATCTTAAATTAAATTAGGCTAGAAACAAAAATACTTTTCTGAAATCCTAAAGATTACAGAGGTAGCAGACCATAAAATTAGATATTTTTTTCCATTAACCCTGTAGCTTCCATCGTACTATCTCCTAAAAAATGCATATGATGGGGTGGAGAAAATGCCTTCTTCTTACTTTTCATGGAAGTGATATCTGTTAGTTCACAGCTACAAGTGGTATGTTCTCATGGTTCAAAGAAGGGTGGGACTGCATCCATCATTCAGCTTACTCTCACTGGAGAGGACAACAAAAGAAGTATTATGTAGCTACTGAACATAAATTGTTAGCTTGCTTCCACCATTTTTTGGCTAGTTCTGGCTAATTTAATCTTGCTTTACTTTCATGCTTTTTATTCCCCCTTCCCCACTGCTTTGCAATGTTCTTTTGGCTTCTAGCTCCTAATGTTTCTTTTTCTTCAACCAAAATTTTGCAGAAGTCTGTGCATTTTCAGCTAGATAAGAAAACCTAGTGATGCTGAACTAAAACTGTCTCTCCTGCAGCTTTCTTAGGTGCTTAACTAAGAACAAGTTCTGCCTTAAGCACAAAACTATGTAACAGAACTAAAAAGTAATGATGGGAAGGATTTTTTGATACAATATCAAGTAAACTAACTGTCACATGAGGGAGTTTTTGAACACGTTACATTGCTTAATCCTAAGGATGGGTGTTTAGATCCATGCCTCCAAATTCGAACACATGAGCCACAATGCTTGGGACTGGTTAGATTTCGGGACCCAAAAAAATGCATTGCGGCTCTCAGCTTGACCTGGTAACCTGCCAGTTTGTTTTCTAGGACTTGACTCTGCTGACCTGCATGACTAACAGGACATGCTGCAAAACCTACCAGACATTTTTTAGGTATTTCAGCTTTGGAGGATTAGTGGGATTAAGCCCTAGAGTTTGTTCTAGGTTTGAGAAGGCTTTTACAAAACCTATTCCTAATCAGAGATGAGCAAATGAATTGTCAGTCAAATATTTGTACCGTTCAGCAAATTTAATATTTTGATTTTATCCAATTCAAACAGTCACTGTATTTGATCATTCTGCAGAAGCTAACGTGTTGTGTTTGTACTGGAAACTGAATTAGGAGGTAGCAATGTGTCTATAAAAGCCTGAATAAGCCAACCATGATACCTGAAAACACTATTATTCAGAAGTGTAAGGTTCACATGCTCAAAACTGACTAAATAATCAAACCCCAAAAGTATTGTATGAATGTGTGTATAGAAAATAGAAAATGTGCTGCATTTTTCCCATATGCACAATGAATAAGCAAATGTTCACATAGGTCCCTAATTTACCAGGCTGAATATTTATCCTGAAATATGATGAGCATGGGAACAGCATAGCTCAGTTAGGAGGAAAATGACTGACCAAAAAAGAACTTGTTTCCCACCCTCCACCCCCAAAATAAAATCATCTCAAGTGTTCTTCCAGAGAAAAATCAACAGGCACCTTGGAAAAAGTTGAAGGACACAGCTATAACTTTTTCATTTCCAATTATGCAACTTTTATTTTGGTAGAGCAAGTGTGTTTCACTGATAAGAATGACTTCTAAAATATAATTGAATATTTAACTTTTAGTATATGCATAAGTTGGTTTATTATTCCTTCTCAGCCATAATATATAACATTTTATGTCAGGATTACGTTTTTTCAGACCACGTCTTTTATAATCAAGCCTGTTTCACAGTTTAATCTTATCATTATGTTGCAGTCCAGTACTCTTAACATTCTTTTTGTTAATCAGAAGTTGGCAAGATTCTGTGTCATGCAGCTTCAAAAATACAATATCCTGAACCAAAAACTGAAAAAGACTTCTCTGAGATTCACAACAATGCTAATAAAAAAAATTAAATCAGGTGAAAAAGTAACGTTCTGGTGATATGACTCAAAGTTATGAAATTCAATGATTTTGAGGCATTATCTGTAGTTCATTATTTTATTGGATAACTAAGATTGGTCTGAAATTACAATTTTGCTTTCATATGTGTTTTTTGCTTTCATATGATTTTTGTGACTGACTATTAAAAGTAGTAGTGTTGAAAATAACCTGATTTGTGCAGAGATTTTTGTATTTGAATTTTGAGACTATTCTTGCTAACCTTCTCTTTTACTGTTTGTACAATGGGAGTTCACTGTTTTTTATGTTTATAGAAAAATTTGCAGGCAGGAGTTTGTAATAAGCTGGTAATGGTCAGACCAGGTAAGGGGGGAGGATAGAGGGAATCTCTTACCACTAGCCTGAGAGTAGTTGCATGCCATCCTTTTTTAACCCAGGAGATTGAAAGCAAACTTTGGTAATGGAAAGCTGTCTCAAACAACATGTTTAGTCTTTTCTGAGAACAACTATCATCCTCCTGTAATTACCTCACTACCTGTACTACTGCTCTGTGCTTTACTGGCTTGTGTCTTTCCCATACTCAGCGTCTTCTGCCAGTGTAACACAGTCAGGTACATTAAGAAGTGACTCTACAAGGCACTGGATTTGTCTCTAAGAAAATAGAAATGATCATAACAAAACAAAAGAGTTAAATGTTCATAAAAGAAATCTAACACTTTTGAACAACGTAATAGAGATATTGGATATTACAAGTTATTTTCTGTTAAATAAATTATTTCCCACACATTACTTCTTTAATTCTGATGGCTAACAGCTTTTTTAATATATTCAAGCCTTCTTAATACAGTTAAGCAATTTTCTTACTACTCAGAAATACAGATAGCTTTTTTTCTTAGTCTATCCCAAATTGCTTTAAAAAGCTCAAAATAAAATCAATGTGGATGGCAGTATCCTTTTGACCCTAAACAGTTACCATGTTTGAGGTTACAGATGGATGATGCAACGCTGATATCAGATACAAGTACACATGTTCCTAATATGTTTCTGAACTTTCAGGGCACAAGGTTGAAACTGTCAGATCACAATTAAAGCTGTTGTGCAGTTGAAATGGTGGCCCTGCTTAAGACACATAAAGAAACCATTCTAGTGCACTAAATAAAAACCAGATCATTGCTGCAATCATTCTCAGGCTTCTAACGTGATAGATTTCCCATGGGTAGCATCTCCTCAACTGATTATACGCAGTATCAAAAAAACCCAAACCATATAAATCTACTATTATTGTGTACCTAACAGCTGTAAAAAGAAGTCTCTGATGCAGCCAGAAATATCAAAGGTTAGTAGGTCATAAAGATACTGTCTTAATTAACTGCTAAAGAAGTTGCTTTATGTTTAAGTGTTAATGCAGATATACTATTATAATGCCATAGCTGTTATGGATTGTACACTTGATACCTAGTACAACCTCCATAATCAGTAGTAGCCTTCTGCTACATTAAATCGTTAATACTTTGGAATGGCCTAAAGTTTAATTTCTTATTTGTCTGTGATGACATAAAGGGAAATGGAAGAGAAACCTTACATTATAAGTGTATATTTTCTTACTTGGAAAAGCAGTATATTACTTTCAGTGTTGCTTCTTCATAAGTTTCTGTATCATAAGTTTCAGCATAAGATGTTTAAAGCTTCAAAGTGACTGAAAACACAGGGCTTTTTTTTTGTTGGCTAAAAGACTGGTTTTGGTAAAAAAAAAAAAGCTAAGCTTAGACAGGTGTAAGTCTGCCCAAACTAAATCTTGTGGAAGTTTTACAGACTACTAAGGAAAGATTTGCTGCTGCAAGAAACCTCACGTCTGGAATATGGTCTGACTACCCATTGCATCTTTTGATATGAGAATATACATCTGGACTTTTTTCAAGTGTAAAATTGCAAGTTATAAGTTAAAAGAGAATCTATTATACCATGCTTCAACTGTGCCATCTCATTTTCTTTTTGTTTCATTTGCACAGAGACTGTGTTTGTGGAATACCCTGTCACATGTCACAGTTTTGTACAGGAATCAAGAAAACAAAGTTGGAGGTAAACACAAACATATTAATATGGGGGGAAAATGCCAATGACGAACAGGTCATATATTATTTTGGTTTTAATGATGGTTTGAAGAGGCACTCTCTTGGTATTAATAGCAGTTAATCTATAGGACTCTTCACACTAGAGATCTGCACCAGCTCCGCTGTCTTAAAGTTTGAAGAATTGTTACGTCTCTCCAGCCTTCTCAAATTGCAACAGCTCTGGTGTTACTTTCGCATTTTATGTACATAATATAATTCGTATTTTTCTTAGTTACCAGAGATTATTTATCAAAAATACCACACAGACATTGTATCGGCCTAGAGGAAGCTGACTTCAGGCTTTGAAACCTGTGTTCACCTGAAACCTTGATTTTCTGTTCAGAATCTAGAACAGGGAACACCCTGGACACTCTTATTTAGGTTGACCAGGGTGAAACAGAATGGGTCTTTTTCTCCTTTCTCATAACAGGATGTACTGTTTATGTTTTTCTTTATATATTGTTATAATAAATGCATGTTATGTGTACAAAATTGTCAAATACCATAGTAGTTTTGTATTCAGTGAAAAAATATGAACAATAAAAATATTTTAGTCAATATCTGCATTTAGATGTGGGAAATATTTATATACATTATGAGCCTATTATTTTAAGTGAATTAGTTAAATAACGTGTATTTATGCTACTATAAAAATAATAGTCTGACATGTTGAACTGAATACTTTTACTTATTACAGGTGAGTGATACTACTCAGTGATCTCACCACTGACAAATATCAATAAGATCAAATTTCTTTCATTTAACAACTGAAAATTCAAATTACTTCTATTGAGGTGAATAGACGTGGAGTGATGAGAATGTTCTGGTGGACCTCATTATTCACAAAATATTGATAAACCAAACATTTATTCAGTTCTGTAAACCAGAAGGTATACTGAACTGTGAATTTAAATGATATGAAAATAAAAGGATATAAAAATAAAAGGATAAAAAATAATGTGCAAGTAACTGCACATAATCAAGAATAATAATCTCAGCTTTATTCCTTTAAACACGAGATTACTTAATGTTATATTGAATTCCCGTGATTTAAATATTACTCAAGTGTATAAAGTTAGACATTCTCTAGGTTCAGCAGGGGTTCTTAACTCCTATTTATATTCGTGACCTCCTACTGAATCCATGTGATTAGTCATTTGCAGTATCAGACTGTTTCACGTGGTTTTCTATACACATCATTTATTTACCCTTTTGATTTCAGACGTAAAATTGGCTTATTATCAACTCCAGGTGTTGAGAAGCAATGAAGTGTTTAGAAGCACAAGTCCTCTGCGGAAAGTTACAAAATAACAGTTCTTCATGTTTTTGTAGTTCCTTTTTGTTACAATTGCAAATACTTGCAACACCAAGAGGGCCAGCCACTATGCGGTTCGAAATGTATTATATACTAACCTGCATACAGAAATGCCAGAAAATATTAGCCTGAAAGAAAAAAAAAGTTCTAATGGAAAGAGGATTATTTACCCTAAAATAGCTAATTTCCTGCTTATTGTTGCAATACTGGATGTGCACATAGGCTTTTAAAAACCTTTGCCCAAAACAATGATGCTTATCAATTTGTTCTTCCTCTCAAAAAGGAACCACAAGGCTGAAGCGTTAAGTCTGAACTCCAAGTCTGATGGAGCTTTTGGTCTTCCTGTCTCCCAATGCTTCTAACCTGTTTGCATGTCAGTGGCAGGTAATAATACTTTCAGTTCTCACAGTTGCTGGTTCTGCCCACTTTGCTGTCTCTATCCAAGTCCTGCCTTCTTTAGTAATAACACTAATAAAGCTCTGCACCTTGGATACTCTAGTTGCTATTTTCATGGCTGAAAACACAATTCTCAAATGCATTTGAGTCTGAGGAGAAGGGGCATGCTTGCTGGTTTCAAAGAATAAAAGGTCCTTTCTTTTGCAACCCACAGAATAAAGTTGCCTCAATTACATTTTGCTCTTGTTCTGTTTTACCAATATTGCAAAACCCTGCATCATTTATATTTTAGATATTTTTAAAATATTGATGTGTCTTCCTAAGTGTAATAACCTTTTCTTGTTTGATTTCACAATTTTAGTTTGACCTAGTCCAGCCATAGATTACCTCAGATCCCTAGTACCCTTAAGACTACTTTTTTTTTTTTTTTTCTAATTTTCTTTATAGGTAAGCTGTGGATTGAATGTCTTCCGTGTACTTAAGCTGTTCACATATAATTCAGTCTTACAGCTCTAGTCACATATTTCTATAAAGCTATCCTTTAACATATTAAGGATATGAATCATCCTGTTTAAGAAAACTCAAAATAAGAAGAAATAATTTAATAATAGAACAAAAATAACATCAACAAAATAACCTAAACTGACTTTGTAATGCATCAGCGACCCCATCTCTCCACTATCAGTATCACAAGTTAAAGGGAAACTGGGGTTGTGAATGATTTTCTTTTTCAAATACATCCTAAGAAAATCAACCCTGGGACCTGATTAGAAGTAAAAAAATAAAATTAAAAAAAAAAAAAACAACACATTAGTGAATATTACATTTTGCAGTCAGGTCAGGAGCAAGGAGGAGTGAATTAATTATTTATTTTCCTGTATATCAAGCATTCCTCATAGATTTTTCTCTATGTGCTTTCCTGATAAATGCTTTTATCCACAGTTCTGCAGACGTAAGAATAGCTATAAATCTGGAAAATATGGACTATAAGGAAAAAGACATACATTTTGATTTTTAGCTTACATTTAGACAAATGGGCACACAGAAAATAGAAATCTACAACCTAACTGTAAATAATAAGAAGAAAGGCATACATAAATTACTTCAGTACTTCAGAAAATTATACTGTAAGTGCAAGAGGATGGGGTGATGCTTTTTTCACTGACTGGCAGATTGTGCAAATTTTTCCTGGTTTCTTAATAATTTGTGTTTTAATTTCTTGTCTAAGTGGTTTTTGCATGTGTGCTCTAAAACAATGAGCTATAATATTGCTTTGAACAAAATATAGACTGTCCTGATTATTCATAACCCCTTTTTCATTTATTTCAGTGAGAGATGGTATATTATATTGAAAGTCTCCTTGGGTTTTGAAGACTGTTGAGGGTTTTGATTGCAGGGTGACAATAAAACCGTGGTAGATGTATTGTTAACCTCCTCTCCCCCAGCTTTCCTCCTTTGACCCCCACCCCCCCACCCCCTTCCCCTCTTCCCACTAAGGACAGGCAATTAGGAGGTGATGGAGGACAGATAGAAGAGAGCTGGAAAAATTAAAAATGTTTTACTAATGCTACTAATAAGAAGAGAGAAAATAATACAAAATATACAAAACCAATCTTGAAAGTCTCAGCAACTGCAGAACTGGCACCCGAAGTCCTGGATTGGACTCTGCAGCCAACCGGAGCTGGATTCAGTCTCTCACTAGGCCTCAGTTCGCAGGGATGACTCGCAAGGTCCTCTCCTAATGTCGACCATAAGCAGAAGGGAAAAGGGATGAGATCCTCGTGACCTCCCACTTTTATATGAAGTATTCACTTGAATGGAATGCTATACTCTGTTGGTCAGTTTCTTGGTCACCTGTTTCTTGTTGCCCCTCTCGTGAGAGGTACATCCATTTGTTATTAATAACTTTACATCCCATTGCTATGTTTACCAAAACACGTATCTGGTTGACCAGGAAAATGCAGCTAATATGAAAGCTTTAGCTGACAGGCAAATTCACTAAAAGAGAAACTTGTTTTTTAATAAAACCAGGACAAAGACCAAGGAATGAAGTTCTTGTAGAGAAAAGTCAAGTGATTCAAGTAGCAATGTTTTATGACCAGAAACACTCCTAAGCAGACAGCACTGCCACCAGCCTGTAAGAAAACAAGTAGATGATTGATTTGAAGAAGGGGCAGGCAAAAGAGCGACAGATGGGCAGTAACGTCTGTGGGTTTGCTAGACACCATTTATTTCCTTTTTTTTCTAATTGTTGAAAGATCAGACAACCTTAAGGATGGTAAGATGTAGATATTATTATGTTCTTCTAAGCTATATGTCTACAATCATTTCTAGCTGTCATGTGGCCAGTAAAAGAGTCTTTGTGGCTCTTCCCATTTTAATGCACAGTAGGAAGGCGTGAGATGGAGTAGCTCAAGTTTTTCTCACACAAGTTAGAATTAAAATATTGTGAGCAATCACTCACATTAATTTGCCTTTATTAGATATTCTTCTTGAACACAAGATGTTTGAGTTTCTAGGGTCACTAGGTGAACATGGGTATTCTCTGAGAAATGCTGTGTATAACAGTTTGGTGTAGAATTAGGCCTTTTACTCAGCCTATCAAATTATGCCATTGGAAAGTAACTTTGAGTGTTTTTGATTGAAAGCTAAAATTAAAAAAGTGACAGGAACATAGCTGCAAATGTGCTATCATGACAAATTTGAAGTGATGTTTGATATCTTGAGTTTACCAATAACTTAAATAATGTCTAAAAAAACCCCAGAAACTTAAGCCAGTTAAATGAAATTGTGTGAGAAGAACAGTAGGTGCTCCTTCCATGAAGAAACAAAATGTGAAGGGCAGGTTTTTTGGCTTTTTTTTGTTGTTGTTGTTTGTTTGTTTGTTTGTTTGTTTGTTTTAACCATAGGTATCCAGCAAATGCTTCCTAAGTTACAGAAAATAGTGCAAGAGGATTTTATATTCCCCCATATGATGATGGTCTAGACCCTGGAAATCTCTCAGTGGAAGGCAAAGATTAAGTTAAATTTTTGCAAGACTCTCAGGATTTGACCAAGACCCCTTTATGTGCTCAGTTTGTTGTTAGAATTAATTGCTGGCAACCTTGAATCTCTTATGTGGTGATTAGTCTTTTCTACTAGACTGTCAGCTTCAAAGTGGAAACTTTACATTCTGTTTCTTGTTCCTTATTCCCTACTATGTTTTTTTATTAAGTAATAGCCAGTCGCTGCTGTTTGTGTGAGTTGCTGTCTCAACATTAAAAACCTAATCTTTTAAAATGAGAAACATTACCATGTAAAAAGTTTGGCTACTTAAAGAGGACAACTAAACTATACATGAATTACATCTTTTAAGAGTAGGATTCAGCATCTGGCTCTTAGGAAATAAGAGGAAAAAAGAGCTACTTGCTTAGGACTAGTGTGGTGAAACATATTCCGCTGGTTTACAGCATGACATATGTAAGTGCTCATGAATAAGTGATGTTTCTACGTGCAAGGCTTGTGCTTCACTTTAATCTTCAGTTAGAGTTCTTGTCTTGTTCTGAGTCTCCACAGAGAGAGTCATTTAAATTCCAGAGACTGGAAAGCTATCTTTAGGTTGCTTAAAACAACTGTGCTGAAATGTACATACTGACACTGGGTTTGTAGATGTATATATAGGCATATCACACAGATTGCATATGTATGTAGGATACATGCAGGGACAATACACATATACTTAAATACTCATCCCTATGTTGCTGTCTATGGATTTCTGTACATAAACAATAATCAATCCCAATAAAAGGTGAATATTGACATTTCTGGGCAATGTCTGCTGAGGATTTTCTTGCTCTCCTGAATACAAACAGAATGCTGTGAGCTTATATGGGTTATACATACAGCTTTGAACACATATTATTTTTGCCTTTAGTCATCTAAAATTCATTTAATTCTGTAGTTTATGGGAAAAAATGATGCATAATTGTGTTCAGCTGTATAAAGTGGTATCATTTGACAGTTTCTGGGGATCACTGCAGAATAATGTGGCAGTGGGTGTAAATTTAAATGTTCAGATTTTTTTTAAATAGGTTTGCCCTGCTCCTTGAGAATTGTGGTTACTGAATACAATACAGTATATACAACTGTAACATTATAGGAATACGTATTACATTTCTTAATGCTCAATCCACTCTATGAAGTAAATCTTACTATCAGTTGTCTGTCACCAGGTTCACACTGTATTTTGAAGAAAAAGCAGGTAGGCCATGGCATGTGATACTAGAGGAACCGTAGGCAGAACAAGAGTTAAAAAACCATACATCAATACTCAAAGACGAAAGAGGATTTGGAGAAAAATATAAAATTATTCGAGGAGATGATTAGTAAGGATTGTCAGAGAAATAGGTATCTGTCACTGGTATTTCTTTAGCACTTACTGTGCAACGAACTTCAAACTAATCCTATGCTTACAAAGATGGAGAGGAAACTTCAGGAACTGGCCTCTTTCTTCGTAATTCTCTATTTTTTTTTTTAATTTGCACATGTAAGGATTTTGTTTGTTTTATTTTCTCTGTTCACTTTGGAATTGCTAGTGCTATATTTAAACCACTAAGAGGGAATTAAGACCATATAGAGGCTACCTAGAAGAAATTACCTATGAAATCGAGAAAGAAATACTTCTCTTTTTTCAAGATATTATCACCCTGAACAAAGATATAAAATTTAACGATGGAAAAATTCAGTAGATGTCGTGAAGTCTTCAACTGTGTGAGAAGACCCAGTCTCTGAATAATTGCTTTTGACAGATGTGCTACAAGGGCCAAACATGCAAGATCTTCAGAACTGTTTGTCATTGTCTCTTGCAATTTTTTACAAAAAGAAGAAAAAAGAAAAGGCTGAAGTGGGAAATTTATATCTGTTTTGAGGTTAGGAGGAAGGTTACAGAAGACCCCAATTTAAAGATTTCAGAGCTGTGAACAAGAAATGAAATGTTACAAGATTTACGAGGGGTTGGAGTTCAGTGAATGTGTGTCCAAAGAAATGACTTGCATTTTAATGAATTCTGTTACACTTAAGAGGTAATAGCTTGGTTATCCTTTCTGAGCAATGACTTTGACTGTGTGCTGCTGTCAAAGAGAGTTCATTATGCCAAAGAAGTTATAATTCAGCTCTAAAGATTGTTATGATGGCCTTCAGTTCATGGTATACTTCTAAAGGCACTGGGACCAGCAGTGACGGGCATCCAAAATGGGTAATAACTGGTGGGAAATAGCTTAGTGGTTTCAACTTACAATTCAAAGGGCTTTTCGTAAGAAAAAGAACATTTAACTTGGTCTGTAACCTAAACCTAGAGGCGACCCTACAACTTTACACAGCAGCTAAAAAAATTTCAGTTTATGTCATGGAGATTGAAAGAAAGCATTTAACATATATCGCCTCTAAAGCTGCAGTAGTATTTTACATAAAGTTTGTAATGCTGTGGTTTTGTTTCTTTACGTGTTTTTCCAGGCCTGGAGAATTTTGCCTACTTTGCTTGCCTGTTTCAGTGGTAAATGTTGATTTCCTGAACTTTAGTCTTAAAACCATAATACCTACTAAAAAAAAAAAATTCCCTTTGCTAATGCCCTTGTCAGCCAGGAGAACTGGCTTGCTTCAAGTTTTTTCGGTTCGTGCTCTGATTGAGCACAACAATTTATGCTTTCTGAGTAGGCACCTACAGTTGTGTTGTGTATGAAAAACATGAACAAGAGTAAGAAGGTCTTCCTATTGATACCTTTATTTCATGTGCTTCCAAAGAAGATCTGTCCTCTGAGCCTTAAGCTAGCCAAAAGATTTATCACAGAGATATTCCCTGTAAAGTAACACTATAGCGAAAGAGTATATACAAGATTAAATGAAACACTACTTGAAATTCTGATTCATATTCATAATTTTGAGGTGGTGTTTATTAATTCAGATTTTTTTCTTTTTATAGCAACATCCTGACAGGATTTTTTTACCTCCTATATCAAGGGGTTAAATGAAAATCCTACAAGCACAAAACAAAACTAGGCTTAGTTCATATGTTAATGAGTCAGGATAATTGCAGCTTTCCCTAGATAATCTCAGTGTCAATTATTCATGAACCACTGACAGCAGACATGACATTTCCAACTGACAGCTTTCAGTCGTTTTGTTTACAACTATGAAATGCTTAAGTATGAACTGTTAGATAGGAGTTAAGAACTGATTTTTTTTTTTTTTTTTAATTCTTCTCTTTTAAAGATGGTAAAATAGGAAAATATAAATGAAGATACAGTAAATTTTCCCTATAAAGTACAGAAGAGGAGCCTGTTCCTGCCAGTAACGTATTGGAATGAAGCTATTGCTCAGGTATTAGGATCTGTTGAGCACCAAAATCTGCACTGAGCCTAGGTAAAAATACTGTGTCACATCTGGGCACACAGGTAATAAAAAGTGCCATGGTAATGGGGAGGGACCATGTTTTGCTTCCTATACCCTCAGTACTTCTTCCCACCTAGCACACTAATGAATGTCTGGATGATGCCACCATGCTCCCTGCTGCAGTTCAGTTCTTTGCTCTATACCCCTTTATACTTTGAAAAAAAAGTGTAACAACCATTGTAGGCCTATCCTTGATGTTCCCTTTAGTGAAACTGGACTCCCCTAGCTTAAAAAGCTGCATAGAGGTTACGGCAGGAACATCATGCTAGTGATCACTGTCACTGTGCCTAGGCATCTTCCAACCCTGCAGTCCTGGACTATAACGGTGAAATAAATGTGGACAGGACTCAAAACTATTTTAGTGAAACACAGACTTTGCATCTTACAATATATAGATTCTCTCACCGAATTTCAAATTTTACCCACTAAAAGTAAAATTGCTATGTACCTTTAAATGCCTTTGAAATGCTGTTATTTAATGACTGCTGTTCTTATATCTGTGAAGACATTAGAATATTTCACAGTATTAGCAACCTAATTGAAATTAATAGACAATAATACAATAGGGTACAATTTTTTAAAGGCATTTAACTGCCTAAAGATGCAGATAGGTGCTTAGTGAGGTTTTTCAAAAGATTCTATACACCTGACTTCCATTAGGGAAAAGTTTAAGGAGTCTCAGTCCATTAATAAGCTATTTTAGTTTTTCAGCCTTCATACTAATTTTGAGATGACTGTTTAAGAAAATGCTCATCCAGGTTGAACATTTACATTTTTTCCTAACAATTTTTCATTGCATAACATTGCAGATATTTTTAAAATTATTTGTGGAAGAAAAGGGTTTTAACAATGATTAGGATTTTTTAAGTAATTAAAAGTGACTGATTTTAAGGTGCACCAAAACTATATGTACAATACTATATTTCCTGAAACCCGGTCTCAACTAAAGTGCAGGGCTCACGAGCAGTGCAGAGGCAGTCGCAGCCTTGGCAAGGCACAGACCCAGTTCTCAGTACTCTTTTAGCCCCTCTCCCCATGTTCACTCTAATATTGCAGTTTATACCCATAATTCACTCAGATAATCCTTCAGGGGTCACAAACTCTGATTGCCCATCTTGCTGCTTCTACAGTTTCAAGCCACAATACTCTTCAAATTTGTTACCTGACAATGTTCAGTTGTCAAAATGAAGAGAGATGTATGAATTTACCAAAAGCAATGCCAAATTTATGCTGTTGATTATTGTCAACTTGTCCGTGTTCATATAGTCTTGTATAGTATGAGCCTTCATCATTCCTCTAAAAATACTTATTATTTGTGTTTCTCGCTTTTTTTTTGTTTTTTCCCATGGCCAAATAAATCAGTAAACTTTCTGTTTTAAGAGGGAGTGTTTAACATCACTGCTTAAATGAAAACAACAGTTATTTTTTAACTGGGAAGCTGCAGACAGCAACTCATTTTTAAAATTGCTTAAATTAGTGCCTTTAAAATAATTCAGAACTATACAGTAAAATAATCTGAAAACATCCATTCCATAACCTCAGACTCTCTTCTTTCTTTTACCCGTCTCTGTTTTCATATGAAACAATAATTTGTGTTTTACCGACACAGATGCACTGAAGGCCTTGTGGTGTGTACCCAAAAGTCCCTTTTGTGTCAATGGAACTTGCAATGAGAAAATCAAAATAAATCTCGTTGATCTTAAAATAGCATAATGAAGGAACTGATTTAATATGTATCCCTTGGCACCCTCTTACTATTTTTATACATATATGGAGGTGCTTATAGTCTCAGCTTTGGTGCAGATTGCCCTTCTGAAGGTGGAAGTAGAAAGAGAAGGGGAAGGGTCCTCATGTGGGTTTTACAGGTTTTTAAATCATTTGTGTCTCAAGCTGTTCGCACAGTAGAGTGCAACTTAAAATACCATTGTTAGATACACTAAAACAGGGATTTTATGAATTCTCAATTAAAATGCTGAAGGAAATATCATTCAATTTTAGAAAACTCAAAATACATTAATGTTGATAAAACAAACTATTTTCCTTGACTTTTGGTATTGATTGAGTGACTCTTAAACCACTTGATAGTCTAAAAGTATTTCAAATGAAAGGCAAACATGACCTTTTGCTGTGATTATATTCCCCGGATAGTTATTCCTGTTTTCACGCATAGACAAGCAGATACTGTACTGACTTTTAAAGATCTTCCATAGATACTACAAAAGAGTAAAATTTTATATTCTAAATAGATAGTAACATTAAAAGTATCCCAAAAGAAAAGTGAACAGTAAAATTTTTATTTGGAAATGTTTTGTCTTTCAAGTATAAAGCAAAATGAAGTAGGATGAAAAGTACTCCACAGGAAACTGTTTATTGCACATCCTGAACAGACCATCTGTGATTAATTCTGCTATATAAATACCTACTGTGACCTTCCCAAAACTGGGACAAAAGTTGGCTTTTATCAAAGATTTGACATTTTTTTAATGAACTATGTAGTAGAAATTCTAGTATCTGATAGTTCAAGAAGCACTTGTTTCAAAGTTTTTACAATTTCTCTTTATTATGAAATAGTAGCATATAATAGGCAACTGCCTTTTCATAAATTACTGTCCAGCCATACATCTATGATGTATGATACATCTATGATACATTTATGATGACCTGTATTATATTTCTGCTGAGTACCTATTGCAAAATCTCCACAGAGCTTCAGTTCAAGGAGGAGGTTTCTAAAGCTGACTTTCTGTTTCAGTCCTTTTATTTTACAGCGTCCTTAAGGAGACCGAGGTTTGCAGTAGAGCCTATGCTGACCTCCATGGATAAAACACTTAAGTACACACATAGTTCTCAAACTTGGACACAGTTCAGTTCAAACCGAAGTCTTGAAATAGGTTGTGGCAGATGCACTGGCCCCTATCAAGAGCAACAGAACCTGCTCAGCCCACTATATCATGCACATGCCCTTGGTCAACAGACAGGCCCCTTGACCGAAGAGGCACCTTGTTTGAAAGAAGTTTCTGCCAGAAACTCCCTTGAGTTGGGCTTCCTTGGAGCAGCAGGTCTACAGTTGAAGACTTTCCTCCTTAGACTGGCCATCTAAGGAACATCAGGTTGTGGGACTGGGACAACATAAGACATGGTAAGTGATCTGGGTACCCTTGGGAGTCCTTGCTTTGACGCAAAGGAGGAGGATGTGCATTTTCGAATCATCGCTCCAGAGTTTTGGGATTTGATCCCATTGAGTTTTAGTTGTTTGTGTAGTAATCAAACTCCTAACCAGTGTCCAGACCTGTGTTGTATAATGTTATTGAAGTACCGAATAGTTTTGGATAAACCCTATTTGTAGTTGGTTTCTGTTAAACAGCTCTGTTAAAGTCTGTTCGGAGCTGCTTGTATGCCTAAACTGACTTCTGAGGTGCCTCTGTGACATAGATACATGGGGTTTCTGAGATTTTCTTCATTAACAAATTTGTCTCATGCTCTACATAAAGGTCAGTTTATTGTTGTTGACTAAGTAAGCTATTGTACAGATGTTACAGTGTCCAGAAGAAAGGGTGAAGTTTATCTTCCAGGCTCAAAAGGAAAAAAATACGTAAACTTTATATTAATTTTGAAAAGCAAAACTGAGTTTTGCAAATCAGCAAATGCTCTAACTGGTGAGGGTGAGGAACTCAAAATCCATACTGAACTAAACCAAGGAATTTACAAATAGCTTAAGCTAAAAGAACCTTTCAAAATAACCTTTTTGTATAAATTTTTTAACAGCAATAAACAACTGGCTTGCTCTTAAAAGGTAGCATTACTATTTAACGTAGCAAATATTGATATTGTAGAAAATTGGAAATCAGTTTGAAAAACATTGACAGTGCTCGACTGGTATTTTCTGTTTACTATTACAAGCAGAAAAAAAAGTAGCTCTTCCATTATGGGTGTCTGAAGTCAGTTTTATGCTAGTAAAGATTTAATCTTTGCATCTAAATATAATGTTGAGCAATTTGCAAAATCAGATCACCTTTCATCAGGTAGCCTGTGAGAGGTTTTCTGTGAGCTGTCAGTTGCAAATCAGTGCCTTTTGGGGCAGTCTCACTCTGGCCATGTGCTGGTACATGAAGTTGAAGAACGTTCCCAGGTGTTGTATGCTTCAGTGAAGATGAGTATCAGATAAATTGCTTTTATACAGTGGTAACTGTGCAGGAACAAATTTTAAGAATCATTCTAAGCAGAGCAGTTAACATTACAGTCATCAGCCCCTAAAGAACACTCTTGAGAATGAGGAGGAGAGGTAGGAAAGGCCCACACAATGTGACCACTGAGCGTCAGCAGCAGTCAGGAGCTGTTTCTTGTCACTTACACCATTCTGAATAGTTACTTGCAGACTTGATTTTCCATTCCTTTTAGGGAAACACACATTCATTTCAACTGGGTTTTCGCTTTTGTTAGAAGAATGAAACTGTGCTTTTGGTTTTAAATACCACATTTATCTTCTGCTTGTATTGAATCTGTATCAGATACCAGATCTGACAGTGAAGATATATATATGTGTGTGTATATATATATATACACACACACACATATATATATTAAACGTATATGTGTATACATATATATCTATATTCATTTTACAGTGCTAGTATCAGCACTTAATATGGTGGCTGAGATCAAAGCAGAAATCCCTCATTAGACGAAGAGGCTGGTGATTAGACTGATGGGCTCAGGCTACCCAAGCAACAAGCAGTAATAATTTTAGCAATGATACCAGTTTTAACCACAGAGTAAGGGATGATAAGGAGACTTGGCATGGGCTTGGCAAGGCAGGCTGCAATCCCCTGTGTGTGTATATATCTGCCAGCCAATTCAGGAGGCAAGGCTGTAGGGCCAGCCCCCATCCATCTTACACATGGGCCCGGTGAAACACGCCCTGAGGCAGTCAGTGTGCTTACATTCATGAACTGATCAGATACTTATCTGTCTTCGCTATTAACACTCCTGTTTCAGCAAAACACTTAACCACTCTCAAGTCTCTTGTTCTAGTCCATTCCTGTTCAGCAAATCATTTGTTCGTGTTTAACATATACTTCTGTGACACTTTTTGCCTTCAGTAGAAAATTAATCTATAGTGAAGATATATAGATATAGATATAGATATAGATATAGATATAGATATAGATATAGATATAGATATAGATATAGATATAGATATAGATATAGATATAGATATAGATATAGATATAGATATAGATATAGATATAGATATATATGTATCAGCTTGGCCTTAGGGCTTATCTCTGAAGTGACAATTAAGTAAGTTAGGAAGTACAACATGTTAGGTATTCCATATCAATTCCTTACATGAACTTTTAAGTGTGCAATAACCCTTTCTGGGTAAGAGTTAGTGCTGTGTACCTCCGCTGCCATACGGTCAGCCACCACTGTAGGTCATGCCTTATGTTCTGAAGTAAAGAAATAGCCCTTTACCTTGTGTACACAGAGCACCTCTCATCACGACCTAAGATCTTAAATCACTTCTGTAACTATAGGATGTATATTATACCACATAACAATTGCATATTTTATTGTATATTAATTATATATTATGCCATATTATAGATTAAAAATGTCACGATACAAAAGTAAACAAGAAGAGTATTTTAAAATTTAAATTGAATTATAATTTCACAGTTTTAGTGTAAAGATATTTATCTGCTACTTCTTTTTGCAATTTCAGGGAGTTGTAGCTTGTTACAAAAACAGGACCCAAGAAAATTATACTTATGCCCATTATATAGTAACAAATGATAATGAACAAATGGTTTTCCCAATAATTCATAAAATAACAGATCACTAGCAGCTCATATATGGCTCAAAGTCATTTAATTAATGTTGTCTGCATGAGCTTATGCTCTCAGATAGTTTGGAAACAGATTCCATTCCACGTGAACTATTTGAAGTGACCCAGATGCACTTGATGCCTTGGTTGGAATTGTTACAGAGTACTTCCAGCTTAAATGAAGAATGGGCCTTCTGCACCTGAAGGAATTTGATGTTGATCGATTTACTTCCTTTCACTGAACTCACCCATGTGTTTATGTCAGGCAAAAGATGTGGAGAGAGAAACCTCAATCACTGCCCACATTGCTGTCATCCATATGAAGCCGGTACTTCTGGGTGCGGAAATAGCAGCTCACGGTATAAGCACACCTGTTTATTAGCTTTACTGTTCCAGAGCTAGATTCCCAATAAGATTGGTAGTTCTGTGAACACAATGTGCTGTTAGAAGAACTATTAAAAGATCAAAAACCAAAATGTTCTTTACTGATCCTGTTAAATCAATGACAAAACTCCCATTCATTTCAGGAACAAATTGTTAACCCACAGTGACCCCACAATAGCTCTAATTGTCTGCAAGCTGAAAGATTTTCTGATGTACTACTTTAAGCTTAAGCCATCAGGTCCTAATGTCCCACTATAAATAAAAAAACACATTTTAAAGCCCATAATTATGTTTATTCAGATTTCAGCGATAGGTCATGGAAATTTATCTGCTTTCTATGAAGCCTCTGCATTACATGCACTGTAACATATCAGAAAATTTAAGGAGTTCTTAGTTAATAACTTTTTTAGTTGCCTTTAGATACACTTGATAAATATTTAAATAGTATTCAAATACAATTTTAAAATTCCAAAATAATTTTAAAAAGATAGATAACTCAACAATATTACAAAGGAAATTGTATTTTGCATAGCAACATCTACTAGAAAATAATGTTTAAGCAATCATTTGCATCTCACATAAAATTTATTGAGTGGCTTTAATTTCAAGCTTTTAAAGTTCCTTTTTCTTTCTATTTTCATTCCATTAAGTGATATCACAGAGTTGCAACCCATGTGTTTTTAACTTGTCACTTTTTTCCCCTCCCTTTATTCTGTTCTTTCATATTATCGTATCTTCCACCTATTTTTTTGGTCTTCCTTCTTACCTCAATGTTTTTTGTGTTTGCACATAAGTTATTCACACCTGCAATGTAATCCATCTCTGGTAAATCTTACTCATCGTACAATGCTTTAAGCTCTTTCCAGTAGTTTTCCAGGTTGTGCTTGGTCTCAGATGTGTGTAGGCTTCTTTTCCAGCTTAGTTTCATGGTCACCTAAGTTCTCAGTATATGTTATGCTGGGGAAACTAGTAAGTCTGATGGTGATTTTGTACATTAGTTGCCCTGTAATTCTACTGTCAGGAGCTCACAGTAAGGAACCATTATTTTTTTTCAAAACGGTAATTACTGAGCAGTGAGTACAGAAAAACAAAACAGTTGTTGAGAATTGCTTAGTTAATTATAGTTTGAAATGAAATCCTAAGCTTTTTGGTTTATGAATGTTTTATTTCTTCATGAGTGGAAGTGATCATTTTAGAGGTCATAGAGATAGTATCTTTAACTCTTCTGTCCTGGGCTGCAGTGCACTGATCATGAACACACCAGTTGACATACAACAGGGCATTCCCATCTACTGCACTAGTGGAATTGCCTGGGGAGATAGACCACAGGGCTATTAAAACTATTATTTTCAGTCTAAGCATGTTCCTGATCGAGCTCAAACTGAAGAAATGTGACCACTGATGCTGGCAAAGCACCGGGATGGACACCTGTACCTGAGGACAGCTGAGAGTAGGAGGCAAAACTCTAAGCAGAAGCTCACTATTGGGTGAGTTTAGGGTGATCACAAATGTTCTGCATTAGCAAATATGACATTTTAGGAAGCCACAAAAATGTACTATCGCTATGGTATAGGTTGTAACCACATCTAAATTAGGTTAAAGAGTGTTTAATATAGACAACAGTGTTCAGAAAGTGACAAAACTGAGCAACTGGAGCAGGATTCTTGTGATGCTACTACTTGAGTATCCTCTTGCTGCCTGGATATGAAGGGGTAAACCACCCTCACACAATCCAGTCACAGCAACACAGCTGAGACACAATATTTCCTAAAACATCTATCATCTGTTATAATTGACTTAGGAAATGTTCCTGCTTTATTTCACTGTACAGTTAAATGGATTAGTTGAAGCTAGTACTGAAGTATAAGCAAGCTGCTCCTTTCACCCCTTTGAAGTTTGATATGGAATATAAACTCTTCAGTTTTAACATCAAGCTGAGTCAATGCATTGTTTAAAAGTTCCTTAAAAAAAATCCCCCAAAGTATTATTTCCTCATACTAGTATTTTTAAAATATTTGTAAAGCTATCATGTAAAGTGAATAGTGGCTTGTCCTAATATGAAATTCACTGAAGTACTTCTTTCATTGTAAGTCATCTGTTATAGAGGACCTTATTTGACTTTCATGGTTACTAAGTGACTTTGCACTCCATCAGTAAAACAGATTATGTACTCCACAGTTTCCTGAATTTGGAAATGGAAATAATTACATCTTTTGACTAGAACCATGCTCATGCTTTAGACTGTCATTGACAAAGGAAGCTCACTAACATGCTTTTCACCGCCCTATGCATGCAAGTCCTCCTGCTCTAATACCAACTCTTTGGGGATGTCAGCCAAATGAAGGCAGGATAATTTTCCAAATATATACAATTCAGAAATGCTGAACTGTCAGTGGTACTATAAAGTCATTGTTGGTTCCTAAGTAAGTTTTTACTGTTCCATAGAGCATTATTCAGGTGATGTCTCAAACATGAGTAGCTGGAGCACATCTGAAACAGCTCTTGGTAAATGCTATAAACCCACAGCCTCTGTTTTATCATCACTCATACTTCTCTGCCATTACTTGACAGGTGTTTTGATGAACAAGCATGAACAAGCATAAGAAGATATTTGACCATACTAAAACTTCTGTCTTTTGTGTCTGTTTGAATTGCAGTGGCCATGGAAAACCTAAAGTGTTGTCATTCCATTTCAGTGTGGTAAATAGCAGCATAGGACAAAGCAAACTTGAATGAGTTGTGTCATGATAGAAATTGTTAGTTTCATATCTTGTGAAATTATTTTAAAATTTGTCTTGGCTGAGATACGAAATATGTTAGACAAATTCTGGGATTTTTACATCAGAGAGTAAAAAAAAAAAAAAAATTATGTATCTTAAGACGCTAACCATATAAAGCTGTTATCATTTTTATTGAGACTATGTGAAAAATAAGGATCATTCCAGACAAGTAGATTGAAAAGTCACATGCAATTTTTTTCAGCTAAAACTTCACCTTGTTTTCTTAGAAAATTTAAATTAACCTGTAGTGAAATTGTAACATATATCGGCTATTTGTTAGTACAAATTTGAGAAGGAAGTGGTGTCTGTCTGTATGAGACTGGTCTGTGAGAAGGGATAATTCTGTTCTGTGAATACTCAGCAAGATCAATTCTGTCAATTATGATGGCAAACATATTATCTAAACTTGCAAATATTTACCATCTGTGAGTACTTCTGGTTAGATTGTTCTATTCTAATAAAGTTATGCATGATGTTTTATTTTTTGACTTTGCTCTATCAGTAATGGATTAGGTTGCAAAATTCAGTAGATTAGCACTAGTGGTTTTTTGTTTATTTTCAGTGGCTGACACAAGAACAGCTACTAGCCCAGCATTTGATTCCATTTGTTGTCACATTGAGCCCTGTACATATAGCCAAAGTTTTCTACACAAATGGACAAGAGTTTTAATTCTCTGTTGCTGCTTTTACAACGTGATCTAACAGCTGAAAACATCAATGCCCTAAAGGGAGTCTTCTTTGGTGATTAGAACTGTTTTACTTAAACTTCATCACAATTTAAGGGAAGCTTAGGATCTAGCAAGAGAAAGAAAGACAACTCCACATCTTCAAAGGGTGATTTTGCAAGGCTGCATACCAAACAGACAACCTACCCTTAGGATGAGTAATCTTGGGGAAACAAAGCTGTAGCTGATGTGTCTGTCAACTGGGTCAAGACAGCAGCTGGGAAGTTACTTTTCTCTCAAGGTGCCAGAGAATTTTCATTCAAAATACACCTAAAGTCAAGCATGAGTTGCAGTTTCATTCACAGTAAAATAAATTGCTGCATTATTCAGCTTGCAAATGTGTAGGCTCAGTATGTGTTAGTGTGTGTGTGCATGTATTTTTTTAAATATATGTATAGTATCTCACAATAAAACTGAGAAAGTTCTTACTCAAAAGATACTGAATTCAGATAGGCACAAACATTAACTTCTACATGATTCTTTTCCTCCATGTTCAAGACAAAGCTTTCATTCTGAGGCTGTAGTGTTTTCTTAGTAAGCTTTCTGAATATTTCATTTCATATACATATAAAACAATTGCTTTATAAGAATAAACTGAACATTGATATACTGTGCCAAATAAACCTGAGTTTTTTTGACTTTTTGTGAATAATTCAAAAGTATTGACCTCTTTTGTTTGTTTGTTTGTTTTTCTCTCAGGAAACCCCTTGCTTACATTATTTCTTTGATTCTGACTTTTCTTTGTTTTTCTGTTCATTTCTATGTCTGACTTCTGGTTGGAGTATGAGGAGAGAAGAGGACATGCTCTGAGGCTAACAGCAAATGGACATGTTTGTAGTATAAACTGGCATGAACAAAACTAAGGTAAGATAGCAAAAATCAAAAATACCACTGAAGGATCATCTCGTTTTTGAATGTTTTTCTATATGTAGTTATGTAGAACAGTAAATGCAAATATGCTGATAGAATCTATAAATAAAGTATTACTTTTTAAGCAGAATTCCAAGGCAAAATTATGTTCTTAGTTATTAATTATTATGTTTTGACCAAATCTGTACTTTAAATAAGGGTTTAATTCTTCACTGTGATGCTCAGCCTTTCCCCTGTGGAGTTGATTGTTACACATACTGAAGATGAGCATTGGGCTACGTGCTATTGCTGATACCAAAGTTGTTGTAAGTCAGTCCCCTAACTGCTTTCCCAGCCATCACTCAAAATGGCCCTGATCCTCAAATTTGCTTTCAGAATATTCCAGAGGTCTAACAACTTACTTTGGTTTGTGCCACTCTCTAGAGAGTACCACTAACTGGGGAGAAAAAAGTCACAGTTAAAAAACAGGGGAAAAAAAATAAAAGCAAGAAGCAAATGGGATGTTGGGGAAGAAAAATGGCATGGGCTCTGGGTAATGCAATATGCTGGAAAAGATTTTTTTTCCCCTCCACTTGTGAGAAAGGCAGAATAGCCATAATGTAAGTGATTGGAAGCAGCACTGCTCCTATCCCTTACGCCTTCCTCAGCCCAGCTCGTAGCTGACAAGGGTGAGCGATGTCCTCCCAAAAGAGACCCTGTGTTGATGCTGGGGGGTCCCACTCCCTCCCTGTGGCAGGAGGCCTCTGAACTGCTTTTCACAGTGACTGACAACTCTTTCCAGCAGTACAACTGAATTCATGTTCTGCAACCTTTTTTCCCCTAAGGACATTCTTTCTGTTTTGCTAATACTCTGTATTAGATCTTCTCGCTTTCACAAGACAATCAAACATGGCTTGTCAGCAGTTTGTTATCGAAAGAGAAACAGGAAGGGCAGGGAAGGGTTACATGCACTGGTAAAATGTCAGGTTTAGATAAAAATTTATGAGGTCTGATCCTTTGGAAGCGATAAGCTCAGTATTTTAAAATCATGGCTTTCTGTAATCAAATCAAACATGAAGCTGAATTGATAATCATGCAAACCACTATTTTTCTTGAACCAGAAGTAAATTGTCATTTTGATGCTTTTCTGAATACTGCAAGAATTGAACCAAAACAGCTTTTTGGTTTCAAGCTAAACACTACAAATAAAAATTGACAGCTTCTGGCAGGGACTTATTTAGTATGAGCCTTATTTGCACTTAATAGGAGCTTCAAAGCAATGTCATGTCACAGCCTGTTCCCTACTATCTTCTTCTTGCCACTGGCCTTGCAGGGATGCATAGCACAAACTCTCACTCCAACTACATGACTGAGCTGCTTCACCCTGTGCTGCACCAGGCAGGGAGAGGTTGCAGAGAGAGGTGGTGGAGTCTCCATCCTTTGAGATGTTAAAAAGCCATCTGGACATGATGACCATGCTTGAGGGGGGAAGAAGGGTAGACTAGATGGTCTCCACAGTTTCCTTCTAACTTGAACTGGACTGTGATTCTGTCCTAAAGGGCTTAATGCTCCTGGAAATCTGTTAAAATTTTGCTTGCACAGGAATTTTGGCTTGTATAGAGAACTCCACATGGGGAACCAGGGAGAATTTGTCAGAAATACAGACTTGACTTTACAACTGCAGTATGGGTTCTCACATATCTTTCAATGTGTGTAATAGAAAGGACTTAACTGTCACTGCAACAGGAGGTTTGATTTTAGCATGATTTAGAAGTATGATCTTGATAGATAACTCTAAGAAAATCAGTGGAGATATGTAGTTCTGACAGCAATATGTAAGAAGTGGCTGATGGTCTCATTTTAAAATACTGATTCATATTAGGTTTATTTCATGAGTTTCACAGAACTATTCTAGATTTATATCATGCAAGCTCAACATCTGCAACTTCTATAGATATTATTAAGAAAATTCCAATTCTCAGACTGATCCATTACTGTCCCAAGCCTCCCACTCCCATCACATACCTTTCTGCTAAATGGCAGTGAATATATTTTTATGATTTTTAATGCTGTAGCATTTACTAGAAATCTGACCCTTTTCCTTAGCCTTCTAACTTGTCTTGTCCCTGCAGAATGAACATGCCTATCACCTGTAATCTGTGTAAGTCCAGACCCCAGTAGTCCAGCACGAAAGACTCAGTGAGTAGCCTTTAACCATCAAGGGACTTCAACAGCTTTCTCGTACAGCAGCAAGGACTCCTTCAATAATCTCTGTGACCTGAAAGTACAATCAGAGAGAGGCATAAGATAGAAACAGTGCATTAATTCTTTTACCATGGGTGAATCCCTATATACTGAGCAGAAATTTGGCTTTTGGCAACTCAAAAGTATGACAAGGTTCAGTGCTTCAAATGCCAAAGAGTTTTATTAATTTGAGTGGTATAAGTAACTTCCCCACTTCCACAAATTATATAGGAGTAAATCTAGAAGTGTTGATTTTCCTGAGATCTGCCTATGATTAACGTGTAGCCATCCTCCTCTACTGCTGCAGTTAGTTCATTAAAGCTTCTTAAAAGTACAAGTGGTCTGTGTTTTCAACTGTTACAAAATGTTTAAACAGAAACAAGTGAAATGTTCTCTCTTTGTAGCTAAGATTAATTTTATCTGTAAGAAAATAACCAAATAATTCATAAATACTGAAGCTTCTTCAAGAAAAACATTTTCTAGCTATTTTTTTGTTTTCCACAAAGGAGTGGATAAACACAAACTTTCATCATAGATGTAATCCTTGAGACACTTAAGTGGCCTTTGTATTTTGCTTCATGGCAAAAACCAGATTGAGAGTAGCAAAACAGTATTTCAGTATCAAGTAAATCGGTTTAAAATGATGATTCATTTAGTACTAGAGCCTGTGTAACTTCTTTTTTTCAAAAAATTGAAACAATTTCAAAGGAAATTGTTCATTATAATGACTTAGCCTACCTACTCTGTCTTCTTGCCAAAAATCTGTTGTACAGGGAAATATGCAGGGAGAAGGAAGAGAGAAAAGGAGGTCTTACAGAATCTGCAGTATTATCATTTGAGAAATACTAAATAATGCAGGCTGAGGGACAGATTTTGGCATATGCTTTCTACCCAGTGCTATAAGTACAGCACAGTCCAAGTAGCTCAAGAGAAATGAGTGTGACTCTGGAAAACATTCCCTCCTCTGTGTAAAAAGAAGTGGTGTATACACCTATACAGATAGCTTAAAAGTGACTGACTTAAAAGTAATGCATGCATGTGAGATCCAACACCGTAATATATTGTGTTAAGAAAATTGCATTTGTTTTGCAATATAGATGAATAACAGATCAAAATCTTCAAGATGACTAAACATTAGAATCAACAAAACATGCATAATTTGTATGAGACAATGTTCAGATGAGAATGATAATCTACTAAACAGGGATAATTCACTGAATTGTTTTATTATTTGATTTTATACAATAAGAATCCAGACTACAGCCACAGATCTAAATTACTGATAACTAGCTTGAGTTGTTCAGCTCGTGCACGGACTGTCAATGTGTCTCTGAACTCATTTCACACTGGACCTCCTGGAGGGCAGTGGAGCTGTATACAAATGTATACTATTCTTTCTGGTCCCTGACTTTCTTAAAAAGGAAGAAAAATGCATCAGACAAATCTATATTGAACTAATAACTGAACAGAAAAACCTTATCTCTGAAAGTCTTGAAGAAAAAGAAAGGAAATAAATTCATTAATTGAAAGTTCTGCCTACCTAAAGAGTTATAGTACCTCTTAAGAGTAGCACTCTGATGCATTGATAGCGGAGGCAGGAGCTCACTTAAACTACCGCTACAGCTTAAGGTACACGATTACATTCTTCAGCGTTGACATTTTCACCTTGATAAGCATAATAATGCCATGCAGATGCCGACTAAAACCCATAATTTCAGCACTCTGCTTCTATTCAAGTTGATTATAATAAGGTATGGCACTGAAGCACGCACGATCCTACATTTAATTGTCAGCATAGCCCTTCATTTAAACAAGAAGTTAGTTAACAGTATGCTTTCTACGGTGAATGTGGGAGGCATCTCAAATAGCTGTGGCTAAACAGAGAGGGTTAAATGCGCCCATAAAATCATGCAAAAAGTGGTGATGACTTAAATTCGCCTCCAGTCTCTCTCTGCGTTTAGATGCAAAATGAAAACAAAATATGATATGTTTATATTTGCAAGAACAGACCAGATTTTTCTTTTCTTTTTCTTTTTTTAATAGGAAAAGCTTCCTTGCAGTTAGCTTTACATCAATGTAAAGCAGTAAACCAAATGATGACAGTGAAGGACAGATTCTGGTATGTATAGCAAGAAATGAAAAAAATATCTGAACATAGTAAACATATATAAGTTTGAAAAATGTACATATGATTTTAAAACTAAACATAGGAGAATCACACAAGACAACATGATACATTACCTTTGGTTTACAAAGTACATTCTTGGAGGAAGAAAAAAAACAACATACAGCAAATGAAAAACCTGATTTAAACTAGGACAACTGTTTTATATATGCACACATATACATATTCATACATGAAGGGGTGGGGGGGGGGTGGGGGGGGAAGAAACAGAAACCCAAAATGTGAAACAATCAGAATAGCAACTGCTACATAATTCTCTCTTAGTTTGCCATAATGTCATAATAACACATTTTACTTGCTTCTGATCATACAGAAAGGAGAAAAGACTCTCAAAAGCGCATCATTTTGAAAAGAAAGCTTCTTTGCTCTGGCTTCTTAAATGCCACATTATGCTTTCTAGGCATAACAATCAAACACTACTTGTTACATGCACTTTGTCAGACAACATATCTAAAGAATTGCAGACCATCAGAGACTTGTAGTTTTATCACAGAAAATTGAGGACTTACCTTGTGACTGCCAGTGGAAAGACAACATATGTCAGGAGCAGAGTTAAGAAGCCGGTGGGATGTCTGGCAAGATGTGTAGGTTATGTGGCTGCCTCATTTCAGGCCACATCTTCTCTTAACTGAAGTTAATGACAGCCCCAAAGTCAGCACAAGGCACTTGACAGACTGGATTATTTTGGTGGCAATTTCACGATGTTGCTGTTCTGTTCTCTATCAGAAAATAAAGAAAAATGGAAAAATATAATTAGAATCTCTGTGACATCCAGTTAGTCTGACAAGATGCTTCTTCATTGGCTTAGCAGTAAAGCTATAAATTACTATACTGGGTTATATATAATATAAACCTATACAAAATTAATTATGTTGACTTTCATTAGCCTGTGAGCCTGTAGTAAATACAGACTTCAAACCAACTACTGTAGCAGATTTATACACATTTTTACCTTTTTATTTCCAACTCAGCCTCGAACCTAACTTCAATGTCAAATCTCTGCCTTGGATTATGATGGATGGAATTCATAAATTTGAGAACAGTTTTTGTTAAAATGACTCTCTTTTTAAATCTTTTTATGTAGGAACTTAGCAGCCTCTGTTGAATTTTGCAGACTAGCAAACCACTAGATAGACTTGTGAGGAAAGGTCTTTATCACATGTCATGAAATTGGTGAGTCATTCCCAGGAGTACTGTATGGTAGTCAGAAACAGATGGACCATGGAAAAGTCACCACAGAGATGAACGTTGTTCTCCCATGTCCCTTCTGTGCCTTGTTCACATTTTGTCAGAGGAGCCCAAGGGTTTCTGTTAGTCACATTAATTACTAGTGGCACTGAAACCGGAAGGGGTGACACAGGCCATTTCAGCCACAACCCCTAATCCTGCTGTAGGAATGCTGTGCTGCTGGGCACAGTGAAAGGAGCACGTTTTGTGAGCGTTTATGGAAATGCTACACTGTGTGTCACTACATGGTGTCAATAAAAGTCATTTGCCATAATAAGTGACTTGGAAGGCCTTTCTTCTGATCAGTGTGCCTCTTGGTAGGCCAGAGTGCAGAAGTGGCTGTGGCACAAAGCAACTGGATAGTATGATTCTCTATTAGGAGAAGGTTTTGTTGCATTGATGGCAGGGCCTGCAATTAATTTAAGAAGTGCACTATAAATTAAGTGCTCATAGTTTTGAAGTGAAGTGCAGTGCAATTCAAATGTTGGGTACTGTAAACTTCTTGAGCTTTAATTAACCACTACATTCATTAAAAAAAAAAAAAAAAAAAAAGGAAGAAAGAAAAAGGAAAAAAACATTCCTTTCATGGGATAAGACAGTTGAATGTGTTTAGATGAATCATTTAATATGTGTCAACAAATGATTACCAGGATCTCAGAGGCAAAAATCATCTAATGGGCCCTTAGCATTTAGAAGCAGTTGAGTGATTGGGAGGATACTGTTACATAAATATTGTCACATATTATCTTAATAACTAAATTATATAGAGTTTGTATGACAAATTATATTGAAGGCAACATGCATAACCATTTATTATTCAGAATGCGAGGCGAAATGAGACAACAACTAATTCCCACAACAAACAGTTCTCTTTATACATTAATACTGATAAACTGAAGTAGTCAGGCTAAATTGTGCCTGGTCTTGCCCATATAAACTAACTGGCATCTCTAAAGTTGTCCTTGTATACCACAAGAGAGAGTTTCTTCAGTGAATTCATTACATCTACATTAATTTTGGAGTACATTTTGTATTTTCATTATGTTCAGAATTACACAAAGATGATGTTTACTACTTCATGTGAAGTTACCTTTCAAAACTAATGATAAAATTGATGCTGGAGGAGGAATGTATATGACAACCTTCTCCTCAAAAATCTTTCTAAGATTCCTTTGCAGGATGCTGTAAAATCAATATAACACCATTATCATAATGCAACCATTCTCTGTGCCTTCTTCCTGTGGCTGGTTGTCTCACTTTCCTATTGGGATTGTATCCTCCTTTTTTGCTTCACTGTTGCTGTGACCGCATTTTTCTGTGCTCTGATGTGGGTGAGATGTAACTGCCTTCTCCAAGTGCGTATCCTCCTTTGTTGAATATAATGGAGCCTAAGTAACTGTTGTGGGTTAGATCATCTAATCCATTGGCTGACTCCAAGGTGACATGAGTCTTACAAATCATCCTACAAAAAAAAAAAAGAAAAAAAAAAGGTCATCTAGTATCTGACTAGTATTGTGCTGTAGTTTCTTGCACCTATCTATCCGAGTTGGTTTTATTTGACATCTTAAGGCCATGTTAGGTTGTGAAATTAGTTTCTTTTATCCCATTCTTGTTTCTATTTCCCTTTTTCCCCTTCCACATACAGATACAGATCTTCATCTATACATATACAAGCCCCATAAAGAAAAAATATGTTCCTACTATATTTGGCAGCCGGGACCAGGTGTATTGAAAATACCACAATCACAAACTCTCATTGTTTCCTCTCACAAACCTGAAGTGACTTTTTTTTTTTTTTTTTAATATCTCATTAGTAGGTCAGATCCTGATATCATTTAGGCATAGTTTATATGAGATCAGTCTGAATTGCAGAGCCATATGTAGCAAAGTTTTATTAAACTGAGATGTGCTATTCCCAAATGGTTCCTTCATTGCTGTCTGTGTGCAGAAATGGGCCTAATTTTCTTCTCACTCCTTCTACAGTAACAGAAGAATATCCTCATTGACACTGGCATAATGCTAACATAAATAAGAGCAGTACTAAGCTAACTCTGTCTTGAATGGTGAGAAGAAACACAGATTGCATTTCCACTAGATTTTTAGGAGAAAAAATGTTGAACTCAGGATATATAATTTTTTCTTTTCGTCCAAAGATCAATTCTACACATTATTTTAAAGGTAGTGTCTCTGGATAAAAGTTGGTATTGGAACTCTCATGTGTCCTTGGAAGAAAGGGACCCATTTAGAACTGAATCATAATAGTGAATCAGAAAATGGAAAGCATAGATATAATCTTTTGAACACAAAGGTATAAACTAATCTATAAGATCAAATATGATTTTATTTGGATTTGCTTTTATTATCCATAATATTCAAGTAAATTAGAAAAAATTAAAATATGTAAATATATTATTAATATATAAATGTATGGTTTTGTTTCTAGGTCTCTTAGTTTCCCTCAGAATATATAACTTGCTTTTAAATGGCTCTTGTTTTTTCCACATTATTTTCACATTTCTGCAAAAAAAAAAAAAAAACTTAACTATGACCCACTATATTCTAATATATATCTAAGTTACTGTATATGCACAGAACATACTGTACTATCTGAAATTCTTATTTGAGGGTTAAAAAAAATACAATACAATACAATTCAATACACTGCCTGCCTTTGCCTTTGGCTCAGGTCTGTATTCTGTCGGTTAGGACTGGGAACAAAGCATCAACCTCAGTAATAAGTGGCACCAGTTACAAGTCACATTCTTGCAAGATCTGTCCCTGGTTTTCTTTAATACATTTTGCAAGTTCCATCCCTGATAGGAGTAAAGCTATGTGGAATGAAAATAAGTCTGGTTTTGTGGATACATGCTTAATGTTTTTTTTGATACAACAGGCTGACGTGAGCTACTATTGGTACAAGTCCTGCCCAACCTTCTATTATTCTGCCTTTTGTTTCTCATGAGCTCAGCTGATCGAGAGAGAAAGTGCCATAAGGGCAACAGAAATACCACAAATGCTAATATGAAAGGAGTAGATGATAACAGCTGTATATTTCACTCACCTCTGCTGAACAGTTTGTTTCACTGTCACAGAAATTCAACAGGTCTGGATTTTCTGCTATAGCTTATACTAGAAAATGTAGTAAAATGGAAAAGTTAGAGACATGCTTTTCGGGTTTCAAAATAAATATTTTACTCAAAGTATATCATAAACGTAAAATACCACAACACTGAGTTCCTGCAAAATAATCAATAACATTTCCGTCTCAAAACTTCGTAAAACAAATCACAACAAATCATTGTATGCAGAAGAAAAATAAGTCAACGGCAATAGTGTTGAAATATGTAAGAAATTCAGGGAGGTACCTTATTTTTTTTTTTTTTTTTCATAGAGTCAGTACTGTCTTAACTCAAAAGAAATGTCTTGAAATGCCTCTTCGTCATTGCATCCCATTTCCTCCAAGCCCCACCGGGTACTTGATATGCAGTTTGTAATTTTCTAGAGCAGAAGGGATATAATCAAAACTGAAGTGAGTCACAAATCTTAATTGAATTTTTTTAATGGCATAATTTTCAACAACGATTACTTCATGCTTTCAAATTAATTTGACTATAGCTGAGTTTCTGCTTCTACTTTAACTGTCTTTTTTTTTTTTTTTTGAGTAAACTTTTTGTGTTGGTATAAGTATACCAAAAAATGTGAGCATGAGGTTATGGGGTTTCTTCCTCCCTTATTAGCTGTTTAATGATTCCATTTCTGCATCTATCAATATGCTAAAGCTCCTATTATGCTAATTCAGAACACTGGTTTTTCTCTGAATTGTTTTGATCAGGAGGAAAATGTTAACCAACTGTTGTTGTAGGAGGAGGGAAAATAAAACAAAAGTGCCTCATTGGAATATGAAATATTTTTTCTACTGACTGAATCTGAAGTATTGTTTAACTGATGCATAGATGTTTGTATCTACTTTCTAATGTGGGCATGATGCAGAGTATTGCTGAGAGAATGAATGATCTCCTAGTACGAAGTGCCTTGGGTCCATAGATACTTGGCAACACTTTTACAATCTTTATGACATCATCTTTAGCAGTAGTTTTACCTACCTCCCAAAAATATTTCTGAAGAAAATACACCTTGGTCTTCTTTAAAAATTTCCATATCAGCACAGAGAACAATATTCGTTTGACCAGACAGAGTTGCCACATGTGTAACTACATTTCAGCTGATCTCTTAAACACCCCTTAAGAGAAAACAAAATTTTTAAAAGCATATTTAAGGTAAGATTCAGCACAGCTTCAAATAAATATCTAAAAAAAAAAAATTAGGTGCTCTGCACCCTACAAAAGTCTTCATTGATTATAAAGTAATTTGAGGATGACATGGTCAGCTGCAAAGTCTGCAGTGCAGACAGCTAAACTTAGGTGAGATTAATTCATTCTCATGACACAAATTTCTCCTATAACTTTTTGGATTGCTCTGCTTTGGATGATTGCATTTCCTGAATGTGGACACTTAAAAGCATGACTGCATGCAAAATGGATGCATATGCAATTACGTATTGCTAAACCACACAGCAATGGGTTGGGGTGAGTATGATACCAGCATATTTTAATGCGCTCCCCCCAGGCTGGCAGCCATGTTCCTCACTCCTTTGCTTAGCTTTAATGTTTCTTACCGTGTCTGTGCTTTTTTCTTCCAGTCTTTGATGATTTCATATTGTCTTAAGCTGTCGTGAACTGTAATCAAATCAGAAACTCACCTCTGTGTTCTTTCTTTGCAATATACTTTCGTTAAAATTGCAACAAATGGAACTGACATTAGGATAGAATGAGGAAGAATCTGTAAAGCGTCCTTATTTCAGCATTTGTTTCACTTTGAGAAAAGCATTTTCTCTAATAAATTGCTCTACGCATACCTCAGGATTTTGAGTTTTCATCTTTCTCTTCTAACTTCTTCAAATATTGTTGCTATCATCTCAGTAGGACTGCATAGAAATTAAAAAGTGACTGCTTAGTTATTTCCCATATCCTATTAATTTTGGATACTCTAAACCTTGGCCTCTTATAATATATCTGAGCTCTTCGACCTATTTCCTTGTTTATTGCAGCTTAATTGTTACACTGCTCACTAAAAAGACAGCTAACACAATTTCAATTCATTTTTTGGATATTAGGATTGCTTGCAACAGAATTAAGCTAAAATTAAATTGTAGTAACTCAATTTTTCTTTGAGTCATTTGGGAGGTGTTTTTTTTTTTTTGTAATTCATCAAGAATTGAATTATGTTTATTTGTTCAAAACATCCCACTGGCCTTTAATATCTTGAAATATACTAATAATTTATCTTGCCCTCACATTCAGAGAATGAGCCCTTGTTTTATGTGAATTTCTCCTGCTATGCTCTAAGCCCTGGAAGATAGTATCACTTTCCACTGCCCATTTTTCCCTCCATTCCAGTCAAGAAAGCTGAAGTTGGGTTTTGGAGAAGGGATTTGTGCTAAATTACTATGACAGAAACCAAATGGGCACAGTATTAACTGATAAACTTTGGAGGAATTTGGATAAAACAGATATTCAGGCTTTGTCTCAATAGCTTTTCTTGCGATGAACCGAATTCTCACATATTTTAAACCTCAGTTTAAAAGGCTTTTGGCCTCTGCTTCAGGTATTAGTCCATTACGAAATTTGGATTAATGTATGTTCAGACTTAAAACCAGGTTGAAGTGAAGACTGTTACAGGTCCTTGTCATTCAGTTGTTTGATTTTGTGGTATGGGGCTTTTGTTTGTTTGTTTTTCCCAAAAGGCACATATTGTCAGATATTACCCAGCAATTGAGAAAGAAACATGTCCAGGATCATCTTGTGTGTGCATCCAGTCCTTTCTATTTTTATAGAATTATTTGATTTAACACTCATCTTGTTTTTAGAATTAGAGCTATGAAACTATATTTCCTCACAATAGTTGTTCTCAATATTCCTTTATTTTGTTGCATTTTTTTCTTCTCTTGCTTTTGCACCCTCAGTGCCCTGTCTTGCTTACCCTTCCCCTCCATCATCTCCTTGTTTGTTTTTCTTTCCATCAGCTACATTTCGCCAATGGCCTTTTGGATATCACTCTTCGTCCTATACTAAGGTTGGTTTTTCAGCCTTTCAACAGGAATATTCACCTTAACTTGCACGTAGGCACTGCTGCTTACTCTTCTTTTGTCATACTAGCAGATATTTAAATGGCCACCATCCATTTATGCAGATGCTGAGGCACTTGCTACCATCCTAATGTATTCCCCGGGAGAGCAAAGTGTTTCCTTATTTTTCTACTGAAGAACAGGAAAGGGTTGCTAAGCTGATTGTTCTCCTAGGACACAGGTGGTGACTGGGGTTCATGTGCCCTGTTGGATACTCGCCACATAAGTGTCAGTTTAGGACCACCCTGACATATCACTCCTCCTGGAGTTGACTGCAAAGCCCATCGATGCCAGCTTTCCTGTTCCATTGCAAACTCAGGCCAGTTCAGTGCGTCACATGCTGTTACTGCCAGATTTCCTTAAGAAATTGGCAGCATATGAGGCAAGAATTTGTTTTTCCAGTTGTATTGGAAGATCAATAAATTACAGTAAAGCTCCTGGCAGCCAGGAGTCAGTAATATCTTAAGCTGACATACTTGTTTCTTCTATGCTGTAATAAAACTTTGATGAGAAAGAATTCCAGTTGTAAGTCTACCATAGCCTACTTATTGTTTCTGACCTCCAAGGTAACTACAAGAAGGTCCCTCCAAAGGTAAAAGTTCTGTTACATCAGACAGATATTTAAAACACAAGACATAGATCCACCCACTTTCCAATGCATTTTTTCAGACTTAAGACAATTCTTCACTAAAGAAGAAATATGTACATGTACTACAAAGAAAAATATCATGAACTAATGTATGCCATGACATACTTGTGACCAAAATTTGTTGTACTTGGCGTAACATGGCAGCAAACGTAAAATTCCTTGAAAACATCAGGCTATAGGCTACCGCTTCTTTTCATGTCTCCTGTCCCATATTTTCCCAGGACCAACCAGCGTGCTTCCACCACTGTCTCTCTGCATCTTCCTTCTTTTTCCTACTTCCCTCCCTCCACCTACTCCCATCTCACTTTTCTCCTGACGTATGCATTCATACTAACTCTCTGAAGCAACTTTCACTTCAGATTTGTTAACAAGCACTGAACAGCTCACTCAGAGAAGGTGCAGCAGCGCTGCCATTCGCTGTACTGCTAAATAGGAGAATTGCAAGTAATTTAAGAGAATAAACCTGAGAGCAAATCACAGCACCTGTTGTAATTAGAGGCAATACCAACAATTATTTGGCTTGCTGAGCAGAAGGTAGGGGCCAGCTTGCTTATTGTGGGTACACCAGGTTGCCGTACACCAGCTGGAATGATCCCTAAGAAATGAAGTAATTGTGTCTGTATGGTTATTTCAGAACTTTAAATGCTAAGATTAAAAATCTCTCATGTGAGCACAGATGGAAACAATGCTGTCACTGCAAAGGTTGCCATTAGAAACAGGTTGAGGCTGTTAATCAGACTGGACTACTAATGGCTACAAGTACACTTTGCCTAACCAGTACTGGCAGGATGCTTTCCTTACAGCAATAAATGTACAAGCTGTGACTTGCATTTCATTTCCAGCCTTGGCAGTCTAAAATAGTCTGTTAATGAATGAAGACATCTCTAAGCATGCAGTTGTATGCCAACAGCAGTTGGTAATCCTCCATATCCATCTTATTTCATTCTATTTACAACTCCACTTGTAATCAAGCAAAGAATAAACTACTGATACTTGGCCAGCAATACCCACACGACCTTAGAAAGTGTTTGGAATTTGCAAAAAAAGCAAAATACGCTTGTCGGTAGTATTGCTTGCATTTTCACTTCAGTGCGCAGACAAGCAGTGCATTTGAAAGTCATTCTGAAAATAAACTGTAGCAAACTCAATCAAAACTTTTATTATTAAACATGACATTAAAAAAAAAACAAACAAACCACAACTTCTGGAAAATGGCCATCAAGAGCAACACGCAGCATCAGATGTTTCTGATACAACGTATAACAGAGTACATAAAAAGCCCAATAAATCAATTTCAGTAAAACCCAGAGATTTATTTTATAATGATATTGCCACTAAAGAGGCTGAAGCCTTTGTATAATTCTTAATAGTCAAGATAAACCTTGTTACTTTTGTTAAGGAGAAAGAAAATCAGAGCAAATAAAGATGATATACTACATTTCAGTACTCAGTCACTCTCTGTGTAGTATATTTTCTCTCTTCCATAGATTTATATGGTCACCATGGGCAAAAATAGGTATTTCCCCAGTTCTTCTTTTACCTTGAAGGAACTGAGCTGCTGCCAGCCATTAAAATGTTGTCAGCTGTTCTCTGATGAGACAAAATAACTCAGTAATAACTACTGTTGTTTCTCATTTTACAGCACAACTCAATTTCAATACCTTTCTTATAATTTCTTTATTATTTCTCCCATTATTGTAATTCATTGAATTAAATAATTGACAGTAAGGAATATTTTTTTTCTAGCTCTTTATAATCTCCTTTGAAATTTCTACAACCTTACTGTGAACAAAGAACTGTCTTAAGCGATAGTGCAAAGTTCACCTTATATTTGCATTGCAGTACTTAGTTTAATTAATACTTGGAGCACCTAAAGAATTATGTTACAGAAAAGCTTGTAGCACATGAAGGGAATCTCTTTTAACACACATCTGATAACTAGCAAAAAAAATCTTCACGTGTCTTCAAACTTCAGTGAAAGAGAAGCCTTATGGCAAATGAACAATTAATCAAAATTCAATACTGCAGGGAACCTGCGTTTCAGAGTTGTTGTTTGGAAGTAGATTTTAATCTTGTTTTTAAAAAACAATCTATACTAAGAAATTTTAAAACATCTTCACTGTAATTGATCACTTAGAGACCATATATGCCATGTATATTCTGCAAATTTGAAATTTCTTATATAGTTTATCTGATGTTTATTGTAGTATAATACTGTATTTATCACCTTCAAGATGAGCAATGTGTGAGTGGGTATGATCAAGTGTTCGCTTAAAGCTGTCAGATAAAATAATTAAACCCACAGTGAAACAGAGTCATTTACCAAGCTGTTCACTAAATTACTCAATATATCTCTAACACTTGTTGTTGTACATTGAGTAAATTACACTATTTTATCTGTATTATCTTCTAAGCATTACCAAGTAACTAATTACTACATAATACCTTAACCCAAGGTTTGTCTATATTCGAAAATGGTTTTAGCATTCCTGAGGTAATCATACAAAAAGATTAGTGTTCTTGTTTTTCTATGCTAGGTGTTTTGTGTTTTGTTTTGTTTTGTTTTTTAAAGTAATATCTAGTGTGTTGTTCATCTCTTACCAACACTTTCTTCAGATATCTCAGTGTCTCAATGTGGGGGCAGTATTTGGATACAAAGTGTGAAGCGGGAACAGCATCTGAGGTGGCTTCCCTGCTTGGAGATGGAGGTATAGAGAGGAGAGTAGTGCTGGCCAGGATGCTGGGTGGGCACTAAGACTCGCCAGGTCCCTCCCCAACCTCTGCTGCTCGGCTTCAGTCTGCTGGCAACAGCAATGACACTAATGCAGGCTTTACCATTTGGCAATTTCACTGCTGCTCCATTTCCCTTCTCCAGCCAGCCAGCCCGGCTGCTCCCCACCAACCACTACAGTTGGAAAACCACCAAGACCTCTGAAGTGCTGTCCTCACAGCACTTCAAGAGACCTTCCTTCCCATCACACTTTGATGCACCATTTGAAGGATCTGGAGGTACGGGAGGGGTGAAAAAGCCTCAGGCATACACACAACAGGTAGGAGATTGATATATATCTTGCAACCTTCTAGATTAAAATCGGCAAAATCACAGGTAACTAGCATAAGAACAAAAATTACAGATAAGCCAGAACTATGATTTATGCAAGCCCAAACTGAAAGGTTACAGTTAGTTCAGAAAAGAGCTGCTAGTCCCTACATCTGTCCTTTGTACATGAGCTTCAGCAAATCTGCAGATTTCTTACCTGCTAGACATTGTCCGCAGTCTCACAGCAAGGATCAGGTTTTGCGCAACTTCTAATTTGCTTTCAGATAAAAATGACACAGAATCAGTAAAAAGATCACTAGCTCTATTTCCCCCACTCTTTCTCACTTGCCAGCAAAATCCGTAAAATTTTAAAAAAAAAAAACTTCAATATTTTCTACAGATAGAGACTGTTACGGGTGAAACTACCACTTCACCAGATAGCTAACAGAATTACCATCTTCATTACTCAATCTGTCTTGGATAAGATTTCTGCTCAGTCCTCATAATGGAAAATTTTGCTGTAATTGGACGTTTTGGCTTGATAAAACAAGGGTTTTCTACCCAGTTGAAGAATAAGGTTCACTGCCAAATCAAGGAGCTCTCATTGCGCTCCCAGCTATAGGCAATGCCATCAGCTGGTGATCTGTCCAGAATTGTTTTTTGTAAAAACAAATGAGACAGAAAAGGATTTTTTCCCCTCATATCCAGATATCCTCTTAGCCATATATGAGCTTTAGTAAATCCACTGATTCATTACACAGCTGAGAAGACGCATTTTGCATCTGAAAAGTTCTAATCCAAATTCCTGGGGGTACTGAGGAGATACTGATGCAGAGATCAAGAGAAAGCAAGCAGGGAAACTCACTAGAAGGAAAAAAAAAATAAGTAGAATCAATAGGAATAATAATAACAATGAAATTTTGGAAAACATATCAGTTTCAGTAAGTTCTAAGGAAATGTATACACCTCTAAATTTTTTAGTGCATAGGTCTGACTGTGGCTTTATAAATATATTTTTATTCTATAAAAGAGGAAGTTTGGAATTTGTTACTATATAGCTTCTGCAACCTACTGATAAAAAACTGTCCATCAAAATAGTTGATGACGCAGACATATCATCTCAGTGGTGAGCTATTAACACCACAGATTGATTACATGAAGAGTGTAGAATGATAGCTTATCTCCGTGCTGTAGAGATTCATACAACTGGAAAAGCAAAGGGAATTTGAAAAATGGTTTTGCCTTAAACTACTCTGAAACAATCTTGAAGTAGATCTCTCAACCCAGGCTTTTTCTTCATCATAGACTTGCAGCGTTGACCTCAGTTGTATCAGTTAATCTCTTTGAACCTTTTTTTCTCTAACAAAATGAAGAGAATAATTACATCTATTTTGTGCTAAATTTAAGGACTTTAAGGTGTAAAGCTTTGGATGTATAAAACTGGTGCTAATAGCTGTTTACGCTTGTGTTAGATAGACAAACCTTTTCTACGATTAAAACAGCTAAGGACTGAGATTAATTACTCAAGGAGACTGTAGAACTTCTGTCAATCATGAGTGCTTTTAAAGGATAGATTAGACAAACATCTGCCCACACAGACACAGGTATGTCTGGTCCTACTTTCTGGCAGGAGAGTGGATGACTTACCAAGATAATATTCCAACTTCTTGATTCTGAAGTGTTGCATCTCTGGCTTTTGTCCTAGGAGTGTAGTACCAATACCTGGCTTCAGGTATTCCTGACATTTTGAGTAGAAAGTATATTATGAAGTCACCATTTCTCAACAAATTTTTCTCTTAAGATAAACTTTGTCTCATGATTAGTACCTGCACCTTCTATCTTGCTGTTGTAATGTACAGTGAGCCATGAAACCTCAGCCAATCTATCAGTTCAGAATGAGCTTTTCACATTGAATTATTGTCTTGATTTTCCTTTCTGAAAATTTCCTAGCACTTCTGATGTATGCTTTATATGCACACTCCAAAATGAAATTTGGCAGAGTCTATCAAAAAACAAAAGTGCCAAAGTGAACTCAACCTTCCTACCCTCCATTTTCCTTTCTCCACCACATATTTTCTACTATGCAGTAGAAATACAGATGCCCTTTAAAATGCAAATGACTTTGACAACAAAAGCTCTGTGTATCATGGATTAAGATAAGGTTAGAAAACAATATAAACTGCAAATTGTACAGGCTATTCACAAGTAAGAACAATTTTAGCAAGAGCCAGGGAATTCTCGGTTATCATAAAAATAAGCATTCAGCATCAATTTACAAAAATATTTTATTTACATCATCAACAACTGCAGTAATTTGGAGCTACTAGAATTGTTTTCTCAGATAAATCTTCAATTTTGAGATCTTAATTGTAACCAGAATCCCAAAATGTTATTTGCTGACTGAATGATAAAAGTATGTTTAGGAAGAACAGAGTCACAGTGGGAGAATTTACCTCAAACTGACATAATTTTAATTTAACAACAAAAAAAAAAAGTCTTTATTTCTATTATATCTTTGTCTTAGTATGTGAACTTGAAAACAGGAAAGCTGCCTAGTGTTCAAATATTTAACAAAAGTGATGGAACTCCCAAGCGCGCTCTCTCTCTCTATATATCTATGTATATATTTTAATTTTATTTTTTTTTTTTTTTAGTTTAAATGCCAAGCCATTTGGTATAAAAATACAGGTTTAAAAAAAAGGTACTGAATCAAAACCTGGTGCTAAGTCTAATCTTTGGGTTCTTAGAGTACTTACATCCAGGCAAGCATACTTTTTAAAAAGTATTCACTCACTCCCTAAATTTCGCTTTCAACAGGCGAGGATACTATTGAGAAAGCCGGACATCCAGGGCACTCCCTTTGGCTCACCTGGAGGCCATGGTATCTGTAGGTGTTTCTCCAGGAAGGTTCCACACATGCTGAAAACTTCGATGAAACCATTGATTCCCGGTATGTAGCTACCTAGACAGATCTACACCCTTGCTTCGGCTTGGAAGTCTTTTACACATCGCAGTAGAACTAAATCTCTAGCAGGAGGACTACAGTAGGACTCGCAAAATTCAGTGCCCATACTTAAGGAAACAATTAGAAATTATGATGATGGAAGACTGCCTCAAATGTGGAGCCTGGCAGACGCAGACTCCTCTCTCTCTCCTTAGGCTTCAAGGGGCAATGGTGAATCTTTCCAGCATAAGCAAAGTGACTTAACTTACCTGGACTACTTTTTACTCACACAAAGGGTGACCCATTTAGAAACAGACAGCTTTCTAGTTAATTTATTTCCAAGTCTATGCCCTGAGCCTGAGTATAGGAGACCTGGGTTCACTTTCCTCTCTGCTTGAGAAGATCTGAATTCTTACCTTCCAGGAGAATATCCCATAAGATATTAATGAGGGAGGAAAATATTTTTTCCTTCCATTTCAGCCTGAAAGCTGTTCCACTTTACAATAACCAATTAAACATTCAGTGTACCAAAAATACTAAACTTGAAAGCAATTCCTTAGCCAAGGGCTATAGGTACCCCGCTCCCACCCCCGTTAAGATGAAGAACAATGAATCCAGTTCTTGCTCCGCTGAAAACCTTGACACATAGTAGTCAGGGGAAAACAGAACTAGAATGTTTGCTTTCAAGTGAGTGAACTACTCTACGCAAAGTGAACAGAATAGGACACAACCTACTTTCCCAGCTAGCACAGTAGTTATTTCAGAGATATGCACGAAATGTTGTGTTGAATCTCTTCATACAAAACTAAGAACTTACACTGGGGCTCTGGCAAGTAGATGGAATAACCATAGAGTGGTGTCACCACAGACTTTGTATCAAAGCCAGTCTACTTGGTGTAGTGAGACATGCAAGCGAGAGAAGTGATAGTTCTTATCCAAGGCTCCATGCTGTGGAAACGGACACATTTCTGCCTAAATGCAGCTATGGTCTATGTGATTATTTACCCATTTATCTAGAGAAATAGGCTTGCAGTGTAAAGATGGTTGAATCATTTAGAAAATAAATGATTTTACTATTTAAATACATTTTTAGGGGGTTGTAGCTTCCAAAGCTTAAGGGCTATTGTTTGCTTAAAGCAAAGTAATGTAAAATGTTTAATTATTTTATTCTGTAACATTAATAAGCTAGTGATAATAATTAACATTGAAAGATGCCCATCCTTACAAGCCTGAAAGAATAACTTGATATGTTAATTGGTTAGCTATTGTAATGATTAATAATAAATAAAGGCAGTCATATTTCTTTCCTAGGGATAATATATACATCCTTTTAGCAATTTATAATGGACCTCTGGGTTCTTTCTTTTAATTAGTGTGTTGAGATACTGTTATTAAAAATGTGTACTAAATAAAACCAAGCTGTTTTATAAGGCAATATATACACTTTATATGGCATACAGCATAAGAAACATTTCCAATGGTAAAATACAGACCATTCTCTCAGTGGTACTTCAAAATCTAATTGATTGGGAAAACCTCAGAATTTTATAACACATGAACAACCCAGAGTTCCTGGGTGTATAGGTTCTTTTAAAGCAGCACCTTTTTGCTGGTATGTTTTGGTGCCAAGAAACCAATATCATGGGCTATGCCTGACCTACTTGTGAATTACAGACCCATGTGATTTCTGGATACATTTACAATGTTGTTAAGAGGCTGATATTATGATGAATATCAGGTGACTCTTCATATTTGAATATGATGTCCAAGATGATTGGCACATGTGTCATTTTCACTGTGGAGGCTACGATCAAGTGAAGGAACCATAAAGAAGAGAGGAGAGAGGGAAAAGAGGGAGAGAGAAAAGAGAACCCTTTAATTAGGAGTTAGTTTTCAGCTGAAGTGCCAGAAAATGCAAAAGAACATGTAGCATGAGGAAACTGCACATAATTTCAAGGATATGAAGTTGGTATTGCTAGTGGTTGGATTCTTTTGAGCTCATTTTAACTACTATTCATTGTTTGGTGAATTTATCTATACAATAGATAAAACACATCAATTAATGTTTATGTGGCTGGAGTTTAAGTGACCAACTACCTGACAACTGGATTTTTGGGGGCTTGGACAGAAAAAATGTAGCTTATCCAAGAGAAGAAGGGAATGACTACTTCATCAGCTATTCTACAATTGTTGCAGAAGAAGTGGTTTCAAAGCCTTCCCATTTTCAGCATTGGTAAATTACTCTGTTTTGTCAAGTGGTTTTATAAGTATGTTTTTCTTTTACTCCAGATTTTTTTTTTTTTTTCCTTTACAAAGGTTGCTTCTGAGTGGGAAAGTACTGACTTTTCTTCAGTGCTCCACTAGAACAAGTTTCCCAGATCTGGAGAGAAGAGACCAGTTTAAACTTTGTTTCATCTCTACAGAATTTAGGGAAAGCTATCATAGAAGAGACCTTCCAATTTCGACTCTTAGAGATTGTCATCTTCAGTCTTAATTAGCTTCTATAAACACTGGCAAATTAAATTAATGATGTCCTTGGTTCTGTCTAAGCATGATGTGAAATTCCAAGTTCCTAGATAGTTTTCTTTCTGCTTATTCTAATACTAGAAATCCATTTTAGTTTTCAACTGAAAATTAGTTTAATCACAATTATGTTTGATTAACTGATCTATTGATCACTGATAATGCTGTAATGTGACACAGGGCATCTTTAATATGGCTTCATCGTTTAGTTGTGAAGGTGCTGAACATAATCCCCACTCAATAAAACATATGAACATTACAAAAAAAAACAACGACTTTTAAATAGGGAAGAAAACTACTAACGTACTTAACCATTTTGAAGGGTACTTAAAATCAGAAAACATGGAAACACACCTTCTCCCCAACAAGCAACACTAATACTTGTTTGTTTTAGTAGAAACCATACTTAAAGAGATATTTTGAACTGAATGAATGCTCAGGAATTTCAGGAGTTAAACTACTCATTTTTTTTTTTATGAACTTTTTTTTTTTTTGGTATGGTTCCATATTATATTCCTTCTCCAGAAACCTGTTACCTGAAAGTAGCAATGTTGAAGCCAATGCTGAAGTGGTACAAGGTCGAAACACAGAGATTGTGGACATTGGAGGAGGCCAGAGCGCTTCGATTTCATAAATAAGTTTTGTGATTTTTTGTTAAATTGTATCAACTTGTTTAGATGGACAGATTTTAAATATGCAAGTGCTGCTCTGCCCCTCTCGCCTCCTGCATCTCTCACAGGGCTGACAAACGAGTTATGAGTGATTTAGAGTTTACTTGATAAAAAAAAAAAAATCAGTCTTAAAAGGGAAAGAATAAGCTGTTCCTAAATAAGAACTGTAGCTAATGAAATATACATAATTTCATTCTTTCATTTTCTTTGGCAAAGCTTCGCAAGACTTAATATTACTTTAATCAGTATATTCAAAATGAAGCAATAAAAATTGAAATTAGGTTTGAAAAATGGAAATTAAGCAAACACTTGCAAAGAATTCTGTTCTTTTGTCAGAATGCCAAAGCAGAATTATGAGTCAACTTTATAAAATTTATTACAGAATTAGTACAGTTACATGAAAGAGAAAATATGAAATTTTGCTGTTTTAATTTTATGCCCAATTTGGTGCTATTACAGTAGTTTTTCTTGATTAAAATATTTAATGGGAACACTACAGAGAAATATCTGGCATATTGACAGTTTGAAGAGTTGAATGAGCCAGCTATTGAGGCCACTAAAGAGCACTCTCATCTTAATCCTGAACACTTTGTTCTTTCTAATGAAAATGCAAGTGAAACAGCTGCCTGTAAAAAAACATGCCATTGAAAGTAATTTCATCGCACACTGAATCACACAACAAACTCTCCTATGTAGTAAGGATTAATTTAGGATGTTCATGGAACAATGCAAGGATCTGTGAGAAAATTCTTCTATTTTTTGGAGGTTTTTTTCAACTATTTTTGAATCTATTGATAACAGTAGGGTTATTTATTAATTTATTTTTGCAATATTTGTCTTTGATCTTGGCACCCTAGATTTTCATAACTGAGCAAAATTTAAAATATTACAAGGCAAAATTGTAGTTGAAATGCACAGTTTGGTCAATTATAAAACTTAAGTGTGACCATTTTTAAACGCATAAATATTCTGAAAAATGAGTGTCAAATATTCCTGCTAGGCATTTTGTACAAGTAAAACTTTGGTTAGATTTTTCAGCAAAAATAAATCTTTTCTATAAATCCATGACATTTTTGACTGCTAAGCAGATGTCTGCACACTGTTCAGCAATCGCCATCCACAGCTTAAGCGCATCTAAGAAGGCTCTGGAGGTGTTCTCTGGGGATATTAATTTTAGTTGTGGCTCCTACCCTGGCATTGTTCCACACCTGATGCCAAAACATGGCAAATGAAAGCTGTGTTTTCCTTATTAAATGTGGCTCTGCGTGCAAGCTAACAAGAAACCTTAGCCCTATTTCAGGCGATGGTGATATGTGGTGATGGAACAACAGAAGAGCATTTTGAGTTCTGTTGGGCAAAGCTGGTTGAATAGTCACTCACTTTGCTGCTATCCCAACACAGTGAATTAAGGAGAGGAACATTCAGGTGGGCCACTGATTAAAACTGGACCTCCATTGACTTTGATGGAAGCGTTAACATCGTATTACAAAGATTTTTGGTTTTCCCCCTACCTTTTTTTTTCCCTTCAAAACTAAAATAGCTTGTATAGCGTGTAGGATACAGCTACTATGGAGTAGATCTGTAAAAATTCATGCACAATTGGTGAGTGATTACATGTAACCTTATTAAGAAGTAGATAGAAAGGGGAACTTACTTCAGCTTAAATCCAGAAACCCAAAGCCTAGCAGAGCTCTATCTGAGCAGCACTTCACATCTATTCTTCATATATTTAAATCACAGATAAACAGCATTTGCAAAATGCTCCTGGATTCAGTTCCCCTTATGAATAGTGAAGGATCAGCAGTAAATCTAAAACTACATTTGGATGTTGGTTATGGAACAGTAATGAAGACTGTGAAGAGAAAAAAAGCATTCAGACACAGAAAACTACAGGACCCTCCTTACTGGGGCATAAACCAGAAGGAAAATTCTCATACCTACTTTGAGGATCAACTCCAAAGCAGAGGTCTTCTCCTGACAGACATCCTCTTCTGTTGAGTTACAAGAAAAGTTACCAGCCTTCTGACCAAAAGTAAACTTGGAGAATGCATGTGTTTTGTATTCTCTCTCACTGTCATCTCCTTTCTTTCTTGGTTCATTAATTCTGCATACATACACTCAAGCTGATTTTTGCCTGGGACACTGACATAGAGCCCCATCTAATAATAATCTGTTCCATTTTACTCTTCTATATATGTATTCATCTTCTATATCACTATCCTTTTCCCCCACAGTATCCATGTTTCAGATCATTTTCTAAGCAGCAGTTTTTCTCTTTTCCCAGATCTGCTTCAGTCCTCTCTCTTTACCTGGATGGGTATTTTCCACATTTCCCAGCTAACTGTCCACTCCAACATAGTAATATGCTGCTCCTGCTTTTGCACAGATGTTAAGGACGACTGGACTAAGCAATGATTCCTGCAGCTCTCTCTGCTAGCTACAGTACTTTTTGATCATTACCCTTTACTTGTCATTGGCTAATGGCAGAGTTCTCATCCAAGATAATTTTTTGAATTATGCTTCCACTTAAGAAACGCTGCATCAAGTGGCTTATCAAAGATCATGTGCATTGTGTGCAGCTCCTGCTCTTCACTAACTAAGGTTTAATTCCATTTGAAAAGAGAAGTACCCACCACACACAGGCACCACGCACCTGCAGGCGCATTTATCCCACCTGCACCCTGACCCACGCGGGGTTTTGCTGGGCTGGGATCAGGGATCTGACACCGCTTTGTCGACGCTGTAATGTGGAGCAGCAGTGAAGCAGAACAGAGCTGATGCACAAAAAGCCCCCACAACCCAGCCGTTCAAATACTTTAGGCCTACTCCAGTGCTTTGACCCAAATAACCTGATCTGCAAATAGCAAATAACTTCTGTGTTCTAAATCAAAGGGGAAAAATAAGTTATTTGGGTCAGAGCATGCAAAAAAAAGGCCTACCCAAATGACTAGTCTTTCACAGACACTGGGGTGTGCGTATCTTGTGGATCTTTTTAATTTGCAATTTTCCCATGGCTCCAGACAGATGTATTTCAAACAGAGCTGAACATTAAAAACATTACCTAAAGCCACAGTGATCTTTTCAATATCTTCTATTAATATATTTATTTTAACTACAACATTCTGTAAAACTAGCACGGCTGTCCTAAAGGGTCTAAAGTATGCGGATGAAGGATTAAAAATAAAATCCTCAGCTTTATCTTGTGATTTCCACCCCATAGATTACTTTGACGTTCACTTAGTATAATGACATTGATTCTTTCCAAAGTGATCACAAACGTCCTGACTTCTCTCCAAATCCAGCTTCTGTTCACCCTGGTGCATTACTCATCACCCCCTGAGGAGTTTTTGAGGATATGCACGAGGGATGGTATTCAGAATGAAGAGCTTACAAGCGTATCGCTTCAGTAGAATACAATCATTTATAAATTTACTTTTCATTAAGTTCTACATTCCCAAGAAACTTTAAATTTACCCTCACTTCTGAAGACTCAGTTGGATCTGTATTTTAACTTATAGTGGCACAGTGAGGAAATACCCATTACTATAAAGAATGAATTAAAGGTGTAAAACTTCCCTAGAAACAACCAAAACCGAAGACTGCCACCAACTATGTTCTTTTTAAAGAATCCATTCATGTTTTCGGCCAACCTGGCAGCTATTTGCAGGAGAAAAATAATAGGTCTGGTTATAGTCAATGATATAAATCTTTGAAAAGTTCCTCTTCTATGTTAATTCTACTTTGTACTCATCATTTAGGACTATTATAAAGTTTATGTAATTTCAACATATGCAAATGCGAAATAGTAAAAGAAATACATACTGTAAAACATTTGTTTGAATCTTAGTTGCTTCACTTTTTTAATTCAGGGTGTTCACGGAGCTAAATGACAGCAAGAAGAATCCTTACACATCCCAGAAACTGTTTTTATATAGTCTCCTAATACTTTGTCCAGGAAGAGAGACTGAGTCTTTTGAAAGACCGAAGAGAGCTTGAAACCTTCTCTGTAAGTGAGCAGTTTTTTCAGGGAGAGGCAGTACTCAGAGAGTCAGAGAGATATGTAGGGAATTCACAAAGGCCAGGGAGTACAAGTGACTGGCCTAAGAAAGTCACTTCACAAAGATTATGATTTTCCCAGTGAACTGATTTGGGACAAACACTATTGCCATCCAAGTCCTCTCAAAGCCACTTGGGGGAGGACGGTTCCTGCCACTGTCACAGACCTGCCAAAAGTCTGATTTTTCTAACCTGCAATTAAATAGGTCTTATGGTGACCCCCACCTTGAATCAGATGTGACTTATTAAAAGACCAACTGACTAAAGAAGCTATTCTAGATACCAATCCAATTTACGCCTGCACAAGCTGTTATAAAGAGGGAGTTCAAACAGCCTGTTCTCCATGACATGACAGTCTTCATCTACCACTACAAAGAATCCAAGTTTCTTAGTACCAGGACCCCAGTCCTCTCTCTCCAGACCAAAAGATCCCTTTAAGCCCCTTTACATATTCATTGGATGCCTGAGGAAATGCAGGACAAGCGGTGCTTCCCAGAGTGCCTGTTCGCAATGTTTCGAGCAGCCAGCGTACCCGCGGCATGTCATAACTGCAGCAGGATCGCTTTCTACCAAGCGTCCTCTTTCCCCCGAATCTGACTGCTTGAGCCAAAAGGAAAAGCAGTGTGTCACACGTTTTAAATAGGAGAATTCTGTACACCAAATCACTGTTTTCTTAAACTGAAAAGACTATTTACAGCAAGTCCTTAAGTAAGAAAACAAAAAGACTATTTGCAGCAAACCCTTAAGCAAAATTGGAAATGAACAGCATGAGAAACATCACACCAGGTTGCTTAAATTGGATGAGAAATTTATGTTGCCTGTATATATATATATATCTCAGTAGTTATTTTAATCATAGGAACATTATAAACTGTGTGGAGTACACTTTGCAAAATAAGCGTAGGAAATTTTTGATATCTCATTTTAAATTTTTTTATCATCTCTTAGCACCTGAAAGTATTATATGCCCCCCCCTCACTGGAATGGTTATCTGAATAGCAGTTCACTGACAACTAATCGAAAGGTACCAGAGCTATTTCAATCACTGAAATAATTAAAAGCCAAATTATAATCAACTAACACATAAAAACTGTAGTTCACCTATATGCTTGGAAATCCCTGAATAAAATTTGTCATAATGCATTTGCAAAAATATATACAGATTTCAAAGGACAAGGACATAAAACAGCAAGATCCGACATCTGAGGACCTAATATCACTTCCATTAATTACTAGGCAAAAATCAGGACTAATCAGAATTCATTTTACATTCCTGGTATGTAGCAGAAAAAAATCAATAGTTAATATATTTTCTTTTTTAATACTAGGAATGTACCTTCCTATCCTGATATTCTACAGTATGCAGAGAATGTAAATAACCTAGGACAATCTCATTTGGGTTTTATTTTGCACTACAACACTTCCTTTTCTTAGCAATGTGCATTTATAAGTACTTTTGCACATGGATGTACATGTAGACGTGGATCTGGCAATAACTAATGAAGTTAAAATTGCATAACATTTCACATAATGAAACTGCTTTCAGATACCCATAAATTACTGACAGTTTTACTTTTGGAAATTAAGCATTTTATAGAAAAAGCAGCTTTTAATTCAACTTTGATTTTAAATTGAGATGAAGTCCCAGTGAAGAGTCAAAATTCTATGGGACTTAAGCATGTTTTCAAATGTTTTCCTAATTGGAGCTTTAAGGCCATGATTTAAATCAGCTCCATAATGCATGCAGTTCCTTTTATTTATTTCATTGCTGGATGTCGGCAGTCTGTGGAAATACTTAGCCATCTACTCCTTTTGTGACATTTGGTGCCCTTGAGCAACTTATTCACCATTTGTGACCCAGTTTCCTTCAGAATGTAAAATGGATAGCATAGGAAATATAATTTTTTCCATAGTATCGTCATCACTATTCAGCAGATCGCTATTCAGCTTCCAGCTTCATTGTATTAAGCAAATACAATAGAAGACAGCTTCTTTCACAAAGGAACAAGATAGAGGAAAGAAAGTATTATCGTCTCAGTTTTTACAAAATAATTTCAATGGAATTTATTAAAATCTATTATTTGCCCATCTTCCTCAGAAGGTACCAAAAATACCTTGGAAGAGTGCTGAGAGAAAAAAAATGTGACTTTTTCTTTTCAAAAACTGAGAGAGTTGTGCTTGGAAATCCTTCAGGTGCTTTTGGAAAAAAATCTGTCCTCAAGCAGCTTGACCATTCAAGACATACACAGCCTAGTTAGAAACTAAAGCCAAGTATCCTAAGTTTTGCTTCATTGCTTTTCTGACAAGACCATCCCCTCCCAGTTCTTTTCCTCAGAGCTAAATATATATATGTAAGTTTGCACTATAAAAGGACTGAAGTACAAAAAACAGAATAGCAATCCTCAGGAATACAATTCAGTATCTGCATATTAGCAGCTGGCAAAAGAAAATAACATCTAAAATGTGTTTCAGTTCAAACAAAAGACCAAAAAAAAAAAAAAAGCAAAGGTCAGATACAATGATTTTGCAATAAAGAAAGTTGTGTGTTTATTCATTCCCCCCTCACTGACAAATGGCACAAATGCTTTTGCTCAAAATTGCCATTAAAATTCAGCCTCAGGTAGTGAACAAACATCAGATTTTCAGTCTGAATGGTAAAGGTTTATTAGACTAAAGAACAACTAAGGGATGCCGTAACACAACCTTAACAATAGCAGGTCGTGACCAGAACGCTGCTACTACAACAAACATTTATTTAAATGCATCTCCAAGGAGAAAGTAAAGATATGCAGGAAAAGCTCTTCTAGATTCTACAGACGAGCTCCTCTGACTTAACGCTAAAGTATTGTACAGATTGAAATGTATAGGTTTCCTTGTTCTTCAGACTTCCAAGGCATGTTGTGGGGAGGAATCTTATGAACATGTATGTATCTGGAGTAGAACATAACTAAAAAACAAACAAACAAAAACCACTAAAGGTTGCATCTTTAAAACTATAACACTCATATTTCTCTTAAAATTAACCAATAGAGCAACTTGATGGGGAAGAGAAAAAGCATTGATTTTTTAAATCAAAATAGTGAAAAAATGGCAGAGATTTACAGGTTTTTTGGTTTAGTTTGGGTTCATATTACCTTTAACCCTTGATTATAAGTAAGGACCATCATTTCTGCTACGTACTTGTTTCTACATTTTAGTACGTAAACACTACATAATTGCTTGCAAGAGTAGCCAACTGCAAAAATTTGGGTTTTCTGCCTTGCCCTTTTGCACAAGAATGAGGCAGCTCAGACAGACCAGCCACCCAATTCCAGCAGACCAGTCACTTCACAGTGGAGAGCAGAAAGGAATTGTGTGGAGAGACAAGAATTGTGTGGAATCAGCAAGTCTCACCCTAAAAATATGTACAAAAACCCTACACACAGAATTACATTTGTGTATGCATGTATACAGAAACATATATGTATTTTGCTTGTTTTCCTATGTCTGTGTGTGTATATATATGAAAATGTATGTGTGTGTGTATATATACACATATACATACATATATGTATATATATATATACACACATATGGAAACAAGCAATATTGTCAAAGTAATTTTCAATGCCTCTTTACTAGAATGAAATGCTTAACAAATATTTTAGGAACATTCTGGCATTATATTACCCCTGAAACTTTAAAATGAACTTTTTCCTCATTAAAACGTGTGATTTGAAAATAATTACTACTTTTTCCAGATCCACGTTATTTGATACCATTTAGTACACAATAGTTAGTTTTCATGCATAGTAATTTTTCCCATGCTACTATTTTTTTTTTTTTTGAGATGCAGATAGTAATAGTCTCCCATGCAGTGTTCACTGAAATTAATTAACAATATATAGAATGGAAAATTACAGAAGTTAGATGAAAGCCATTCATTAAGTAGGCAAACCTTTAAATTTTGGGAAAGATAAATGATTACCAGAACAGAAAAACAATTAAAATAAGCATTAAACATAATTGTACTGTATTTGTTTGCACTGGAATTGCTACATTTACAATCATTATTAATTAGAGTTCTCATTGAGCTAAAGAAATCCCTAAGTCTGTCACCTCTAGGTATGGTTGAGTAGAAAAGGCTGCAGATGGAGAAGAGAAATTTGCTGATTTTACAGAGAAATTTTCATGTTAAGTTAACCAAGTTCCATTCAAAGTTTTGGGCTGGACTGCTAAACAAATCTTCCTTCCTTCTAAAAATATGATTGATTCTGTTTTTTTTAAGAAGAATTTGGAATAAGATTAGTAGACGATCAGATTAAAACAAACAAACAAAAACAAACAGGAAAAAAAAACAAAACACAAAACCCCACCACACCACCCAACCAAAGAACACCAGCCAAACAACTGCTCGAAGTATTCCACCTTGAATGTTCATTAACAGAAAATATCAGTGGACAGATTTTTCTTGTAAATACGTGATTTCCACTAACTGGGAACAAGACTGACATTCTACAAAAACAATTATGCAGACCATTTTGCCATTCTGGTATTTAGCCATGATGCCTTATGGGTGCTGCAAATCTGGTACCTCATTTTTCTGGTCTGTTGTTGGCACATGTACTCAGGCACAAGGACAATTATCCTCCATCCAGCAGGTGAGCTGCCATTATGTAATTTCCTGCAATCAGCAGTTGGATTTGTAATAAACTAAGATACAAACATAACTTTCTGTGCAAACATAAACCCTTTTTTTTTTCCAGGCATTTCTCTTAAAAGGGGTCATTCTTAAAATGTACTGTGTGTGCCCTTGTTAATCTTTCTGTTTGGGTGTTCTTGTCCTTTCTATCCTTTGCATTAAGGCACCACAATCACCAGGAAAGTAACCCCCATCTCTGAGGCATTTAGACAATTTGTAGGAACAGGCTTTCTGGACTTTGGAAACGCGAATGAATTTAAGACAACAAAAGAAACCCAAGCTACTTGATTGTAATAGTTCTGTGTAAGTCAAAATTTATCATGCAGACAAGTAAAATCTGTTATAGAGAATATTTCTAGGAATTTCATGAAACAAAGTTGACAAATGTACCGAACAATGGTAGTACCTACAGACACTAGTTACTTTAAAATAGCACATCTATTTCTGGAAGCTATTCACCCTTATATTTCTGAAATGTAAAGTGTCTTTGAGATATCCCACTGTTCCAAGATATGAAGGACTTGAATCATCCCCTCTCAGCAATTTTGGAGTAAATCAGAAAAAAACAGCAGCAAAATAAATGTGTGTAGACCAACATGTGATAAAGAATTGAGCCCATCACGTTACACAGAGACAGCTACGTGGGAGTATACCCAAACATAAAGGCCACAATATTTAGGAGTTACTTTCAGAAAGATTTGCAGTGATATTTAATCACCTGACAATTAATTATATATATAAACAACCTATAGATTTCTTAAGTACATATCTTTATGTATTTACAAACATATCTCATTGCTGTGATTTGTGCTGCTTGACTCCTAATCTGAAGGGATTCCATTAGAATTGGTGGGACTATAGCTTCACTCTCCAAGATGCATGTTTTATTCCACAGTATTTTTTAAGTATACAGTTAGTGGAGGTAAGTTCAAAATACATAATTAAAAAGTTGCAGATTAACCACAAACTTCCCTCCATTTAATTGATGCTTATGAATATTATTATTTAATGACCAGAGATAACACAATGTGAATTAAATATGAACTATGGGAACAGCACTAATTTGCATACTGTGCAACACTTATTGTATAGATACTAGTCTATACTAGAGAAGTTATTACGTATGACTGACCTATTTCATCTCATATTTATGTAAATGGCATTTTACTTTGATGTGTAGGACCATCCGGATTCACTAGACTACATCTGCACATCCTTGCACATTCACTTGGTAAATTTGCTTTAGACATTTCAGAGACTAAAATCAGAGAGTTAAGACAAAATTACTTTTAAATGCAAATAGTTAGACAAGCCTATTGTGCAAATTATAGGATTTCATTTTAGCGTTATCGTTTTTTCTGATTTCTTTGCTCAAGCTGCTGTGCAGCATTCAAGGCTGCCTGCGGGTGTTGAGGCTGTGCTGTACAGGGACCACTGCAGAGCACTCTGCGTCTGTACTGAGATGTGGGGCTACAGCCACCTCACTCTACCAACAAGTCCATCCTGCTGTTTATGGCACAAGTGTCACAGTGCAGTAATAAATAGGAGAAAAGTTAAATAAAGGAACCATTCCAGCCATCCTGACCTGGGAACATATCAGAGTTGAAGACAGCTGAGAAGGACTTCTCTCTAAGGGGATGGCTACATCAAGGAAAGACAACAATGAATTCTCAGCCTTGAACTGATCTGAGCTGGTGAGTCTAAATTGTTTATTAAAAAAAAAAAAAAAAAGAACCTGCTCCTTAAGTAAAAAAAGGGTAGAGGCACATCCAAGTGTCAAGGCACATCTGATACAAGTCCTGTGCTCCTTGTATTGGCATTAGCTTGAGCTGACCAACCCAGCAGGTGCACATTGGTGCGGAAACCTGTCCTGTCATCATTTTCAGATTCTCAGAGTTGAGTACTTGATGAATGCTAGCATAGCAGGAATAGCCAGGGTAGTTCTCTAGGAAATGTGATCAGTTTTTTAAAAAATTCCTTCCAATACCTGGTTTGCAAATGAGGGCGGAGGCTGATTTGGCTCCAGCAGTGTCACACCTCAAGAGAAGAGGTTCTGCTCAGCAAACTGCTACTTATTCTGAACCCCAGGTTTTCTGGGAAGCTCTTGCATCCTGCAGCACCTTATTGATGTAGCTGTGGGTAACGTAATGCTGGGACCGGAAGCAATACACCTGGATGAGTGTGGCTCAGGGCTGGAGCCAGTTGCTGCAAAGTTTCTGTGTCGTGCTGCACTGGGTAGTGTGAACACACCCTCAACCTCTGCTACTGGGTCTGGCCCATTTGACATGAGGAGTTCAATGCACTGAACCTGACGCCCTTATATCTGTGGGTGTTACCTCATTGTTGGGGCAATGTATGCGACTGACTGCTGTGTCACTCCTTGGCTCCACACATGTGAGCCTCATGGTGCTGTTGACTCCAGGCAAGCATGAACAGCCGTGCAACTAGTTCCTACAAACTTTGCTCTCATGTGAAGATTAAGCATCTGCGCAAATAATCACAAAGCCAAAAGTGGCCATTTTCTCAGTAACACATCTGTCAGGATGAAATCCTCATCCTTTGCGCTTTGTGTGTGCTTTGATTGCCTAGGGAACTAGCATGTTAATTTTTGCTATTGAAACTCTGTTTTTTATTTAACAGCCAACTCTTGGGTTGAGATTTTTCCCAGATTTTTCCAACATGATCATGTAATTTTATAAGTGAAGGACACATTTATGTCCTAAGAAAAGAAGGTGTAAGTATGTTTGTTTGTCACTTAAGCAGTAATTCCATATAAAACGATCAATCTGAAACAACTCACAACAGCTACAAGGGTAAGAAGGATTATTTACTTGTTAAAGACGGCTATGCTCATTTAGGGAGAAACAGAAAAGGGATGGATCAAATTTTCATTATTTTGTTTGATTCTTTTTCGTTTCCATAACGAGGAAAAAAAAAAAATCAAACAGCAACATTCAACAACTAAACTACTCAAAATGAAACAGAAGTGCTGGATTCACAAGCTGTTGATTTTGACTTCTTTTAATCCAGTGATTAAGAACTATATTTGTAGCCCCTCAAGTAAGTTTTAGGTTGACCCTGATCCTTCTGAAAACTCCCAAGCTATACAATACAATACTGTACCGATTACCATCTCAAGAACTATTCTGATATTTAGGACTAGTGGTCTGAATTCTAACCTATGGTACACACCAAAGGCAACACAGTAACACCAATCTACCTTCTCCCTCTTCTGTGGGTTCCTGGTACCCCTCCTTTTGCTTTTCCCTGCTTTCTTAACCAGTTAAAGTACAACTAGGGTCAATATCCCATCTCTCCTTGCACATAAGCCTGCTGTATAGATAGGAACTTCCTTTAAATCTCAATGTGTCCCAGGCCAATCTCTCTTTTTTTCACCTCATGCTGAAAGCACCTGTTGGTTTTTTTTTTGTTACTCTCCCAGGCACTAGAAACCATGCTCCTCCAGATCTCTCTAGCCCCATGTGCCAAATAATGTTCAAAGAGCTACAGAAACATAACTATTTCCATCACTTCTCTAGAGAAAAAGGCCTATTACAGAAGCCACAACCATCATCATCCTTAGTTCAAAAGATGAGCTATATCATGCACAAAGGCAAAATGGACAGGAGAGTTAGGGAGAGGACCTCATTTTAGGGTTCCTCTTCTCAACATGAGGGGAGAGAACACTGTGTGTGTGCAGACTGATGAGACCTACTGATGATATTGCTTGCTTCATTTCTTCTTTTTGACCACTCCTTATCGTCAAACGTGTATAAACCAAACTCTAAACTCTGATATTTCTGTCATGTTTGGGACATGTTACCGTGTTCTTATTTCTAGGAATAACAAAGAGCCACAAATTCCTTGCTTTTTTTTTTTTTCTGTTTTTAATAACTTGCTTGCCTTCCTTTGACCGGGATTTTCTATTTCTACTATTGATGGGCTGGCTTAGAGAAATGTTCTTTTTTCAATTTTTACTTTCTACAAAGCTGCACAGGTACCAAGCTGCACACCAGAGTGCCTCATAAGCATGGGAAGAATGATAACTTTACCCATACAAGCTAGTCACAGAAAATTTTCAGAGAACTTGAAAATTTCTGATGCTAATTAAACCACATCTTATGTATTTCCTCCTGTATGTCCAGAGACATGTTTTTAGATCCTGCCTGCTGCAGATGCACATAATCTGAAAAAGCTGAAAGATCCTAGTTGCCTTTCTGTGGTTTTCATTTCAGGGCCTCTTTCTGCAAACGTTCCAGCTGGAGCCACATCTTCAATATCTAAAACCACAGATATTTATTGGCACAGCACAAATTAACATTTTATACCTGACACCAATCTGTTATTTTGTGGACAAAGTTAAACGCAATTGTTAAAGGAGTATGGTAGAGAGAAAATCATCTGCGCCTTCCACTGAAGTGCTGGTAAAAGTAAATCACTGAAGAAAAAAAATGCTATTTCTTGTTTACTTATTATCAGCGAAACTCAACAATGTATTCAACAATTCAGGACAAAAATCAAAAATTAATTTAATGTTGTTGATATTAGACAAAAACACAGTCTGACAATTTTTTCAGATTATATCAACCTTGGGAAAGATCTTTGAGATCTTTCAAATTACAGAATTCTCTAGAGTGAAGATCCAGGAGACATTTGTATTACTTGATGTTACCTACGTTACTACTTTTTTTTTTTTTAGGAAGATATATTTAGAAATGGAATAAAAACTTACTTATTAATCGTTATCTCTAGTAAACAGTAATATTAAAGCATATGTTGCATCATTGTAAGCCTATTCTGTCACATCAGATGTCCTCATGCTGTCAATAGCCAATTTTTGCAAAAAGGTCAGACCTCATAGAAATTTACTGACAATGAATTTGTATGCCTTATAACGGATTTCATTAGTTCAGTAATTACTTGACATACGAGAAAAAAAATTCCCATCTGAAAGAGGGGCTGGATGTATTAAGATCACCTCAAGTCATTCCTCACTGTAATACTTTTTTCTTCGTTTCTTGTAAAGCCTGTTCAAGCTTACAACACAATCCTCTACAAGAAACTTTTGTTACACTGTTGACAAGTGTCAGTATTACGAGAAAAATCTGATTCCATGTAGTACAGATGTGACTATTCAAATACATATCACAGCAAAACAAAACGGCTAACACTTTGCTGTTGCACAGAAAGCAATGCATGTTCAGTTGGGAGCAGGCGTTTGCTATTTTGTGGGCCTCAGTCCTCAAGTAGTTGTCAACAACCCAAGGGATGGTACATACAGCATGTGAAAGCCCATGTCCAGTCAGCAGCTCCATACTGCAGGACGTCTGTTTTCAGACGACTATAACAAATGGGGAATACTTGCTGGAAAACTCCAGAAGAATAAGATTAACTTAGGTACAAAACAGATTTTCACAAGTATTCAGGTATGTAAAGCTTACATTTAATCAAAAGATATTTTATCGATAGTATTAAAAAAATACAAGACTATTATGAAATACTGTGCTTTCCTATGGGGTTTTAAACATATTTACAGAAACAAGTATCTTTGAATAGAAGTGCCATATAGAAGTGGTAAATTTGTGGGTATTGACTAAACAATCAGTAATGGCTCATGGTTATTTACTGCTTATAAGAAATACTTCAGGCAATTTCTTCAATCTGGAAATGCAAACATTTTATCTAGTTTATATTGGCTAGCTGAAAGGAGGTTCCAAAAGAAGTAAAATAGGTGTCTCCACTAAAATTCTTCTCATGCAAGTGATTCTTCTATAGAAAAGGGAGATTTCAGTATAATATGTGGAATTACTTTTTCCTCGTGGTTTACAATTATGATGCAGCTTCTCACATATTAGAACTCCTGAGACTTACCCAGCTGAAGAGTTCTGTTTTTCTCCTCTTTCATATTTTTAGGTGAATGTCTGTATAAAGATTCACATCTTGAACTCATATGATCTTTTTACCTTCTTTCATATCAGCAGCGTTAATTTCAGTTTTCCCCACTGAAGCTGAAAGATGAGGTTTTGAAATAGCTGGCAGCTTTCCACCCCCATGACAGATGATGCCTTTGCTTCCTTCATTGGCTTGAAATGAAAGAGCAGTACAATAGGTAGTTTACCTAGAAAATAAATTCACTGGTGTTACATATGCTATGTCTTTTTCATCCCAGCTTGTTTTACAGAGATTTAGAGGGTGATTAGTTTTTTTTTTTTTTAACCAGGTCTTCTTTCTTTCAGAGCTTTACATGTTAGTAGTTGGGGGTCAATCAAATTGTGCATATTATGACCAGGTCAAAGTGACATGTGCACAGAAGGAGAAAAACCAAATGAGAACCTTGAGTTAACCACTATCAATTGAGTATTACTCTTGTGGGTTAATATGTGTATGACCATATTAGTTCCACAGAGGGACTTCAAAATTAAAGTCACAAAATGGACCAGGTGATAAGATTGAAGAACAGTGAAACTTAAAACTTATTCTCATGTCTTGACTCGGCAGAGTTAATGACCACAAGAGCACAAACCACCTATGCATTTACACTTTACAGGCTTTTCAGAAATAAAAGATTCCTTTGCATTAAAACACTAGCATGCAAATACAAATAACAGAGGAACAAAACCAATTATGATCATCACCCTTCAGCCTGCCTTGGAAAGTCGCAGTTCCAAAGTGAGATCAGGACATCAAAGCTCTTACGGTTTGCTGTGCTTGTTTTGTAAGCGAAGAGCTGAAAGCCCAAACCAAGGAAAAATGAGACTGCCAACATTAAAATGTGGTGCAAGATGGGACATGGGGAAATGAAGGTCAACAGGATTGTCTACTAATAAGACATGAACTTGCATTACTTAACGATACCCTTGTAATCTGCCAGAAGTAGAAAGCTTAAGGAGTTAGTGAGCAAAGAGAGCCAAATGGAAATTAGAGTTCTAGCAAAATTTTAGACAGAGAGAAAGAAAATATTCAGAATTAAGCTATCTCAGAAGCTAAAATCCACAGGCAAGCAAGTATATTTGAGGAAGTGCATCCAGGACATTTCATTCATGTTCTTTTTTTCAAATGAGCACTTTTTTTATATATAAAGATTTCATTAACCTCTTGAATAGACTGTTCTTATTTTTCCTTCTCATTATTTACGTATGTATTTAGAGACTACCTCACTGTGAATTTTTAAGTGTGGACTATTTTTAAATTCAGTTCATAAAACACCAACCGAAGCCTTTGTCTTCTGAGACTGTTTAAGAGTAGCAGCAATGAAATTGGCATCCCTAGTAACATATTCTTGCATTGCCGGAGTGTAGAAACTGGACCTTAGCATTAACAAGGGATAGAGCTGTGCTGTCTTTACAAGCCAACAAAGATCAGATTGTCCCTTCAAATTTGAACTGGAAAACACTTGACAAGTTCAATCAGCTCCATCTTTTATTCTTTGACATACTGAAAGGTATTCAGAGCAAAGAGGGGAAAAAAGGATTAATGGGTTGGAAGAAATGACACATAAGGAAAGCTTAGAAAGATTAAGTATGTACAGCTTGACTAACCAACAATTAAGTGGGGGGAAAGGGAGGAGATATATCTGTCAGAAGCAATGAGAAGGTAAACACCAAGGGGCAAGAGTAATTATTTAAGAATACAAATGGGATATATCTGGAAATAATAAGATCAAATTGAGAAAAGGACAAAGTAGTCTGAATTTGAAGAATGACTTACTCTAAGTGAGAAAGGGTATTTTCACTTTTTTCTCCTGAGATTATTCCACAATGTGCTCTATCTTCCTCAAAACAATTAAAATGAAATGAGTAAAACACAAGGGACTCTATTCTATGTTACAATTCTGTATTGGCAGGGTTTCGTTTTTTCTCCCAGGAGATCTTTTCTAATTGCAATGACTTTTTTCCCCAAAATTAATAAACAAAAAAAGCTAAATAAAATGACAAATTATCAAATATCAGGTGCTTGGGGATAGGGAGAAAGCTACAGGAAACACAGAGAGGGGAAAAAAAAAAAAAGTAAGCTTTGTATCAGTTAAATAAATAATGATAGGCAATATCAAAGCATTTCCTAAAGTTTTCCGCTCACTTCCAGTGTACTACATATCTCATGTTTCCAGTCACTCAATTATGTGGCCTGGCACAGTCTCTTGAGAATCCTGTTTGCTATTTATGCAGATATATAAACACATATAAGAACAAATATTTTAAAATGTAATCAAAAAGGTAAAAATGTACTCCTTTTAAGTTAAAGCTTATGGCTTAAAGGAGGAAGACAAATGCAAAACAGTTACAAATTTAAACTGGAAGAAATTAATTCAGTGGTTATGTTAAAATGTACTATTCCTACAAGAAAGCAAAAAGGAAAGAGAATTTCTAAATTCTCTTTCATGTAGACTTAACAATAACATGAAAGGAAATTTGAAATTTGTATAATAAAAACAGAAAGAAGAGACCGCATAAGTCCATTATACAAAGGAATGCATTTTGATATTCTGAGTGACATTATCTAGTATTTTGAATAGTAATTATCGTCAATTAATTAAAATTCAGTATTTCTGTTACAATTTCTGCTTGCAGTGAGTTTTCTTTCATTTTAATTTTTATTTTCACCCTCAAATAAGGACATCGGCTGACTGAATTTTTCTGCTTGAACAGATTAATCACAAGTAAAAAACTAGAACCAGTGTGATATATTTCTATGCAAGTGAAGATATGTATATAAAGAGAAATACATGCAATTAAGAAGAATATATAATTTATATTTTATAAGATTATTTATTAATTCTTAAGTATAAGTGATAAATTTGGATTATATATAAATAATTGGCTGATGGCAAGATCACCATTCTTTCAGTATAGTCTTTCTGTGTCATTACACCACATATTGGAGTGAGAAAACTACATTTAACTTAGCATTGTTCATTTTTAAAAAGATATCTAAACTGATTGATTTATACAAACCTGAAAGCTGCTGTCTTCGAAGATGGTCACAGGTGGCTCTGCCACCCTTCTTATTCAATATGTGAATGTGTTAAAAAGATATTAACCTCTGTTGTTTACAAATTGTTTATAGCTCGGATGAAGTGATATACCTGCCTCTGAAATCAGAGAGATAATGAGAATTAAGTGTGTAAATAAAGCAGCAATACTGAATTACTTCAGAAACTTGCCATGATGACAAGTGAACGTACATACAGGTAACCTTTTCCGGAGCAATGCACGATTATGCAATGATCTAAAAGAGCAAATTTTGTGTAAAAAGCAGTTGTTTCTTTGAAATAATTGCATTTTAGAAGCATACACCAGTAAAATAAAATATGATGCACAGAAGTGTAAGAACATTCTCAGCATAACCCGGAAACGACATCATTCTATATAATAACACTATGGTAATAAAATCTCAAAATGCTGTTGTACTTAGATGATGACTAAAAAAACGGTGGAAATGGTTTTCATGCGGGCTGCCCTTCACTGAATCAAGTGCTTAATTTACAAATAGAAAAACCAAGCCTGTATCAGTTTCTGCTGAAATCCCATGAATGTAATGAAAGAAGAGTTATATCAACAATGTTTCTGGAAAATTCCAGTCACATTGTATGTCTGTAAAGTGAGTTTAATAAGTAAATAAATAAATAAAATGATGACAAAATAACAAAAAGCAAATGATCATTATTTTCACAGTGCATTGTTAGAAGCAGGAGATTTAATTAGGTCGTCTGTCCATTACTCCTCCAACCTGGTCCTTCAAATATACAAGTCAAACCAAAAAGCTACTCTGGGCACTGACTTTTTGTTGTCAGAACTAGCAAGAGATGATGAGGGAGTTGAGCAAGGTGTCTGGCTTTTCAACCCACCTGTCCCTTTTTCTGCATGGAAGAATGTGAGAAGCAAGGGAAAACGCTTCAACAATATTAAAGCACAGACAGGGAAAACACATAATAATTACCTGAATTAATTTATGTTGAATATAACCTCAAGCTAGAATACTGGTGAAAACGTTATGTCTCTTATTTTGAAGGCCATCAAAGCCCTTGACCACTAGCTGAATACCTCCCATTTCTGTTATGGAGGGCTGTTCTCCACACCTAGCAGCTGAAATGCAAACTCCTGTTTTTCACTCAGCAGTGCTTTGCCAGGGGGCGCAGGCTGGAGGGAGGGTGGACTTCTGGGCAGCCCTGCCTGCTCACTGCCCCTGTGTGGTGATATCCTCACAACCACATCATCTTTAATATATGCAGCTCTTTGCAGACTTTGCACCACATAGCACTTCTAATAAATTTGATCCAAATAGTTTTTTTAGGTGAGTAGTTAGTTGTTTTATTCCTAATACGCATTAAGAATTCATACAAAATAACATACCCTTAGTCTCAAAAGCCCACAATATCTGAAGCTTTGTCTTTTTCAGAACATGTTTTAAACTACAAGTATTTCAAAAAGTAGCAGGCATCTCCTTCATTGTGTGTGTTTGCAGAAGTCCCACCTAGTTCTGTTGTGTCCTATGGAAACAGAATTATTAATTAATTATTCATAAGTAGTTAAGCTGCTTAGGTTGATCCCTATGGTTACTGATTTCTTAGTAAGTAGAGCATGATCAAAATAATTTTTTTCAGGTTTTAACCACATATTTAGTTTTATTGACATTTGCCTTAGTTTTGTCTTGCTGATTTCCTTAAATGTCTAGTTATCCTTGTAACTCCCATGACAGTAATGCTATTCTTAATTGTAGTGTTAATTAAGTTAATAGCAATGCAAATGAGAGTATAAAACCGGAAAGACAGCTCTTTATTATATACTTTTGATATATCTCTTGCACACAATGAAAATGACATTGAATATTATAACAGATATTATTATTATTATTATTATTATTATTATTATTATTATTATTATTATTATTATTATTATTATTATTATTATACATTTCTCATTATAAAGATCTTTGATTCCCTGATTCTGTACTATTTATCAAAAGAAATGCTGTAGGAGACTGCCACTACAGGAAGATGCTGGGAAACATTATAAACCTAACAATCCTGTAGGGATTGACAGAAAATCCACACAGAAATTCTCAGCCCACAGGGAACATCTCTCTGCAAAACCTAGAGATTTTAGAGGGACAGAGAAACCTCATGTTGTCTCAAGGAAAACTGAGGACTTACTTTCAAACATGAGATACCTACGCACCAAGTTTGTAATTCAGAATTCACCTCCACATCAATGACTTGTGCAGCTCAGAATTTGATTTTAAATTGGGACAGCATCCCTTCTACTAAAATGTTTTCTTTTGGAGAGATTCAGAAATGAGAAGTGAACAATATGCAATCTGACTCAGACTAACATGAGCATCCTGTGAAAATCAGATTTAGGAAAAGCAAAAGGGCCTCTTAATTTTTAACCACATTTCACTTTCCTAAAACTCAACACAGTAATATTTTATTATGAGACATCGAGCCCGCTGTTTCACTCGTTTATGTGTTTATGCACATCTAAAATATAGCTTTGCTGAAAAAGGGTCCTGACCTTTATTATATTTTCTTTTTTTTTTTCTTTTTTTTTTCTTTTTTAACTGGTGTTATAAATGCCTCAGCCTTGAACTAAGATCCAAATTAACACTGATGAAGGAAAAATTATCTGTTTACAAAATACTACCTTAATTTAAAGAAGCCTACATTAAAAAAAAAAAAAAAAATCTGTATGTTATTAACTTAATATGGTGACTGAAATCACATTGTCAGGAAAAAAAAAAATAGAATCCTGCAGTCTTCTGCCATATAAAGCACTTTTTTTTTTTTTCTTCCCCCTTCTCCCCTTGAAATTCTCCCCTTAAATTTTTCCTCGGTTTTACTATTAAATCCTCAGAGGAACACCTGATAAGACCAAGTGAGTAATTACATTTGGAAGTGGAAGAACCTTACACATTTAATCTAAAATTTAGGAGGATAGCAAATAGAGAGAAAACAGGCAGCGCTCCAGATGCACTCAATTTACTGTATTATTTTGGATGACCCTTCTTGACTGTTTTTATAAATTGTAAACTGCATAGAAATGTATACATTTAATAATACATATCAACTTAAACTATGGATAGAATTTGATTTGGTTCAAATCAAAGCTCTAACTTTGCAATTCATTAGACACACAGAAAAAATCCACAACTTCGTGTTTTAAGAGTGAGAAAGGGTATTAAGAAGAATATTTCATTACAAAATAACTTTTGGAAGACAGATTCTAGGAGGGCTGCACCACATAGAAGAGTGTCAGCAGCAGATTTCCAAAAGTATCACAAGGGTAGGAAAAAACAAATTTAAGGAGCTTGCTCAACTAGACTTTAGATTGCATTGGGTTTAGTCATCTTAATAAATATATAATTATTATGTATAAAGAATATGATAGATAGGTAGGTAGGTAGGTAGATAATTTCTTTTTTATTTCTAGTTTTCTGGATTTCTTTTTAACGGGGGCGGGGGGGGAAGAAAGAGAAAAGCCAGAGGTTAGGTAGGAATTATTGGGAAAAATTGTGAGCTTCAGGGCAAAAGAACTGAAGATCAAGAGCCAGAACCATACTTCAACACATTTATGAAATGCGATGTAGCTTTGATATAGTAGGAAATGAAAGAACAAAAGGACTGTACTGAGCAAGATCAAGTCAAGTTCTAACAACATGCTTGACTTATATGTTCAAGTCATAGCTGTAAAATATCTATTTCATGCTAACCTAAGAACTAAGAGAGAAAGGTCTATTCTGAACAAAACTGCATAAAAGAATATCAATAACATGGGAAAAACTTATAATCAGAGCTTGACTATCAGGTACTATTTTAAGTGAAATTACACTTATCTAAAAGTTAGGTGTTATTCAGAAAATACAATTTCAACACATGAAATTACATCACCAACTTCAGCTCTGAAGGAATATTGTACCCCAGAGCTGTAAAAACTGTTGGAGTCTCAGTTTTCAGTCAACTTTAAGGAAACAAATTTTGGTGAACTTACTCTTCCCTTAAGTATGAGCATAATTTAACAAAACCAGGTAAGATTTAGAAAAGTCTGTTCCAAGTAATCAAAACCATAATCGTCCAGTTTCTTCTCCATTATTTCTACACTATTCCAGTTCTGTAACTTCAGACAGTGAAAAAGTATTAGTATTGGAGTTCAGAAGTTAAATAATACATCTGAGATTTTAATGAACTTCTGCAGAAGTTGTTGAAATGATGGTGATGGACTTAATTCACTGATATTTTCTATGGCAGGCTACTAGAGAACAGAGTGTCTTTTTCTAGAAGGTGTTAGATTCACCCCTCACAACTGTTCTCATACAATATATTCCTCAGTGGATAATATAAACACCATAAATACCTTTATATCACACTAAACACTTGTCACAGTCTTAAAATCAGATATTTTCCCTAGCTCTGTAAATTTAACGTTCTGGTTACATAAGAAGCTTAAATATGTTGGAAATAAATATTGATTCCTGGAGCTCAGCCACTTTCTATAAGGATGATGGCTGTAAAAAAACCTGTTACACGAGGATAAATAATATTTATTTTTCCCTACATAAAACCTCTTCTAAATTATTGAACAAATGACATGTTTGAATTAAGCACATAAAAACATCCATCTTTCTGTTTCCGTCTTTACTATCAGCACTAAAATTTTCTCTAGTAGCCCAGATATACTCTAAGCAATAGTATGTGAATATTTGCAGAATATAAAAAAGGTTCAAATTTCAGTTGCAGAAAAAGGAAGTTTAGATTATTCAACTAGAAAAACAAATTATTTGAAGTCTTTTTACATAAAGGAAAAACTTAACAAAGCACAAACCAAGATGTTTTAAAGAAAATCCTACCACCCTTTCCAGAACAAGCACTAGGATAATTATTTTGATAAAGGTAAGATTCATTTCCCCAAGTTTTTAGTATAAATTAATTCCTGATTTTACACAATTCTTCTTCAAATACGTTTAAAAATGGACAGACGTCAGTGTTTTCCTGATAGAACACTTCGCGTGGTTTTCACTTCGAAGGCAGAGAGCCAGGCATAGATTCATCCCTGCTGGAAAGCGGCACTGATGTCTGGATAGGGGAAATCTCCATTTTAGCTTCCGGCTCAAATGCCTCTGGTTTCCCTTGCTGATTTGGAAGGCCTTTGGTGCCAGAAACTTTTAATTTGTCTTATAGATGCAAACTATCCATGAGACATTAAAAAGTGAAAGTTTCCAGCCTTGAATGATATTTCCCCTGGTTTGTGCTGGTATTTAAAATCCAGGCATGTGTTTTTTGAAAATTTTATGACATCTTTGAGCACTGTGAGTCTAAGCACAGTTCATAAGCTAGCCATAAGCTAGCCATCTTGACATATTCAAGTTCTGTACAGCCCAAAAGCCAGCCCTGGCTGTAGGCAACAAAATCACCAAGCCTGGTAGCTAATAGGGGCTCTACAAAACACGCAACAAGCAATATATTTTCGTTTTGGTACCTTTAACAAGATTTGCATATCATTTAAATTACAAGTAAACACCACATATCCCAGGTGCTTTTGATGAGAAATCAAAAGAATTTCCTTGTGCAGTATTTAAAGGTAATTGATTTTCAAGCTTCCTGCCATTATCCATGCTAGAGTCAAAGACCTGTGCTTTACAGTATGCAAAGAGGGTACCTAAGCTGTTCTGAAGTTCAGAAGGCAGCAATATACTCTGCTCCAGCTCTGCTTTGTTGAAAGTTCAAAGGAAATCTTGTGACTGGCATTAATTTTCAACACTGCTGAACCGCATCTGAATGATAACTAGAGATACTAGTGCTTGAAACAAATACTTTGTACCAATGAAGCTCTCATAAAATACTTGAATTCCTGACTTTCCTAATGAGCATGTGGCTATAACAGACTGTATAAAGATAAAGAGCCTTATTGATCAAAGAATTTGCCTATTTTACTGTGCATTTCAGTAATTACATGTCAGCAATATGGCCTATTCTCTCAATCTTCCATATGAAATCTAAAGAACATAATCATATACAAAAAAAGAAAATCTATATTTAGCAAAGCTCATAAATATGTGCTTTAAGAAAAAAATACTGAAGTGTCATGGAAATCTGTGGATTTAGCTAGTTAAGTTCATTCAGAAACATGCTTAGATTTCATACAAACAACAGAATTAAGCATGCATCTTCATGCTTCCTGATTGAGAACAGGAGTTAGGGTGTAAGGAGAAATTAGCAGAATGGAGACTTAAAGGAAAGATATGCCTTTTCTCAACTCATTATATCCTCCTGAATTGAGTTTTTTTAATTATTGTTTTGCATATTTGTTTTTCCCACATGGAATGTAGCTAAACCTCCTTATAGTTAATAGTACTATGTAAAATTCTACAAATGAACAAGATTCATGGTTGCAGCATTTCATTGAGAAACACAAATTACAAATGTCCTCTTTTCCTTTCTGTAGAATTTTAAAAGTCACACCCTTTTACCCTAAAATTAAGTTACCTTATAATCCTCTTATATTCAAATGTAAAAGTATGCTTCAGAAATGGCAAAAGCAATGGGAAAAGTAGGAAATTAATTAAAACAAAACAAAAAACAAACAAGCAAACAAACAACAACAAAAACCCAAAACAAAAACAAACCAACAAAAAAACCCAAAAAACAAAAAACAGAAAATGGCAAGACTATAGAATTATCTTTAAAATTTATGTAGAGGATTTCACCATTTATTATATCCATGTATTTTTTCAACACTGATTTAAAGTATGTGCGAAGGAGATCCACCTGCAGAAATTTGTGTAACTATGTAGTGTTTCATAATGTTTTAGCTTATTCGCCCCCGAAAAAAAAAAAAAAAACAACCTGATATTATTTTCCAGTTTATTCAAGTAACAAGCACAGTAATCAGTTGGAAAAATTAAATTAATTACTTATCTCTGTTGTAGTCTTTGAAATTCAAGCAGACACAAGATTTAGGAATGTGTAAGACAATTATTCTATGTCATGTTTTAATGAGCAATCTACATTTCAGTAAAAACAGCAAGTAAGCATCATAATCCTTTCATTTCTAATGCATACATAGAGGGCACAAGGAATTATCTAAAGAGTAAAAATGTTTAGTTCAAGTAAAGCTTTATTTGCAATAATCAGAACTATGGTGTTCTTAACATGTTCTTCTTAGGCAAGTAAGGCTACTTGGCTCACCAAAAATATCAGGTATCCATAATGATAGAAACCTGCTTTAGTTTAAAATTATCCTTTCTGAGATATTCATAAGAATGTACTTCAAATGTATTTTGTTTTGAGTCTGGGATGAATGGTTATCTGGTAGGTACCACAACATTGAATACGGGTGATTTTTTTTTTTTTTTTAATATTTATTTTCACTTTTTAAATTCTTCACATTATACAGCTCCTTAGATTAGGAAACAAGCTGTATTGAACTCTTCTTTCCTTCTTGAAACACATTCTTCCAAATGGACTGCAATACTCAGTTATCTCTGCAAATAAATCACATGTTGTAACTAACCAATAACGTAGAATTTTGAGCCACAGCTAACTATAAAAGTAACAAGGTTATTCTACTACTAACAGTCATCCTTCTCTTGAATAGATTACCAACTCATAAGTAGTTTTCTCCTTAGTATTCTTCATCTTAAGTTACTAGTACAATGACTGAATGTCCATGCTCAAGTCTATGAGGTCGTAATGAACACTGACGGATGTTACCAAATAGGAAAAAAAAAAAAAAATACGGTTTTGTCCATCATAATTTGAAAATCTTTTTATTGTTGCATGACAAGATGGAATAGATCTTAGGCACAGATAGTGATGCAATGTCATTTTACAGTCTTTTATCTCTGTGTTGTACTTCAGGGAAGGAGAAGTGCATATATTTAAAAAAAAAAAAAAATAATTTGTTTTATATTTTTCTTTCTATTAATTCAGCCTTTCCTCCTGCATCACCAAAAAGAGAAAACGATAAAATCTGAGAGGCTGGATATAGATTTTCACAACTATGGAGATAATGCAGTTTGTGCGTTATGATACTGAGTACAAAGATCCCCGAGGCAGTAGCAAAGTGGGGGACTTGCCTTCTGGTCTACTAGAAATCAGCTTCAAAGAGAAATAAAGCTTAAAACACAGTCTTATCTGTCATACTTATCAATAACTCTCTTCTTACCTAGTTTGTTAGCTCTTGAATTCATTATGACAGCTGGGGGATATTTGCCCAAATTATTCAATGAGCCAGGTAACTGAAAACATAAGGTGATTAGCTTAAGCTGGACGATTAAGCTTTTAGATGGCAGTATTTGGGGAGCTGAATCACTCCCTGCTGACAAGAGTTCTTTGAAACTGTTTCCAGTAGTGTAACTCCAAGCCTTCATTAAGCCTTGCTTAATACTAAGCTCTGTGATTTTAATATTTATTTCTCAACTTCATCCCCCTACCTCCCCATCTGCTGTTTGGGGACTTAGTTGATAGATGCAAAACTAAGACAGCAAGTTTGCACTCTAGATAGTGTGTGTGGGACCTGCACCCCTGTGCGAATGCTCCTTGCTGCTAAAGGTGGGTGAGATGCCCACTCCCTGCTCTGGAGGCAAAGCTCTCCCTCCCAGCAGGTCCACATTCCTCTTACAAGCAGGCAGGGATGAGTCAGAAATGAGAGGTAACCCCCAAAGCAGCATGACAGCATTAGCAGTGCCCAAAACCATATTTTTGAGAGGGCAATATCCACTGTGCTAACATTTGTGTTGAAGGAAGAGTTGAAAATGAGGAGCCAAACGTTTTTCTCTTGATGATCCAAAAAGCATTCATGGGAATAAAGATAAAAAAGATGAAGAGATCATAAAGCTCTTATTACATATCCGCTCTTAAGCTTCTCAGTAAGATCTCTTAAGGTATTGAAATTCAAAGTTAATTAGGTGTTCTGAAGTTTATTTTCCTTGTGGATTCTTTGCTATTAAAAATAACAGTACAAATGTATCCAGAATCCTCCCAAATCCTGCTCTGCTCTTCTGCAAAGTTTCTGTATTGATGTCAGTTCCCAAGCAAACAGAAAACAGAATATCTTTTACTACAGATTATTCAACTTCAAAAAGACTATGTAGCCTTTCAACTCTTTTATATGTAGTCAATGTTTTTAAATATTTTATAACAGCTATCAAGAAGTTAGAAGACATTAATCATCCAGAACATTGTGGTCATGATTCAAGCATCTTTTTTCTGTGATTGTGTTCTTTTTGTTTTTCCTTTCTGTTTCAGTTTATTAAACATATTAACTACCACAAAAGAAGAGATACAGGTTTGCTTTCAGGAATCTTTTCTGACTCTACTTATTAGGTTTGGTTTGGGTTTTTTATCTTTTTTGAATTATCATTGATGTTTTCCACATAGAAATCACCAGTCTCGAGTACTCATAGCAGAAACATGTTAGACTGAAAAGCAAAGACTACTTTTTTAGGTGCTCCACTAAAAAAGAGCAGGCCAAAACCAGTCATCTCACAAAGACCGCAGTTTGGAGCTTCATGGATGTAAACATGTGAAGGTACAAGGCATCCCACCCCTTGTACCTGTCTTGACTTTGTTCCTAAGTCATTACACTTGCCTAAAAATTCATTGTTTTGTATTCAGTGTTACCATTATTTTTCTCATGTGTGTGATCTAATACTTATGGTGACTTTAATTTTACCTGCCCTTTTTTTTTTTTTTTTTTTTGGGTCAGGCTCCCTCACAATGTCCTGTTGTATTTACAGCCTTAACATACCTTTTATCATCAACAACATTGTCATCCTACCCCTTAATCAATTTCTATGTTGTTTGTCTATATACTGAACAGCAAACATTCCCATTATGGATTCCTGTTAGGAATGTCGATTGAATACATATAGTACAGATAGAAAGAGTCAGTATGTTTTTTTGTAAAGGGAAGCCCTGCCTCAAAAATGTCTTGGAGCACATGCATCAGAGTCACTTCATTGATATACTGCTCCAGAAGACTTTGGGGAACCCCTCACCGAAGACTTTCAAGGAAAGTAAACATCCTCAGTATCACAGAAAAGGTCTTTGCATGAACAAATACTGGCTTAAAAGACAGCAAACCAAGCAGACAAAAATAATTAACCCTTACGGTGGAGGGAGGTTTTCTTTTTTCTTTATTTCCACAAAATTAAAAGCAGAACGGAGCATCGAGCAATTGCTCTAGCTGCTACTTCTATGCTTGAAGTACAAGGAGAGAAAACAAGCAAACTTCTGACTGGACTTTATGACCTTGAGGGTCTCTTCTGATCAAAATGATTCTACATACTATTGTGACTATTTACTGCAGTTCACAGTCTTCACTTTTCATTTGCTTTTTCATATGAGTTGTTCAATATATAAGGTATTACAGTATCACAGTATCACAGTATGTTTGGGATTGGAAGGGACCTCAAAAGATCATCTAGTCCAATCCCCCTGCTGGAGCAGGAATGCCTAGGTGAGGTCGCACAGCAATGTGTCCAGGCGGACTTTGAATGTTTCCAGGGAAGGAGACTCCACAACCTCCCTGGGTAGCCTGTTCCAGTGCTCTGTTACCCTCACTGAGAAGAAGTTCTTTCTCAAATTTAAGTGGAACCTCTTGTGTTCCAGTTTGATCCCATTGCCCCTTGTCCTATCATTGTTTGCCACTGAGAAGAGCCTGACTCCATCCTCATGGCACTCACCCTTTATATATTTATAAACACTAATATGGTCACCCCTCAGTCTCCTCCAAACTAAAGAGCCCCAGCTCCCTCAGCCTTTCTTCATAAGGGAGGTGCTCCACTCCCTTAATCATCTTTGTTGCCCTACGCTGGACCCTCTCCAGCAGTTCCCCGTCCTTCTTGAACTGAGGGGCCCAGAACTGGACACAATATTCCAGATGGGGTCTCACCAGGGCGGAGTAGAGGGGAAGGAGGACCTCTCTCGATCTACTGATCACCCCCCTTGTAATACACCCAAGGATGCCATTGGCCTTCCTGGCCACAAGGGCACAGTGCTGGCTCATGGTCATCCTGTTGTCCACCAGGACCCCCAGGTCCCTTTCCCCTACACTGCTCTCTAATAGGTCATTCCCCAACCTATACTGGAACCTGGTGTTGATTTCCATGACAGAGAGAAAACTTATAATACAGAAATACAGGTTGTTTCTGTTAATACTCACTAGTAAAATATTAAAAATCCATTTCAACTAGTGTACTCAGAAAAGTGCAAATTAACCAAGTGATTAAGGAAGTCAGGAATAATCCTAAAAAGAACTGTGTTTTAATGTTTTCCTGCTGATTCAATTGTTTCTCAGTTAAATTACTTGACAGTTCTGACTAGGGTTGGTTTTGAGAAAATAATGGCAAGTTTTTTTGAAAGTGCCAAGTAACTGTAACTATTGCCAAGTTAACTATTGCTAACTATTGCTACAGAATCACAGAATGTTAGGGATTGGAAAGGAACCTCAAAAGATCATCCAGTCCAATCCCCCCACCAGAGCAGCAACACCCAGATGAGGTTACACAGGAATGTGTCCAGGCAGGTTTTGAATGTCTCCAGGGTAGGAGACTCCACAATCTCCCTGGGCAGCCTGTTCCAGTGTTCTATCACCCTCACTGTGAAGAAGTTTCTTCTCATGTTTAAGTGGAACCTCCTGTGTACCTGTTTGTACCGGTTGTCCCTTGTCCTATCATTGGTTGTCTCTACCACATGTAAGTTAAAATTTCTCTAGTGTTTAATAGAGTATCATAAGTTCTCTATAAAAATAACAGGTCGCCTTAAGTGTTTTGTTGTTGATGTTGTTATTGTTTTTTGTGGGGTTTTTTAGTTTGGTTGGTTGGGTTTGTTTTGTTTTGTTTTTTAATACTGACATCACATATTTTAAAGAACTTTAAATAGTTTATGGCAACAGAGTTTAACCTTGCTATACTTGCCAGTGGTGAGCAAACATATAAAATGAATTTTATATCAAAATGCATTTTTGTAGCCATTTAAGATTCGTATGTAGGTAAACTGATTTCAGTGGGACTTATGTATTTAATCACCTTTGAGAAACAGGGCCTCAGTCCCTAATCAAGTCTGCTCAAATCTGCCCACCAAATTGTTTTGAAAGTGCTGACACTATGGAGCCTTGCAGTGTCAACTGGGTGTTTCTGGGCATTATGTGTAATAACACATACATAAACTTGATTAAGAAAACAGTTTGGAAATTTGTAAAGCATTTTTTGTGATTACTACTGACTTTCACCTTGTAGGTATTACGTAGTTGTTAAGGTTTCTATAGCATGCAAACAATAAGTAGCATTTTTTTAAACATACTTCTAGATAAACTTAAATCTAGATAACTGTATTATTTGTCTCAGACTACCCTAACTCTTCCTTCCTGCTATGATAACATGAATTTAGCTAGTTATTTCATTGATTTTTTCATTGTTAATTATTTTTGTCTAACATCACAATTGTATATCATAAAACTTCATTCTCAAGGGCTCATTGGACTCTCATAACCATGGGTTCATCATGTTCAAGAAGCTGCATCTTTCCAGGGTGATTACACTTAATGTTAAACTAAGGTTAAAAAAAAAAAATCAAATAACTACATATTTTCTTCTGAATGTTTCTTCAGAATTTACATTCCATATAAATCCTTTGCATTTCAATGAAAGATATTGAACTATTGGAAATTGTTTCAGAACAAAAGCCTGATTCATATTAAGCTTTGTGTAATGTTTGCATGAATAAAACTAGGGAATTAAGTATTAGATTATATATATTCTAATAAAAATCAACCTTTTATTAAACTTCTACATTAAGGATTTATATCCCAATGGAAAGCAGGTCCTTAAACAAACTGTTAAACAATATATTAGAGTAAAGGAAAAGAGGTATGTTCAGAGAAGAAGGAATTGGGGGATGGGATTTAGAAGGAATTAAACTAGTATTTTGAGGTAAGAGAGTTAAAACTTTGAGTTTTTGCAAATATATGAGACATTTTATTTTCAAGAGGACTAAAGTAACAATTGAGTTAAATATGATCCTTATGTGAAAAAGTGAAAGAATCTTGAAAGTAAGAGAAGGTTAATAGGACTTCTTTGAGAAGAACATAGGGATCTAGAACTGCAGACGCATGGAAGACAGGTGGAATATGACAGGAGATGGAAAGATAAAAGGAGAGCTAGCCATGCTGAGTTAGACATATATGAGAGATAAGTTGGGAGGAACTGTTTATTAGAAGATAAAGGAAGAAAAAAATAGTTTAATGCTAAAAAGAAGAACCAGTCATTTAAGAGACAAGAGGGGGGAAAATGGATTAAGGAGAATGTTAAAACCAGCAACAACAACAGCACTATACACTACAGAAAAATGAAAATACCTAGAAAAAAATCTGTGGCACAGACCACAGATGAGGGTGGGGAGAAAAGGAGACAAAACTAAACAACAAGCCAGTTACCAAGGTGTTTTTCAGTTTAAATTATGCATAAACTTTAAACTAAAATGAATTTTATATGCTGCATGGAATGTGTTGATGCACACAGAGTCTTATCAGGAGACCACTCAAATCAATGGCAAAAACCTCCTGTGGTTATTTATAGGCTTAAATCACACTTAGAACGTTGCAGATCCAAAACAAGAGCTGAAATTTGATCTATGGAAAACACACGTATTTGGGGAGGACTTTGATCATGCCTCTGCTTAAAAAAACTCTTTACGTAAGCTTTGAGTATTACTGAATTGAGATCCCACAGATGGGTCTGTAGGCATGCAAAAATTGTCAAAATCTGAGCTGCTCACATGCAAAGGCCAACAGATATAACACTGTTTTAGGTTTTTGTGGCTGACGCATTTGTGAGTATCACAAAGTCCTTTGCAGACTTCAGACAAATGTTATTCTGCTGAATGAAAACTGGAGTATATTCTCTGTCACAATTGTAGCAGTTCCGTATCAATCTGGCAGCACCATTATGCTTAAAATTCTGTGCCTATTCCCATCATCAGTCTGCTTTTTGAGTGGTTTATAATTCAGCTATTTTAATTCACACTAGGATGAAACTTGACTTACAATTTCTTATTCTGGCTGTATTTTGTTCTCACAGAATTGCATTTAAATTGTCTCATTCCCTTTTTAGGTTAGCAACTGAAAGAAAGAAATGTTTTAGGAAATACTGTTACTGGCTTCTCACTAAACAGTGCTTACTTTAAAAAGGACAGTTCGTACATATTACATCGCCAACATACACAATCGAGGGATAACAACTCAATACAATTTCTGGAATTTGTCAATGTATTCTCTATAATATATTTATGCTATCATTGCACCTACAGCTTGACTGTGTTGCAGGTTTCCTGCCCTGGTCAGGTTAAAGAGCAACCTTTACATTCAGCCCAGTACCTGCTACACAGGTACTAGTAAGCTTCTATTCTCTAAACATTTTCTTCCTCACTACCAATTTCCATTCCCTGTTAGGCAAGTAGCCACATACATTTAACTACTTACCATACTAACCAAACAAATACTAATTTCCTCATATTTCACTTTATAACGAACATCAGCTTAATGAAAAATGTAAAGAATGTAAGAGATTTCACTTTGACATCAAAATGATCATTGTTGCTGTGATTCCACACTCAGCTGAGAACAAGATTTAAATAATACTGGAAGATGCTTATTGCCAAGTCACACGCTTTTCCACCAGGGTACCACTTGTTCCTTAGGAACCAGTTTTTACCTTAGCTCTAATCTCCTGTTGTTGCATAAGCCATTTGATAAATGTTACCCACTGCTAGTGAATTTTCATGTCGTTGTTGTCTTCCAACAGTAGCTTCTTTGAACATTTTTCCTCACCCTTTGCTTTTTCTATGCCAGGCGATAGAGTCTCTGGAGCAGGTGGAGATTTCACCTGTAAATTAGCAGGAGCTTCATTCAGAATCCAATGAGATTCTATGGAACTGGCTTTGTAACTTTTATCAGTTTTTCCTAAAGCCAGCAAGGCAACTTAAGTAGATAAATAAAAATATATTTTTATATAGTTTTTGTCTCTAAACTTTGAATATTCATTGTGCTACCTGCCACCATAGAAATGTGGCTTTGAGACACATGAGCATAATCAGATGTCTATTATATATATGTAGTGACACATTACTTCTTCATGTGGTCCAAAATACACAACAAAACTCCCATCCAATTTAACACTGAACAGAGAGCAAGGCAGGTTAGTTTATTCCCTGTGCAGTCACCCACTGCTCTTACAGGCTGAAGCAGACCCCTTCCACTAATACTTAGAAACTGTCTTCAGTTTTCAAAGCACTACACGATAGTTTAAACGATATAAACCATGACTGTTTAAGCTTCTATGAGAGAAGGCAGTTAAGGCTCATCACCATTTCACAAATCAGTAGGCAGAGAGGCTCAGACAGCTACCCCAGGATGAATGCATCACTACTGAAATATGGCTTAGAAGATCACTCCTTGTTAACTAGTCAGAGGAAATGCAGTGATCAGAGTGCCACTCTATCAACTACCAGCTCAGAAAATATTATAGGATGGCAGACATCATCTGCTCTAACTTCAACCTGTGCAACTTTAATGAGATCATACAAGTGTAAGTCAAGGTAAAACTAGATCAAAGAGTTGCAGCTAGAAAAGTTACACAAAACCAAGGAATTACATGTTACAAAAAGGAGACATAATTTTGTACTTTTTACATGTAAGAGTAAGATATAACCTGTGCTAAAGAACATTTAAGTCTGAGGCACTTAAAAAATAGAAAAAGGTAACTTAAGGCTGATTTTATTGTCTCGGTATATGCTTTTTTCATTGACAAATCAGGTTTACCTCTATCACTTAAGTATAGTTCCAAATTTATTATGAATCTTGTTTCAATCAGTGTAGAGGATGGAGAGCATCATTGAACAAGATCTATTTTTTACTAAAAACTCAATGTTTTTCGGGTTTTTTTTCCCCTTATTAAGTTTGCATTTCTGCTAGACTTCATTTCTGAAATGTTGTAGCATATTTGGATTATCTCCAACACAGAATATTTCAGGCCAGAGAAAAAATCTAAACCCAAGAAAAATATAAGAAAAATATGGCAAAATTTATTAATAGGTGGTGTTATAGTTTCTTATCCATGATGCGGGGTAAAAGCTAGTAAGCATGCCAAAAAAAGGTGTCAACTGAGAAATTCAGGTTACAGATTATAACAGGAGTGGGATTGCAGAGGCAAACACCTTTTCCCAGCTTTTCCTCACATACAAAAATCACTTTGAGAAAATTAGGTAAGTCTTGTAAGAAAACTAACAATAAAACTGGTGGGTACCAAATAGTTTCCACAGTGTGACAAGAACTCTGAAAAGGTCAGTTTCCCACTATTTGGCTTTTATATCTATGGGATTTCAAAACCAGGAAAAAAGGTATTTCAAAAAAACTCTCAGATATTTTTCTAAAGCTGATTTTTTTCTAAACACTCATTGTTCCTACTACTGATTAATAGGACTGGCAGAAGATGACATTCATCTACTGATGGTTTTTTTTGTTTGTTTGTTTGTTTCCTGTATAATACAAATGTGACCGTTTTCAAAGGTTTAGTTACTTTTGTCTTCCCCTACCTCACTTGGGGATACCAAGTTGTAGATTTCTCAAATACAAAATTCCAGAAAACTAATTTTTTTGGACCCCACACAGTATTATTGCAGCAGTTGCGAAAGAATTAGATAAGAAAAAAAAAAAATGGTAGCAATCAGAAATGTTTCTGGATAAGCACATTTCATTAGAGGGTAAGGTCTCAAATTCAGAGCATTACTTACGCTATCCTGTTTTATAGACAATGAAACTGCATTGATACAAGGGACACACTGCAATTATGAATAGCATCTGCCATATTCTCAACCAGAATCAACCACTGCTTCTGTACATTCCACTAATAAGAATTTCAGAGGTAAAGATTCATCTGTTTTCAGAGTCCTAGAAAATCACAGTAGGATCCTACTTATCTGCAAGTACATTGTGATTCTTCACGCAACACCAAAAGGAGTCTGAATAGATTAGGTCTCAATAGGGCTTCATCCTAACATAACTTCACATACTTTGTCAATAGAAAGCATTTAGCTTATTCTTGGAGTTTCCAGAACAGAACAAGTAATGAAGGTTTTTCATGGAAGTCCTTAGTTTTAAAGAAAAATGGCTTATAAGCTCACAAATGCAATTTTGGGATCTGAATTTACTCACAAATATGAATTACTCGTGTTATGGTACTCCATTTTATATGCTTACCACCCTGATGGTATTGAAAATGCTGGGTATTACGTGTTCAGAATGGGTGTAGAGAATGGACCCTATAAGCTAGGAATCCATCCAAAAAAAAAAAAAAAAAAATCCAACCCAGAAACCACACGATCTGTATCAACTAATTTATAGAATGAGTACTGAGCAATTATTAACCTCCAAAGTATATAATACACCTACTACAGACTTTTATTTCATTGTTGTCATTGACAATAGGTCATGCTAAATACAGCTTTAGACTTTTCTCCTTTAATGGTCTACGTGTTGAAAATCGAGTCTGAACGCAAGAGTACATTCAACATTAAAATTAGCATGTATATTTATGGATTACTTTATTTCAGCTGGGGTAATTAACAATCAGTCATACAAAGAGTAGTTTTAAGCCTTTTTTCTTCCCTAGCACTGCATTAAAAACCAAGAACTTTGAACAAACCTTCTGCTGCATTTAAAGCTTTCTAACACAAGAGTTTATTTTGAAAGAAAGGAACTGAGACATCCATCTTTGAAGAACTGAAATCTGTTCTAATGCAGTTAACAAAGGCAAAATTTTCAGTGGGTACCAGCTTCGATACAAGAAACCCAGAAGCTGTAAACTGAAACTAGCAAGGTGGGGTTGAGAACAAGTTGCAGAAAGATTTGTCAGAAGATACGATTAAGAAAGATAACGATTAGCACCAAAAAAAAAAAAAAAAAAGGCTACAAACCTCCTTTCATATTCTGCACAACTCAATGGAAAGTGCTTTGCTTTGCCCCCTGCCCTCCAATTCTCCTTGTTTCCCTGACCAGCCTCACCAGTAACTCCACAATTGGGGCCTGGGCAGAGAGATTCTCCTTTTCAAAAATACCATTATCCTCTTATTCCAAAGAGCAGCAACAGAGGCATAAACACACCAGATGAACAGACTACACATATTCTGGAGCAAAAATGGGAGAAGATGGGCCTCCGATAACTACCTGTAACTTCTTCCACTACTTGCAGTGCTCAGCACCTTTCTCTCCTCTCCTCTGTTATTCAGCTCTCCCTGTTCTTCCTCCTCTCTAGCAACCCAAACTACATTTTCCCTCCCTCTTAATCATCCTTCAGTCCTTTCGAATGTCTTCACGTGCAAACACACCCCTTGGGGTTTTTTGTGTTAAAACAGAATGTCTTCGAAGTTTTCCTGTGCACTTAGATTACATTTCCCCAGACTGAAAACCTGGACCTCAGGCAGATGCTTGTTATCCCTTTTCCCTTTCAGGATTCCTGTCAGTATTTGGACGTGATTTGATGCCTGCTGGTGGGGAGATACAGAAGGATGAGGCTCAACAGCTGCTGTACATCCCCTTGAGCCACCCGCACCATATGAAAACTAGCAGGCTACAAAGTTCCTTGGCTACCCTGTCTGCCCATATGGTTTTAGGCTAGGCTCAAACCTACTGAGACTACTTATCCTTTTTTAGAAAACTCTTTTAAGCATTGATTCCCCTCTGAAGGTAGTAGGTATCAGGCAGGAACTGGGTAAGCCCCTATACAAGAGACCATCTGAGGCAGGCTCAGATTTTTGGCCAGGCTGCATCAGATACCACTGGCTCCCAGCTGCGCAGATCACGCTGCAAGTTCTGCCCCACTCCCACAGCATGGCTACACAGGTATACTTCGGTGGGCTACAGGAAAATATATACGTAAACAAGTCAATTAAAAAAAAACGTGAAGGAGGGGTTTTGTTACTCTATCAGGACCTTCCTGGTCATCTAATCATAACACTGGAACACCAATCTGTCCAGCTCTCCCATGGGAGCTCCAAATTTCAGAGCCATTGAAGTAAATTATGTCTTCTAAAAATACCGAAATAAACACATCTGAACTCTTCCACTTCCGTTATAATGTAAATCATAATAGGTACACCTAGAATGATTTCAGGTGAAGAAGGGAAACCAGAGTATATGGGCTGAATGGAAGCCATAGCAGTATGCCTGGTTTGAATCTACTATCCTCTAAATTTTTTCTTTGAGGGGCCAGGGTCATAAACTCACTTTTCTAACTAGTTTGTGAAGTAAAAAAAAAAAAAAAAAAAAAAAAAAGACTGAAAACAGATGAGATAAAATGTTCATCTTCCTATCAGAAAATATGAGCATTATTAAGTGCTGCTGTAGTGCTATATTCATGATAATGAGATTCATGCAATTTCTTTTCACTGTTACAGCTTTTCATTTTCATGTGATACTACACCTCACTCAGTCCTATCGATGACAGAGGCTGTATCAGCTTATGTAAGAGTAGCAGTCTCATTTAGACAAATAAAAGTTGTTTATGTTGTTTTCCTTTTCCAGAGTGATATAAGATAAATAATTAACCCAGTGCCCCCTACCTTGCTTGTTTAACATTTATGCAATTACTCAGAGCTTGTATTTGATGGTTCCATACCCATGAAAGTGGAACACCACGGCAAAGGAGAAGAGCTGCACCGAACAAACACGGTAAAAGCTCCGTGATGTGGGTTTTAATGCAGTGAGGCAACACCCTGCCCTTGTTTCTCTCTCATCCACACCTACTTCTCTCATTCCTTCAAGCCTGTAAGACTCATTCTTTTTTATAAGCTGTGGGTGGTACTTTAAGACATGAATGTGCTGTTAGTAAAATGGATACACAAAGACACAAAAAAACCCAGAAGAAAGCAGCCACTGAAACCCATGTCACCTGTTTATTTGGCATTTTTAATTCTGTCTGTATTTTGAAGCAAACATTGGAATTTCTTTAAAATTCTTAGAAATGCTTTTTTCTTCAAGTTTCAAAAATCTCCAAATCTGGGTTCCAAAGCTCAGAGTGCTTCCTGAAAACATTTTTTTTCCCCCTCCTCTACAGATGAAGTCATGGAAATATGCGCACATGCATCACTGCATGAAACCAAGCTGGCAGCAGTTACCCTCATGGCACAGCACCACCTGGCCGGGTCACCCAGAAGCAGTATAGCCATTTCAGCACAGACCTACACCTGATTAGTTAAAGGATGCAGTTATCTCTATCAGATCAAAGTGTTGGGCTGACATACATATCCTGTCAGCAGGTTACTATAGTCTAGCGAGTAGGGTCTGAATGCAGTTCTATGCATCATTGCCTTGCATGTCCTGAGACTGTCAGATGATGGAGTTACCTTTTTCTTAGAAGTATTATAAAAATTTTGCAGCAGCTTGTTGTAGTGCTTCTGGATTGTTAAACTGGGCAATTTAGGATTCGTAGCAAAATTTAGTTTTGATGATTCAGATGACTGGCCAAAAATCTACTTGGAGTTGACATAAACCATTTTACTGTGTTTCCAAGCAAAATGCTCTGACAACACAACGTCTACAACTTACTAAAAAATTCAATATGCTCTGGTATTTCCAGATAAATTAGGTAGTAATTATTTTTCCTTGAGAACACATTAAAGTTCTGAATCCATCAGCTTACTATTGATTGTGATCATTAATGGCTCCAAGGATAGAACAAAATATAGCCTAAATTGAGGAAGGAAAGGAATTGAGTGTCCTTCATAGTTACTTGATTCTGTTTAGCTCCCACTCTCAAAATAGAGAAATCTGTTTTTCCACCCCTCCTTTGTTCTACATATTTATAGCCGGATTCTTGGTCTGTGTGTGTCAGTGCCACTGCAGTGCAACACTATGCATTTTAGCATTAAAACTCAGCATAGATGGACACCCCACTTGGTTTAAATAACCTTGTTTCCTAGAGCAAGGAAGTGATCTGATTTTTCAAAATTATTCCAAGCCAAAGAAACTGCTGTGTTAGTTAGCATCGCTGTCAGGTTGGACTGAATTATTTTTAATTTCCATAAACTTGAGGACAGGAGGTATTCAATGTACTCATCTAATTCAACTTCTTGCATAACACAAGTCACATGACATTTCTGAATTGATTCCATTTGAATTGGACTAGCATCTAAACCTGATTTTAAAATTACCAGTGATGACCAATCAGACAAAATACTTAAGTTAGCTTTCCAGTTAAATGACCTTATTTTGATTTTATTTTGCTTTTAGGAATATCTAATATCTGATTTGAATGTATCTATCATCTGCTTCTAGCCTCCAATCTTGTATTTCTGTCTGCTGGACTGAAGAACACATTATCAACGTTTATCCTCCCATGTAATAAGACATACTTTGATCAAATTATCATTTAAATTCCGTATATATAAATGAAACACAAAATTTTATATTTAATGTCTATTTTGAAGAAAAAGTGTTCCAATCCCTTACTTTGGTTTTGTAACTTTGCATTGATCTCTTCCTGTTTTATTAACAACCCTTAGAAACTGTTTGTTACAGAGCTGAACAGACTCTTCACAAAACCATGGGCTAATTCAGGTGGGAAGGGACCCCGAGAGGTCTCTAGTGTCACTGAGTGCTCTCAGCAGGCTCAGCTCGGAGGCCAGTCCGTGCTGTTCAGGGCTTTATCTGGTTGACTGTGACAAACCCTGAGGATGGGGACTGCACACTCACAGCCTGGCTGTCCTCATGGGGAAAACATTTGTCTTCTTTTGTGTGAACCCCATTTTTAAGCAAAAGATAGCTACCACTTAACACACTCCTGATTTCAAATCATGCCTATTGTCCCCTGTTCCTCTACCTGTTAACAACCTGCTAAATATTCCCCAAATGTGCCAGCAAAGGTTACAACTGTGCTTCTGACAGAGCAGCTAGTTTGTTACTTCACAATAATATAGTGCCAGGCAAATTACAGTACATTTACTGGGAACAGACACTTAACTTCATTATTCTTTCTCCTAAATGATTAAATTTATTTTTTGTATAGTAAAATGCAGAATGTGCTTGTGTCCGTCTGCTACTAATGGCATATCTTGTTCAAAAACATTGTCTGGGTACTTTTTCATTTCCCACTAACAGGTTGACAAAAGTTTTACAACAATAGGGTAATATAAAGAAATAAGGAAAAAAATATCCTTATATTACTGGGTGTGTAACCATTCCATCATTCAACTACTCCCTATTTATAACTACATTTTAATACCAAAAACATTCCTTTTTGGTTTGAATCCATTAGGTCTTGCTAGGATTTGATAACATATTCATTTCTTTCATGAAATCCTGTGCACTAGTAAGTAAAATTTCTACTTCCAGCTATGTTCTGAATCTTCACAGAACCCTTCATAGCCCCAGGACTTCCTGGCCTCCAGTCCGCTCCTTTGTAGGTGCTGTTTTCTGTGTTCATCAGCACAGTGAAAGGAAGGATGTGAGCCTAAAATATGCATCATGTAACGACCTAATGTAAGAAAAGCATCACAACCATCTCACCACATTATATGACAGACTGCGACACTTCAAATCCTATTTGGCCTGTGTCTACCAGCTAGTTCTTATTGCCTCTGAGGAAGAACACAACAGGAAAGGTATTAGAAAAGGAAGAATTGCTGAAACTATTAATATAGTGCACTGTTTAAATCATCTGATACCACATACAACCATTAGGATAAAAGTTTTCTTCCAAAGTACAGGATTTAAAAAAAAAGAAAAAAAATCACTAATCAAACGTTACTTACAGGTTTTTCATAATGGAATAAAAACAATTTTCTGTAAATACAGCATATGCTATCAATACTGTAACTTTGGAATCAGTTACTGTTTCAACAAATAGTACTGAAATAGAGTTATGAAGTCTAATATTTCAAACAAGCTTGATTGCAATCAGTATGATATAAACATGTCTTTATAATTACAAGTCCATAAGAATATTTTATGATCATTTATGCAAAACCATAAAACTATCAGAAATAAGAATGTATGATTTTATTCACACATTCACTGTAACTGGGATCACACTGTGGAAATATGACTTCTATGTTGCAGTGCTCATCAGCGGCATGCAGCATCCATCACTTTGGATTGCTTGAGAGATGGGCTATCTAGGAAATAAAATTTCTTCCATAGTGTAGATAACAGTTTACAAAGAACTGAAGTGATTAATAGTTGAAAAGTGCAGTATACCTTTGGAAGTTCATTCTGGCTAAGACAGCAGCAGAGTTACACTGAACTATCTGAATAAGAAATCTCAAAGGCATCTTGATATGATATTAATATTTATTTTATTGGACTTCTCCCTGTTCTAAAAATCCATGCAGTGAACATGACTGGAAAGATCAGTTCCTTCTGTAGGGGAGGTTGTCTCTGGAAACATCTCCCTCCAGAGGACCAACGTATACCCTCCATGAGGATGCACAAAAGCATATAAAACTATATTGAAAATTATGCTGTTAAACCCCAAGATGCTTACTTAAGGCAAATTAAAAAAAAGAGAGTACATCTCTCTGGGACCCTCTACATTGTAAGTATTTTATGGCTGAGGAACCTCAGAAACCTGATTGCTCATGTACATAAAAAATTGAGTAGTAGTCCTGATAAACAAGACTCAAGTCCTTTGTGTGAATGTTTGCTCAGAGCATGACAATAGAAGTGGCAGTACCACAAGCAAGGTAGGTATAGGCTTTGAGGAATGTGTATGTACGCTGTTCAGCTTCCTCCAAGTCTTGCCTGACTACAACTCATAGAAGTCACCCCAAGACCTCCCCAGCTCTTCCTTTTCTTTTCTGGGCACAGCAGCCCAGATGTGCTGTTTCAGAGATAAATGGGCTCACCTGTGTCACTCTGCAGTGCCCATTTGTGAGGTAATGTTTTCATGAGGATCAAAACTGAACACAAAAGGTCCTGTGGGCATGAAGTCTTTCAAAATTAAGTCCACTTTTGGCTATATTAGAGTTAGCTTGACTGAGCTTTTATAGAGTTGACTTGAAATCTTTCTTTAGCAAGAGGTTAGAACTTCAGAAACTAATAGCATGCTTTAATCTCTGTTTACTAATGATCTTTTTTAATGAGTCAAACAACAAAAAAAAATCTATACACTAAAGGATTTGGAAAGGTTTTGTATTTTTTTTTCCTCTGGAAATATAGTTTAAGGATAAGATACCATAGTTCACACTAAACCCATAATTAAATAATAACAAGAGAGAAACTGCTGCAGGAAGTTAGGATTTTGAGCAGTGAAATCATTGCTTTTGCTCAAAGGTATTTAAAAGGAGTGAATGGAAATTAATTCATCATTTCGCAATAGAGTAGAAATGAAAGCATTCAAAGGAAAACTAATTTTAATTTTCTAATGCTGATTTATATTTTAATTATATAATGCTTATTTACAATTATAATTTTCCATGTGCTTCTAAGAACAGTAACATTGTAAAGGAAAAGAGTTATATATATTCTTACATCAAACCTAGGAGCTAGGCATTAAACCAGAAATTCCTCTGTGTGATGCAACTTTTTAAAAATGCAGCATTAATTTATCAACATACATCTTACATTCAGTAATCCAGAATCACTGTAAAACTGTATTTTTAGGGAAAAGAGATCATGTTTGGGAAAATATGGGTAATAACAACCCTGTAGAACCTGTAAGTCTTCAGAACCTTACATATTTATTAGGTATTTCAATGCATTGGATCTATCCTTTTGCTTAAACTGTTTTTAATTTTGAAAGACAGCACAAATTGTCAGGCTCCTCTTTATCTTGTCCTATAATGCCATTTAGTGAAGCTGTTGCTGTTACATAAGCACCGGATTTAACAAATTTTCTTCACACTTTATTTCCTACTTCTCTTCTTCCCACAGAGTTTAGCAGTGTCTTTTTTAAGCCTTTTTTTTTTTTTTCCCGTCACTTTAGCCCCCTTTTTAGGGAGGGGAGGTAGGGTGAAGATGTCCTTTTATTTTCAAGAAAAGATTCTTTATAAATACCGCTGTGACAAATCCATTACACAGCACAGAAGCGATCAGCATGGTGCCAAACTCTGGCTGAGAACTGAAGGTCCAAACTAGCGCAGTTCCAAAAGATCAATGGGACACACTTCTAAACGGCAAGAGTTTTAACTGGCCCTATACAACACTAAAAGAAAATAAAAGATCAAATGGTAGGTTCTAAGACAGAAATAAATGTGTGTTTGTTTCTGCCCTCCTGGTCCACTCTTTAAATACAACTGAGGAAAAAAATACATTAAGGGACAACAAAGGAAATCCAAGCAGCTGAGATCTGCATTCTTTCGATAAGCTGTACTCTGATTCACAGCAAACTTTAAACAGCACAGGTAATTAACCTTATAGAAAAAAAATACCAGGGGACAGGGTAGATATTCTCCCACTTGTATTCTTTCTAAAAAGACTGGAGCTCTTTATTGAATTTATTTATTTTTATATTGTCAGTCCAGGAATAAGTTATGAGACAAATCAAGAAACTGGAGGCGAATATTGTCTTAGGGGGAAAGAGAGGTCTATTCCCTATGCTGAAATCTTGATGCTTCGGTCAGGATATGTATATACGCTTTTCACACCTAATACAGTTCATTTAAATAAATTATTGTGAAGAAACAAAGCTGTTCAGATTCAGGTACTGACCAGGTAACTGCTGCTGAAAAACTCTCAAATATCAATCTTACTCTTCTCAGATTGTTAGCATACAATAATATATTGACTGGATTGTACTGGGCAAATTTCTTATTTCTTTCTCAGCAATATGTTTCTCAGATATCTCCTGCTGACTTTAAAATGAGATATCTATTTAAATCTCCCATATATGGTGCTGGAAGAAAACTTTGATGTCTTAAATATCTGAAAGTCTTAACATCTGCTGTTTACTTGCATGCATCTTGCATTAAGGAAGAAAAAAGTCTCACTTCAGAAGCCAACAGTTTCACAGTTGTTTTAGAATACGAAGTTTTGAGTTTGAAGTGAAGTGCAGCCATGACTCTACTTACTGAGTAGGTTTTGTGTTGTTTTTAGTGGTGTTGGGCTTTTTTTTGGTTGTTGTTTTTTGTTGCTTGGTTGTGGGGTTTTTTTGTTTGGTTTTGGTTTTTAGTTTGTTTTGTGTTTGTTGGGTGTTCCATTTGTTTGTGGTTTTGTTGTTGTTTGGTTGGCTTTTTGACAGCCCGGGTTACTCGGATTTTATTTCACCAACAAATACTGATAGAAAAGATAACATGTTGTTTCATCTTTTTTAAGGAAATAATGTGTTCTGTGATTAAAAAGCTTTCACAAAGAACCTTCCAAAATAAGTTTCAGCATTTGATACTTCATATTTAAATACCAAACCTGTGGCAGAGAAAAAATGCAAAGCAACACTACTTGTGTTTGATACCTGCCTTTCCTTGCTACTAGAAAAATAAATTTCTAACTTCCTTTCCCTTATGGATTGCACACATTTGAAATTAAATCAAAGTACATAAAAGACAGAAAACTCTCTGGCATATTTTAATAATCCCAAGAGATAAATTTATGAGCAGGAACATTTATGAATATGTTTTAGTTACATAACAAGTTGCACAGAAAGAAGATAATCTAGACTATCAGAAAAGTGTTGATGAAAGAGATTCATAATTTAAAATAGTGAATGTATATCCTAATTCACACTTTAAAGACCCTCAGGCTCTTACGTAAATCATTTTTTCTTTATCTCTTATTATTATTCCTCTGTCCTTCTAGTCAACCCTGGAAATATCACAAAACACACTACAATAACTAGCACAATAGGTTTCTTCTCCCAGACTGCCTTCCCACCCCCAAAGAAGGAACTTTCCTGGTAAAAATTTAGATCCCAAAGCCACTCACTTCATATCAAGTCCTTTCACCACCACATACATGTTCAAGGAAGCTAAGACTAACCTGTAAGTACAGCGGGAACATTTCTTTTAAATAGGGTGAGTCATATTTGGATGGTCCTGAAAAAGAGCTTTCATTGTATGTCGTCTTGAAATGTTTCTCATATTGCCCAACAGAAAGCTTAATTCAGATAGCGAGAAGCAACAAAGAATACTTTTCCTTCTTAAGTTCTCACACTGAAAACAGCTTTTCTCCTCCTTGGTGCTACATATCATCACCAGCTTCAGCTAGAATCTTAAAGACACATAAATCAAAAAGCTGTCACTTTTTCTAAAAACATTTGTACATAGCGGCAATACAATTTTCATGCCTGACAACATAATGAAACACTTCTGTATAAAAGCTGCTAGAAATGTTATTTGTTTGACTCAAGTGACCAGCAGCAGAAGGACAAGCTCTAAGGTGCTTGTCAGGGATGTCCACTGTCTTCTACAACTACCTATGGTCTAGAAGAGATGAAGTAAACGGTATTACTTCCGTAAACAAGGTCTATCCAAGGATGGTGTACAAGAGGCTCAATGTCACTTGATTAACATGTTCATTGAAATAGCGTCCATCCAAAATAAATCAGGTTAAAGTGTAGCCGCTGCTGTAGAAATGTTTAGGAAGAGTTCCTGCTGCAGAGAGCTCATGGTGTGCATGAAGAGTGAGACCCTGAACGCAGCTGAGCTGTTCCTTCCCACAGCCGGTTACATCAGAGCAGCTGATAGACCCTTCCCCCCAGCCTCTCTGACTGACAAGCCATGGTGCTGCACCATGGCCATCACTCAAGCTGGGTGGCAGCAACCAGCCAGTACAGCCATTTGCAAAATATTTTCCTGGTTGCAGTATCTGACACAAGTACAGTACATGATTGGTGCAGTTCTAACAGTTTGCCTTCAGGGAAGGGTTCACTCTTAATCCAAGATAAATACTTCCCACCCCAATGGGAGAGGGAAAGGGGGAAACTGAAATACAGCTTCTTCATCCCATTTCAGCAGGGTGAACAAAACGGTACCCAGGCAGCTGTGACCTGTCCCTCAGGGCTGGCAGATGGGTTTTCAAGGAAGTGTTCCCAAATGCAAAATGTTGGACTACACACAGAGGCAAAGCCGCACACAGAGGCAGAGCCATCTGTTTTGAAGGTGAAAAAAGTGCAACCAGAAAATCTTAAAAGGGACCTTCTATATATCAATGACAATAATAATAAACACCTGTCTCTGATCAAGTATTTTGATTACCAGAAAAGAGGTTATTAATATGAAAACAAACATAAAGAACTTTGCTAACGCTGCATCAGGTAGGAGTAGTAACAGGAAATAAAATGTATGTCTGCTGTATAAAAAATGCAAGAGAGATGTAAAAGATAAAAGGAGGAGAAAAAAATTGAAACAGAGTGATTTATTACCTAGTCAACTAAATTTAAATTTGCATTAATGTTAAATGCTTTTATGACTCTTCACAGGCACTGAAAACTGTAATGAATGTCTCTAGACACAAAGAGCCAAAGTTAATTCATATATAAACTATTCAGATATTCTTACTGGAACTGACAAAAAAATTGGTGAGCTAAAGAAAAAGCACTTTGTGAGGTCAGTCAGAAATAACACAGATGAATCGGCAGCATGAGAACTGTCTCAAGTAAGAAAGAACCAAAAGGACGGGAAGTATCTAGAGAACAAGGAAATAAGTGACCTGATGAGAATCACTGCATTTAGAGAGAAATTGAGAAGCTACAGTACTTCAGACAGTTCTTCTTGATTTTTAGAAACTGTAGAGGAATACACTACACAAAATAAATTTTCTAAATAGAAGAATACAATTCGGTGATTAGATTATAATTAGTTCATATCCCAGACTGGTACATTTCAGACTCATCAGAAAGGAAATTTCAAGTTTTCTTGCCAATTCAAACTGAGAAAACTGCAAGAGCAACCCTAGCTCTGATTACTTGATGTAATATCTGGCTCCCCTCTGCAGGTGAACAGCTACTTTGTGTCTCAGCATTTTATGCCCAAATCCTTATCCAGGCTAGTTTCCTGAAATTGAGATCCCCACCTTTCTAACCACACAGCTGTGACAGAAACCTCTGCTGCCTCTGAGGTTTGGAGCCTTGATGGTTACACTGGAATTACAGAATACACAGCAGTAATAAAAAGCAATATAGAGCTAGTGAACATGAGACATTATAATTTGTCTTCAACATTTGTTTAAATGACAACAACAAAAAAACTCTAACACAAATCACAACCTCCTGCCAGCTAAACACAACATATCCAAACAAAAAACTAAACATATTTAAATTAATACAGAAAAAAATCCCATGTACCCCACATATGCATCCACAAGTCTAGGTTGTATAACCAATTCAAAGCTCAGTTTCCTTATTAAAAGTGCCAGTATTATTAATAATAATTGCTTCATTAAAGACTTTGGTAATTAGCTCTGCTTATGTATAATAAAAAGTGTCCTCATTGAGGTTTGCACATATAACTCTGCTTCTTCACAACTTCATCTGAATCAAGGGGGAAAGTTATTACTTCTATGAACATAATATTAACTTAATATGCACAATTAAAGTCTAATTAAACTGAAAAACCTGAAGTTCTCTTGGATGTTATGGGCTACCAAAGAAACAGTTACTGCTAAACTTTCACCTAGTATAAATAAGCCACTCTCAAAAAGAACAGCAAAATGTAATGACAAAAAGCCCTGATATTCTTGACACTCACACTTCAGGATGGGAAGCAATACCAAAACCAGCACTGATATAATTGCTCACAGACCATGTCAGTGCATTTGGTGCTCATCATTCTGAGACTATGTGACACTTGATAATTGCTAAACACCAAATACACTTATACTGGTCTCGGGGAACCTCTCACTCTTGTGAAGGTTGCTCCCTTCTGAACCTTTTGCAGACAGCTGAGTGGTACGGCTGATGTTTGCAGCATGGCAGGGAGAAAGCCAGACAGTGGTCAGACCTGCAGCTCTGAGGACTCTGGGCTTCTGCATCCCACTGTGTTAGACACAACCCTCATTTTGATGAAAAGCAGCTTGTTAAAGCTGCTATCAGCTGAGAAAGTGATGGGAATGGGAATAATGAAATGCCTCAGATAATTTGTCTGTTTGTGAGCTCCCTAGCTCTTCAAAAGACCAATGCCAGACACTTTCTGTATCTGAAGGCAACCAATCTTCATAAATAAAAGATACACACAGAAATCCCAGATCTTGACAGAAAACAATCTATGAGAATATCAGTATTAGGCTGCTGTTAACATAACTGTCTCCTCTTCAAGGATACTAATTCAAGTTCTACTTCAATCTGTAAAAAACCCAAAGACTTACATCATGCACTTACTTGACAATTAATATACTTCTCCAAACACTTTTTGGGCAGAAAGATAAGCTCTACTAATGAAGGAACAAGCAAGGAACATATTGGTCTACTGTTCAAGCACTGCCAGAAAATGTTAGAGGAATTATTAATATTTCAAATGGAGAGTCATGTTCAGCTAAAATAAAATTGTTCTATTTCTATCCTAAATTTTTTTTGGTTCAAAATGTTATTTAAACTTGAGAGTCTGTTTTGCTACTAAGCAAGCAGAGATGATTCTGATAAAATACTTATTCAGAAACAGCATTTTTTTCAAAGAGTGAAAGCATTCATCAAACGACATGAATTTCCATGTATTTTATAGTGATCATCAGATACAGGAAATCAGACTTTTTTTTTTTTTTTTTGTTAACTAAAGAAAGCTTATCTTAATCCTAAACCCACATTCTCTTCCCAATGAAAATATGTAATTGGTGCAATTTTACAAATATATGAAGAACCATGTTCAGGAATACTGTGAGCCATATCAGAAGTTTGTAAAGATGTAACTCCCATGAAATCAAGCGTGGGAGTAGCCGCATAGTGTGTGGAGCCTCAGTCATCCTACAGAAACCAGCTACTGAAATTAAAGGGTTTAGACACAGCAGGCTAGCAACAGTATTTTCAAGAATGGCAGCCATTTAGGAAACAAGGGATTGTGGCAAAGAAGATGCAATTAGTGTAAATAAAACTATGCTTCTCATACCCCTTTCATATGGTTTCTGATGATTTGACTCCATGTATGCATGGTGACCTTATAGGCTGTGGAAAGAAGTTCATTGTGTGGTCTCCTATTCCATGTTATACTGCATCCTTTCTTTGCTTAATGTTTCAGATGGTTTTCCTAAAGACATGGACAACAACATACAAATGACTTAAAGGTTATATATGCTGCACTATTCCACCTAGTGAGCATTAAACAGAGTACGTTGCTATGAATCTTTGTCAGCTCTGGTATCTACCAGTACTGGATAAAGTCATCAAGGCACAGTCAGCCCAGAAAGACCAACACGTACAAGTGATCTGCATTTGTACAACATACTGGGTTTAGCCCCAGTACACTTTGCACTGGATTGTAACATACCAAGGTCGCTAAAGATCAGAGTTGCAGCTGAAGGTAAAACTTTCATGGCCATGTTGTTGCCATGCACGCGTTTAGTGGTGTCTTTTAATGAAGCCATGGCTTGTGCTCTTATTTACAGAAACAAAGCAAAAAACCACAACAAACAGAAAAAGAAACCCAAACTCTTTCTGTTAATTACTTCAGGACCTCTACCACGCATTTAAGAAACAATAACAAATTACTGAAGTGTGCTAAATACTTTAATGCTGTAAGTGATGGTATTTACATTCACAAAAAAATGCTAGTGAATTAAAAGGATGTGTTTAGTAGTATTTGCAGTTGTGAACATATATTGCCTTTAACGGTCAAAATTCAGTAGACTTCTAATGAGAATATAATCCTGAAATAAATACTTAGAATTTTTCACCTTCTCCCAAGGAGAAATTACTGAGAAATACTTAAGTGAGTGGCACAATGGCTTCTTAGGTCTTAGAAGAAAAAGGTTATTTCATTTGAATCAATCAGCAATGAATATTTCCTATGTGTAGAAAAGTTATATCACTTTCTGATGCTCACAACTTTCTGAGGTACTATAGTGCTTAAAGTAAGTTAAAACATTTTCATCCTTTTGCCACAGACAGTACCTTCATAGGTGAAAAAATTTGGAAACATGTAACTACATCAGTAGAAACAGTTTCCCCTCCCCCTTTTTTATTGCCTAAATTAATTCTGTAAACATATGGGGTGGAGTTACTTGTTTGTGGTGTGTCGTGCTTTGGGGGGGGTATGTGTGGGGATGGGAGGGATTGTTTTGGGTTTTGTTGTTGTTTGGTTTTTTAAGTACCTCTTTTTCCTGTTAGAGTTGAAACTGATTACTATATAATTTACAGCAGAGCTGTATAAACTCCTTTGGCAACATGCATAAGGGATGGAGACCTTGTAATGGAAGGGAACAAAAATAACCTACTGGAAAGCGTAAAAGACACCAACAGCCACTCTCGGTGGGTGTTGACCTCTCTATAACACCAAGGGAGTTTGTGAGCCTGAGTATTAGTATCTAAAGCAGCTGATGAGGTAAACACAAGATAGACCAGTGTCGGTGTTCACTGGGTAGCCCTGAGTTTTGTGAACATGAACAACAGGGTTGCTGCTTTTCTTCAAACACACCCACCCAACCTTGTAATATCAGGTCAAAATATGCCCACGGGCAAGCAGTGGGCTTCAGTTGGGCGCCGATGGGGCCACATCTGCAGTGCAGGCATGCTCACACACTTTGGGGTCATGGCCAGAGGGTAAAGAAGCTGCAGATAGAGTTGGGGAGCTATTTGAGCATCCTGCTTATGTAAAGATCCCCCGAGACCTTAGAAAGCTGACATTCTTAAATCTTTCTGTGTTCAAGGAACATTATGTTCCTCCACTCACTTATCAAGTTGTGCATGGCTTAGTGGTTTTATAGCATAGCTATCCAGCTCCACTCAGGTTTGGGTCTCTACACTACTGCCTTGCCACGAAAGGAAGAAAAAGCCCTTCTGTATATACAAAGGTGCTCACAGGCAAATAGAAGACAATCAGAACATCTTTAAGTTGTTGAAAGCCAAAACAATCGCAGCTTTAATAAAACAGCATGTATTAAAAACAGAACAAACACCCTGTTTCTAACACAGAAAAGTTCTTTAGGTTTCTGATTAAAGTTTCCAGGTTAAAAGCAGCACAAACATCTTTCAACTCTGTTTTTTACTTCTATGTGTTCTTAGCCAGTGAATTTTATTAATGAAAACTGTATTGTTTCTGAGCAAATTGCCTTTAACAAATTAATTACAATTTCAGGATACTGTAAGCAAATCTGAAGCAGTTCCCCTCTCCCCAACCAGTCCTCTATCTTTTGCATACATTAAGTTTTCTATTCATTGTAAGAATATGTAAGCATGATACTCTTTGTTTTAGTGAAAGTATAATTCACCAAATGTTGTTTTCAATTTTGTGCCACTAATAAATCCATCCTGATCTGCTTGAAACTGCATGAACTGCCCAGATTTTCCCCAAGATATCTGGGCAGCCATGTAAATGAATGTTACATGGCAGCAAACCAGTCCAATCACCCATCAAACACCACCACATGGAGAAAAGCTGGTCCCTGGAAGGTCAACTGTTTTCTGAGTACGGGTCATGACACAACTAAAATAAAATCTACTTGATACACCTCTTAAACAGAAAAATTAATCTTTCAAAAATGCTTGTTTGTTTTTTTTTTTTTTTATGCTCATAAACTACTGTGTTGGATTCACTTAATCAGGTTTTGATAGTTGTGGGTGCTGCAGAGGTGACCTCTGTAAGAGACCTGGAGCTGCCTCCATGTCAGCCAGACCCAGTGCCAGTTGGCTGCAAAAAAGACTCACATCTGCTCAAAGCTGAGTCTGTCTGTGATGCAGCTCTGTGATAATGTATTTAAAGAAAGGGTTAAAAATGCTGTATTACAGCTGAGAGAGAGGAAAATGTGAGAGAAATGTGAGAGAAACAGCCCTGCAGACACCCAGGTCAGAGGGGCAGAAGGTGTTGCAGGCACCACAGAAGAGACTCCCCTGCAGCCCATGGTGAAGACTGTCCCCTGCAGCCCATGAAGATCCACAGAACATAGATCCACCTAGAGCCCAGGGAGGACCATATGCCAGAGCAGGTGGATGTGCCCTGAAGGGAGATTTGGTCTATGGAGACCTCTTGCAGGAGCCACAGCCTATGGAGAAGAGCCTTATACTTTGAGGCTACACTACATTTTTGTCCCCCGCCTTTGTTTCTAAATAATAAACAAGGTATATCTCTCTCTACTTCCTACATCTGCATAATAGTAAATATACAGCCCACACCAGCTTTCAAAATTGCATCTAGATCCAGTCACATTACCTAAATGCATCTTCTACCTCTCTCTGACAAACCAGTCATGTTTGGCTGATTTATTCCAACCTCTATAGACACAACAAAGAATGCAAGAGCAGTGCAGACTGATTTGCCTGCAGGGATTATTTCACAATTGCATTCATGGCACTGAAAGATGGTCTGAAAGATTTTACCAAACATTTATCAAAGAATTTTTAAAAAATAGTATTACAGAACAGTTCTCTTCTTTCAGCCCTGTCATGCTGTTTTAACCCATTCTATTGAGCTTCATGAGACACCTACTAAACTATCAAAGCTTGTTTCTCCCTTGCCTTCCTACCCTGAGGATAAAAAACAACCCAAGAAAACTCTCCAAATTTCAGTGCCTTTTTTTTTTTTAAACAGCAATAATAATAAAAACCTTTCTGTAAAGAAGAAAAAGAAAGTATCCTCTCTATTGCTTTCTATTTCTCCATTATAATTTGTTTTGTGAAATGTTGCATTTTCCAGCACTTCACTGAGAAAATTAAGTTATCACTGTTGGAAAACAAGGACATAAGGAACTTACTGATGTGTGATACACTCATTTTTCAGTATCTGTGAATTCAAGGACATGTCTACGTATTAGAGGAATAGGAAATCTTTCTGCTCATGAGATTTTCTGAATAAAATGAAACAGCTGATAAAATTATAACAGCTATTTATTGGATTCTATATTGTTACTAACTGTATTTCTGTAACACTATTCTATGCTACAGAAATACACTTGAATTTTGACAGGTGCACTGCAGTAGGAATAAACAGATTGAACTGGAAAAAATATTTCTTAAAATTATTTCAAACTTTTTCAGTTTTCCTGATTATCTGTTCTTCATACACACATCAAAGATGAATATTCCCCAAGGAAAATGGGGTTGGGAAGGAGAGATACACTATAAAAAAAATTTAAAAGTAAGCTATAATACAATTAAATGCAAAAGACTATTTAAGCCATGCAGGTATGTTCCTGAAACAGATATCTGAGTCAGCCCATTATGGAGCAAAAGAATCAACAGGATGATTTTTTTTTTTTTTTTTATTAAGGCCACAAGGAAAAGAAGAAAGTCTAAAAACATTTGCAGACATCCTTCCTTTTGTATCAGTTCAATGGGTGCAAAGGCACTGCAGAGAAACTGAGGCACTCTGGGTGAGTTCCTGTTTTGAGGAATTCACTACCAAACTATCTTATGGTTTGGCATCTCATGCCTTCTTATACATAGCAGCTTTGAGAAAATTTGGATAAATGGCTACTTGGCTCATTATTTACTAAAGAGAATGCTAGTGAGAAATAAACACTTTTTTTTCTTCTCATAAGCGTTTCCAGAGATAAAGTCTCCAAAAAGGGGATAATGCAACAAACTAATAAAAGAGAATAATATCTTTAGGACAAGATAGATTTTACACAGAAGTTCCTAAGCTGCTGAAGTATTATCACAGTGCTGAATTTTCACAAAATGCCCTTTTTCATAATTTGCTCTACTAAATACAGCAACTGCAGTTTATAAAGTAAGGTATTTTCAATATGGATAAGGTAATTTGATTTCCTCTTTCCAGCCTGTGAGGTCCATTTGAACCAATGTGCAGGGAATCTAAATGTTTCAATACTTTTAAAATTGCATATAAACTATTGTTGTTATTGTTTATGTTGCTGCTTTTAAAGAGTACTGTTTTAATCCTCCTTACTGTGTAATATTTCAGGGGAGACTTACAGGAACAAAACCACAGACTTAGTGATCGATGTAATTATACAGTATTGGATTCCACCATTCTATTTACATACTTGGCCATAAAAACGAAAGACTCATTGTAATTCCCTTCATCTAGAAGTAAGGCTATGAGAACATACAATCTCTTTCTAATGGAAATCAGAATTACAATTAGATCTAATAAAAAAAAAATCACTAGTAGCACTTTTTTTTTTCCTGAAAAAGATGCTGACACGGTAGAATCAAATAAGTTCAAAAGGACACATCAATTCCGTTGACATTTTTAACACAAAACTGAGAAGGCTGGCCTGCCTGCCCCAGGTTTTGCTGCCAAAATTTCTCCTGACCAGTTACCCCTAAAGGTCTCCTCACTTTTGCAAGAAGACAAACTTGTTGGAAATGAATTTTACCTCTGAAGAACACCCCTCAGATCTCCAGCTGGTAACTGGGCAGCCTACAGGTCCACTCAATCAGATACATGAGGAAATGCATACATTTTATATACATAACGCATTGTCACAGAGGCATGCCAGAAGTCGATTTAGGCAGGCAACAAAGCTCCAAACAGACTTTACTCTAGCCAGAACTGTTTAGCAAAGAAAATCAACTAGAAATCGGGTTTCTCCAAAACTATTCAGCATTCTGACATTATGAAACACGGGCTCAGAGAGTAGTTGAGAATATTATTACTGTATGACCACATAAGAATAACGAGGATGCACAGGGTGCAGGCCCCACTCACAGAAAGAAGAGGCTTCTCTTACCCAGGGAGGGAGGAACAAGGAGGGGGACAAGGGCTCCCTCAAGGATACATCCAGAAAAAATAATCACTCACGAAGGAGCAGGTGGGGGCTCAATCCCAGGAATACTCCTCAGATGGTGTCCCTGATCTGAGGGAAGGGGTCCAGCCACACTCCCGCCACTCCGAGAAAACTAGCCAAAAGAACGTGTTGAGTGCGGGCCCCATTTTATAGCCGGGTCGGAGCGAGCTGTGGGCATCACGGCCGTGGTCCGGAAGCTTCTCCGGGCCTGGGCACCTCATTGACTGAGGACCCTGTCTATTGACCGGAGGTCCCACCCCTCCTGCTCCCCTCAGCCGGGGGAAGGTGACCTGAGGAGCCACCGTGCCCTAGGATGGGGGGATATGACCGTGGGCACCCACCTGCCCTGAGAGCAGGCACAGTGGGGACAAAAGGTGCTAAAGAGCCATCAACTGCCCTGTTAAAGGCTCCGGACCTCGTGGGGGGTTGTGCGACTGCCACACAAATACAGACAAACACATCTCTAGTCTTCTAAAATACATTTTAACCTGAAGAGTTACAAGAAGTGGCACATTTAGGGATAATCGTTTTCTAAACATAAATGTTTTCTAAACATAAATTAGCGAAAAAAATAAAAATTCTGAGATAATCTGCTGAGGCATTATACTTTGAGATACTAATGCAGAAAATGAGGTCGAGGTGCTCCTCTCCTCATTTCAGTTCAAAGTTGATTTTCCTAACCTGGGGCAATTCTCACATTTTCAGTCCCAGAGGAACATATTAACCTCTGAACTGTTGCTTAAAAATTAAATACTAATGTCAACGGTCTTTCACCTCTCTGTACGCTCAGCGTTAAAGCTGGTGTAATCAGAACAGGTAAAAAAGATAGCACAGCCAAAGAAAGCCACATTTTAAAAACAGCTTAAAAATAAATCAAGCACTTACTTGGTTGGTGCTTTAAGGTTTCAGCCCTTCACACTTGCTCAAGAACAGGAACATTAGATACTCAGGTACTACAAAATAACCTAGAGCCTAAGTACAGATGGAATGAGCAATCATAAAGCCTAAATGTTTATTGTGGACACCTGTCTTGGTCCATGAGACTGTAGTCCCAGTACCTCTGCAAGAAAAAAGGAAGCTCGTTAAGGAAATGAGTTTATGGATTCATCATCTACTATTCAAAGCGATTAATTATCATGATACATAGGATCAACCAGTATTTAATTATATATACCTGTATAAACAGAACATGTATTTTTTTTTTTAATTACAAAACCATCATAAAAGATACAGTGCATAGAAAAACACATCAAGCAGTCACCAAAAGGCTTAGATATACCCCTTCCTAATGCAGAGTTGTTTACTTCCCAGGGAAGTGACATGATGCCTAATCTGTCCTCTACCAAAACAAAAAAATTAAAGGCCGGAGAAAATACAATGAAATATAGTCCCCTCCCTTCCCTGTCACCAGGAAGGTCTTACCAGCACAAAACAAAAACTCTCTTTTGCTTTCGAGCACCTGGTTCCTACTTGCTGGCTAAAGGTAATTAGCCTTTAATTATCACCAGTTACATTTTCACCTGCAACTCACTGGAAAGTCAGGCTGGCTCAATTAGCATATTCATCTCCCACCTGCAGGTGGTCAAGAAACACTTCTGCTGAGGGATTAACCTTTAATTTACCAATATTTTAGAGGCATCCTCAACTGAACCCACAAAAAGAAATCTGTACACAAGTGCACAGATTCTGAGGTCAAATTATCTGTTTTACTAGAAAATGATGCTGAGTGTTTCTCATACCCTTCTACAAGGTTAACCATGGGAAAAACCTTAAAATGTATTCACAGTAATACAAGTTGAAGTGGAAAAAAAAAATCAATGCACAGAAAAACTGCCCAAGCCTTTCCATTTTCTCTCACTAGTTTAATATTGCTACGTGAACTAGAGATTTATAGACATTGTTGATATATCAGTGAAAATACGAAGCATAGAGGTCTTGTGAATCCTAAGTTTCTGCAAGACACATAAAGATCTCAAAGGTAGGTGGTCTGATTCTCACTACCAAATACACATTTCATCAACCAATTTTCAGCTTTTACTGGGCTTATTATGAAATCTATTCTCCAGCTTAATTTTTGTTTGCACTACTATTTTTTTCAAAACAAACTAAATTTAGCAATTAAATCAGATGTTCTATTAACATGTTATTTTTTGCACTTAGGTGGATTTTAGGATCTAAATGTTTGCGGGCTAGGGCTTTAATTTTGCAAGCCAAGTGCATCCTTATGCAGATAGCACACTCAGATGTCTTCAAAAGGACTAACAGGGTGTGTAAGCACATCATTAAGGTGCATATTTTCAGGAGGAAGGCAAAGAACTATGAATTATTACAGACCAGGACATTGTTACCAATGCCTGGAATAATATATGCACAGCTGAAAGACAAATAAAATACACTACGATGATCATTAATATAGAAAGTCCTAGCTAAGGATTTATAGTATTTTTACATTTAAAAAAATACTTTTTGCATAAAAGGAACAAAATCACAACATGATCACAGATACAAATCTATTGTTTAAATTAATGAAGGGAATGGAGAAATCCCTCCATTCCTGAATCTAGGAACTTCTGCTGTTTTGTGGAGACAAAAAAATAAAAAGCCTCCTTCAAAATGCAACCTTTAAACTGAATTGCTATGGTCAACCTCATAAAACAATAACATTGAGCCAAAATAATATTTTTACTTTCTGCATATTTTTGTTTCTCATGCACTACAATAGATCTTTATGCCACAACTTTAATTCAAATAAGACCGTGTTGAAAAATTATGCAATAAAAATTAATAAAATTTATAAAATATGTTATGAAATTGGTTGTATTGGGTTCAGCACAACTAGATCACAATCTCATTTTATTATCATTTTATTGATTTTATTAATTAAAAATGTAACTATTAAAATAATGTGGAGACAAAACACTATAAATCACCATTTTGAAATAATATCAAAACAAGCTTAAAAGCATAGTGATTCTGTGTTCTCTTTATATGCAAATAGATTTTTCTTTCTCCTACATGTAACCCACAATTTACTACTCACAAATAAAGCCTTCAGTGGTAAAAAGGTTTTCATGATAAACACTTCAATTTATAATAGCTAAAATATTTCTGAATGTTTTCTAAAAATTGTTGGGTTATTTTTTTTTTTTTTAATCTGTAAACAGTATTACAGTCTGTATTTTACCTCTTCATAGATGCAGAAAGGTTGACTACATTTCTCATCTGTGCTAATACCTTGAGACACCAGGATAAACAATAGCTTAGAGACTAATGCACCTTTTCAGCCTGTTAGATTTCTTTTTTTTCTTTTTTTTTTTTTCCAGTATAATTCAGATACACAAAATTAGATTTCTGAAGGCTTAGTCAGATATTTAACTCACAAGACTTTGATTTCTTTTGAATCAAATTTATTTTTTTGTTTCAACTAGTGATTCCATCCATAACTTGAAAAACCCTTTTCACAGAGTTTAAGCAAAACTAATTAAAAAAAAAAAAAAAAAAAAAGTTTTCCTGTGGGAACTTAACAAGATAGTATTTTTCAGTAAGATAATTTAATCAAATATTTCTAGTTATATTCATCATGCCTTTTTGTCTTGCTGCATACAAATAGACAAGAACATTATTGTGAATGTGCAATGATTTTTTGAAGTAGTATGAAATATGTGCAAAATTAAAATAGTTTAGAAAAACAAAAGGGCTACTTACATTAGAATGGTGGAGCCATTTTTTTTTTTTCCCATGGCTAATAAGCTCAAAATGACTTTATGAGACAATCATACATCAAACCAGAAATATTTCTGGGCTGAAATGCAAAGTCCAATGACCATATTTTTCAACAAATGAGAACAGGGAGATGATATAAGGATGATAACACTGTAGCAAAACTACAACCTTAATGGTAGGATGATACTTTGTTGTGTTGCCATATGAAGTGAGGACTGCCAAAACAGTTACCTATGTATTCTGTAGACATAGTAAATTGGAAACTACAATTTGTAACAAGTTATTTCTGTGGTAATGCCCAGGGTAAACAGGTCACCTGTCATGCGCACATCCTTGACATACTATCACCAATGCTACCATTAAATAATCTTACTTAACATTAAAGAAAGACAGATTTGTAAGGTATAGAATGCCAACAGAACTCCAGAGAAACAGATATAAAGTTAAGACAATACTGTAAATAGGAAAGAGGCTGACAGTTTGAAACAAATTTTAAATAATTTTATGAAGCATATACTAATTAAGGTAACATATAGACTAAAAATGAATGAAGATCCTAGGAAAGCACTTACTGGAAAATCTATGAGAAAACACAAAACGCTATTCTAAAAAAGAATTGTGAATCAAATTTTTAGAGGAGAGAACTTTAAGTTCTTAGGACTTTTTTTTTTTTTCTAATTAAGCTTATATCAAGCCATATGAAAGATATGAAGACGTATATTTCAAGGTTGAATGTAGTTCTAAACACAATATAGCTATAATCCAGGGCAAAATTATTAAATTTCTAAAGCAAAAAATTCTAAACATTTAGAAATATCTCACAATCTACTGCTAGAAAAAATATTTAAATAATCCAGCTGATTCGTCATGTTCATGTTATTTCCTTCTTTCGTAATCCACTCAGTATTTTAACATTTCTCTCCTGGGTTTAAAAGCATGTATGCAGTAAATACTGCTACCATCCAGAAAACAACAACAATACCACGTATTTTAGGTCACATTGCTATGACATAGAAAAGGAAGTTTCTTCAAAGAGAAATATGACACAGTTCCTTTTCTTACATGGATGTTACAGTAAACATATGATATTCAAAGCACGTTTTCTATACCAAGATAGAGCATAATTATAGTTCGACACATTTGGCTGAAATTCAAACTAACTGTCCCCTACTAAAGGCACCAACAGCATTTGCTTTGACTCAAATTATTGCAAAATTTCAGCACATAATACAACACATCAATTTCTTGACACTTTCTCCAAATTGGCTTTTAACGGTAATTTATCTTTTCCCTTTTTTAACACTTTCTTTTTACTTCACTATTACTAATGTTTCATTAAAATATTCTACATTTAATAGAATCCTTTTTCCCTAGCACAGAATCCAAACTTATTAGATGCAACAGTAGTTGTAGATGTTTAGAGCTAAGAAATGTGAAGTTAGTGTTTTCAGAGATACTTTAAATTTGCCTGATTCTATTTAAACTATATAAACTTTTATTTGCCTGATTTTATTTGAAGTTTATAAGTTTTATTAGAGTAAGCTCCAATTACATATATTTTAAGTGTACCCTTATTTTTGACAATCCAATGAATATATTTGCATATGAATTTCATTAATAATCAACCTCCAGCAATCCTTGCTGTCCCAGGTCATCAGCAAATATCCACACGTATAACCCACTAGCGTTACAGTATCTTAATAAGCTTTGATATCACATTTTGAGACTTTATCATTCGGTAAGTAATCAATAATGCATATCAATCAAAAGTGATTCTTACGTGGACAACAAATTTTCTGCATGGAACATGTGAGAAGAGCTTCTGTGGTCTATCAATGCTCAGTAAAATGCATTATTCACATATTCATTTTCCAAGAAAGCTTGATCTGGTTGACTGCTTCAAACATTGAACATATGCATCTTGGATTTTGCCTACAGCTTCACTTGCTAAGTATGTGAAGTAACAAATTTTTTTTAATTTTTTTTTTTTTTTTTTACGTATGTAAGGCACTTCTGTGATTCTGTGGAAATACTGTTTATATAAGATATAAAGAATAAATGATCAAATGTCCTGCAGCATGTAAAAGATGACAAATATTACTACTTTCAAAATGAAAATCCATCAAGCAATCCAGACCATGTTCAGGAATCTCTGTGAAGGACATAAGCATCCATGACCCTGCTGCTTCTCCCTGCAAACACAAGGTTCATGCATAAACGAAGGTTCTTCTCCAGAACAAGTCAGCTACAACAGACAATGACCAAATATTTTATCATGTTTTCTCTCAAATTCTAGAGAAAGAAAAACAGGTCTTTCATTCTGAGCTGCTAATGCTGCACCAAGGCAAGTAATTGCATTCTCAGCCCAGTAAACTCAACTCAGCTGTAATTAAACAAATCGGCTAATTATTCAATCAAGGATTCTGACTTATTGTGTTTTGTTGTTGTTGGCTTCCCTTCTATCTATTTGATACATTATACATGCTACTATTTGAGGATTAACCAGTCACAAAAATGGTGTACATCATTAAGCAGATTCTCATTAAATTTTAAAGTACCATTTCCATTTACTTTGGCAAAGTAATAATGAAGAATATATTGTGGATTTCATCTGAGAGTTAATAGGATCATTAAACTTCAAAAGTTTGGTATAACTGAATAAAAAATTATTTTATTGTCATTGTAAAAGATGAAGAAAGAAAAAATGTAGTGGAAAAGATAACTAGCTGAACATCATCTCCCTTAAAACCCTAGCTTCACCTTTTACCTTTTCAGATATTTTCTCTTTGGAAGGTAGTGGTGCTAATGATATCATGAGGCTGTGACTAGAACTGGAAGGAAAAAAAAAAGTTTCAGAAATTGATTATTATTAAAGTATTATTTTGAAATAATTTACTGTTTCTTTCCTCATAAACACACAATTCATTTCTTGGTAAGTGAAAGTAGCCAGTGCTTTTCCCCACATTTGTGGAATCAGAGCTGCAAGGGACATCAGTATAGCTTGCACCTTCTCCTATCTAAAGGGAGAATCACCTCTGTTGGTGGTGAGGGCTCCACCAGAAATCCCAAAGTTTCACTGTATGTGACTTTAGAGAGCTTGGTGGCTGTTTTGTTTGTTTTTTTGAAGTCTAAGCTGAATATTTCTATCTAAAAGCTCTTGCTGACTCGTGATGGATACAGAGATTGTATTATTCCTCTACTCAGAACAGCTTTCAAAAAAAAAAAAAAAGCATCTTTTGCTATTTTGGAAACTGATAATCATTCATTTAGACCCCTCGTACCCTCCCAGTTTTCTTTATATTAAAGAACTTAACTAACTAAATACTGTAGGTCATGTTACCTGCAGTTCTGATCTTTTTTGTTCCTCTCCTTTGCACTTTCTCCAATTAGCCTACATTGTACATCTCTTTTAAGGTCTAAACGGGTAACAAATCTGACATCCTTTAAATTCCTGCCTGTGTATTGAGTAAAATACGAGATATTTCTCTCCAGCGTTTCTTACAGAATTATATATGCTTTTGAATTAAAAATGGGAAAAAGTGATGTGATATTTTCCCTCAAATTTTTGGTGACTTTAACTTCCAAAAACATCCCTTCAATTTTCCTTTTCATTGTGTGTAGGAACCGCTAGGTCTTATACAAGCTGACTTCCCTATTTGCAGATAGTCATTCCATTTAATCCCCAAACTCCATCTCTGATGAGTAGGTCATTTTCCTGCCTAAGAAAAATAAGATGGTAGACTGCTTCTGCATTTCTTGTTTTCTTTGTTGTTTATATCATCTTGCAGCTGCGGCCTTTGTTGTGTTTGTCTCTGGCAGATTAAAGAGCTTCTTGGAACCTCTCAGTGTTTTTGTCTTTCTAATACCATATTTATATATTATAATAAGGTCACTTCTCATCTTCTTTCAAAAGAATGTGTCATTTAATATATTGAATTGCCAGAGACTGGACCTTTTTTTTTTTTTTTTATGTTCTTCTCCTCCCTGTAAAGCTTGCTGCTTCTGTTCCAATGCAGAATAAAAACAAATGCTGCATTACTCCAGCAAAAAGGAAATTCTTACTTTTCTTAATGTTACTGTGGAATAAAAGGAACTCAAGAAGGGGAAAGAAAAGACAGGATCTAACAGTCCTGTATAATAATTTTGTGACAGAATTTGTGGCTGACATCGCACTTATCTATTTATCAACTAAACAGATGAAGCCTTAGCTTGGACTTTTACAGACAAAATAAAAGGGCAGGGATCTTTCTTTTACCTTTATAAGTAATTGCTGTGAATGATATAATCCGCAAAAGACTATAAAATGTCTTTTTCTGTAGAACTTATAAATGGTAAATCTCATAAGCTGGATCCTTGGTTACAATACTTAAAACAACTTTTAATTTTTAGCAAATGGGACCTAAACCTCCATATTTGGTAGCATATATGAAATTTTCCTTTACAATTGCTATATATAACTATTCAGGATAGCATTTGAAATATAGCACACTGCAATTTGTTAAAAAGGATGAGCGAAAAATGACTGATAAAGCAAATAATCTTAAACTGACTTTTGTAATAAACAAAACAGAAACATGTTATTATGTAAAAATTAGTTGTCCAATTATATAAGTAATCAGACTTCTGTTTTGCTAGCATATATGAAAATAGTCTCTTTGCCAATGAATTAATCTTATATTTATAAATGTGTGTTTTCTAACTAGGTGGAATTAAAAATTAACCTATAAGGCACCAGTAGATGTTGAAAAAATGACTGAAGACTGTGTGCTATGTTTACACAACATTACTGATATAACTATATAGGAATGAATAGTGAATAAAAATAGATGGTATGGGAGTTAAGTACTTTTGCAAAGAACAAAGAGAAATAAAAAATGCATAGAATAAAGCTTGTGGAGAGTAAAAGCATTCCAAACATAGAATTCTCTTTACAGTGTTGGACATATTCCCTAAAGTATATCTTAAAAAGCTCTTCCAACTTTTGTTGCTGTATCGAAAACAATAGACAAGGAAGGACAAAACTAAACCAGTTCATGATTACTTGAAGCACAGGCAGTCTTTTGCTGTCTGTCCTTTGTCACTGGGGCATTATGTAAATATCCTCCTGACAAGAGGCTTCTCTTTGTTTTTGTGTTAGACGTTAGCAACTGTAGAGGTCAGTGGATCACAAAAAATTGATATAGTAGTTTTTAATCCAAATAGTAGGAACTGAAAAGATGTACACATAGGCTACCATGGGTCCTGATCAGAACCACTGCATCGAAATCACACTCCAGTGCTACACCTAAACTGACTGAAATATAAAGAAAGTTCAAAAGACCAGTGTGAAAGTTGGAACAAAATCGTCTCAGTGTAGTGACACAGTTATATATCAGATATGCGCAAGACTATATCAGTATTACACATGAGAAATAGTTATCTGGGTTATTGTAAGGCATCAGAACTATCGTAGAGAAGTTTCTGCAGTGAACTTATTCATAACAAATACTGCATGTGCTACATGATAAATTGTCAGTGTGCATCTACCATCTTATAAAACATGAAAATGCAATTATTATAACTGTATTAAAATTGAGCAACTTTAGAAGGATGAATTGTAGGGGGAAAAAAGTTATTTTTGAGAGGGGAATCCCCTGTGAAGGGATCAAGCAGGAAATAAGAAAGGAGTGTAATGTTGTGGGTCTCTAGAGAGACATGCTATCGACCTCACTGTGAGAGCACCTCTTTTTTTCCCACAAGAGTAGAGAAAAGTACACCAAAGTCCATAAGAGTTCACATCTAAACTGAGAAGTGAAGATGAGGTGGAAGCCAAGTATACTTCTGTCCCTGTTGTCTTTTAGCAGCTGAGACTGTAGCTACGGATCAGAGTCCTTGGGAAGGACCATGCTGGTGCATTGAATTATCCTGCCCACATCAAACCTACTCAGACTACATGAACATAAATTTCAGTCCCCACAAAAACCTTAGTTTTGCCTCCTGGTTCTGTTTTCAGGAATCTAAGTTCAGGTTGCCTAAACTTTAGTTACTTCTGCATAAGGTTGCATTGTAAAGCATGCATGACAGGTGAATCTGGAGTTCATAAGCTGTTCTAGGACTTGTCTTCCATGTTTTTCCCACGTTTCTTTTTCTATTAGAAAGAAATATTTAGTCTCATAATAGGACCTGGGCTGAACTGTGCCGAAGTCTTCAACAGCATGAGGAAAAAGAATTTGTTTCACCCTTTTCTCTGTGTTTGTATGCAAAGTTACAGCACAAGATAATACCACAAAATCACTATCCCACAGCACATTTTTTCATCTTCATTCTTTTTATATTCTGTGTGGATTGTAGTCCTCTCCTGCCAATTATGAATCAAGAAGAACTTTCCATTTTTGCAGTACCTTTGACTTCTGCGAATTAGACCTATTTATGACATCAGTGTAACAGAGCTGACACAGCAACTGTGGGCAAATGTCAGATTTAGGGCCTCTCAGCTTCTCCAAACCAGAAAGAGAGATGAATTACAATAGATGCATCTACTGTTCCAGACTAATAATAAGATGTAATTGGTCATTTAAGAAGAAAAATGCATCAGAGAGGCGGAAAGGAATTTGAATAATTTTCAAATAATACACTTGTAAAATTCATCTGAGCATGAAGGTGCATCTTAATTAAATGTTGAGCCAGCCACCTTTCTGTGTCCTTACAGTCAAACCAATATCAACACTTTGCAGGCCAAAAAGTGATATGATAGAATATTCATCTTGATACTGACACCAGGACAATGGAGAAACATAGATGTTGAAAAGCCTTTTCTTTGATAGGTTGGTGTCAGTAAAGAGGTAATCACATCATATTTGTGTTCAAGAGTATTTTTCCTAAAAGTGACACAAAAAGTTTTTGAAAAAGTAACAGTCTATGTAAACAGTACTTACATAAGTTTCAAAAACTGAAAATATATTGTTTTTAATTGCAACTGTTTTCTACTTACTTTTCTGTATTGTATAATAAGTTCAAACCTAAGGATATGCTTGTCTCTCTCCAGAGAACATGATGTTTTGGCACAAGATTTTACTCTGTAGAAATGGAAAACACTTAGCTGTCAGAATCTTAGAAGACCAGTTCCTTGCAAGAATAAAAGGCTTTGGATTTTCGTTTGTTTGTTTGTTTATGGCATTACATTCTATAGTCCTGAAAGCTCACAGACAAATGCTATTTCTCTTTGAACACCTGAATATAAAATTGGAAAAGTGTTCATATTCTAAAAATCAATAACTAGCTTTTATTTCTGAAAGACACGAACTTATTAAGTACCCTGGCAGAAATTATAATACTAGCTGTATATAACTGGTTGAATATAGTAGTGTTGGTTGGAAGTGAAAACTCATGCTCTGACCGACAACAACTCAGGTCAGCCTTGGTTTTGTCCATCCAAGTCATGAAAATCTTCAGGGATCGAGATACTACACATCTTCTGGGTAACCCTCTCCTGCACTGCACTATCCAACAAGTGAGGAGTTTTATTCCTAGCGTCTGCTCTGAACCTCCCAGGCCATAGCCTGTGGTTGTTGCTTCCAATTTTACCACCTGCCGCTACCAGGTAGAGTTTGGTTCTCACCATCCTTGTAAGTGCCCTTCCAGGAGCCACTGGCTGCTGTTCCATTGCCCCTTGCTGCCTCTTCCTTCATAGGAGGTGTAGCTTTCTGCTGGACCTTACCCAAATTCTTGATGTGCTTTCCAAAGTAGGCCCCAGTATTTCAGTCGAACATAAGCAGCAATACTAAGTAGAAAGGGAAATAATTTCTGATGATCTCCTGGTCATGAATGTCTGTGTAGAGCTCAGCTTGCCTAACTGAAATGAGAACTTACTATTACCTCATATCCAATGTAGCACCCATTCCCAAGATCCTTTTGGCAATCTGCTACTCAGCCAATCTGGCCCCAGCCTGTATGGATGCATAGGGTTATTCTACTTGTAAGTAACTCAAGAAACCCTCTAGTGCACCAGCCAATGAACAAACCAATAAATAAAAATCTATGATGAAACTACAACTGTACACTACTACGTTGTAGCATACAGTAGGACTACAGTGACAATCCTGTTGTTTTTTTTTTTTTGTTCTGAAACCTCGATACAATAGTAGTATTTTCTTGAAAAAAATACAACAGGAAAGAACACCAAATGAACAAACAACAACAACAAAAAGAAAAAAAAAAAACAACTCCAAAAACAATCCAAACAAACAAAAACATCCAAACAACAAAACAAAAAGAAAAAAAACCACAAAAACAAAAACAAACAAACCCAAATCATCCTCCTTGCAGACAGAATTCATGGGGTTCGTACCATACAACCAAACTCATTGTATCTAGGATTAAGGAAAAGATGTTCTCATGGTACAAGTTCTGTAAATGGCTTCTTCCCTTTTTAAACCAAAAGAATTCCATGTCAGCACTTCCACTGAGCCCTCATCTTTTGAAACAGAAAAGACTCTTCAACTCCCACAGAAGCCAGTGTAAAGCACAGAGTTACTATGCTGTGCTCCCGCAGAGATGCCATAACACATTCTGTGTCAGTTTGTACAGATGCAAAGTGCTCCATGAAGTCTACTATATTTAATATCAATAGACCTTGACAATGGCAAGGATAAAACTACCTATGAATACAAAGTATTTTTTCCAGAAGAAGCCTATAATTCTGGTTTCAGGAACTATTTGATAATCTAAAAGCATAAATACAATTGATTTATCTGAACTGCAATATTATAAACACAGATAATAATCTGGCAAATATGTCTCAATCAAGGAACATCTAAAACTGAGCTTCAGCCAGCTTTTAGCTTCAAAACGGGCTCAGCTTCTGTGATGTCTTAGTTATAATGGAAACATAACTGAAACAAAAAAGTTATGACTGACATTTTTACACTGGAATGACCATATCAAATCAAACAAAATGCACTGATAAAATGGAAATCACTGTATTTGAGCAAGGCACGTCAAAGATTACAAACAAAAATACCTACAGAAGATGGAGAAATACAGGAAAATACTTGAAGTTGTATTGAAGTGTACATTCTACAGTGGAGTAAATATTGTAAAGAGCCAAGTGTTCAATACTATATAGTGAAACCTTTCACGGATAGTGTAATATTAGGCAAGTAACAAAAAAGTTAGCAGAGGTTGGTGTTATTGTTTCCTTTAGCTACTATGATGGCGTTGGATAAAGTGTTCCAGATTGTTTTACTGATTCAAGGTATCAGGAGGTGAGAAGAAAGCAGTTAAGGCATATGGCATCACCAAGTGAGCTTCCACCTCACCTGCTCCAGTGAGTGTTTGCATAACTTGGACTTATTAGGAGATGAATGGTAACATGATATAGATGTTCTTATGCTTGGACTGCAACCATTACCTCATCAGCAAATAAAAACTGGATGTTAGCAAGAAGGAAGCACATAGAAAGACGAATACCATTGACAGAACGGCCATAAGAGATTTTTCAAAGGTTTCTGTGGAGGGAAAAAAATGTATTTATTATCAGACAAGTTGAAGACTCCAGTGTCAAAGCAGAGTTATGAACTACTTCTGAAGGGTGCTCATTAACTTTGTAGTCAAATGGATAAAAATTATCAGACATCATCAGAAAATCATGTATTTACTTCTTTAGGGGTTTAAGGAAACTTGAAAACTGAGAGCATATTGTTAGCTATTGTAAGAGTCCAACCATCAGGCACATGAAAGAGAGATCTCCAGGGCAATATATATCAGACTTAAGCAAATCAAACTCTACACTGTATGATCTTTGACAAAAATGAAGTAGAAGGTCTATTCAACCAACGGCAACCACTGTCTTGCTGTTTTTAATGCACTATTAGGTGACAAATACTAAAGTTTCATTTCAGATTTTCCTAAATCTATGTTAAAATTGTATGCCCTATCTTCACAGAAACAGATAGAAAGAGATGAACCTTCAAAGGTTAGAATTGTTTCCATTTTCTGTGCTTTTTAGAATGTTTGTCTTCAGTTTGCTATCACCACTCCCATGATAACATACTCAGCCTCACAATCATTTTGGAAGAACCTGTAATGCCTACTCTATCATCTAGACCCTATTTAACAAAAGTATAGCAATCTGTTGTTACTGTCTATGTTGAATATTTGTGGATTTTTTTATGTTGGGCAATGTTTTTGATGGCATCTCAAAGTGCAAACACTTTGAAGAAAAGTTGAGTTTATGCATTTTTGTTGATTTGATAACTACCAACAAAACATTCTTAGACTTGAGTTGTGTAAGCATCTCTTGTTTAGCTTTAAGATCTTGTTCAATACAGACCAGAATGACACGACATCCTTGGAGCTGATGGAATGGAAAAATGCAAATACTACTGCAGCAGTTGCTTTAACCACAGATACATGGAGCAGGAATGGCCAGAAGTCAGAATCCATGTTCTATGGCAGTTCAGAGAAGTTATAAAAAACTACTGTATTTTTGTTCTGTACGTGTAGCATATGCTGAATGGCAAAGCCTTAGAATGTGTCCTAAACTTGACATTTAGAGGGTCGGAAAAGGATGTAGGTGAACGGGTCATGTTCAGCTCTGACCTAAAGCTTTCCTAGCAAAAATATATCAGTGACTGTTAACTATCTAAAAGAGCTGAATAAAGTAGATCGCAATTCCTCAGCACTTAGAAAAACACTTATTAATGGATGTTGCAAGAAAAATGTAGGTTGTTCAGAATTTTTTTCAGAAAAAATATTGGGAAAAATTAACAGATTTTAAGCAAGGGAGAATATATCTATCTTATCCTTCTAAGATTTCTAACATTTTACCAATGGTTGAACAGAGGATTTGCCTGAGAAATATTTACTTTATTTTTGTTGTTTTAAAGTACATTCACCTTTGAATCGCACAAATTGCAACAGACCTCACAGAAGGCCTACTTTATTGCAACCGATGAACAGATGAAAATTACATCTAAATAAACAAGGTTCACAGATAGATACCAGATGACCGGAAGACTCAAGTGATGAGTATTCTATATTTGTACATAAAATATACAAAGAGCAAAAAGAAGGACTATATTTGTATGCAAAGCATTCATTTGTGATGTATTCTTTACAGTAATTCCTTTTTACCTCTCGCTGTTTGTTGTTTGGATTTTTTGGTTGGTTGGTTGATTGTTTTTTTTTTTTTAATTATTATTATTATTTCCCCTCCTCCCCCTCCTATTTGTCTTTGATTCAGTTGATATGGGGCAAAAAATAAATGTAATTATAAATCTTTCCTCCACTATTCAAGCCAGATGGAGGCCCAGATCCCACACCCTGTAGGACTTTAAACCTGCTGTAAACTGCAGTCTTAGAGAGGTTTCAGAATCAATCTTAATATCTGGAATCATGAAAATCCAGCAACTTCCTAGCCATATTAATTCTTAGGCAGAAAATATTAAGAAAACTATGTACTCCACATGTGGATTATCTGCTTTAAAAAAAAAAACAAAATTGGTTTGATTTGTAGAGAAAATAAATGGGAAGAAGCAGATTGTAAATCTGGAGCTTAACAGGCTACGAGAATAGATAGATGCATAATAATTAATGATTCATTTTATATCTCTTTACTTTAGAAGATGTTGAACTGCTAATTATGGGATGGATTCTGAGACTTTGTTTATGTCAAATGGGGCTCCTGAGAGAAAAATTGAGAAGTAATACAATGCCTTGTTATATTAATTTATTACTAGTGTAATTGTTATTACATTATAAGTTTGGGAAGAAAATATTTTAGCAGAGCTTTGATGAATCTTGGAGAAGAGAAAGAATTACTGAATAATTTCTAGGGATTAAACTAGCAAAGACTTTCCTCACGAATTTCCAAATGCTCTAAGAAATCATATAGGTAAAAATGTCATGAGAATCCATTATGGTCTCGTTTGATGACAGCTTTTAAATCTGGGAATCAGTTTGATTTTTAGTCTATATGTAAAGTATATATTTAATTGCTCTTTTTTTAAATTAAAATTTGTTTATATTTTGCTTTATCTTACTCCTGTGCTTCTCTACCGATCAGACAGTATCTAGAGTATCTTTTTTGTGTTATATTTAAACATAAATTGTGGCAGTTTTGCAAGAAAGGGGGTCATTCCCCTTCATATACTTCCATTTCTTTAATCTTACTTCCTACAGAAGGAGATTCTATACATTTAAGAGTCTATAAATCATTACCAAACATTTGATAGTAACATATAACACATACCCCTGTAACAGAAAGATCTGTAAATTCCTTGGATTTCAGGAAGAAAATAAACATTAGTACCTCATACATCTTAGTGATAAGAGAGGAATGAAGCTTCTGATGTTGTTTCCAGTCAGCTATTTGCAGTTCTTGGTGTTGAATATTGGTATTTTAATAGATGATAACTTGTCACCAGACTGCAGCTCTGTTCAAAGTTGATTAGTAAGTTTTTGTACTTGTGTATTTATTTTTCTTTGGTATTATCTTAACATCTCTTCATGTATAGAATGCCATCACATATTTTGGAAGTTTCCAAGGACTGTAAACTCAGTCAAGCTCAGTCCTTCGAATTAACGGTAGTATTGTTAACATTGTCAGAACTGTTGGTCTTTCTGTCTTTTGCCATGGCTTTGTTTACATATTTCCTGGGCACTATTAGTTCTGCTTGGCTGGCTAGACGTTAGTTAAGCAAAACTAGGGGGAAAAAAAAAAAAATCTTTACTAATATCTACATCTTCTGCATATAAAATAAACTATGTGCACTGTTTTCAAAACCAGTATGTTTTTGGGAAACAGCATGACTTTGTGAACAAGATAGTTAAACATTTACATATACTTACAACATAGCCTACCAGAAGGTGAAGGAAAATTAAGTCTAAGCAAAAAACAAAACAAAACAAAAAACCACAACAAAACAAACAAACAAACAAACAAACAAAAAACCTAGTTTGCCTTATCTTTAAAAAATTCCTTGTTTTGAAGAACAGGCATACTACTACTGACACCACTGAAAAATAAGACCTTGCGCTCTTCCTATCTTACGCTTTCATAGTACAAAAAAAACCCTTGAAATAATGAGGTCTCATTGAGGAAAAAACCAAAGAGGTGTCTGCAAAATATTTTCTTTCCTTCACGTGTACAGCGCCTTAGGGTTCAAGACACAGTTCAAGATTCTAGGAAAAATATTCTTATTGAAACTATGATGACAAATGAAAAACTGATCACTTCCCTTGCAAACACCAGTACCTTCTCAAATAACACCTGAACCTTTAAGCTTTCTACATAGGCATGGAGCATGGCTTTGAAAGGCAACTCACGGAAAAGACTAGAATCATAGGAGGAACTTCTGAAATTTAACACCGAGAATTACAAAGCCTGAGTTTTAGGTGATTTTTCACTAGGTGAAATCTGAAACATTAGCCAGTCTGCTATATGATAGCATGACAGCTCTGGCCACATTCTAGGCTGAAGAGGTCATTTATCATCCTGAGGCTGCATAGCTGCAATAACATCAGACTGTGTCCACACAGAAAAGTCCATTGAAAATTCAGTATAACTTTTTATACTATATTATTTAAATAACTTCGAGATTTGTCTTACCACCAGATATGCGTGTAAGCGATGTAAATAAGCAACTAAGCCAGTCATATCCTAAGCATGAATTCATACCAGCTAACACATTAAGCTGTGTTAACTGTCAGTCCATCAAGTATTTTCATTCATCTAGTATAGAAAAAATGTCATATATATTTGCTAGTACGTGCTATTTATCAATTATGAGATGGTTAAAAATACTCCTAAAAGCCTAAAGTATTACTGGCAGTTTTGAGAAAAAACAGTTTCCAAAGAAACGTGCAAAAAGTTTTGTTTATGAATATGAGCGATAATTGGAACTGCAAGTGGCAGTCTTTTTAATGTAGTTTCAAGATCGAGTGAAAAAGGGCCAGTTAGCCTATTTCCTTTCAATTCAAAGCCTAAACAAATATTTCATCCATGTTCAGAGAAACAAATGTCACTATATAATCTCTCACAAATGGTCAACACCTTTGCAGAACTGACTGGTGAAGCTGGAAGACATCTGCTTATCCTCCGATGTCTCAGCAGCAGCTTCACAACATCTGTTTTTCCCTTTTCCCTTTCATTTCTTCTCATATCTTTGCCTATTTTAAATACCCAGGGGGAACAGTGCTTTAAATCTAACCATCTGTTACTTAGCCATTAAAAATAAATACAAATAAATATTAAAGCCTTGCGAAAAAGTGTGGGTATATCCACTGATTTTAAGAGGGTAATTTTTTGAAAATAGATACTCTGTAAGTGGAATGAGTAAAAAATCAGTAAGCCATATTTTAAAGATATTAAATACACCATTAAACATTTTAAACATATGTATTTAAAGTATACAGCCTTCAAAGTTAAAATTAAACACATGATTAAGGTCTCCATCCATAAAGAGTCACACAAATATTCAAATTCTGTTGCCTATAAATAAGTGTCCAAATGTTCAATACTGATTACCACAACTTTTGTCACTTCACTTTTAGTCTGACTCCAGATTTTATTCTGTCTTTTCTATTTGAATAATAAGAAAGCTACAGTCAGATGTCTGAGAAAGGTAGTTATAGGCTGTCAAGTCACTTCATTTTCTCATAGAAAGATGAAATAGATCAATCTTTTTATTACAAAACATATTTTCCGGACTGAATCAGTCATGTAGCTCTTTTCCTCTGAAAACCTCTGTTACTTCATGATGTATGGACACAAGTGGATACAATACTAGCTGTGTGCAGGTATATTTTCATTTCCAGGCACTGTTTACAAATTATTTTTGTTGTTATACTCTCCTTCCCATACCATACTGCGTTGAAAATATGTTATTTATTGGATATCTTTCTTAATTTTAAACTCTTTTAATCACAAGTATCAATCAAAAGCAAAATTTTCTGCCTCATAAGACCTAGGTTTGACAATGATTTTTTTTGCATTTTCTGACAGTGATTTGTATGACGATTTATCTCCTTTTAGTTTACTGCTTCTCTTGTTTCTTCCCTTAGTTGATATGCTTTCCTTTTTAACCAACAGCAGTGGAACTGTGATGCCTAGAGACAACAAATAAAAATCTATTTAACAATTAATCATAACTGAGCAATTATTGATTTTATTGATAAAAAGCATCTCTATTTTGTAAAACAATTTTGTACACAAGTGTTCCCAGTATTTTAATTATAGACAACCTATGACCTGACAGAAAATATTTTATGCAATATAATATAGCATAATATTTATGAATAATCAGAATGCACATTTTACCCGAATCTCAAAAAACTTACATATTATGTGCTGGGGAGTCCATAGTGAGGAGAGCAAAATCTAGATTTGTACTTTGTCAGGATTGGGATCTTTATTATTTATAGATTATTCTATGATCTAACAATCACTGTGAATAATTCAGTTTATTAGTAAATCATCTTTTCATGTGGAAAAAAAAAATAGTATATTTATCCAGGAGGAAAAAGTTAACTGCTATGCACAGTTCTGTATTAGCTTTATAAAATTATTGCATTATTAAGATGCATTTGTCATTAAGATCTTGTAGCTATAATGTAACACTTGCTTATCCATTTCTCATTTTTGGAAACACAACTAGGTCTTATGAAAAATTTTACAGCTAGTTCCAATAATTTTTCAATTTTAAATAAGAGATTTAAATAACGTATTCACATAAAGTAATGCATATAACTTCAAAATACCTCATCCGTTTTACCAATATTACTTCAGAACTTATTGAGGATAAATACATTGGAAAATATTTTTGTTGACAAATTGTAATTTTTTTCTGATTTGTTTCTGAGATAATGGTAGCAGTCAGTTACTTGATGGTTGACCCCATTAAACCCTGAGGTTTTCAGTGTCCTGGTGTGAATGACATTATTGCTGTTACATGTACGCCCTTACATTTGTATTTTCAGTTTCAATTACTTCTGGCTTGCATTATATTTAGGTCGTGTATAGTCCAATAAAACTAAAAAATATACTTGTATGTAATATTTAAAACTATTTCAAGACAACTCAAGATATTCACTAAAGGAAACTATTACGATCAATCGTAAACCCTTCAGCCATTTACTTGGAAATTAAGGTTTGTCCCTACATAATTTTGTCTTCCTCTCCATCCATTCCTCCATCCTCAGCCATTTTTACATTGCATTGCCAGTAGATATTAAGACTATTTTGTTGTGCTGAGCTTTTATGTGTGTTGGCAGCCTATTTTTTACAGCTTTTTAAACAGATGGTTTTATATCAGTAAAGCTTAACAAGACACAGAGCAAATAGAAATAAAACCTTCACTAGCAATATTGCTGTTCATTGCCCAGTTGCTGCCAACTAAGATATACTGGACCTATCTCTCATTAAAAAGCCAACAAAAAATGCAGTTTCACAATTCCTAAGTGTATGCTTACCAATTTACAAGACTACAAATTCTGGGAGGCATTTTCTGAGCAATGTAGTTACAGATTTCAGCCATGAACATGTATTGTGAGAACTAATACAAAAGTGACTATTGGCAAGGTCTGCTGCCAGGTTTCACTTCTACTGTTTTGTGAATACCAATGGGAATTTTAGATCTTGTGATCTAATAGACTCTAATTTTTGGTTTTAAGATATTACATCAGATTGCAGAGGACACATAATATATGCATTCAATTATAAGGTAACTTCTGGGAATGACTGACAAATCTGTCTCTATTCATAATTCCAAAAGTTGTGATTTTAAATAGCTTCTCAGAACTAGAAAATAAACTTTGAAAATCACACCTACGTTTTTATTTTGTATTTCTAGTTTCCTAAATAAATATTTTTGGATAGTTAGAATGCAATCACTCCTCCAAAAATATGCATTACACTTCTCAGACTAGTCTAATACATCATACCTTCTTCTTATGCTGAGACAGAATACATTCACAGCTCCTGAAACAATAACATATATTTTGTCTAACTTTGAAGGACTTGATGATAATGGTTCAACAACCCTTTTGAAAATCTACCTGTTTTTTCATTTATGTCATTCTATTCAGACAATGCAAAGATAATTCAGAATAGAAAAAAAAACCTAGAAACTTATTAGACTACAGTCCAATATTTCAGTAAAAATCCTTAAGCACCAATGGAGAAAAGAAACATATTTACCCAAGATCATATAATATCAAATAGTCCTACAGTTTCATAAAGCTGTTAGTCATATTAAAACAGGTTTTCTGTCAGACTACATGTGACCTAACATACATACTGCTTAATAAATAAAAATCACATGTACTTATTTGCAGAGGTGAGTCAGCATGATAAGCATATATATCTGTAGCAGAATTTATACTTCAAATTCGTCTGAAGACGTCCTTTTACCTGATTAACTGATAAAGACCCTTCCTCTAAATAAAGACTTCTCCAAATTCAACATCTTAAGTTTCCAGTCATACCTCATATCTTTTTGAAGATCACCTTGCAATTCTTCGAGACTTCATGAAATCTTTCCCAAGTTCTAAACATAGCTACCAGTCAACAGTCACATACTTGCATTTGACATAGATATAACTAAAAAAAATCCTCATAAATCTCAATAGAGTTACTCTAGATTTATACTAGTGTTCCTGAAATATGTAGAAGTTTGCATCTTTTCCTAAGTCTTAAAAAAAATAAAAAAGGAAGCAGAACTTTGAACATGAAAGACTTGATATACAGCCTCTAATTTCGAAATTGTTCAGGGAAATCAGACCATCTAGTCACAATATTGCAAAGAGGGAAAACATAGAAATTCAGAGCCACATTACCTGACATACAGGAAAGCTATTCCTGTACTCTTTGCGTGTCATGACAATATTTGCCTGAGCAATGCAAGGGACCTTGAGAAGTAGGCCAGTTTCTAAGCACACAGAGAGTTAGTGAAGCTTTAACTAGCACAGCATTTCATCCAAGAAGTCAGCTTCAAGACTTCGTTTAAAATTATCAGGGGCACATTATCTGGGAACACAACAAGAAGCAATTATTGGTTTAATTAGCCTGCATTCACCACGTTGTGCTCCTTTTCTTTGTTGGATTGCCAGGCAATTTTGTAAAATCATTAGGCAAGGGAACTATAATTCCATAATGACCTAATCTGCAGTTCAATCCTATCACACTGGAATATTTTAAAGTTATTTATGACTATCCCCAATAAAAGCTAAGTCCATTGGGCAAGAAATACTTTGGGTCTCCAAAATTCCAAATGGCTTCCTTTATTGAAAGATTTTTGTTGTTTTCAGTCACCTAACTTCTTCTACACTTGAAAGACAAGTTTTGTTGTCAAAATAAATGCATTTTGCTATGGAAAAGCACAGGACACACTAAAGGATATCTTTCTGTCTCCTCTTCCCGCCCCCCCCCATCCCTCAAAATAAACTAAATTCTTCCATTTTCAACATAACCTTTGATAAAATTGACATGAAGAGGGATTCAGAACAGTGTAAACCAAATAAACTCAAAACTTATTATATAGCTACTTTTGCTGAGAAAGAAATTGAGTTGAAGCTACTTTTTGAGTTAATCTCTCAGATTTTGATGACATGAGAGAATTAAGAGTACAATTCATGGCATTTTACAGTTTCTTATTTCTTGCTTTCATCATCATACCAACTTTATGTTCTTTTGTTGTACCTTCAATACATGAGACTAGAAGAAAGGTTAGACTTATAAACTAACAAGTACAACTTCTAAGCAGTAATTTAGTGCAATATAATTTCAATAAAACTTCATCATAAGGCATCTAGGAAGATTGCATATGCAACACTTGGAATAAATGAAAAAGTTGAAATTATCAGCGGATTATAACTAACTTTGAAGATACCATTTCCCTAACTAAACTGTTTCACTAGGCTAAAATAAATTCGCATAGAAAGTTGTAATTTCTTCATGTCTTTTGCTAGATAAAAAGACAGAAAAACCAATTAGGACAAAAGAAGAGGGATAAAAAGCACCTTCCAAGTAATTTGCTGTAGATGTAAAGTAGGAGCCCTTCATGACATGAAGACTTGGGAGTAGTTAACAAACAGTGAAATTGCTGTGGCATTTTTCATTTTAAAGGAACTTTGCTAAGAGTATGGCCTTATCTAAATGTGAGATATGTCAAAAACCTATGCCAATATAAGAGTTACATAAAATACAATATTGAAACACAATTGAAAGTCTTATTAAGGGAAACAAAGTTAAACAGAGAATTTTGCATTATGTAAATCAAGCAAACATTGTTTTTATATTATTAGGAAATGGAATACCTTGATAATAATATTTGACTTTACTACTGTTCACAGCATGTTGACCTGGAGCAGGTACATGACCATTGACTGTATCACCTAAGCCTAGTACAGTGGGATAGTTAGTATTTTAAGCAGTTTCTGAACATCCAAAGGCACAAACTCCTGAAAAGCAGAAAGGAAAAGGATATGGTTATGTCTAAACCTCTGTTATGGAATTATTTAAACAGAGGAAGTCTGATTTGAGCTCATTAGGTAACACATCCAGTGTAGATAAAAGATAATGTCTTTATAAACTTGTTTAATGGATGAAGTAAATCCTACTCTGTTAGGTTTTACCTTGAGCAGTTTAGCACATGGAAACGCAACAGGTTTTGTCTACACTATACATTGAAATACTGAAAATGTGTTATTTAATACTAAATCCTTAATATCCTAATATCTCTCCTTTTTAGCCTTGGAAATAAAATGAACATTTAGGTTAGTCTGTCATAACGGTTTACACTTTAAAGTGATGTGTGCTACTGTATAAAGAAAACAAAGGAAACCGTAGTCTATTAAAATCCCAATAAAACAACAAGAAAAAAACCTGCAAATCACAGACCTCACTATTGCAGGAATAGAAGAGAAATTATGCACTAGAAGCAGTCAAAAGTAAAATAATAATCTTGGCCAAAACAAAATTTTTTCAATGCTTATCTGTGACAGAGATGAAGAAAGGAAAACTGTGAAAGTAACCACATAGTTGTACGGAATTGTAAGGCTCTTTAAATACACTTGAAAGAAGCTCATTCATGGTTTCAAAAACTGTACTGCAGTGAAGGTGCAAGAGGGCATCAGAAGCAAGATGAACTCCAGAGAGACAAGTAGGAAAGTGACAGAATTGTACAAGAACAACGTACAAATGTGGAAAAAATTAAATGTGTGCTCCTTTCTCATGGCATAATTTAAGTGCATAGTCAGTTCTGCAGAGGTAATACCACTAAAATTTAAACAAGTTGTTACATGGACCGTGTAAATTACTGGAGTACTTCATGGCTTTTGCATATGTATATATTATATATAAACTCCAGAAGCAAGACTAGAAGAAAAATAGATCTTTGTTATTTAGCCTTTATGCTTTAAACAAAAAAAAAAAAAAAAAAGAAAATCTACAAAATTATCTAGAATCTTGGATTTGCATGAAGAACTCTAATAAAATAATAATAAAAACATCAATGCCAACGTAATAAAAATGTATAAAATACTTCCGCCAATTTGTCATCATAAGAATACATATCATTGTATTGCATAAATTTTATCCAGTCGAAATTGTTTTCTGGTACTGCATATGAGCCAGAAGCCTCACATATCTGAGGTAATTACTCCAAATGTAAAATACTACTTGGCATGGTCCCTTCAGTTCTAGTGCAATTATCTCTGCACTGCATTCTACTACAAGGTATAAACACATTTGAGACTCCTGGCAAAACCTTGCTTCTTGACTTTGATATCTACCTTTGAGACAGAGGGAACCAATCAAACAATAGCATTAAATACCATAATTTTTAAATACAATAACCCCAAAACAATGTTGGTTATCAAACTTAACCTGTTCCAGCTCACACACCATTGCACTGATTTGGGCTACGCACTTCCTCAGTGAAGTGTTTTCACTTTGCAGAAAGGAAGCAAAAAGGCAGATATACATGACAGTCAGCAGGGTATTTACTCTGCAGGAAACTGAGCTCCAATCAGGGCTCCAAGGACTGTTTCTGGTAGTTAGCCAGCATTGCACAAACTATCAGAAAGGTTCTGGGAGGAGGACAGCAAATCAGGACTGTCCATTAATGTTCTATTCTTCCTTTTAAGACTTTCCAGACATCTGGCTCCAAGTTCATTGTCCTATCCCTTTCTTCTCAGTAGCTATGTCTCTACTACTTTTCATAGCCACGTTGAGTTCAGTCTTAAGTTTAGCGATGCAAGTAGCTTCAGACAGCTCTGTTGGCTTAGTTTGCTTTTTGATCACTTTGTTTGTCCCTGCAATGTAACTTGTCAGACTTGGACTTGATTTCTGGAATTATTTCACTCCTGTTTTACATTGCCAAACCACAACATCTGTATCTCAGACAACCTTTTGCACTGTGCATACACACTAGCATCTTTTTTATCTTATCAAAACAACTGTGACAAAGTAGTAGCCTACATCAGTTGACTTACGTTTCCGTATCAGAAATAGTGAGAAGTGGGTGATCCAGCTTTTATCCCTGTCATCCTGGGATTGCACACTCTTCGCAGATGGGAGAACATTTGCAATTTTCTGATACGTTAGTGAACATTGCACATTACAACCTGATTTCTTTACCTTTCATTGCCTATATCACTTCCAGAGGAAAGAGAATAATGACCCCTTGTAAGATCTTACTATCTCATACAATCAATCAATTGGTGTGATTTTTTTTCTCAAGATGATCTCTCAGAGATGCGCTAGCCGTATACCACTTCAGGAGCTCATTTTGGTGCCAAGGAGTCATTGATTAGCTTTTGAAGCTCAGCCATTCTTGATGCCTGCCACTCAATGGAAACCAGTCTACTGTGAGCAAGTACACCAAAAAAGCTGTGGTAGGGTTGTGAGTTCTCAATGTTGTGTTTAAAGTGCCTGTGATTTCAGGAAATCAATGGAAGCTGCATGTCACAGTCAGGCATACAGTAGCCCTTAATTTTAAAGAATTTAAATAGTATAAAGACAATTCTTAACATTAGAATTGATAACCTGATTTTTTTAAAAAGAAATATTTGCCATGGTGTAAGAGGACTGAATTTATGATTTAAATTGACTGCTTGCACAGATGACTTTTAGATAAAGCGTACTAAGAAGCATATTATTTCCATGCATGGCAATTTACATGTGAAATTTCCATTAGTGATAATGGCAGTGGCACATATAAATCTCCAATTCCCTTTAACATTAATTGCAGTCATCTGTGTAAGTACTTGGATTTTCAATGACATTATATCCATAGCTCTACAAAGTCAGAAGGGATCATGGCCTTGAGAAGCTAAACATTAAGCACTGTCATTACTAATGGCAAGTAATAACTAAAATCTGCACCTACATCATTGTTGAAATATAGCAACTCGTAACTTTGAAAAAATACTAACAAAATACGCCCATTTAATTCACCAGACTCATAAAATAAAACCAGTTGACAGAATTCTGAATTAAGCTGATTATAATTTTAAGCACACTGTGCTAATTCTTTGAAAGTTACTAATTTACCATTTATTTGAATAGGCATATAGAATCCACTTTAGACTTCTCTAAATCTTCAAGAGGTAGCACGGACTTCTTGTAATATGTTTTTTTGTGTGAACTTTCAGGGTAGCTGTTGAAAAATGTAAGTGAACCAACAAGCTAAAAAGAAAGCAACTTCTGGGATTTTTGATTGAGTTAAAATAGGCTTCATATTAGACGTTAAGATATTAAACAGAAAAAATCCAAGTACATTTTAGTTCAGCAAATACATTATTTAAACTGAATTAAAATTCAGATATTTCTGTTAATGAAGTTATCAGAAGCTTGGAGTTCTCAAATTATCCGTCACGAAAAATCACTAAGGTATATTTAAAAGTTGATATCTTCAAATAAATATTACATGACATCTGATTTTTGCTTATCTTCAAAACGCATCTTAATTTTAAATAAGTGAAGGAAAGAACTGCTATGTGATCATGATATGAACAGTAAAAGAAGTTATTGTTTCTGCATTCAGTGTCCAACAGAATCTGCCTAGTCATAAGATATCATCTTATTCAAATCTCTAGCAATGAAGAATGGAGACAGAATACTTCTACAGTTCAACTCAGAATGAAACACAAATCAGTTTTACTTGCGAAAACAGAATCCCGTGGAAAACTATACTACAATAAACTGACTTACCGCTGAGGTGTTTGCAAGAATTCTTAGGACCTCAAGGAATTTAAAGCACTGTACCCATAATGGAAGTTACTGAACTGAAATGCTAAACAAGGTTTGTTTCTATCTTCGTAATAAAATAGTCATAGTACATAATTGATTATATTGGGATGATGTATGACAGTAAAAATGCAATTGTGCTTTTGATTCAAATTAGGTCATGTCTACAGCTGCAACTAATAATCAATATTACAATTCTGAAACACAATATTAGCAATATGTTACTAAGATGAATTTCTTCTCATGTAAGGCTAAAGGATTAATAGTGAGATAATAATCCCAAATATCCCTGAAACGTATCTAAAATTATTACCTGATGGTGCCCATTTCTGCTTGTTGACTCTAAGATGATCTCAGGCACACTTCTTAACATTTGACAGCAGTTTTTGGATGTCAACCACTAAGTGAGAAAACTGCTACTTTTCCTGTGGAGCAGGAAATTCTACCAGCAGAATTATTCAACAGGTATTCTAGCTCTCCTAAAGGACATACAGTTTTACGAGAGAAAGTGAATCTGTGTTCTTTAGTTTTCTTCTTTAGCAACCTCTGAATTTAACTTGCCAGCAGCCCTGCTTTGGCTGGAGAGAACTCATGAGATCCCTGACAGACAGATCCATACCAGCAAGTTTTTACAGTAGACCTAACTTTAGTATTAATGTTTGGTTAAATTGCATCAGCAGTCATGGCTCCCTCGAGGCTGATTCATGAAATTGAGTACTTGGCTAAAGGTACATTTCCTGCATTTTCCACATTATACTCTACAGAAATATATGGAACAGAGTAGGATGATATAAACATTTCATTATAAGTGAAAATCCCTGGCAGCCCTTCTTCAGCTACATAGAGGCATGTGTGGGAGAAGTGTACTGTGAATTAGGATGGTGTTAAAACATTGTACGTAATGGGAGAGGCAGTATGGTAAGGTTCAGGCAGGTAACGAATCAATACCTCTGTCCACCTGTCCCACAGATAAGTGGTGTGCACAGACACACAAATATAGGCCAAGCAAGAAGATTCTTTAAAGTGAAATTTTGTTAATTTTAGATGAGAAAGGTAGAAAGAAACATTTTCTTGCAACAGTCCAACTACTCTGGATGAAGTGAAGGGAGATTCTGGACTCTTTTTACGATTAATTTCCAGGAATTATATTTTGTTTTCTCTCTTGTTTCCCTCTACATCCACTTTTATTTTATATATATATATATATATATTTTTTAAGCACCACTTATTATTAAATCTCTTCACTACCAGCTGCCCAATATCTAAACCATTTTACACTTTTCTTCATTACAAACATTTAAGTATTTTATCACACTCTATTGTATAACTACAAAGTAATGGAAAGTAGTGTTCATCTGTCACTGTTTTGTTTAGAATGCATCAACTAGGTGTGAAGTAGGGTTAATTGTATACTGTACTTGAAAACACCACCAACAGTTAGCTATTTTTTTTTTTTTTTTAGCTTGGTATGAAATGCAGATGGATATGAATTTATGTACTTGACACACTAAATCTGCTTCAGGACCCTACCAACCAAATTGAGGCATAGGTATCTTTTACATTTTGAAAAGCAGAATTGCATTTTCTACTTTTGGAAGTTACTTTAAAAAAGCATATAGTGCAATGCACAGCAAGTAACAGAAGGGAACTTAATTTTTTCAGGAGATAAAGCAGTTCAAATCTTTAACAGATGAAATATTTCTTCCTAAGTTACAAACAATCTGAGAGATTGAAAGTGCTTTTTTTCTTCTACACAGTAAAAGACAGTAAACTACAAAATATTTTTTGGCAAGTGTAAATAATTCAGTATTTGAGGAAATGAAAAAGAAATATGGAATTCTGGTTTTGAGCAACTGCAACAATTCTTTCCATTGTCTTTAGGATGTTTTTTTCAATTTCATTGAGCAAATATAACACTGATCTATGCAGTTTTCCACCTTTGTATCTGATTGAATATTATTATTAAAGTGATTACAATTTCCTCTTTTTGGGAAAGTTCTACTATTATTTTTCTCAATCTGTCTGGCTGTTTAAACACCAAATTATAAATACTTGTAGAGATTCATGGAAGTGATCAAGCAATTAAGAAAAGGATTCTAGAAACTGCACTCACAAATGCACAGGATGGAATCTATGAGAAGATGCAAATTCAGCACCAAATATTGTATTTTTGCCTTACTCATCAAGTTTCACAAGATCTTTTTTCTTTCTCATTCCATAATTTAAGGGTTGAATCCTTAATAAAATTGTCTTAGCTATTTCTAGTTGGCTCTTCTGTTAAACACCTGATCCAGAACACTGTATATAAAATGTTAATTTAGGCCTTATCTTATTAACCTTATGAAGATACTGACTTGTGTCATAATATTTCAGAATTCAGACAGCAGAATGGCTGAATCTTCTGAGTTTTATTTGGCTTATTGTCTACTATATTTTTGTAGGTTTATAAAAGAAGCACTGCATATATGTCTCCAATAAGGTTACAGTATTGCTGTGAAGTGTCTCTAATGGATTATTTTTATATAGACAATAATTTTGGAACATGTAATCTGGGGTTCTGTGAAGGCCATTTGGAATTCAAGATGCTTCACAAACAGAAACATTTATAAACCGTGATCTGTATTCAGTAACATTTGCCACAAATGAGCTTGCTCAGTACTCTTGGTATCATGAGTTTGAAGTTGCCTTCCAGCCTTTGAGTGTATATATGAAATACAGCTTATTCAAAATTCAGGAATATTGTAGATGAATTACATACTCCCATAAATGTATTAACTACAACTACATACTGCCAATATATCATATACTGAATAAAATAAATGGAGAATTTACTGCAGCTTACAGAGAAATAAAAGCATAGTCTATTAAATCAGTCATATTCTGAACCAGATACATAAACTATCTAATCAGATACTTAGTATATTGAATCAAAATCACAGTACCTGCTGCATCAAATACATCATGCATTGAATGAAACATACCATTCAAAAAGCATATTGATATTGAACTAAATCATGTTGAATGACTATGTAATTTACTAAATTAAAAAAAAAAAAAAAAGTCAACACAGTAGTCATTGAACCCAGCATATCAGATCATAAACAAACACAAGATTTAGGTGTTTTGAAATGCAATGCGTTCCCAGTTAGGTCTTGGCAAACTATTATTGTTGCATGGAAAAACTTTTTCAAAATCTTGGAAAATTAATTTTTTAACAGGCATGGACTACTGACTAATTTAGGTATCACGCTTGAATAAAAACTGCTATTATTCCTAGATATTCAATGTATTCCAGAATTATAAAACTAATGGTCTATAAGAGATTCATGACATTCATTTAAAAAAATATTCCCTGAGAAAATCTACAGCAAATATCACACTTTGGCTGTTTATCCCCACATGAGTTCTTAGAATAAAATCATAACAAAAAGCAGCAAAGACCTAAGTTCAAGATGAGGAAGAAATTCTTGTTTTAGAGACATTTATCAGAAATAAGTGACATGTTTGAGCCCAGATTGCAGGTGTAATGTGACACAAACGTGAATTGGTTCCTAATACAATTTTTAAAAGCCAAATACTAATTGTTAAAAAAAAAAAAAAATTATCTAGGACTAAGTAATATAGTGTTAGCCATTGTTAAAGTTAATCAGAGTTCTACCAATTAGACTGTTTTCTGTCCAGTAAGTTCATAATGTTTTATTGTAATTAGTACTGCAGAACATTTAATAATAAACATTGTTGAAAACAAATCTAAATGAGTATAGACATTTTATGATACATTCAATATTCTTCAATTATAAAATAAAGAATAGATATTGATTTACCTATTTGCTTTTTTGTAATATTTCCATAGAAAAGACATGTTTCCAAATGTTGAGTTAGTACCCTTGCTGTGAAACCAAGAATGCACCAGTGCCAAGATCTAATAGATGTGTGTATCCATTTTGATGACAAAATGAGGTTATTCATAAAGTAAGCCTATGTTTAAAAAAAAACTTGTAAAAACTCTACAAGAGTACATAGAGCTAAATGAATAAATGAAGATTTTTATTACTGGACAATTATTTTTTTTTTTTTTTTGTATTTGATTTGATCTCATTTTTAAGATTCTCTCAAGCCTGAAGTAAGAATCATGTTGATGCTCCATTACACACCGAAACTCCTGCCCTTTATGAATATACTCAAAACTCCAAGATCATGGAAGGTCCATCTATGTACTATTAGAAATTCAGTAATGAAAACCCTTAGCTGGGAGCTGTGAAGATTTGTTTCCTCAGCGCTGTAAAGCTAAAAAGTTATTATTTTTATCACGCAATAAATATTTAACCTTTGTTTTCTTTAAGTGGAACAGTTTCAGCCAAGAGACAGAGATTAGAACTTTTATCTTCTTTTTTTTTCTTTCTTGTTTTCCATCCCAGTACCTCTAAAACGCCAGTATCAATGGAAAAAACATAAAATCTTTTTTAGCTTCTCTCAGCCCTTGAAGAGGAAATGACATTGTTGCTCATTAAACACTTCCAATGCTTACCTAAAAAATAAGGTGCTGTTCTCAAAAAGCATTAACAAATCCTGGGGTGCCAATATATGGACAGATAGCAACTTTGCAGAAACCTTTTATTCTTAATTCCTCTTGCCTCAACAACAAGAGATCAGCTGGAGTCTTTCGCCCACCCATCATCTATAACACCAGCCAGCAATCAATATCAGAAGCAGATGTTTTATGAAAACTTCTCTTGCTTTCTCAGCTTCAGTCCCTTTAACCCATGCTGAGAAGTTAAAGAAAGGAAGAGGAACAGGATTGATGTAAAGGGCAAAGCTAAGGATGAAAAAACTGTGTCAGAATTAGAAAAGGTAAACTACTTTTTACAAAGAACCACATATAGAGTTTTTCAATACGGTAGATTGAGCTCAGCAATTCTGTAATGCTCTCAATTAGACTGCTTTCATGCAAGGTTCAGAGTTGCTGCCTTTTGAAGAAAATACATTTGCATCCTTAGAGGCATTCAACATGACTTTAGAAAGTCATCTAGTAAAAGGTCAATTGTGAGAATGCTGGAATGCCTATAACCTTTCATTTCTAATGAAATGCTCTGCAGATTCCCAATGGAGTAACAGCTTGTTTAGTTCCACTAAATTTTGTTTTGAAATCAGTTCCCACATAACTCATTTAGAGAAGCTTTTGAGTCTGTTCCCCTACCCTATCCTACTGCTTTCAGGAAAATCATTAGCATTGCCTACCATCTTGCTTGTGCCTTAATAGTCAAGGAAGGATATGTTTAAATTTCCAAAGAAGGCCTATTTTTTAAAATTGTATTTCTGAGCAATTAGTTTGCTGTAGGTTGAAGTGTGCTATGCAGTGTTTCAGGATATAAAGGCTTGGTTGTGTTCGTATTTTACTCAGAAACATACTGGGTGTTTTCACATATAGCAGAATCAAAAATAGGGCTAATATTTAAATGCAGTACATGAAGCAAAACTCTGCATGTAAGCTGCTGATTTCGTGGGTGTTTCTTGTAGCTCAGAGGCCCTGTTCATATGGATCTCACTGAAGGTGTGGTGCCATCATTATTTGCAGCTGAAATTGGGTGAAACAATTGCTTCACCTTATTAGTAGTTTGGATTTGAAGGAGTTGTATCAGCTGCTGTTTTTCAAATCCATTAGATGAAAGCTAGTAACCTGGAACAAGGCAAATATTCATACACTGATGGGGGCAGGATCCAGGAAGCAGTTTTGCGCATACTTTGTAAGTGAAATACGACTTAGAAGGGAGACAATTTGTCAAGAAGTTCTGTCAGTTCACAAATTGTTAAATGTCTAAGAGCTTAATTTACCAGGGAGCTGCTCTGATAAATCTGCTCCCTCTTCATGCCAGATTACCAAGAAAAGGATCAAAAAAATTCCATTAAATGAAGAAGATTAACAGGATGTTCTTGATAAAGAGTCTCTAACTGGCATATGCTTATACATCTCAGAAAGGGGTATGTGTGGCAACCATAACGGAAAGTTTGTGCCCAGGTTACAAGGAAATATGCAGAGTAAAACCCGGATTTCTTCTACATAAGCCTTAAACAGTAACCAAATATACTCCAACACAAACTAAATTCATGAAAATACCTCATTTACTGATAAAGTATGTCAATTGTCTCAAAAGTTCTAAAAATATGTAGAAACTATATAGTATATATCTATAATACTAGATGCCATTGCCAGTTAAACATATGACCAAAAACTCTAGGAACCAGTGAGAGTTATACAAGGAAGAGTTCTGAATATTATCTGTCTTTGCAATATTTCAAGACATATGGCATGCTTGATTTTATTTTAAGCCGACCTGAAAAATATTTATTTAAATCCCTTCACACTCCCCTCTCCCCCTCCCCCCCCCAAAAAAAAAAAAAAAGAAAAAAGAAAAAAGAAAAAAAATGTATATATTCCCTAGGGAGCCATTAAAACCATAAGTTCTAAAACTGCAATCGTATCTTCACCTTATACATGTGTCTACATATAATCTACTTAGAAATATATACATATACACTTAGATATATATAGATGTGTGCACATCATTTAAGGTAAGACTTGGGAACGCCAATGTCTCTTCTTTGTTAGGCAGAAAGCAAAAGCAGCATTTGTATCAGAAAACTGTAATTGACTTTTCATTTTCATAGAAACATAATTCAAATTGGATTCTTTCCCTTTTTACTGTGTTGAGGTTCCCTCCTGGCAGCACATGCCCTGGTAGCGGAAGAGCTCCACTCCGTGGGCTCAGGCAAGGGGTCCAGGTAACCAGATCACATCACTCAGTGTTTCATATAGCATGTTAGAGATCCAGGGGCATCCTCTGGTATCACACACTTTCAGACCACAATAAAGGTTTGTTTTCCCCTCTCTCTGTGCATCAACCCTGGCTGGGGCCATCTACTCACAGTGAAAGGTACCTGTTAAGCAAAACATGTGGAGCTGCTCTCCAAATCACACATTTTAAGATATTTCTTATTCTGCTTTTTTCACATTTACAGGCAGTATTAGAGTCTATCTACTTAGCTTACAAAAATAGGAGTACAAAATACAACGAAGAAAAAATAATGTTAAAAAATAACTTGACTTCTTGACTTCCCCAAAGAAGTAATTTGAATCATTTTTTGATTTCATCCAGGCTGAACAGATAGCATACTAAATAGTCAAGTGCTGTATTACAGCAGTAAAAAGAAAAAATGGAGACCTACTTTTTTTAACTACAAATTAAAGACACTTAAGATTGGACATTAGATCATCCATACGTTTTGTAGTGATCGAGTGATATTTGAGAATTGCAATTTGTACTTTTAGGTTGGTGAGATGCATCACGAACAGTAGTCCTAAACCATACATAATTTTTTTTTTTTTAATTATTCAAAAAGATACATATATTTTAATAAGCAGCTAATCAAAACTGGTTGTCAAGCATTTTGCAGACCCTTTGGGGAAGATGAAGTATGGTTCATTAAAACAGGATAGGAAAAAAAATAATCTGTATTTAAATCTGTTTGATGCCAAGGGTTTAATCACAGAGCAGACCCCCTTCTTACTGTATTAAAGTGTTCAAAAAAATAAAGGAATACTAAAAAAATAATCTTGTCTCTGGATACACGTTTATCTATTAAGACATGCATTAATGTATCTTTCTATATTTATCCAACCCATTATCTGCTTTTACTGTTTGAAAGAGCTGCATCATCTGCTTTATAGAATTATTAAAGAAAGGAAACAAATTATAATGTGAACATTCAGTTTTGGGAATAAAACTTCTGTGTATGCAATTAACATACAGGCACACGGAAACACTTTTATTCTATTAAAATGAAATGTTCATATTTTACTCTTGAATCCCTGGAAGACCAGAGAAAGAGAGGGTCAATATTTCAGCCCTAATTAGATACCTGTTGAAAAAAATTGAGGCAAAATTGATTCACATCGCAAAATAGAAAGAGTAAGGCATGACTGAAATGCATTTATATAGAATAATAGGCTCCTCTAGATGGAGATGATTTTAAGCAATTGCATAAGTTCTTAGAAAAACAACAAAGGCTGTGAGGGGAACCCAAAACTCAGGCCTGAATAGCAGCCTTGTAAGCAGGTGAGTCATTACCTGTGAGAAAGGAAATGGCAGCAGCTGTTTGAGAAACTTTCACATGAACAAAAACTCCCAAGACCTGGAGCTCTTCCAGACTGGTATGCAAATCCTGGCTACTTTTCTGTTTACTTCCCTCAGAGTGCCAAGATTAAGGCTCATTCCTGAGAGATTTAGTGTAAATACTTATCAGCACTCCTTGCTCATTTTCTCATGGTGGTTTTGTGGGATTTGCTCATTTGGATGTAGAGTATAACAAGTAAATTCATCCCTGTTTCCTTTAACATCCTGTTTATACTGACAGTAATAAACAAGGTTTTTATAAACCTTCCTCAGTTCCTGATAAATTACAAATAACTGCAATAAGCTGGAAACTACTAAGCCTTCTTAGTACGACTTTATTTTTTTCTTTTACCTCTCATGTATTACATGTAAAGACAGGGTGAAGCACCTGGCTCATCATTAACACCTGAAAAAGCAATAAGTACCATTTGAAAACTGAAGCTCTATTAAAGCAAACAAGCAACTAGACAAAGAAGCTTAGTAAAGTCCATAAGAAATCTGCTCTATGAATTCTAGGGAACAAAACACAGAACTGCAACTCGTGAAGGAGACCCTCTAACTCGGCCTGCCATCACATAGGCTCATGTGCAAAGCACCAAACACATCCATAAAGGCCTGGACTGTAACTCTTGCTTTGGCACTGCCCCGCTCTCGAATGCTGGGAGCCTCAGCTACTAAAAAGCTCTATGTATCCTTCTGCTGTAAAACACTTTAGAAAAGTATAGTGAAAAATGGAAGACAATTACTATTATAATTAAATTTATTTTCTCTAAAAGACAGAAAAATGAGAGGAATACTTTTTTTTCTCAATTTTCTGGTTTCCTGAGAACTGACATATGCGATATGGAGCTGAAAAGTAATAATCAGTATTGCCTGCTCCTTCTAGGAGCACGATCTCTACCAAAAACCTCTTCATAAAAAAATGTGAGGGAAATTCTCCTTTTCTGTAAAAAACAAAACAAAACAAAGAAGCAGCTTATTTTCTACTATCGAGAAAACCAGAAAATCAATTACTTCTTATGTTTATTAACTTCTAGATTTCTATGTTCATGAAAAATTGCCCAATTATGCTGTTTGTATGTTATTTTTCCATCATTCTAATCCAACTACAACATTCTCACATTTCATAGAAAGAGCCCAACAAAAAGAAGTAACTTCACCTCTTCTTCATCTTCACATTAAAAAAAAAAAAAAAATCTCAATAAAGGGTATGTCACACAGAAAACACATTGAATTTCTTAGCATTTGATTTTAATTCAGATGCATTTGCCTATGAAAAGAGTTGTCAAAGACAGCTCCTTGCTAGTTGTCAGTGGGGAATGATTTCAGAAATCAGTCTAAATCTTCACTGGCATTTTCTACTAAACTTCTCTGTAAGAATATGAAATGCATCACCCTGGTATCTAATCCTGACTTGCTCAAAAATATATTCAAAGAATTTACTTAGCATTTGAAAGAAACTGTTACCTTTAAAGAAATTTTACAACCACAATTTTGAAAATGCATAACACATCTTCCTTGGAAGATTTACTTCTTTCACAAAGATGAGTAGATAGTGTGTATTTCACTGAGAATGTTGAAGCACTTTCTGTGGTATTTCCAGACATTGGCAGCAATGAGGGTAGATATGGACAGTTGTCTTTCTTGCAGTGCCTACACACTTTCTCCAGTTTGATAGAACCAATTTTTCTGGTCCCCTCTAGTTTCTCTGTACTCAGAAGGATGCAGCAGGATGGGAAGAACTCAGTACAATCCTACTCATTATAAGGATGAATTAATTAAATTGAAACTGAAATTGGAGTTGCTATAAATGTGCAAGACATAAAATATACATATTTTTTAATATCTGGAAATGACAAAAAACATAGGCTGAAAATTAGTTTTGTGTTATGTAAAAGAGTTAAACTGTCTCAATAAATAGGAATCAAGCTGACCATCAAATGACTACTTCAGGTAGTGCTTACAGGACACCAAACAGAAAGAATTTCTTTTGCTCATGAGAAATGGAGATGTTGCAAAAACTTCATAAGCCAAACATTCGTAATATGCTGGAGAAGAGTCTCTAATAAAAAGTAAAGCAAAATAAGGAAACGTAAAGAAGAAACTGCTCTAACTACATCAGGCGTAGAACTAGAACTGGAACAGTGGAGAGAAACCTTTGAAACCTGTAGCTGATCTACATTTCATATGTTCTTGCATGCACACAACAGTGAACGTTTTCTATTCCCAATGTCCTCTATAAAGCTGATGAACTGCGTATTTTTTTATGTGCTCTAGGAAAATGTGATTAAAATTAACATTAGGTAAGGGACTTAAACCTGTCAGGAAATCAGAAGGGACTAGAAGGAATTTCCATGATAAGAAAGTGTTGATGATTTTCGCTCTAGTGTGTTTCATCTTAACTGATTAGCTTGTTCTCGTTTGAATGCACCTCTGTCAGAGATGCAGTGAGCTGCTGCTACTGTATGGTTAATAAACTTCCAATGTGTTGTGAAGTCCCCTTGAAGAAAAATGTTCCTTTGCAATCAATCCAAAGAGTTTGTAAAGAACTGGATCATTAGGGGAAGTCAGAGCTTTCTGTGTATGGCTCAGAAGTGGACATTTTAACTGCATGACAGTTGAACTCCCAAATATTTGAACAGAAATAATTTTTCCTGTGGTTTGTAATAGCTTTCTTGGTACTCTTTTGTGTATGTATATATACATATATATATACATTTATATATACATTTAAAATTCACATCTAAAACTTTGTAAGAGCAGTGTTCACCAAACTGTTTAAAAGAAACAGCTACCTTCTGTGTAAAAAGTGTGCTTGCACGTTTACGTGAACACCTCCACATTACTACTATTTTTCTTTCCTACTGAGTGTGCCTCTTTTTTTTAAATGATAGGCTTGTTATATCTAAGTGAGTAGTATGTATTTTACATAAAGAGTGTTGCATTTGTAAATTAATAACACAGCTATCATGAAAATAAGTACTGACTATTCGTTCAGGTGTCAGGGAAGATGCTGATTCGCCTCCCAACGTCCCTTTTGTTAACACATCCACTTAAGAGTCTGGTCATCAAATGGGCACTTGCCTGTTCACTTGATTCACCCTGTGCTCATTTGTGAGAAAATGAAACAGAAACAGTCATATGGAAAAATGTTCTAAGGTTACCTCAGAGAGCAGTCTTTGGTTTAGCTGTTGGCAAAGAGAAAGCTTTCCCTCCTTAAGTATGCTCATTCCCAGGAGAACTATTAACATGCAAGTCCATTCAAGGGGAGGCTTCTTCAGTGGTTTGTGTCCTTTGACTCCCTGCCAGTATAGATCCTGTCCCACTGAAAGGAGTTTCTTCTGGTAGGGGCCCAACTAATTTCCATTTCCATTCAGCTCATTCATTTCATGGCTCTTGAGGCAAAGCCTCACATCTAGTCTTTGTCTTGACTATGAGGACTCAGCAACTAACAAGCATCCATCACAATTTAAAGAGTGGGAAGCAGAAGTCAGAGAGAGAATTGTGGTGAGCTCAGAGGCCTGCCAGCATCCTTGCAAACAATTAATTTTGTGAGTATGAGGAATGGCTATGACTGTGATGAAATACATTACTGGTCCCTGCTCATGAATACTGTATATTTGAGCATGCACACAGTCAGGTTGTTTCACGTATCACCGGTGCCTTCAGTGGTAACGACAAATTTTTTCAGAGCTAGTATCCTTTATATGTACTGTAGAAGTTCTGTACAGGAGTTAATGTGCTTCCAAAGGGAAACAGGAAATGTAAAACTTCTAAAATGGCAGGAGGTCACTAAAAGTTGGCTCTTTTATTCCTTGCTTTCTCTGTAACCCAGAACAGTACATGGTATTTACTGCTACAAAAGTGAACAACTGCCATTAAGAATAACTTTCTCTGATCACAAAAAGGATCCTATTTCTTTTATAAGACAGAAAATATTGTTCAAAACCCCAGTTGTAAGAAAATAAAGAAAACAAGGTCATACATTTACTTTTGTTCCACTGATGTGTAGAATTTTAAACAGGGTCACTACCTTGGTGTATGAAGTGAAGATTTTACTTTCAGAAACTGGTCCTGAAGGGAAACAGTTTAATTTGAGAGATGTACTACAGTATTCAGTATTATTAGGATTGATCTTCTCTGTATATATCAATAACCTTGATTTGAAAAATGTGTTAAACTATGATGGAACCTAAAAAAGAAAATGACAATCAATACAAAAGAGAGAAAATAAAACATAACTAAATATAACACTTTGAAGGAAAGCAGAAGTGTGGGCAGCTGTATGCTTTGAGTTTTACATAACATTTTTAAATAGTTTCAACACACTTTGCTGTAAGCAAGGCATTAGGAGTATGGTGTTTCTTGTGGCAGAGATGTCTTTTTATTCCTACTAGCAAAATGGAAGTCAAAAGCAAAATAAAAGGCAGTTTCTGGACTGGCTTGTTGGATTCAAAAAAATATTCCCTTATTTCACTGTAATTTGATACAAATGCCAGGAAAGATAATTACACTGTTATTGCAGATGCCATTTAATTTCTCCAGAAAAACCTATATTCATTTACAACCTTATGTATCTCTTATTCTGCTACTCTTTCTGGTCCCATCCCTAGTTAAATACAACCTGTTCTACTTTTGGTAGCTATCAGTGAGGCATCTGTGCTTCCTTCAGAGTTAAAAAGGAACACAGATTGTCTTTTCCATTTCTGACAACAGAAAAAAAAAAAAAAAATCGATACATGTTTAAAGCACTAACCTTTTCTGCCAGATAGTATAGATATACTTCAAATTGCCACATAAAGTTTTCTGGAAAATATTAAACAGCGTTTTGCCTATCAAGATTTTCAGAGTAAGAGCATTGAGTACAGAATACTGCATAAGGAAAACTGCACTGTGTTATTTTTCAGTAGTATGAATCATTTACAAAATCAAAGTTTTAATTTCCTTTGAGATACACAGTACTGATTTTGCAGATTTTTCCCTGTTGTCATCACAGCAGGAGGAGGTGAAACAGCCTAATAAAGACAGGTAAGCACAGTTCTTCATTATATATTCCAGAAGACTTCTAGAGGGGATTTCACTTGCTATTGAAAGGTTTAGACAAGCTTATGCAACAAGACAAGCTTATATTAATAATTCTCTCATTTCATGAAACAGCAATAAGAAAGGTAAAGACACTCTGAGGCAGGGCTCCCCTAAACCCTGACTTGGAGGCAATGTGTTATCAGATCCTTTTGGTGTGGCTTCCAGCTACTGAACACTGAAAAAAAACAAAAAACAAAAAACAACAACAACAACAAAAAACCAATAAAAACTCAAGACTGAGATTTATAGAGAGAACAAAGAACGACATTGCTATCAGCATGATACTTGCTGAGTGCTGTTAATAATATGAGAAACTTGGGAGTTTCTGGGCAACAGATTTTTTCTAGTGTATTTGTTAATTGTAAAAAAAGTTGGCTGTTAACATAAGTAAACTGAAGACATTTTAGACTAATACATTGAAATAATACAGTGGTATCAGTTCAGATCTATTTATGCAGAAATATGAATATCTCAAACTTTTACTCAATGAAAAAAATAGTAATAAAGTGAGTGCTCAACCGCTTAAAAAAATATGCATTTAGAGATATTAATAAATACAACCTCAAAAAACAATCTCTTGAAGAAAGGCATCAGTTTTGTAGGAAAATTATTCATTTTCTTCTTGAAGAAATGGACAATTCAAATCTAAATTAACGACATTAACTCAAAGACAGTATTAAGAAAGAGAACAAGAACTGAAATGGAATCATTATGTCTATAGAAGATTAGAAGCCAAAGTATTAGAAATTTGTAAGACAAATTTGTAATGTATGATGATCAGAGTATATCAGGGAGAAAAGGGGAGAAAAGAGCTGGAAAAGGAAATGGAATATTTATGGAATGAAGGAACAAAGAACTTAAATGGAACAAAATAATAGGCCCAGGCAGTGGTCTGCTAAATTTAACTCCGAGTGGGATCCTTTTCATTTATATTCATGGTCTTTCAGATTTTATTTATTGGTACCATAACATATTTCAGGATATGATCCTAAAAATGAGGTGAAGAAATAGAGTACATCTAATAAGAACAAATACAAAAGATAGTGGATGCCAAGTGTCTGGTGCAAATAAAAGACTGTTAAATAAAGATTAAACAGATGACATAGGAGTGATGCATGAGGCTGATAACTGGCAAAATCACAGCATTTTATAGAGAAATAGGTAATAGGATACCACCTTGAGCTGATCTATTCTGGATACCACATGAAGGTTATGTCCATACTAGGCAGTGACCTTTCCTAGGACATGGACTATTGCTGTGCACTAGCAAATAAAAAAACAGTTAAACTGTGAGAATATTCACTAGCATAAAATTGGCTCCTTTCAACCAGGATTCTCCCAAACAGCTCCTGGCCCTGTTTCAGGAACCTGAATAATACAGGCTCCCTACCCGCTGTCAGTTTGCCCATAGTCATTTGGGTTTGGCAGCGGCGCAGGGAGCTCCATGCCACATTAGCTTCAATACCTGGGAGGGGACCCTGGACTTGTTAGCACAAATGTAGCCTGAGAGGCTGAATCCAGAATATATAGCAGCAGCATTTAGGCTGTTATGTCTGTCTCCTCTTTATCCATCAAGATACAGCTTTATACTACTACACAACAGTAAAATGCACAAGTTTCCTTTGAAGCACCAAATACCTTTTATTTTCTGTTCTCCTTTACATTGATCAATGTTAATTCTAAATTTTTTGTAATCTGCTCTTTAAAGCAGGTTTGTTGTTGTTGTTGTTGTTGTTGGTGTTGGTTTTTTTTTTAATAATTTAATAAAACTGTTCATATAAATTGCACAGTTCTAGTACTTCATTAAAACCCACCTGCACACAGGAAAGGTGAAAGCATTTGGATTCTGAGCCAAGATGACAAGTGCAATGGCAATTCTAATATACTAAAAAAGGTCACAGTGATGCCCATAATGTGTGTTGCTATAATGATCATCATTAAAACATCCCACTTTTGCCCGGAGACATTTTTGTAGGGTTCTCTCTCTTTATACACCAATAAGTTTTGCTAGTAATTCATAAAGCTGAAAATAATTAGGCAGTATAAAAACAACAATAAGGTCTAACTGAGCCATCAGATCTATTTGATAAGTCATAGAGGACCACCAATCTGTTGTTACACAAGTTAAAATTTTATTCAGGTATATCTCCAACTTTTAGATCCTTAGAAGAGAATTAGAACCTGCATGACTTTTCCAAAACTATCTTCAGATTTCCATCAGGAGTGAGGCTTGTTTTCATCTAGTCGAGGAACTCTGGGGACTTACTCACAAATCCCATAGATTGCAGGAGGTTCACCCGTACTGATTCATACTGGTGGTCAGGTCCTGACATTTTTCCCTCTTAGATTTCACTACACTACAGTCTCAATATATCAGGTAAAATATTTCCTTCTATAGTGCAATACACAGCTACTTTCTTGTTAATGAAAACAGGGAAATGTTTGTTTTGTCTTTATATATACTTGCTTGCCTATCCTTTTCCTCTCTCCCTCTTTTTTCCTTTCTCCTCTTCCCCAGACTAGAGAGTGTACTCACAATTGTGACAGCAGCCATTGCTTCTCGCCAGAGACTGTGAAATCCTGAAAACAGAAGTAAAAAGTTAAATAAACAAAATAGATAAAATAAATCCTCAATCAACCACAAAGATAATAAATATCTAGATGTTGGTGGATAGCGCTAAACTTGATTCTAGTAATCAACAAGCATTTCTAGCAATAACGTAAGGTCAAAAAGATGAGTTCTGTCTTCCAGTACAGTAGTCAAGAAGAGAAAATGCTGTTACAAATTAAAGTTATTACTTTGAGAATCAAAAGAAAGCTTACCAAATAGTTCTCTCATTATAAAATGAAACATAAGTACTTAAAAATTCACTATCTTCCTCTTTTCCTTCATATATGTGTATATGTCTACATGTACATATTAAAATTTTACAATAAAAATCTCAGTGTTTCAGATTTTCTTAGGGAAAATAATTACTTATGAAGTGAAACATCATCTGCCCTCTTTCAAACTGTGGGATATTTTAATCTGAAGATATTGTCCTCATCCTTGTTTTAAAATACTGATTCTCGGTCTAGATTTTGGTCTAAAAAGATGCTGGCATATGTGATGAATTTTATTGTTGGAAAAAGTATAGTTTAAATGAAACTAGAAAATTTCATGAAAGAGACTTGATTTGAAGAAAATTTTAATGGGATTATATTTGATAAGCACTACTGAAGTAAGCACTACTAATTTTGCTCTTGACTATGTAAGGATATGTAGTTATGAGTGTATGTCTGGGCGTCCCTGTATTTTTTTTCCACTGAATCTCTATCTGATTCAGGCAGAGAAAATACATAAATCTACTTGGGACTATTCAAATTATATACTCTATTACAGACTAGCTCTTTTAAAGGAAGAATTAATCACAATCACATATATGAAACTACATAGTTACAATTAACAGCATTATACTCAAAATGATCTTGCATTATATCATAAAGTTTCTGCCATCTCTCCCACCAAGATACCTGCAACATACTGGAGTAAGACATTGAACAGCTCAAATACCATCAGGTATTAGTCCACCTGATAAACTTGGTCAGAATAATGCTTTTATTCCTCTTCAAATAGCTCAAATTTTGTCACCTCTCAGCTTGAAACTACTGCCCTATAATTCAATGCCTTTCAAGTGAGACAAGGTAATGGACGGTGTTCCGTCTCCATGTCCATCACAATGTATTTTTGAACGCTAGATGAGAATAAGCGAGAACTTGTGAAAATAAAGACATACAGAAGAAATGCAAGGATTTCCATAATTTAGAATATCCTTATTTAGAATAAGGAATTTTTACTTTAAATATATCTTATGTTATTTTTGTATTTTCCTTCATGTTCCTACTTCAGTCATCCTCTTGTGCATTATTTGCTTGCAATTATAAAAGAAGGATGGAAGAAGGGGGGAAAAGTTATTCCAATGATTAAATGCTTGAACAATAACAACAAAATCTTGTAAAGTTATCTAAATACGGACATGAAATAAGTTAAAATAATGACACCGTTTAGAATCAAGATGCTAATGTATTTATTTTTTTTAACTCATATATTTCAAAGATTCAAACTAATTCTTAGTACTTAAACAGATATCAAAAACGTTGTTCTATTATCACGTAAACATTATAGCACATGCTTTATTCGTAAAATACATACACACACAGAGTTGCTAACGTTGAAACAAAGCATTCCAAGACCCATAGCAGCGCCTCTGTTAGTTTGCATATGTACAACACCTAGTGCCTAATAATAAATTAACTTTCTCACTCTTACTTTCATCACTATCATGAAATGAATGAAAGCGCTCTTTCATTTCCACTGTCAGAGAGTTTTCTTGCTCTAGTGCACTTAGTAGCTACAGGTATGTTTGTGAAAATAACATGCTTCTTCCTGGCAGCTCCAAAAATTCAGCTTATTGTAGTGGAAAATGCACAAAGGCATGAAACTTCTAAAGTTTTCTAATATTTTTATAAGTCAGGTCATACAACAAAGGATTCTTTAGTTTCTGGTGTTTGTCTCACATGTGATAGCACTAATATAAATCACAGTAATTAACCAAGAAAATAGTGTTCAAAAATTCATCATTAACAGAAATTATTAGTCCCTTAGAAAAATAATTAAAACCATTATCAAACATTCTCTACAACTTTCACATTCTCATCACTTCTAATCATAGAAGCATTCTGGTTGGAAGACCTTTAAGATCACCGAGTCCAACCATTAACCTAACTTAAGACATCTCTCATTTGTAGCTCAGCTCTAATTAATTTATTCGTTGTTAAACACTTGAGCAGTTAATCATCTTTTAATAAGTCAAATGAAAAACATTGTATCTAGCATGAAAGTTCCTAAAGATTTTATTTCTTAGTTGTACAATTAAGAATTCATTCAAAAAATCTTTGAGATGTATGGTTATTACTTTCATAACCTGATGCCACAACATGTCCAAGATAATATTTGCAATTAAGATATAAACTCCTTCTTTCTTTCACTTTAACATCTTGCATGACATTTTAAAAGGTCTATTTCCAATAAAATTACCATGAGTACTTAAGTAACAGCACTAATAAACAGTTAAAAGTAAGGAATGCTTGCTTGTTGTATATTATTGCTGTCTCTAGTCCCAGCACTTTGGGGTACTAATCTAGTGATAAATTTTTATAGCTATGATTATATCTACAGTAAAACAAAATTTATGTACTTTTTTATTTGGTCTATAAAAATGCATAGAAAGAATGGATAAAACTACTTCATCTGGTTTACTGCTAAGGTCGGGAATTTAAGGATCGTATCTCTTACTGCTGTGGCTTACCCTAACTGCATATACTGAGAATAGGGAAAGAAAAATCTGATTTTTGGATGAGCATGAACGGACAGTTTGTTTTACTCTGTCTATAACATAACTGTGTAAGATAGGAGAGAAAAGCTGGATGGTTGAGTTTCCAAGTGTCCTTTAAAACTGCACCAAATTTAACTGGGAAAAGAGCCAATAAAAGATTCCTAATTAATAAAAGAAGCCCAAAATTATGACGTAATGTTTCCCAAATATATGTAGATTTCATTTACTATGCATGAAATGCATATACACATTTCTTTAATATATTTTTCAGCAGAACTAAAAAAATCAGCTGTCTTGTTCCTGTGTTCACTTGGTCATGCTAATTTCCAAGATGTGCAACATTTAATGCATGTATACTCAAACAGGCTTCTGTGTGCCTACATAACTAATGTATATACGTAAACACTGTACAGGAGTGGCAATGGTGTTTTATGACATCTATTCATTTTTATCAATTTTAGTCCCATCAGAAAAATCAAAGATTTATTGTCTTTAGTTAGTACTAATAGAAACATTCCTATCACAACACATTTCTCAAAGTCAACCCTGAGATCACTGCATACTTGGTCCTCTCATGTGACATGCTATCAGAGTAACATTTTGTTAACTGTCACATATTTCAGATTTTATTGAGAATTCAGTGAAACTGGTAGTGACACTTGTGCCATCCAAGTCAAATATTCTGCCTGAAATCCCAAAAGGTCATTGTGGCTATGATTTGCATGGCTATACTCAACTCAGCATCTGTCTTCACAGTGCAACTCAGCCAACCTCCCAAGGAATGTAAATTAGCTTTACAAGCATGTCATATGGAAAGGTACCTCAGACAACTTCACAGACAAGTACTGTTTGTCTTACCTGAAGCCTTGGAGTCTCTTTTGTAGCATAACGTTTTATGGTTCAAAATCTGTAAGCATTATGTGCTATAGCAAGAAAAGAGGAAACTGAGAAGAGTAAAAAAATGACTAAATTACTCCCCTTGTTTTAGGAGAAGATCAGAATACTTGTCTATCAAACAGTGAATTATAACCTTCCAGCCTTTCCAGTAATCTGAAAATAACAGAGATCACTAGGGCTCCCAATATGTCCCTTTGTCAGTGTCTTTCTTTTCTAGGAGAGATCGCTTTGCTAGTTTGCACCCTACATACTTCTAGGATTCAACATACAATCTTACATACCATTTCAAAGTAACAGACCACAAGTATGAGAGGAACATAAGACATTATATGCCCCGATTTTGCCTACATTTGGGAAAATTTCTGCCTACGAAAGAAAAAGCAGTCCTATTTCTAATCAGGTTAAGCTTCTGTGGGGTAGTCTGGAGAGTCAAAGGGCTTTGTTACTGATGGTTTATTTATGTTAGTTTATTTTTAAATGGCAGCTGTCTGAAGCTGTTCAGAGTTTGGAGCGTGAAATTAAGTCTCAGGAGAGATGGATTAGAGAATAGAATGCCTGGGAGTCAATCAAAAGTTCACGATATAAGTGGTTTACCCTATAGCTCTGAAAGTCTATCACAAAGCTTCCCAGTCTGTTGTTTGCTAGTTACAATTATTCCATACAATCCTGCATTATTTTATATATATATATATACACACATATATATACACACATATATATACACCAACTCGTATATAAGCATGCTTCCCTTCATCCACTCACATCTCACATACATGCAGTATCAATACTCAATATTATGAAATATTCCAGTTAACTATATTGTTGTTTTGTTCTTTCAAAAAAAAAAAAAATTAATAAAGACAAAATTGCCTTATAAACTGTGCAAATGCCAAATATTTTACACTTTGCACATTTGTCATGAATTCTTGCCTGACACATGCTCTTCCAGCCAGTAAGTCTGCTTTAGTAGCCCTTCACTTTTTCTATTACATTATCTTTAAAAAAAATGTTAAATGTTACTATTGTTTTTGAGACATTTTTTGGAAGGAACAGGGAAAGAGAAGCATTCAATTATATGTACTCGTCGTTGACGGCAACTCAACATTTTCACCTCCAAAAATTCCACTAAAAAAATTTCAGATGAAACATGATTCTTAATAATAAGAGACACAAGAGCATTGTAGAGCTGATGGTATAATATTATTTTTTGACTTGACATCATTGGGGTATACTTTTTTCCCCTGAAATATATTTGATAAAGTAATAGCAATCAAACTGCTATAGTAAACTAATAGATATAATGAAACTCTATTGACACCTAGAGATCTCTGAAACTGGAAGGAAGCAATAGATAAATTTGGAAACCACTCATCAATTCATTACATTGCTCTTTTGAAAATTCTCACATGTGATCATGATACAGAACATGTGAAAATTTCAGATGAGAAAGCAGTTGGGATCATATAGGAAGTTATTAATCAGTAGAGGGAACAGTTGTTGATCTTTAGGAAAACATCATGTCACTTGTGGTTTCTCTTTTAGTCCCCCCATTTTGCATTTGAACCCTTATAAAACCTCTTGATGCTTTACTTTTGCGGGAGTGGGGATTAACTTTTACTGGGGAAAACTGCAAGAGAAATGATCTATCAGTACTTTAGCAGACGAGAATTGTTTTTAATATGCAATGTAGTGATGGGATTGTCCTGTCAGCAGGGGCAAGAGCCTGGAAGAGACATAACAAGCTATTAGAGAGTCACCCAAGTGACTTCAGCTGAGTAGACTCCATCCTAACACAAAAAAAAAAAAGGGATTGAGTCTCTCAAAGAGAACAAACTGGTCCTCAAGGAAAAAATATACATGTATGAAGCAATGACAAGCTTAAGATTTATGCATTTTAGCATGTGATTAGGTTTTGGTTATTAAAAAATTTTGAACAGGATGACTTTCTGACTCTTACAGGGATGGAATATTTATTTGACCCAGCAAGGCCACCGATTCATAGATGGTGCTTAAAATGAGGTTTTTTCTAATTTGATCCAAATAGAGCTATAATCCTCCAAGGAAACAGAATGCTTCAGCAAATGTGTACTCAGCAAAGAGCTCTGAAGTGCCACCTGTCAGAGGGACTAGAAAATTCAGTAGCCAATGCTAAAAACCTTTGCTGGCGAGGTCTTACAGCACAGCATGGAGGAGCAGAAAACACAGATGAAGACTGTAAGGAGTGACTGCACAGCTGAGTAACAGCTCAGTTAGATGTTACTCTTGGAGGCAATGCCAAATGTGGGTTTGATTCACCTCGCTAACAACTGAGCTCCTTTGGCCAAGTCTAAGTGCTCTGCCTGATCCCTGAAAAGCAACTCCTTTTGTTCATGGCTCTCAGGGTGCAGTGAGGGCTGGCTGCTCCCAGTGGGGTTGGTCTTGAGCCCAAAGGCCGAGAAGGGAGTTCACCCTCGTTACTGATAAAACATACCTTTGTCAGCAGTGCAGATCAGTCTTACTTCGGAGGGAAAGAAAAAAACAAACAAAGAAAAAATCCACATAGCTCCAATCCAACAGTTTGATCAGACACAAAGTTTGATCCCTGACTTTGTGTGTCTCATTAGTAGAGTGGGAGATCATGATTCATGTAGCTCTGCTTCTAAAAGTTCTGCATTTACTATGTGATGCATTGATTCTTTCTTTCATTTAATAGCTAGCCCTTGAGCCATAATAACTTACAGCTATATGCAGTTATTCTACAATACTCTGAAAGGTCTTTTTAAATATTTGTTCTATTGTGCTAAATAAGCAGCCCTCCTTTCCAGAAGGCCTGTGATTAACACTCTTTTCATCCATTACCACTATATCCTGCCTTTGGGAAAGACTGACCCTCTTGCCACACCAAAAACGTAACTTGAATGAGACCTTATTTTCCCTACTTCTGCTATGGACAAGCTTCAGGACTTCAGACAGATCACTTGTCCTTACTGCATCTCACTTTCTTTTCCATTAAAACGGGGACAGTGCCTAGATTCATAAAATTTATTAGTTTTACTAATGAAAATAAAATGCTATGTATGAACTTATTCTACACACAGTAGAAATTCCATCCTTCAAGATAATGCCAGTGACAAAGCTGTCAAACCAAAACTGTTCCTGGCAGCAAAAATCTTGTATCAGCACCATGGCCCAGTGTCATCGGAAGGGCCATCAATAATGGAAGGAACACATTTGTTCAGCTCACTTGACAAGATCATTATCAGTAGCTGGACTTCCAGGGTTGTGGTGTGTTGCACCCCCTCCAGATGAACACAGGATATAAACTAGTGTTATTTCGTATAAGTAAGACAGGAAAATACAGTGGGTGCATGGGAAATTTTCTATTAAAAATCAAGTTGGCAGCACAATACAGTGTTCAGAAAAAGTTCTAATAATGTCTGCTAATGCCGGTTTAAAATGATGACCTGTATATTTGACTAAATATTCTGAAGGCTGTGGGATAATTATTTCAAACTGGTATCAAATTTAACTGTATGGTAGATTAATGAGTAAAAGGCTTCTTACTGTTGTTTAATAAGTATGAAGGAAATACACTTAACTTTTAATATAATGTAGTCAAATTGCATAAGCAATAAGTGCACATTAGATGTCGTATTTATTACATCAAATGTGTGAGCAGTCTTAATACATTAACATTTAAAAAGGTAGCCCATGGCAAGTCAATTTCACAGCAATTAAAACTGAAACACTAGTAATTGACATTTAATAAGTGTGTTAATTGATATCAAGCTTGCAGTAGCTAACATGTTAAATGTCAATTAAATCCATGTGTTTTTACAATTAGAATTTATTAATAAAGAATCTAATTACAAAATGTTGGTTATGTCATTTTATGTTAATTATACAACAACTAAATTTATAGCTGAAATATTCTTTCAAGTCCTCAATGGCTCTTCAAAATTTTCCCTAATTTTGAATATTTTGCATTTAACATGTTGTCTCTTTTATCCTTTTCTAGCTGAAACAGAGCAGGGAAAGAAGTTTGACAGTGTAGAATCACTGGTCCAATTATATGACATTGGTAAAAATAATGAGCACTCCTAACACAATTTTGATGATGTCCACCTATTCAAATCTCTTCATAAAATGTAAAGAAAATGCTATAGTTTTATAAAACTACCATTATGAAAATAGCTTATATTAAATGTGGTAAACTTTCACTAAACCATAGAAATTGTTTCTTCATTGTTCGTGTGCTGTTGCTTTCATTCATGTACCAAGGTTTGGTGATTAGGGTAATTAATGGTCCAGGGATCTGGACATTAATCGCACTGGCATTCTTGGACTACACAGATCACAGGTATTTCATTATGCCCCAAGTGGGAAAAATGCCTGTGAAAGACAATAAAGGCAAAATACGGAGTGACTGGCATTATTTTGGAAGGCTGGTGTTTAGTCACAGAGACTGGATCAGATTTCTAGAGCTTTTGAACTAGAACCGTTCAGCTATTTACCCATCTCTACTTGGGACATCAAAGTCCCAACCAGAAAGAAAGCAATCTAGAAGCAAATTTAAGATTTTACTCTTGTTCTTCTGTAAGAGAAGAATATTTGATGCCTATTTTCTCTGGTAAAATATCCAGAGAATGTGATGTGGCCCTAACATACATCACATCTTGCCACAAGATCAGCTTCTCATCATCAGATTGGCAAACCAAATAAGCTCCCACCCAGCTGCAGTCCACTCCCTGAGTTCCCAGCTGAATGTCTCTCATAGTACTTACAGATCATCTGGGGAGATCAGGTCTACCCTGTATTTCTGGTTCCTATCCATGGTAACACCTGGCTTTTTAGGCTGGCACACATTGATGGAAGCTGGGAAGAGGAGGTATTGCCACCAAGGGTTTAAGAGAGGGCTGAAGCTAGAGCTGCTGTAAACGGCTGGAGGCATCAACCAAAAGCACAAGCCACAGGGAAAAGCAGCCACCTAAGAGAAATAAATTTAGGGAGTGTCAGGCAGCTCATACAGGCAGAAGACATAAGGAAAAGGGGAAGGAGGGGGGGGGGGGGGGGGGGAAGTTTGATACCATTGAAGCACACGGAGACAACTGAGAGAATTACAAGAATCAGCTCAGGTAAGTGGGGCTGGGAGGGTAAGATGGGGTGAGGAATGAAGAAGAAACCAGGTTTCTATGCTATTTATTTTTCATGTAAAGATTTCTTTAAATTCATGGAAAGATAAGAGGGTTCAAATCAAGGTGAAAATCAGCAATTTTTTAAATTATACCATATACTGTAAACCTTAATGAACATGTATAGTGGGATGTATTAAGAGTTCAAATACTATAAAAACTATTTCCCATTAATTTTCACCATTTTTATATCTAAGTTCCTGCCTGCTGATATATAGTCTTTGGCTGCTGCTTTGCAATTTGAACAGATACTCTCTTGTGCATTGTAAGGTCAGCACCACCAAAGGTCCTTTCACCTAACAAATGTAAACTTAATCTCTATTGGTCTTGTGTGTTTGTTTTTTGGAACGCTTGTTTCAGTTGTCACTTCTGCTGCTGCAACTTTTACAGCTTATTTTGCTATTAACTTGACACTAATAGGGAAAAATTGATTTCATTTCCACCTTTTTCCCTGCTTGTCACATGTTCATCTCCATTTGGGACAACATGCAATGCTGTCTCCCTTCACTGGGAGAATGAAAATTAGGTTTACACTAAAGCAAAATTTTGTCATGGAAGAGTGTTTCAGCCTGACAATATCTGTAATTAAATTCTTAAAGAGAGTAATGCAGAGCTGAAAGTATTTTAAAAGTAACCTCATTTGAAATCTGAAGGGCAACACCTTTTTGTTACCTTTAAATTAAAATTAATCAAGCAAAGTAGAGCAGCAGATTATTATTATTATTATTATTTTTTTAAGAGGAGATTTGCATCCCTTTGTGAATCAAATTTAAAATCCAGACAAGAATACATACTTCAAAATTCACACACACTGTAACACCATTCAGGAAACAGAGGGAATAAGACAAGATTTTTTTTTGAGGGGAAAAAGTGTGAAAGAACAGAGAGGAAGCAATAAAAAGCTATTCTGTAAGCATACATAGTAAGAGTTTCCAGTATTCATTCAAATACCTGTTCAATAAAACCTTGTTTCTTTGACTTACGGTTGTTCTATAGCTGTCTACAGCACATACAGTTAGCAGAAAAATTTAGCAGTGGCCTTTCCCTAACATCATGACAGAATCCCCACCTTCACAGTTTAGGAAAAAAATTCTCAAATAGCTTTGTTTTATCTAGTTCTGCTACTCTAACTGTGCAGAACAGTAGGTTTAGAGTCTCTCTTGACCTTAGAACTGGTTGTGCTATTTTGCTCATATCACACAATATTTCTTTGTGTGACCACAGACGGAATAAGACAATCTCTACCTGCTCTCTTGACACTGACTGAGGTTTGGACAAACCAGGGTGCCTTATCAAGCACATTAAATTTTATGTATCATGTATATATATAAATTTATGGAACAGATTACTATCTCGGAAACCTTTAAGAATGGGTAGACCTCCTTGATTTATAACCACGTGTACCATCATACAGTCTGAAAGCATTTATCCTCCTTTCATTCTTAATTTCTACACAGCATGAAAATACCAGAAGCTGTGAGTCTTCAAGCAGGAAGGGGAGTAACAGAGGAATTTTGAGATGCAATGTATACCCCATGGTGAAGATTGGACTGCTGTAATAATGTGCTGAAAGGTTAGAACCTGCTTGGAATGCATTAAAAAGGAAAAAAAGAAATCACGCTTCTCAAAAAGCAACAGAAAACACTTTGAAATTTGAGTTCACAGTTCATTAGAGGAAAAGAATAAAAGATCCTCTTAAAACTTTCTCTGGAAAAGATTCCTAGTTGCCTGGAGGTTATAACATTTGCCACAAAAAATGTTTCTTCTACTTAATACGGATACTGTTCCCACAACCTACAGAGATACCACCAACTACTCAGCTGCTGTCTGCATGAAGAGCCACTGAAACTGAAAAAGCAGACCTACAGCCTCTAGATTTCTGTATCCATGCAAGCTATGCAAAAAACAGTTACCTGCTCTGCCTGGTCTGAAAGCAGGCTCTTGCTCCTGGGTTTGCAACCCAATCTCTTTGCAGTCTCAAGAATTCGAGTTTGCAATTTCAACAGCTTTCCCTTCTTGCCCATATCCTTCTAGTAAAGTCTCCTGATGATTAGTGAAAGTCAGTATGAAAGAAATGAACGTTTTTCCCAGTATGTTTTCCGGGAATATCTCTGATCAGTTCTAGACGTTTCCATCTGAAGATGAAGTCTGCAGCTTTGATTCCTGTACAGCTTAGAAGCACTTCAATAGCTAGATTTTTGGGCCACTCTTGCATCAAAAAGACTGAAGGAAGCCTTCAAAGCTCTTCTGTAGCATCCTTTATATGACATTTCAAGTATCCTCATAAATTCTGTTTCTGATATAAATACACTTGAGATACTAAGCTCCTCAAGACATCCAAATTTCCATCTTATGTCTGAAGACAAGATGCAATGAAAAAATTATAGCTTTTAGCAGTGGAATTCCAATGAAAATGCATGCAGACCTACAACATCCAAGTAGTTATTCCAATATAATACTAATTTCAAGTCCCTTAGAATAATGATTTTTAAAAGTTCATTCTGCTGATTGTAATAGGGTTGATACCAGCATCAACATCATTTTTTCAATCAGTATTTAACAATCTCTGTCAATTTTTTTTTTTTTTTTTTTTTTAGCATAGACTTAAAGATTATGTTCAGGCTTATTTACTTCTTAACCTAGACATCTCTCTGTCCTCATATATGTCACCTTGAAGACACTTTCTGAAGAAGAGCTAAAGTACATGGGTACTGGTTTTGCCCAGTTCTCACCCATTTTCAGTTATTGCAACTTCCTTCTCTGTAGCTTCGGCATCAGAACACAGTTGGTCAATGCTAAACCTGACATCCTTCCTAGTCTTCGCTGGCCATGTTACTTGCCTTTTTACATCCTTTCCTTTCTGAAAACTGAAGATAAACAATCTTTCTTGCTTCCAAGACCTTCCAGCAAAATTCCTCAGTTCTGTTGAGGGTTTAGAATCAAAACCACATAAATTTCTAAATTATTTTGTATTGCATACAACAGGAGGCAGACAAAAGAAATTATAAGATCAGATAATATAACATCATTTTCAAATACAATTGGTTTCCTTCAAAATTTTTCATCATGTCTGGATTTATTCATTTGAAAGATAAAAATAGAACTATTTTACAGTATTATATTTTTGAAAAATATTTCAAGTCTTAAAAATATTATTTTTAGTTTAATAAAGTTGTTCAAAATATTTGCAACATTATTAATCCCATCATTTAAAGAATTCAAATGAATCTTCAAAGTGCTCAGCTTATGAGATTTGCAAAATTAACTTTGTAATTACAGTATGCAACAAAATACAGTGCTAATAGGCATTTTCCAACTGAATGGAGTTCATTTCTAGCATTAAACATTATGTATCCTGTCTCAGATAATGTTGGCTTTCCTGAGGATGGGTTCTATAATATAGATTTCCCAGCTATTTCCTCTAGGGAAAAATATCAGAAACTACTCCATTGACTGCATATTGTCAACCCGCTCATTTCAATATCTACCTGGTTTTGAGAAGTGATTTTGAAGGACAGATCCTGTTCACAAAAGCTCAAGCCTTGTCCTATTTAAAGGCCCTGTTTGAAGGCTGTCAGGGGTCATCTTCTCATCCCTCCGATTTTTGACTGAAAAAAGAGCCTTTGAATATGTAACTTTCTGTTCTGTAATTACAGAAGTTGGTTTTGTAACACCTCAGGGACAATGTGTGATGGCTTTCTGATTTTTAAACAAAACTCAGTTTTTATGTCAGCACAATAATTTTATTTAGAGACTGGGGTGATTGGCATTCTTTTACAGATGGCATTCTGACCATTTGTAAAATGAGAAAGTAAAATTTAAATCTTTATAAGCAGCTGATTTGAACAAGGGTATTAATTAATTAATTAACATTTGCTTTCTATGTTTTTCCCTCTTTTCACCCCGCCCCTCTTTAAGCAACTCCATAAACATGCTCCTGCCATATTTCACAAACAAAATATAAAGCTATCCTACAGGTCTGAGTGAGATTCCAGTACTCCTGTGGAGAATTCTCTTTTCCTGTGGTTTTGAGACTGAACTTGTAACAGGCCAAAACTGAGTGCACTGGCTTCTTTGATCGCTCACACAGGCTGACCTTGTGCTTCATCACATGACTAGGCCATGGAGTTGGCCATACAAGAGTACAGGCACGTGCAAGTCCAGACTGCCTTTGAAATGTGGCTGACAGACATTTCTTGAGTTGTTTCAGTGTGTGACCAAACACACTTGTATGGTGTGTTTGCATACCCTGGTATCTAAGGATGTCTAGCAAATGCTGAGTGAGCCTAGAGGATATTTCCATGGTAAGTACAAGTCCTGGCATAAAACTGGCCCTTCCTGTAACCGAACGCAACTGGCCATGGGGTAAACAGTTATGCTATGTCTTTTTTAGCTTGAAAACATTCAATTCTTTCTTTTGCTGTTGAGTAGTAAGCTACTCAACTCCTGAATCTAAATAATACGAGAAATCGAGGTTGTAGTAACACAGAGGTATATTCTATAGAGTCCTAGACTTTTTGATAATAACCTCTGTGTAGCCTTTTTATTAATCATACACAACTGCCAAATACTGGATGCTCTATTGTCTTGCATCCACAGGTACACTTAAAAAAAAAAAAAAAAGGTCTTCTCATCTCCCATTTAGATCTCCATTTGTAACCATAAAAACATACTCAAGCCATTTAGATTTGAATGAGTGGTTAAAAGCATAATTTCAAGGCAATATTTTTAAAGAAGTGTACACATGGACATTATTTAATATCCCAAATCTTGACTAGTGAAGTCGAAGAAAGTGACATAAGGCACCACAGTTAGACTGCATTTTGGGACAATACCTGTTCACATGTTAGAGAAGAGGGAACATCTGGTTTTTCAACCTAAATTAGTGAAAACAAGGAATTAAGGTGACAGAATGTTAACTGAAACTCTACAAATCTGTACAAAACTTTATTAATTTATAAGCCCTCATCCTCAATTAAATAATTTACTGGAATAAAACCAGGGGAAATCAGTGTAATTGGAGATCTATTTTTCATCTTTTACTCTTTCACTTTTGAAAGATGTTTAGGCTTTTGGGAAGAAGAGAAAAAATAATTTAATATAGAATGCAAGGACCTGGAAACCTTTTGATGCACATTGCGATTATCTGGTTTATTCCATTCATAGCTGTTTTATGGTTTAATATGCACCATTAGCAGTTCACTAGACGACTGCCTGTTTACTAAACTTCAGACACTGAGGACCTCTAGATCTAGATGTTCACACCAGTATTTTAACTTTGACACTCTACTCAGGTTTTAGCTAGCAGGCACAATAACTGAAATTCTCATGACTAATTTGCCAGCACCTTGGAAACCTTTTATCCTTCACACGCTGTAATGAAAAGACATACTGTATTCTCATTTCACTTAATGTCTTTTTGAAACATCCTTCTCCTCAGTCCTGAGAAGATGCATTTCTGAATTCACATGAAATAATTAACTGAATATACTTGCAAGAAACTTAATATAATTATTGTCATTTTTATTATATTGCTTAAGTTAACTATTGGAAAAATGCATTGCAGTACATTTGTTTAATGAAAGATTTGTTTTTATTCATTGTAGTGGTATTTTAGGAAGGGCTGGAAATGGAGAAATTCAGTAAACAACTATACCAGACCTAGTAGGTATAATCTCTGTTGCAGCTTGTTTTTGTTTTATGTCTGCAAAGAAGCCCCCTCCCACAAGGGAAACAGATTCTAGTTGAACAGCACTAAAAGCCTCTTGATGTTCCTATCTGGACACCCTCCAGTCTTTGAAGAAATTGTGTCACGTGTATGGCTGTTTTCCAGCTTTTTCCTGCTTTCTAAAACTATGATACCCTGTAAAAAGAAAAACTTTATCTGCTCTGCTTACAATAGCTTGCAAGAAATAATTAGCTATCACTTTGATGCTAATTTTGGAATATTGCTGCTCTGTATCCGAGTCCACATTCAAATACGGGACACTTAAAAGAAAATACAAATAATCTTGTAAAAGTATGATTAACTTTTGCATGACATACAGGAAAATGAAGAGACAAAGCTCTGGGTACTTCAGCCACTTGGAAAATAAAATATAATTTGGGCACTGCCTCAGTAATCCTCACGATATTTTCAATGCTTGCATTATGAAAAATGGAAAAACAGGATCTGTAAATAGCTCCACATCTTTTTAAAGTAGATTAAACCTGATAAAATAATAAAAAAAAAAAAAACAGTTAAAGTTTTTACTCAAATTTCAACTGAAATCTTTCATCATCTGTGCAAGGTCATAAAGCTTTTTTGTTTTAAACTTACAAGTCCAGTTATGCACCCTTTATTCAAGCAGGTACATGCAAACTTGAGAGCACATCTGTGACTGAATTTAACCTTGAGAAGATCTCCACTAGTTTGATGGGTTTTAATCAACAAAACAGGTGACATGCATTGTGGGTTTTGTTTGTTTGCTTTTTCCCCTCTTCTCTCTGGCTTAGAACTGTAAATACTGACAGATTAAAATAATATAAAAAGTATTTTTTTAATGAGAGTTCTTTGAGAACTGTCATAGTTCTTTTTGAAGAACTGTCATAGGTATATGGTCATACAGAGAACATCACTGAAGTAAGGTTTGAGGCTTTGTTTTCCTTTTAAACTGTTGTTTTAGAAGTGGTTTCTTAAGTATGCGCAACAGCTTCCAGACCAAAAAGATACAGGGATCTGATGACTAATCATCATTTATGCACACAAGTCACCTTCAGAATGCTTGTTTCAGCCATTACTGGGTATAAGAAATGTAGCTTCATGAAAGAAAAAGCAAAACAAGTGTAGAAAGCTCCAGAGACTTATTGAGGGGAAAAAAAAAAAAAAAAAAAAGGAAATTTCAATGACCTACTCTGGAGACAAAATCTGAATAGCCACAATAGCTGGGCAAAGCCCATCAGAGCGTAAAAGGAAAATGGTAATGCTGTGAGCTAATCAGAGGGGAAAATATCCATTGTTCCCCAGATGAAAGTCAGTTCTCTTCAGACTGACCCTACAGATGAGTAAAACTGTAGAGTTTTTTAACTCCACCACTCAGGAAAATGACTCTATGAATGTTGCATTTCCTCAGGTATTTCCCAGATTTTCCCCATGTAATCAGGCTACACTGAATTCCAATTTATTTCTAATTAATTTATCTCTTTTTACCCTTACTCATCTGCTCTTTTTTTTCAAGTGCTTCTTCACAGATTTGTTATTAAAGTGTTCATTGCTACATCTGTATATATATTCCGTGAATTATTTCTGCAATACATAAAAAAATCACAACAAAGTAGATTAAGACTGATCTCAAAAATCAGCTAAGCTGCATATTAGATCAACAACACAAAAGAATTAAAAAATAACTAATTAGTCTCTGATGGCTGTCAATGTCGAACTATTTGTTACTGTTAACAAAGAAATTAAAATCTGAAGAAATATTAATGCATGTTTGTGAGGCAAATAGGATCTGATTAACTACAACTTAGCCTCTTTTCACTAGTTAGAGGAACAGAATACATTCTTGTCTTTTTTTTTTGCCTGGTGTTTTTTCTTGTTTGGGTTTTGTTTGTTTGTTAGGTTTTTTTCCCCCTTTGGTTTGCTTTCTGACAGAACATTTCCACTTTTCAGTTCTGCTTTTTTTCTAAACCTACTCACAAAAACATTTATATTTTCATGCCTTTAGTGGGTTCTGTGCAAATTCCTGCCTACCTAAAACCAAAAGTAGCACACGTGACAGTTAAGTATTGTACTGTTCCATTTTAAAATATAGAAGTAATTTAGGGCCTTCTCAGATAGCTGGATTTTAGGATTGATTTAATTTTTTTCTAGGCACCAACCTGACAATACTCTATTTTGAGGATTGTTTCCTTGAGGTATTTTTTGTATGTATACCATATTTCATACATATAGCACAGTCAATGTTGATGCAAGCTTATTTTTTTTAACATGCCAAAAAAATAAAGAAGAAAAAAGAATGCATTACGTCTTGGTATACTTATTATGCAGGATTTTGCAGTCGCTTGCCAGTGATTTAAAAAATTAGGAAGCAAAAAGCTGAAGCTGCATATCAAACACATGGAAATAACACATCAAGTAATTGAAAGCACTCTTTCTCCCATCCTTCTAGTCTCAAACTTCTTCCTTACCGTGATTGAGGTCAGACAGTCTCCTGTCGAGCAGTTTACTCTGCTTTGCAGCATCTCTGTTTGTCACTGATGTAGGCAATGACTTCCAGCAGGGCTGTGAATTGCTCCCTGTGGTGACCCCTTTCTTCCCACTGCAATGACCAGAGAACTTCAGATCACTTCGAAAAATTCCTCTCAACTTACAGAAGGCACTGCATCAAAAAGCATGTTTTTACAAAGGGCTCTAAAACAGGGAGTAAATGCAGGAGTACAGCAACCATGCTTCCAAACTGTATTGACATATTCAAATACTCATTTTATTGCCTCCATAAGGAGTCATGTCTACACAATCTTACACCAATAGATGCTACAAGTACTTGGTTACTGTTGTGGAAATAACTGTCCTCACTATAGGACTCTGGTACTGAAGATAACCTCAGCGCTCCCTTCAACTATTTTATGCCTAGTGCTTTTTAGCAGGTTTCCACAATCAGTGCGGGAACCAAGTATTGCAATTAGTGGCCTGTGGAGCCTCAAAGCAAGTTTTTAATATTTTCCCCAAACCCTTTTTATCCTTCTAACAACCATTATAGTCTACCGCTGCATGATGTGTTACAAGCTCTGCAGAGTCTTTGGGTATGTTTTTCCCCTCCTTTGCCACAAAGGAGTAGCTCATCACCTTCTCCAGCTGGATAAGCAGTAGTCAGAGATCTTCTGGATAAAGGAGAGAGTTTCTGAGTGTTTTCTGTCTGAGCATGCACAGACCTCTGAGGATAGAGGCACCAGAGCTGGAGCTGCTTGGACAGCAAGAGAGCAGATGGCAACTGTGCTCACAGTCTTCTTATGCCAAAGCAGCATCTGTTTGTGGGTGAGAGTTTGCTCATGGAAAATCCATAGAGGAGACAAACTTATCCTGCTGTGACTCTGAAAGATACTCAAAGAATTGCTATGGAGTTTTGAAGCTCTAAAGCTTCCCACTGTTCAGCAAACAGTAGTTAAGAAGCCTGTTCCAACTACAGATTCATTCATATTGAGATATATGAAATTATAGATGACATAAAAAGTTAAAAATGTAAAAAGAAGTAAAAATCACATGATCTCAAATTAGAAAAAAAAAAAAAAAAAGCACACATAATGTGAATGCAGTTCTAGGCCAATTTGCTGACCAGACAAAAGGCTCTGCTGCTATTCATGTGACGAGTGATGGAAAAATGTTATTACCCTATCTTAATCTTCTACCCATATAAATATACAGAAAGGGACATATTATATGCTGGAAAGTATTTTTAAGGTAAAGCACAGTTGCAAGCAGCAGCAGGTGTATCATGACACAAACATGACAAATATCAGGGCATGGCAACTTCTTCAAACAGCTGGGAGTGTGGTTCTTACACTAGTAAACCTGGCACAGCAATGGCACTTTTAATGGACTATCAATAGAAAGTTTCCTATGGGCATGGAAAAGAAGCGCAGTAGTTCAAAGGACATGGCCTGAAATAATACTTAAATTGTTAACGCGAGATAATACAAAATTTGCAAAAGATGTCTATTTCAACAAGTTAAAGGAATCAAGTCATTCATTCAGGGAAAGGCACTAATTCCTTCCTATATTGCACATAAAGTATGACATGATCTTGATTTATTCTCAACTTGGGAAATTTCACTTCAAAACTAGAGCATGATAGGCTGTACTTGTACAATTCATGCTTGTTTACCAGTTTACTCCTAACCTCCATGTATTTTGGGCCAGTTTAGTTCTTCCTTGAAAAGAATATCACATGCACGTTGTTTCTATGACTTGATAATTAGCCATACAGTGGCCTTACAGGATTATAATTAAAGTGTAACTTTAGTTTATTCCCAGAACTTAGACCTTCTGTAATATTCCAATTTATTCTCAAAGACAGATTTAAACCTTTAAGTATTTATGCACATGCATTTAAGTATGCCTTTATTTATGAAGGTATGGTTTTAAAATTATTTTCATATATTTCACATTATTCATGTTAAAAATCATCAAAACTAAAGACATCACATTTGATCTTGAAAACAAAAATATCGATTCAAAGAAGAATGTGAATTTTAAAAATTCATTCCAGTAATAGAGTCCTACCTTTGAACTCTAGTAAAGAAGAGAAAGCCACATGTAATGAAACTGATGTCATTGAACCCCATATAGATAGTCTTATATCTGCAGTCTCCATGTCTACCTGTGTGAACATGCTTCTGAATTTTACACATGTGGCTGGGGAAATTTCCACCCTCATGTCTTTCAAGACTTTCATCTTATTGAAAAGCATTCACAGCTATCTTTGTTGTTTCATCACACAGAAAATTGAGTGTGTTGGTAGAACAGTTATATTCTCAGGGATGCAAATCAGTGTTTTCCAGATGGACAGCTGAAAGAACTCCCTCCTTCTGTTTTAAAAACAGAGTCTGATGTGTCGTATTTCTTTATTGTTTATTGCCTCTCTTCACCCCCCCACCTCCTCCCCCCCAAAAAAAGAAAAAAGTAGTGTGATGGTGTTTATAATTTTTGTTTAGAACATTTACTTGTAACAGAAGAAATCTACAATTCTGATTGCCAAAAGAAGCTCCAGAGAGTTCAGAAGACAACCCCAGGGCAACCTGATAATATCTACAGAAAAACACAGGCACAATTTCATATTGGGCAGATGCCAGACCACACATACTGCATGTAGACTAATTGATCATTACAGAAAACCCCTAACTACTGGTGGAAAGAAGCAATGTGACAAACCCAGACACCATTACAGCTCCAAAGAATTCTCTGGAGAAATGACAGCTTTGCCAGATGCCTATCTGTCTGCATACTTTACTACTTGGCAAAAGTAAAACTTTTTTTTTTTTTTAATTCTTTCCTCATTAGTTTTCAGGAAAACAACAACTACCACCACAAGCAAAAAACACCAGAAAACCCAAAGTAAAAATTCCTGCTCAATGCAATGAAAAGTTCCTTCCGCTAAGGAAAGAATTTTAGCAAAATCAGCACATTCATGATTTTATCCTAGGAACTGAATTTCCACCAATGCTAGAAATACTTTTATTTCAAATTTCAGGCCAAATAATTCTGTCCAGGCTTATTCAACTAAAGAAGTTCATTTAATTTCAGCAGGCTCCTCCCATCCCTCAGAGATTACATACTAATCAACTTCATTTACATTATAGGTTTATTTTATTCGTACTCTTAAAGCAAAGAAGTAGGTACCACTAAATGCCATTAACAGATAAAGTAGCTGTCAGTCTTATCTGCTAACACCATATTCGAGAAATACCAGCTGTAGCCTGTCATAAGCCTAAGGCGTGCAGAACAGAAAGGGTAAAATGTTTTACAAGATGATTTCCTGATATTTTTGTATTACAGCACGACTTGTGTAGTTAGTCCAACTTTGTATCAAGATACATAGAAAGAAGAATCAGGTCTCAGGAGGCATGTATTATTTGACCGCTGTTACTGGTGTTTGGGGCTTCAAAGACATTTAACCTTCAACCTCACTGATGCCACTTACCTTTCATGAGACTTCTGAGTAACAGCTAATTTGTTAACTCACAGCTGTATCTGGAAAGTCAAAGTCATAAATCATTTGGAAAAAAGAGCTTCTATATAGATTGTGCATTTGAAATATGACAAGGTTACTATCCTAATGCCAATGAAATCTCAAAGTCTTTATATGTGAAAATGAGTACTTGAAACTTTGAGACAAGACGGTGCTTTTTCTTCCACTGTATATGGCTTCAAAGTAAACCTTTGCAGTCTAACAGTTCAAGAGTGCTATTTAAGCAATTTTTCTCGTTGGAACAAAATGAAATGCTTTCATTTCCTGGTTTTGCTACAAGAATGTGATATGTCATTTTAACTTAATAAAAGAAACAGTTATCATGGGGTACAGAATTTATACACACGCTGCCTAAGGTACCACTTAAAGACAGAACTTAGGGCAATGTGTTGCAGGGAGTTATTAGTCTACTGTTTTTAAGGATTATCACTGGGGCAGGGAAAGAAGAAAAACCCCATATTTTTAAATATATTTCATCAAATGTCTGAAATTTCCAGAATGCCTTGCGCATACACTCAGTTATTCCAAGGGTATACTCTCTTGCCAGTGCAACTGTATGTTTCCCTTGCCCAGATTTTTTTTACCATTAACTTCTACAGCTTTATAGGTATCAACTGAACTCTACTGCTATTAGAAAGGAGATGGAGAGTGAGGAATTCTGACATTAAAAACCCACTGCCAAAGTCTCATCTTTGGTCTCTCATTAAGACATTCACCTCTTGATGTGCAACAGTAACGCTGGGCAGCATACTCTCCAGTTCTTCCAGTCTTCTTCTGTGGCTTTAAACACTTAACTGTTACCTCCTTCCTCAGATGTGCGCATAATAGCAGCTGAGTTCTTTCTTTTTTTAAATACAAGTTGTTCATTTCTTTTCATCCTCTTAAAAACTGGTCTGTGTTCTGTCCTATTTCTGCTTAGTAACATGAGGTCAAAGGATAGCAGAGACCATCTTTATTCAGCTTGAAGAGCCACTCTAGCAAGGTCTCAGCCCCAAAGTTGCACTTCCAGGGTCATCTGACTGGATGGAGGTGCTTTGGCAATACATGGCATTTTCTTGTGGTTTCTTTCTCTTTCTCTGTAAGATTCAGCAATAACAACAAAATAAACACATGAACAAACATGTTTGGTTGTCGTGGTTTAACCTCAACTGACAACTAGGACCATGTAGCCACTTGTTCATCATCCTCCAAGTGGGACAGGGGAAAGAATTGGAAGGGGAAAAAAAACCACACACAACACACACCACAAAAACCAACCAATCAAAACCAAAAAAAGACCACAAAGCACCCAAACCAAAGCCCCCAAACAAACACATACCAAACCCAAAAACAAACCCACAAAAAAACCCCACCAAACACACACACAAAACCACCCAAAGACCCACCACTGAACAAACAAAGAAACCCCTAATGAGGCAAGAACACTTTAACAGAACAGCAAAGGAAGAGAAAATAATGAACATAATAATAATAGAATACACAAAACAAGTGATGTACCGTGCAATTGCTCATTCCTTGCAGCACTGAACACCCATTCATTCCTGAGCAGTGGTATTTGCCCTGGCAACCTCCAATTTATATATACTATATATAGTAAAACATACTATATATAGTACAACATACTATATATATACACACTATGTATAATTTATAATACATATATACTAGCCATCTTGGATCAGCTGTCCTGGCTTTGTTCCCTCCCAGTTTCTTGTGCACCTGGCAGAGCAAGAGATGCCAAAAAAGTCCTTGACTACACAGTAACAACCAAAACATTAATGTATTATCAACTTATACTAAATGTGAAACATGGCTACTAGAAAGAAAATTAACTCCATCCCAGCTAAAACCAGGACACTGCTAAGCTCAGGCCCTACAAACATTCTTCTATTCGGGTTGGAGATATTGATATACTTGATGTGAATGTTGAGAATGAGGGATAAATTCAGTTCTGCAGAAAAATGGAAATTAACAAAAAATATTGTCATTTCTCCTCCTCGTTTACAGAGAAAAGTCTTTAATATCTAACATTTACATTTTTGCCAGAAATCTTCTAAGACAGCTGATTGAGGGTCTGGGTGAGGCCACAAACCTGATCATTAAAAAAGAGCATGTACTTTGCACGCTGCTGAAGTGTATGGTAGATATGCAGTCAGACATAGGGCTCTCCTTGGAACTGCTAGCTTTCCCTAATGATCATGGTGCTTCCAGTGATTTCAATACTTCACAAAGCTCACAGCTTTACTCCTCAAAAAAGGAAGAAAAGTGATTCTATGTCTCTTCAAATTTTACGCTTTCCTCCTCTTTCCCTTCCCATTCAACCCTATGCAGAACACTTGAGAAGAGAGGCTAAATACAGCCTCCACATTACTTCTGTTTTCACCGGGCGGTCACGGGGAGCAGGGCCCTTGCTTTGTCCCAGTTGAGGTTGACAGAGCTGACAAAGATTTTCAGTGCCTGGCCCCGCAGGTACATTCCCTTGTGCTCTGCAGGCACCACCACAACATCCCAACTGAGGCCCATCACCCAAACGCTGGCCCCAGTTCAGCCCTGCAACCACCCTTCTGCTCTTTTTAATAAAGATCCTCTCTCCTCTGCGATAACAGTGTCATTATTCAGTTTGATTTTATTCTATAATGTGTTTCTAGTGATTCAGGAGACTAACCCACACTATTACACCACCTCAGCAGAATCTGGTTTTCCTCCCATTGAAGTCAATAGCAAAATTCTTGTAATCAAAAGAGAAACTGACTGCAGATGAACATTAACCATATCCCTTCAACATTTTTCTCTGCCTAATGGAGTATATTAAAGCTTCTCTGCATAACTTCTGAATAATACTGTATGCAATTTCATTATTAAAGTTTCACTTAATTTAATTCTGCTTTGAGGTTTCTGGTTAAAAATAAAATATGATTAATGCTTACAAAAGAGAACGAGAAAACTGAGTGTTAAGAATCCTGAAAATGGCTACAGTTTCTGGGTAAATTGCTTCAGTAATTTTCATAGTAAAACATGTTAATGTTACCCTTGCTTATTGCATTTCCCTACCCTAACAGTCACTGTTCTTCCTCATGATTGTTTTTAAAATTAACTATTGTGGCATTTGCCTGCTTAATAATACACACTGAAAAAACAGTAGTTTTCCCTGAAGGTCATCAGGGGCTGTATACAACTGAAAGAACATGTACACGCAGTTGTAGGCACATATCTTGCCTATGTCGTGAATTAATTTCAGTTTTAGAAAAAGGAGAATTATCAGATCTCCTTTTGGTTATTTGCTAAACATTAGCTTTCAAGAGAAGCAAGCTCATGTGTGCTAGAAGGATGAAGGACAACTGTGCTGTGCTTCAGGTCCAGTCTGAACAGGGCATCAGGATGCTAAACATTTAATGACACTACCAGCAGACATGTTATCCAATAGTGATTCTGAAAAATCTACTAATGCTTTTTTGGATTAGATATTTAGATAAGAGCAGAACAAAACATAAGACTGTGTTTCCAAGCACTGAGCTTCATAAATTCTTGATCTTCTTGACCCGTGCAAGCTCATATCCTGGCTTCCCAGTCAATCAGGGGAAGCATATTAGCATAATCAGGGTTTCATTATAAAGAAAAATTTGATCAAATTGGATAAAAAAGTCCAGAAGCTGTAGCTTTCCTATGCCCTTCATGCCCTGCTTTTTCACTGCAGGGTTTTAGCTGGAACCTTTTTCACATTAAATGCATGTGCTTTCAGCATCTATCTACCTATTTACTTGTGGTAAAATATAGTATAGGAATTAAGCACAGTAGAAGTAGTATGATAAAAATGGAAAAAAAACCAAACAACCCTGTTAATCCAACAGAAGTGCCTTGGCTACATATCAAGCTAAACAGTCTATCTTATTTAGTAACTATTATTAATTTTTATTAATATTATAGAAGATCCATAATACCTTTCCCAGTGGTACTACCTATGTAGGACTTGAGTATGATGATGTGATTTGGAATTCACAAAGAGAAGGGTCGCCCTATAATTAAGGACGTGGATAATCACATTTTCCAATGGGTTTTGCTAATTCACATTTGGGCAAGACATTAAAAGCAATTATGGCATTAAGCTCTTATGGGTTTAAAAGAGGATCTTTTTAGATAAATAAAATGTGCATGATAATAGATGCTTTTTAAAAACCGAAATATATTCCACAGATGATCTCCAATAAAACTACTGAATTCCAAATACTGGGGAGATTTGAATCTGCCTGCTTATCTGAACTTCAAAGATAGATTTTAACTAAGCCTTATTAACTAGAGAGAACCTAATAAATGTGGTTATTTTCTTAAGAATTATGTGGTACTAGCCTCTGACCCAGAAAATAATCACTTGAGCATAATAAGTGGTTCTATTGAAATCAATAGAAATTCCCATAAAAGTGAAATATTAACTTTAGCACGTGTTTAGATCCTGTGAATAATTTGGACCTAGCTTTTTGTTTGAAACCTATCCTGAAAATAACAAGCCATAATGATTTAGAGAAGGAGATAAATTACAAAAAAAAAAACAAAAAAGGGGGGCCTGAAAATTACTGCTGTTATTTTCTGCAGTTGTAAGTTAACAAATCAAATCTAAACCAGTTATTAACCTTAGACAATAGGGACAACAACCTTAGACAATAGAGTAAGATCTTAGTCACAACTAGTGGAGCTGGGGCTACTATTATTGTACTTTGCTAAATCTCTGTAGCCTTTGTTTAGTCACACATAACTTGGCCTAAAGAATGATCCTTTTACGGTCACGAATAAAAATTTAAATATTGACTATAGAAGAATCAATAAGATTTCCAAGCAATAGTGATAAGATACTCAAAGCAAAACCTATAGATAAACAGAATTATGTATATGACTAAATGTTTGTTTCCCAGTCTACATCCACTCACAAAGACTTCTCATCTGGTCAAATCTTTTCTGCTTTTGTAAAAGTGGACACAAAAAATGGCAAAACTCTCACATATATTGTATCTATCACCTTCCCAATCAACATATAATTTGCTTTTATTTTTTGGTTACATCTTTCAACTGAAGGAGGTATGTTCTCTAAGAAGAAAATTCTTTCTTTAGAATAAGGAGGAAATGACAGGAAGAAGAAGATTTGATTAGAGCTTCTACTGTTAATCATAAAAATGTTTTAGTTGTCAGAGGATGGTTAAAAAATAGAAACTAATTTCATTTAGAAAAAACAGAGGGGAAAAAAGAAATCTTGATTAAGTAACAAACTGAACTATAATACAACCTTTTATGGAGAAGCCAGACTTGCTTATAATTTGTAATTCTGTCTATCACTAGGTCTCACCAGTGCAAGACTGTGCTTTCAGTATAAGTCATCCCACTAAAAATAAAAATATGTCATAGAGACAATTACAGAATCTTAGAAATTCCCAAAGATGCGGAGTTATTTGTCAAACAACGTAAACCATGGGGCACTGCTGCAACCAGGTACAAGAGGAGTCTCCAGAAAGCAGATGATCTCTCTTGAGCAGAGGGAAATGTTAAACCAGCTACATACTACCTTCCTCAGCCTGAAAGTTTTTCTGCAGTGGATTACAGGATACAGAAGTACCTGGCCAAGCACTGCTGGGAGTGGGAAGGAAAAGTTAGAGACATCACTAATCCTTCCTTCTTCAAGAATTCATGCATTCAGGAGCAAACTGAGCCAGTTCCAGAGCTCTCTCTGTTAAATATAACTTCTTTACTATTTGTTTCTCTGGAAACAATAATTTTCCATCCAAGTCAGGAGTAAAAGTTACATTCAGTAATTTAACTTTACTCTAAATATTTCTAATAGCCTGTAATAACAGTTCTCACTTCAGTGAGATAAGGACACAAGATCAAGATGTTAAAGCGTCAAGTGGAGAATACCAATATCATTTAAATAGTTTCTGACAGAGAACAAGCATTACTTTCCGTTTATAAGGCTTAATACACTAAGCAAAAGAAGAGGATATAAAACCAAAGTGCATGGTCAAAGGTTGTTTAAACACTTGATATTAATGCAAACTACATAAGTTTTCCTTCAGGCAAGTTCCCCCCTCCCTATATTTCCATTTGCATGTCAGATGCATGAAGTATTTACTTTGTTAAGAGGTCCTCTTGTGCAGGTCTGGAGGAGTGCATTACAACAGAAGACAAATTTTAGAGTTTTACAGTTCTATGCAAATAGCATTTGAACTATCAGATTACAAAAAGTTAGAAATTATTCATTATTCTACTAACCCAGTAACCCCATTTTGGAAAATCTAATGCACAGCCAATAGTCTGTTTTATATTTGATACTGGAAGCTTGTAAAAACTCTAATGTAAGCTTGTGGTTTGTTATGAGTAGCAAAAGGCACACACTGACATGAAACCTTGGCTCTTGTAATCTGTCATTTCAGCACAGAATATCCTTACAACCATGGTCCTAATACTTTCTGCAAACACTGTGAGCCATTGATGTGACATCTATTTATTAAGCAAGAGCCTAAAATGTGGATTTGGTAAGTAATAATGATGTATTTTTGCTCTCTCTGTGTGCCAGGGCACAAACCTTAGGTGTGGACAGGAATTCATAAAAGCCTTCACAGAGCAAATCCCAATTTTCTGCCCACTTCACAAAGTTAATGGGAAGCATTGGTACGGAGTATAGAAACAAATCTAGCCAAATAATTATCAGGTGAAAAACTGAGAAAAAAATGGCCTTTTGACACAGAAGGTACTTCTTGATTTTATGATCAGCCAGTGATAGAATGGACCATGCTGAAGCAATATGAAGACCTCAACAAGGACAAAGCATAAACAGGGATTTACTATATGTGGTATATATGATCATGTCCTGAATGGAGGGAAAATATATTAGTTCTGCAGAGCAGCCCTCAGTTGATGTGCAAAATGGGTATTGGACCTAAATATTAGAAACATTTTCAAATAAGACATGGATTTAGAAATGCCGAAGCAGGAGATATTAGGACATATGGTTATATTTCACAGTTGTCTCTAGGAAGCTCAAGAACACCTTTCATTAGTCATCTTATCCTATGGCATAAAACAACTGGTGAAAGACTTCTTCCTGTGAACTGTGACAGAATACAGCTCTGTCAGTAACTGACATGCTCCAGCAGAATGCAAATCAACCTCTGCCTCTCTCACATCAGCTTGCTTTTCTCCACTCCTGGGCACAAACTCCTCATACACTCTTAGAAACATCTGCTCATCCTCTAATGAGGAAGGAGGTAACACTTTAATTTTATAGGTGCAATTCTATTAAAAAATTATCTGTTTTCCAACCCACATCCTTGCAGTATGTCAAATTACTAATATTTCTCTTACAGTTAGGATCTGTAATGGCAAAATACCACTCACTAGCTTCTAGATTACCCAGCTTGCAAAGCATCCCTACTCTACTTCTTTGAAAAAAACGATGACATTTGGAGTTGAGAAAGTTGAAAAAGCAAGCATTCTCCTTGGAGATAAACTTTTCTCTTGCTTTTGGGTTGCTACCAGGAAATCTGCAAGCCTCTTGATACCAGACCTACCTTCCCCCTTTTCTTATTTTTTAATATTGTTGTCTCTCTTTTAATTATAGTGGCACCAAGAGACCCCAAATGCAATCAGTGACTCATTCTGCCAGTCTCTGTGAAGACATATGGTATGAGACAGTCCTTGCCCTGAAGAGCTTACAGTTTAAAGAGGCAAGACAATAATGAGACACATTAGCATTGTTATCACCATCTCCCAGGTGGGAAATTGAGTCACAAAGATGAAAGCAACATGATCAAAATCACATGTCTACAACATACAGTGAAGCATGGTTCAGTCCTCTTGGAGTTTACAAACATTTAAGCTGATAAATTGACAGAGTGGAAACAAATGCTGATGTGCCAAGTTTGGGTCCAGATACCCTGCAGACTGGAAATGCCCTGTTTTTGCCAAGAAAATAAGCCCTGAAAGGAAGCATTATATTAAATACTCTTACAGTACATCCAGGTGAGAAGTCTGCACCACGCTTTCATTTCCGTTCAGTCTGGGTAACTTATGACACACTGCACAGATACCCGTGAAAAGTATGTCTTGCAGAAATAGAAATTATTCAAGACTTGATCAAACAGATTTCTTCAAAAATTCATCTTCCATTATTTTATTGTGCTCTTTATCCCCAAGGTGAGAAGTGGATCTTGTATACAGATTTGTCTTCTCAGCAATTCTGTTGAGTTGGTCTCCAAAGCGTGGGCAAAAAGTCCCCATGTTTTCACAGCACAAAAGATGTGAAAGTGAAGCCAAATAGTATGTTGTGCATCAGTTTGTTGTTATCAGTTTGGGAAACCTGTTTAAAATGAAGAATATTGTACATATTTGAAAAGTGATACAGTAAACTAAAGAGCAAGAAAACTGCATATAATTTTAATTCCTCAAAGGAAAAATGTTTCTAGAATGAACTTTTTTCAAAATTATTATAGCAGAAATGAGAGATTTCACTTATATTTCTGAAGGGAAGTTGCACATGCTGAATGTATTGAATGAATAATATTCAGTGTTATTCATCAGTTCAGAGGTCACTGGATACTGAGTTATGTTGTCATGTTAGTATCTTTTCTCTATTGCTTTTTTATTTCAGCTGATTAATAGCATATTAACTTCTATTTCTTTTATCAATATATTTATCAATGATCCTGAGATTTGAAATTCTTTTCTTCCCCCTAATCTAATGACAAATAAATATTACCATAGTGACATCTTGTGCATTACTTCTTTTTTTCTCATAACCTTGGGATACCTAGTGATCTTTTGTAATCATTTTGAGTCATCTTCCATTATAATATTAAAGTACAAATTCATTTAATAAAACCATGAAGAGTTATGAAATAGATTTGCTCCCCAGCTCACGCTTCCAAACCAGAAATTAGGCTGGACCATTGTGATGAGAGCATTTTTGTTACACTTGAGGTTTTTCATTTTTGTCTACGTATGATATATTATCTTTTTCTTATTTTAAAAATACTTGAATACATTGTAGAGCATGTAGATTCTTGCTACTTGTATTATCACACATGTAGTTTGGGAGGTACTACAGTAGCACCTTTGTTATTTAACTTTCGTTATTGTACATTTGTTATTTATTTATCTTGATCTTTTATCTCCATTCAAAATTTGTAAAATAAGCTAACATTTCTTTGAGTTAGTCTGCCTGAAGGAGTGAAACTGAAAACCAAAGGACTAAAAGAGATTACCTTGATAAGATCCATGCCGCAACATAGCCTTTTCGTAAAGTCATCCAAACCCATTGTAACGCCAGTTCTTTCTAGTTACCACCCTTCTTCTGGTATCACTTCTTGATAGTATAAAATGAATGTTATTTTTTTCTAATTAGAATAATGCTACCTGTCGTTCCTCATCTATAAAGTCAGTAATTTGTTTCCACTATTCAAAAACATATCACTGTGTAACATAAAGACTGACTTACATATCAGTTACTTAAAGGAGTAGCTACATGTTAGTCCATTAATGAATTCTGATAAAAAGTCTGTGTGTGATGAAGAATGACATCACATTTTCCAGATGGGAAGATTGAGGGGGAAAAAAACCCCAAACAACTACTAATCCAAGCATATTGAAATTAGTCTAAAATATTCCCATTTTATTTTCTAAGCTTTACTCTACCTACTGTTTTAGCAGATCTACAGATTGCACAGAATAGTTACCATCTCCAGAATTCACTAATCACACATACTCCATGATCTACTGAAAGGTTATACAGGAACGTATAAGAAAATGCAGGTGGTCTGAATCAATGAGAATTTGCCTGAGAAGACATGGCATTCACACTAATCAGCTGTGATAAAGTCTTCTCTCAAAAAGTTATGCAATGCCCTTTTATATAGACTTTTACATTCATCGGTTATTCACATAATCTCTAGAATAATTTGCATATCTATCTAATATTTAAGGTGGTATATGATGGCCTCTAGTGGTGCATATCAGCATGAAAACGCTGAACTACTGCTCTATTTCCTCATAGTTTTAACAAAAGCATATAAGAAAAGCAAACATACATTGAATTAGATCTTCTGAATTAAAAGAAAATCAGAATACGGCACACAACAAAGAAAGTGAAGGTTTCATCACTTTTTGCTCGGTAACAACCAAAAAGTTCCTTGTGCCAACATTATTCCACTAGACTAATTTGAAAAAAATATTCCAAATCTTTACCATTTCACATTGTTTTCTCTGTCCTATGCTTTTAATCAGTCTATGCAGTTATGCTTTAGCCTGCTGGTACTATCAGCTACTAATTCATTGTGGATATTCTGGATAATGAATGAGATAAAATCCATCTATTATTTTCCATAGAGAAGATACTTACAGAGTTGATATTCTTTAACCTGAATTAGTCCTTCATGTTAAAAAGACTTTCGTCATTATATTTGTTAAATATTTTAAAACAAAAGACAGTTTTGGTAAATGAATTCCTAAAAATGAAAACAGGAAAATAAAATTTTACTGTACTAATTTTACATTATTCTTAGAAATGGCATCTCATATCCCACAGAACTATAAGAGGGTTCTCACAGTTGACAGGATTTACTATGATACTAGAAAGTGCAGATAGATGGGCAATTAAACACTAATACATTATTTAGCAGGTTAAATATTAAACAGCTCTCTCATTGTGCATCTCCTCTTAAATCTGTTTTGATATTTTTATTTCTACATGGCAAAAACCTTGACTTTGTCTTTCAAAATGCTTAGCAAAAACATTAACACTTATAGGCTGAAGTTCTAGGCAGTAATTTCAGCCTGAAGAGTTTCATGTAGTCTTTGAATTAGTATTACAACAATTCAGATACCGATTTGTTTTTAAGCAAAAATATTTATGTGTTTTTCAACCAAAGGAATCCACAATTTCCTGGTAAGTTTCTATATCAAGTTCTAAAAAAATCTGTTAGCTAGCAAATAAACTCTTAAACACTTCTATTCCACAGAACATGAATTTACAAGAACTTGAAAAGCAGAGCTACTGTTCTCAGTGTCCTCTCTAGATCTGCTTCAAACGAGTTTTCAGAAAATAGGTCATAAGAGAGGTAATTGCTGTAACTTTTTTCCAGAGAAAACGTACAGACAAAGGACAGAGTAAGGCCATTCAAGGGAGCTCTTATGCCAACTGTTTGCAACAGCATACTTCTCTATCCTAGGCTATCTGCAGATTTAGTCTACGTGTTCCAAGGACACAAAGTTAGGGGGAGGAGGATGTCACAGGGACTAATCTCCCTTGTTCTAAGAGTCATTTCAGAAGTATTGTGAGAAAGATGGAATACTGCAATGCCACAGACCCTATTCTCCCGATTTCTGTATTTTTGCAAGAAAGGTTGTTCAGGTGCAATCAGGGTTCTTTTCACAGGAAAAAAGTTTCAAAATCTCAGCAAGGCAGGTGTTGTGAGATGCCTTGTGAACTGCATAAACTGTCATAAGAAAAGTGCTTTCACGTTCACAGAGCAGAAAACTATAGGCAAGCAAATGCCTAATAACGTGACAGATAACTGTTTAGGCCCTTACTGTCTATTGGTTTCTTCTAAGTGCAAAGGGTGTAAGTGGAACAATTTTCTTTAACACTTCCAAAAAGTTTTCAAGTATATAGGTTTTTTCAGCTGTACATTTTTTTCCTTGCAGTTTCTTGTCTTTCTGACTGTCTTATTCATTTTCAGCATCTTATTGCTTCTTTAGTTACACTTAGCTCCTTCTTCTACACAGTCCTCCCCATAAGTACTATATCCCAAGTCTCAGGGTTAGTGAAACACATTTATACTGAGCCAAGGCGAGTCTACTACATGAAAACCAAGAAATAATCTTTTCAGCAAGCAGATTCTCTCTCTCACACTCTTTCCTCCTCTGCCTCCCTGTCCCCACCCAGTATCATATCACTACTCTCCTGTTCTCTCTCCCTGAGATTCGGATACCCAACACAGTGTGAAATATTAACTAGATAATGACTTTTATTTCCCTTGCAGGAGATCAGAGGAGCTGCTAAGAGAACCACTGCTATGAAGTAGAATGCAGAAAGTGCTGTCATCTGAGGAGCAGTCACCAACCGCTCTCTGTGCGACAGTGATGTGAATGTACAATGCTATATCTTAATAGCCATCTCAATTGGCTATTAAAATGCAGCACTGCACATTAAAATCACTACCCCACTGCTGCAGGAACACTTACCAAAGATGCAGTCCCTGGAAATTAGCTTTCAGCTCAGTGGAATGCTGCCATGCCAAATGAGCTGTCTTAGCTCCTCTAATTTTCTGCTAAAGAAATGAAACTCTTACTTTTTAATTTTAAATTTACATGATTACGCTGAATGGCATATTCAGCCAAGACAACACAGACATAACACAGGTGTACTGCCTGTGCAGCCTCAGAATTCAATAGCAGAAGTACTCTAAACCTCCTCAAGAAAATTGTACTAACTTCCAGAAGAGTTATTATTCTCAGTTTCTCTAAAGAATGCCTTTTAAGAGCATCTGCTTTCAGGTATTGGAGAGGGGAGAACAGGAAAATGTAGCTGTTAAGAGGTTGTTTCTGGAAACTCACAGGTTATAAGCAAGTGAAATCAGAAAAGGTGGGATAATAGGGATGATGAAGGCTACAGAATGAATGTACAGGTAAAAGACATGAATGGACTAGTCAGAGAAAGTGGAGAGGCTGGTAGGTTGTATAATAAAGGAGGAGGATGAAGCGTAAAAAAGAATTGAGTCTTTTGATTCGGAGAGATGGTTTGTGGGACAACTTTGTCTCATCTTCTGAGTACATAAATTCAGGTGAGAACAAGGAAAGTCACAGAGGCAGATGTAAAAGACTGAGAGATGGAGTGAGCTCATGTTGCCCTTCCTGAGTCATAGCTGAAGATGATCAAAAGTCAAGTCAAAGAGACATCTGGAATACAGAAAAATATTTTTCAGTTGCATAAGCTTCAAAATGTAGGCAGGGTCTCTCTACTTCAAATATCTAAAGAGTTGAATTGATCAGATTTGAAAGGTAAAAATATATCTGTTCAATAGGCTTGAGTGTCTTATTGCTTCTATAACTACACTCAGCTTTCACACAGCTTCTGCTGCACAGTCCAGTGCTTGCAACCATACCAGATCACACAATCACAGAATGTTAGGGATTGGAAGGGATCTCAAAAGATCATCCAGTCCAATCCCCCTGCTGGAACAGGAACACCTAGATGAGGCTACACAGAAATGCATCCAGGTGGGTTTTGAATGTCTCCAGAGAGGAGACTACACAACCTCCCTGGGCAGCCTGTTCCAGTGTTCTGTTACCCTCACTAAGAAGAAATTTCTTCTCAAATTAAGTGCAACCTCTTGTGTTCCAGTTTGAACCAATTACCCTTTGTCCTGCCATTGGTTGTCACTGAGAAGAGTCTGGCTCCATCCTCCTGAAACTCATCCTTTACATATTTATAAACATTAGAGGGGTCACCCCTCAGTCTCCTCCAAGCTAAAGAGACCCAGCTCCCTCAGCCTTTCCTCATAAGGGAGATGCTCCACTCCCTTAATCATCTTTGCTGCCCTGCGCTGGACTCTCTCCAGCAGTTCCCTGTCCTTCTTGAACTGAGGGGCCCAGAACTGGACACATTATTCCAGATTTGGTCTCACCAGGGCAGACTAGAGGAGCAGAACCTCTCTCAACCTACTAATCCCACTCCTTGTAATATACTCCAGGATGCCATTGGCCTTCCTGGCCACAAGGGCACAGTGCTGGCTCATGGTCATCCTGCTGTCCACCAGGACCCCCAAGGTCCCTTTCCCCTATGCTGCTCTCTAATAGGTCATTCCCCAATTTATACTGGAACCTGGGGTTGTTCCTACCCAGATGCAAGACTCTGCACTTTCCCTTGTTATACTTCATTAAATTTTTCACTGCCCAACTTTCCAGTTTGTCCAGGTCTTGCTGGATGGCAGCACAGCCTTCTGGCATGTTAGCCACTCCTCCCAACTTAGTATCATCAGCAAACTTGCTGACAGTGCAGTCTATTCCCTCATGCAATAAATTGATGAATATATTGAATAGTACTGGTCCCAGTACTGACCTTTGAGGGATTCCACTAGATACAAGCCTCCAACTAGACTCTGCTCCATTGACCACGACTCTCTGGCTTCTGTCCTTCAGCCAGTTCGCAGTCCACCTCACTACCCGATCATCCAGACCACACTTCCTCAGTTTAGCTGTGAAGATGCTGTGGGAGACTGTGTCAAATGCTTTACTGAAGTCAAGATAGACCACATCCACCACTCTGCCATCATCTACCCACCTCACTATGTCATCATAAAAGGCTATGAGGTTGGTCAAGCACGACTTCCTCTTGGTGAAGCCATGTTGACTGCCCCTAATGACCCTCTTATCCTTGATATGCCTTGAGATGGCACCAAGTCTGAGCTGGTTTGAAAGGCAAAACTAGTTAGGGATATTCATAAGAAAACAAGTTTCTTCCAAGAAGAACTGATCCATAAACATATTTTAAGCATGCTGGGCGTCACCACTTTTGCTCAATCTCTTACCTGGATTCCTGATATATCTGTTTGGGGGCCAGAGACAATTGCACCTTTTGGTTTAAGTCAGACATAATTTATTAGTCTGCCCAGAGCCAGGGACTCTTGAAGCTGCGAAGCAATAGCCCCAGGGAATCTGCTAGCAAGGCTGTCCTGGATCTTGAGACCTCAAGGGAAACAGACAGCTAGCCCAACAGAGTTGACAAAGTTGGCAGTTTCATTACTGATATCATCTGGGATGCTGAGAAGGACAGCATTTTCAAGTAAAAATCTAAAAGGACACAAAGTTCTTATTTGTCAGAGAATTCAGATGTGTGATTTCTCAGATTTAGCCTGAAACCACTTCTCCTTGCCCCTCAAAATCCACACATGTAAATCAGAAACTGCTTTTTAGGCAGCTACTGCAAAATTCATCCTTGTTTTTCTGTGTAAATCTTCCTATAAGACTATAAAACTAATGAAGCTGTAAAAAGACACCAAACCAAACAAAAGCATATTCTAAACTACCTGAACATATAGGGTGAGAGTTCATATAATCTACTGCTAGAACTTGCAAATACCTGCCATTACAGTTAAGCAAAAAAACTGGAAAACATTTTATAATTAGTTCTTCAAATAGAAAAAGCAAAAATGCTGTTCTGCAGCAGAGATCGCTCTCCCCTCTTTTTAGTCTGACATCTTTCATCAGTCTCCAGAAACACAGTAACACATCGGACTACAGAGTGATATTCCAGCCTACGCATAAGTGTGGGAGCAAGCTAAGAGTAAGAAGCTCACTGTGCTCAAATGAAAGAGGAAAGTTTGGTCAGAAAAAAAACCAAACAAAACATCTTTGGATTTTGAACTTCACAGAATAGTTGAGGTTACACAGGACCTCTGAAGGTCATCTGGTCCAAAGCCCCTGCTCATCAGGGCCACCTATAGTCGGTTGCCCACAATCTTTCACTAGTAAGTACCTCTTGCCCTTGTAAATTGGTTATTCTTGTCAATCTCAGTTCAGAAAAGGCAAATATTTCTGAAATTTAGTAGGGGAAAAAAAAAAACACAACAGTGGTCAAAACTGACTCTGGGCTGCATTCCCCATTACCTGGCAACAAAACCTCTATGACTTCAGGAAACATTGACAGTTGCCATATATGTAACAGCATTCAGCTGTCAAAAGGGAGACAAAATGAGCACCTGCCTTTAAAAACAAAAATGAAACAAGCCTTACCTAAAGAACAGAGTCTCTGCGTCTCTGCAGAAAGCAACATTTTGCATCACACACATCTGCCCCAGCTCCTTTTCCCGCACTCCCTTCCCCCCTTCCAATTGTGCTTTAAATAATTTGAGCCACTGCTTTATACAACAACGACAGTGGTAAGTAACAGGAAGATACTGCACTGGTGACCTTGGATTTTCCAGCCCATTACTCCTGACTGGTCTCCACAAGACTGCTACATTGCCACCTGCCACATAACACCTCCTCCAATGTCACCAGGAAGTCAAATTTCGTTCGCGCTTCCCTCAGTCCTATCCCCCTTGTGTCACGGAGCTTTTTCTGTCCGTCCGTGAATGCAAAGTGATCTGGTGCTGTCAGTGTGCTAAACATCCTTGCTCCCTCCTATGCCTGCTTTTGTCATTTATCTCCTAAGAGGTGAAGAAGAAGGAAAAGGAAGATGAGTGGAAACATTTCCATTTTCAGCCTGGTTAAAGGAGTATTTCAAAGCAACAGATGCTGAGTTATTTAAAGAAATCAGAAGCCTAAGAAATATTACAATTTTAAATAACTTTTTGGAAAAATACCTAGATAATTGCAAGGTATAACAATGCACACACAGTCTTCATGATTATGTCCAGAAAAAAGGTCAAAACAATGTCCTCACCACTTGTAGCGATTTTTACATGCAAGCCATATTTGAAGTCATTAGCATAGTTGTTTGCCTTTTTATTTCTACAAAAGCAGCTGACAGACTACCCAGAGACCCTAAAGAAAACTGCCTCAGGGGAAGACAAAAGCTGTCAACATCAAGCTGTAAAGATCTCTTTGAGGAGGAAAACAAATTCCCAGCAAAAGAAGTTGATGTGCCCACTGATGAGCTGTTTAAATATGAAACACAGACACTTGGAGAGAGCCTGCTGCAAACACATCCGTACAAGAAACATTTGGCAAAAAATTTGGCACAAGAAAAAATGAAAACTGAAAGCAAGCATAAGGATATGATGGAAATAAGAAATGCTGGCATGCCATAAAGAGAAGGAGAGCTGAAGGGAAAACAAATATGCCTAGCAAACTAAATACAAAAACATGTGCTGGCTGGCAACACCAGCTATGCTCTGGCTACTACCAGCAAGTAGTGATGCTACTTGAATTGAGTGTTAAGGCAGCATTTTATGTCACACAGAAAAATGTGGTAGATGTGTTGATGTTACTGTATTTTATTGAACTAATACAACAGCAAAACCAAAAAAGGTTAATAACCTACCGCCAGAGAGTTAGTAGAGAACTTTCCCGTTCAATTTCCAACAAAACCAACATTTCCCTTAGGCATTGTTAATTTTTGTCTAAATGACTCATTTTTCTTTTAGATGTTGGAAATAAACCAAATAATTTGGACCAATTCAGGTATTTTACATTTTGTGAGAGCAGAATTAACTTGAAATATTTAAATACTTCAACAAAACTTAAAAGGAAAAATATGAACTCTGTATGGTCTTAAGGTCATAATTTGAACCACTCACCATCTAGCGGCATCTTTAGTAGAGTCCTTGAGCGTTACTGTGAACAATTACTTAGGGAGACTGTCAACTTACGTGCCCCCTTTATTCCTGTGTCCTAGTGGAGACAGATGAATCTTAGCATCCTTCAGAGGAGTGAATCATCTAAGAAAGGAGAAAGTTTCAATTTCTGTTTTGGGAAATTAAGTTTACTCCACAGTCACGTGGTCTATTGAAAAATGAGGAATCAACAGAGTCCACAAGTAGAAAACTGCTACTTGAATGTATGTGCCCAGCATGCAATTCAAAACCAAAAGTACCTCCCCTGCACTTTTACAGACATCAGGAAAACCACACGAAAAACCCCACAATACACATAAGCAATTATTGAAAGCAACAAGATGTAAAAATACTTAATCTATGTAATTTGATCCCTTTTAGCTGTTTTATAAAGTAATTCAGGCAGAGCTAAGATAATAATTCCACTGCAGACAATAAGGCAGCTATAAAACAGTGCAGGTAAAGCTACAACAATTATGAAATTATCTGAGTAAAGCCTATTATCTTCATTAATTTTTACTCCCTTTCCACCACAGTGGGAAGATATTAACTTGCTAATATCTTCTATCTTATTCAAGAAGAAATGCATCCCTTGAGCAAATAAGCTAAATTAATAATTTCTTTGTATCGGGATTTATAAAATAATAATTATTAATTAAATGTGTGCATAAAGTTTCTGGTTGCAGTCTTTAGATGCAAATCAGAATGATTGCTGTTCAAGACAGTATCCCTGTTTGTCAATTTAGAAACTCTAAAATCTGCTAAGCACCTTGAAAAAGCCAGAGATTTATACAAAATGCATCAGTAAAAAAGTCTAAATCATTTTGCTAAGCTTGTCTATTACTGTACTTTTTCAGATATCCTCAACATTTATTTGTAGTGAAGCTTGCTGTACAGGTAGAATTGTCACTTTCAGTTTATTCTGTTAAACAAACTGAAGAATGGCTCTGCTATACCTCCAGGAACACAACAAGAAATTACTCATGGTTTTGCTAGGAAATTTTGCCAAACAGTTGAGGCTGGGCCTCCAAAACCAGTTTCTAAAATAAAATAGTCAGTTGCCATATTACTTCTGTTAAAGTTCTGATACCGCTCTTCTGAGAATACAATGTGGAGTTCTTTATTGAAGCTATTTAATGAGGTTGAGTTGTGTGGGTTTTTTTCACGTTCTTTAAAGTCAGGTATTTTAAAGTCAAAACTGAAAAAATGCAATGATTTTTTATTTAAAAATCTCGTGTTTTCATAAAAATATTTATAACACTAATTTATTTTGTTCTTGTTTCATTATTATCCACAACTCTTATTCATTATCCTTTAAGTGACTTTCAAAAGAAAGTGTGTATTCATTCAAATGAAGCATGTAGGAGAAATAAATAGCCCAATTTTCCTCAAGAGACAACTCAGCAAATTAAAGTTGCCTTATAAATTGTAAAACCTGTAATATTACTAATAAAAGCTACTACAGCCCCCAGTAATTACAAGACCTATTTTAGGTCAGCACAAGAATTTTACTATTTATATGAAGATGAGAAAAAACACCAAAAAACCCCATTAAGAATACACGCTCCTTTCCATAACTTAAGTAAAATGCATATTGTACTCCTCTAAACTCTCCATTGAAAAATTGTCCAGTACTGAAAGTGGACACCAAAAACATATACATCAACAGTAATCAATGATTAAATGCTTCAATTATTTTCAATATTTGCAAGCCACCGATACAACTGCAGTCAGAAACTCAAATGACTTAAACTAAAATACTTGTGTTAACAAGAAAAGAAATATTAACTATAGGAAGTTGTAATCCCTCTTCAGATCTGTCTCCAGCAGATGATTTTAAAAAGTTTATTAAACTCTATACTCAATATACCGGGGGAGGGGGGGGGAATTAAAAAAAAAAAAAAAAAAAATATATAAAAATCAGGGAATTCTCCTAGGTGTACAATTCGATTTCTATTGTAGATTCTACTAAAACATGAGAGACTAGAATCAAGATAAATTTAAACTTCAAGAACTATGAAGAGACTTAAATCTGTCACTCTGAAGCCATACAATATAACTAAAAGAATCACAGGAGACATGAGAATTATGAGTTTGAGGCAAAGCATGCACTCAATGGACCCCAACTGACTAAAGTAGATTTAACTGAACAACAATATAAATCCAAACCATAAAATTATACATGTCTCAACACATTTTAAGTTAGTAGTAACAATGCTTTTGCTGCTGATTAATTCCAAAACATCTGAACTTCAACATCTTTGAAAGTAAAAACAGAAAAATGAAAGGACATTTTGCAATTATCTCTAACCTACTAAAACTTCCGATACAAATTTTAGAGATCAAGACTGAATTTTGCCTAGAATCTTACGCAGCAAGATTGGCAGTGGGGAAGACAGCAGATAGTGGAAATAACTACTATGGTGTATCAAAATGTTATTTAAATTGCACTCTAAGTTACATG